>NC_087117.1:1995000-3195000 GCF_963855985.1 Ostrinia nubilalis
GGCCAGTGGGAAAATGTCAATATTTACCATTCCATCGCAGTTGTCGCGGGTGTAATTGAGCACCTTCCCAGTTGTCCCCAGTGAGGGAAATTGCGAATGATTTTTGCTAACATGTCCTCAATTCAACATAAGAAGACTGGGAAATTTTTGTGATCAATCTTCCCAGGTGACTCCAGTGGGGGCCAGTGGGAAAAATTTTTTTTCTTACCTTTCCAAAAGCGCCATCGCCGAGCTCCCCTATCATGTCCCAGTGTTCATTGGGATCGCAATTGTCGCGGATGTTGTTGAACACCTTCTTCTTTTTCGCGTCATTGCCGCCACCTAGGTGCAGCACCTGTAATAGCGGGCAAAATAATATCGTCAGTCTTGTGGAATTGCCAAACTTATGTGGCAGTGGTCAGGGCATATAGCTCGTAGAACTGATGGCCGTTGGGCAGGGTAAATACAAAGTTTAGCGTGGATTAACGGGGAGTTTCGCCGAATTTTGTCAGTGTGTGCGTGCGCGCCGCATACGTATTGGCGCGCTCACATACAAACCGCGCTCGGTGCGTTTCTATGAAGATACTCTAAATCCTACTCATTTGTATTTACTCTGGTAATAGTGACGAGTTTCTTACACATCTTCACTGGCACATTTATAGCCCCAAAGCAGTGGTATGGTGGCCATACACGTTAGGGTTTGCATGATGGTTTTGACCGTACATGCTTAACCGACATGCAAACCCTAGCGTGTATGTTATAAAACTGTACAGTTATTGGTGCGTGTACATGCAACCTAACGAATATCAAAAAAGATATTTTTGCCGCTCGGTTATGTTTGCGCACATGCATAACCGAGCGTGTGTGCGCCCTCTCATGCTTGCATGCACCACATTGCACAGTTTTCTCTCAGTCTCCTATAGTCTGTGGCAGTGAATGGTGGTGAATATTTAAGACACTCATGTGTTCTCCCTGTTGCAAGAAATCTTAATGTTACAGCTAGGTTTGGGCTGTGCGTTGATAGATCACTATGTCAGTCAGTCACCTTTGAGTTAAATAAATTTAGATTGTACATGCAAACCCTAACGTGTATGTGCTATAGATAACTCGGTTATACCTGTCGGTTAAGCATGTACGGTCGTAACCATCATGCAAACCCTAACGTGTATGGCCACCAGTAGGGTAATACTGGGACGTGTAAAAGCGCCTTTAGACTATTTGCAAAAAAAATGTGTCGGTGGTGTATCAAAAAGGACAATTTTTATTAGTATGTAGGGCCCATTTCAGGGATCTTACACACGTCCCAAATACAGCTTGCCCTACCACCACCTCGGAACAACATATGGGCTGGTGCAGAAAACCAGTGATGGAAGAAACTCAGCATAAATAATCATCATTTTAGCCATAGGACGTCCACTGCTGAACAAAGGCCTCAATGATTTCCATGTTGACCGGTTGGCAGCGGCCTGCGTCCAGCGCCTTCCTGCTACCTTTATGATGTCGTCGCGATTTAGTATAGTAAGCTCACCTTCTTCAGATTGTTAAAGAACGACATTTTGTGTGTTGCGCGCCACCCGGCGCGCGATGCTCAACCGTCTTTACTCATGGCTGCTGCCCGCTCGACTCTCTGCAACAAACGATATACAACTTCAGATGTTGCTGCGACATTCCCATCAACTGACATTTATCAACAATAGCAGCCCGACGCGAAGTACCGTATTTGTGGTGTCAAACCCCAGAAGGGGGAGAATTGACTATGAGAAGGGACATGGATTAGAGAAATTTGTAGGGAGTCAAGCAAAGCGCCCGGGGAAAAGAGCCCAGAGCAAGTACCCGCGCGCTCTCCCGAGATTCGGTTCGTACGCCGTGAGGCAGGCGAAAACTGTTTTGGTAGCCCGCAAAAGTTAAATAAACTGAACAGAATGATTGAAAATGAAAAATGTTTTATTTCACTCTTCTAAACTGCACCTTGCAGTCTACCGTTGACATATTTTCGGGCATAGTAGACCTCACAGGTCAAAAGTTTGGCCACCCCTGCTGTACACTGTACAGCAATGGTTCCCAAACTTATTTGTGACGCGCCCCCTTTCGACCATATAAAAAACTCAAGCAGTCTGGAATGCATTCTCTCAGCGGTCGCAGGTTTCTTACAGATGGCCCGCGCCCCCCTTTAAAGTCTTTGCGCCCCCCACTTTGGGAACCAATGCTGTACAGTGATGCGGCAAAATGTTTGCGGTGCGGCGCCGCACCGCACCGTGTGGCTTCTCCCTCAACAGATATCACATCTAGGTAATCACTACACAGTATAAAACAAAGTCGCTATCCACTGTCTGTCCCTAAGTATGATTTAGATCTTTAAAACTACGCAACGGATTTTGATACGGTTTTTTAAATAAATACAGTGATTCAAGAGGAAGGTTTATATGTATACTTAGCACCCGTGCGAAGCCGGGGCGGGTCGCTAGTAATTTATAAATGATTGGATTTCGAAGGAACAAATATCCATTCTCACAAACATTAGCGTTTATAATATTAGTATAGAAATATCAATATAGCTGACTCATTAATTATTAAACATTTATTAAAACTATCGAAAGTTGTTTAAATTAAATTACGTAATTTTACGCTTGGTTTATTAGGCCTAACTTATTTTAATATTATTAATACGAGTGAAATTAAACATGTTTTATCTAAGAAACTACTTCGAGTTTTTCCAAAATATTTTCTGGGCCTTTAAACTAATCTTGTTTAAATTATTATTTAAACTTTTTGTTCACATTCGCTTCAGCGTATATTGAATACTTATGTGTAGTGAGTATTGCCAATAAATATCTGTTTGTTTGTCGCTTCAAATCTCCGAAACGTCAGAACTGATTTGGATGGGACTTTCACTGGTCGATAGCGAATTTTACAAGAACTTTTATTTAAGAAAAGTTATTGGTTTCTGCGTAAAGAAACTCAAGTCCCTTTAAGGTTCAAGTTATATTGCCATTTTAATGTGAACCTTAAAAGACCTTTACCATAAGGTCGAAAATAATTTAAAAATTTCAATATATTATCCGCTAGTGTTAAACAAGTAAAACATATCAACTAACATTACAAAGCTCGCGTTGCGACCACACCCAGTCCGCATATTTCCTTATTTGCTGTTGTGTCTTATGTCCACGACAATAAGAGTTATTTTCGTTTGTGATCCACGCTATCTAGGCAAGGACGTTCGCAAGGTTGCTCAAAATGGCGGTATTTAACACAAACTAATAAGGATGGGTATAAGAAAACAATGGGAGTGTTACAAACAAATGATAATAGCTCCTAGTCTAGACAAACAGATTTTTTTATAAAGATTTAGCAACTAAGGCTGGTTTTAGTGTCACGCGGACCGTCCGGTGCGGACCCGCTCCGCACGGCCAATCTGTATGAACTTCTAGGGAGCGTTTTAGAGTAATGCGGCCCGGAGGAACCGCTCCGCTCCCTAGTAGCAGTTCATACAGATCGGCTGTGCGGAGCGATCCGCACTGACAGTCCGCGTTACACTAAAACCAGCCTAAGTAGCGGCCGCCGCCCGCAACTCCGTACGCATGGATTGCGTTTTACCCCCTTATGGGTTGAATTTTGCAAAATCTAAATGAGCACCTACGTTCTAATAGGAACCCCCAAAATTTGAGACTCCTAGCACTTGTAGTTTCTAAGATTTCGTGATGAGTGAGTGAGTGACTTTCGCTTTTATAGATAACTATAGATTTTGTGCAATACAAAAAAGTATCAAAGGATTTTTCCAGTGTTGCAGCACTGGATGCGTTCTACGGGCAGTGGTCAGGTCAAAGCATAAAGTTAATATTCCTTCGGAACCACTAAAACCACGAGCTGTCAAACGAAACCAATTTCGGATGACACTGGATATCATTTGTGTCACGTGTGTCAGTGTCAGGATTATTTCACTGTGTCCGTTTTGTACGATAAATCAATCACTGAACCAGTCATCACGTTTCTGAAGCACTATTTCTCACAAACATCCACGATTTCACTCACGCAACATCTGAAAATATCTCAGAGTTCAGATTTTCAGCGTGCCACTAAGTACCTCTGAACTGTTAAATAGTTGCAAAAAACGGTTCTATTTGACGTGACGGCGACGGCATCACGCGTCTTTATTTATCATACAGTGTTGCTGTTAGTGACATCTCGCTCGCTTAGTTCTTTGTTGCTCTATTCCGCTAGGTATATTAACTTTATGGTCTGATCAGATCACATCAATATAAAATGTAGAGAACGACAATGTTGTTCATACATGATGCGGGCTGCGTTCAGTTTGACCTGACCGCCAACCAGCGGACCTAAGATGCGCGCTGCGATAAGTGGTTATCACGCCATTTTATCGATTTTGCCCATACATTTTGACGTCGATTAAGTATATCACGGCGCGCATCCTAGCCCGGCTGGATGCGGTGTCAAATCCTTATTGTAGTCCAAGAGAGATTGTAGTCCACGCAGGCGAAGCCGCAGGCGGAAAGCTAGATACGAAATTTCTTTCATTCACACACGGTAAACAAGTGGATATAAATATTTATTTTCGCTACGCGTAGGTGACGGATCATGATCATTCACAAAAATAGCACTCTTAGAAGACTTGATCAGATGATCATTTGACGTAGATAATAGTCCTCAGAGCATAGACTATTAATTTTCGTTTTAAAATAGCACATAATAATAATTAATTTACAATCTATACTAATATTATAAAGCTGAAGAGTTTGTTGGTTTGTTTGTTTACTTGAACGCGCTAATCTCCGGAACTGCTGGTCCGATTTGAAAAATTATTTCAGTGTTAGATAGCACATTTATCGAGGAAGGCTATAGGCTATCTATCCGGAGTTTAGCTGTTTATGTGAGTCTTTCAGCGACTTGGCCTGGCCCATTTTTAGTTTGGTCCACGGGCCAAGTCGCTTGATTGAATTTTTAAATATTTTTTCTTTCGGCAACTGGGCCCACTCGATTCTAAAGATTTTTTATTGATTTGGTGCTCAATTTATTAATAAAACTTTGAAAGTGGGCCCAGTTTCCGGAAGAAAATATGAAAAAATTCAAACCGCGGCGACTTGGCCCGTGGACCAAGTTAAAAGTAGGCCAAGTCGCTGGAAGACTCGGGTCGTGCTCGTGGAGACTTAATGACTTGATGATGATGATTGTTATATTGAAAAGTATGAGTATACATTTACAATTTAACAAACTTTAATTGACTTAAACAGAATTCATTCAGTTGTCCAGCAAAGCATTTTATCAGTGACATTTCCGCTTACAGCCTGATAGGGACAAAAATAATTGATGACTACTTGAAAATGGTTGGCGAATGTTGGGGCAAATAATGATATAATTTCTATAAGGGATATTGTCTGAGAATCTCCTTCTTTTTTGAAGTCGGTTAAAAAGTACAGTCAACAGCGCATGCTATTAATTTTCGTTGCAAGATGGCTCTAATGACAACAACATATACGCATAACAAGCAGCAAATCGAACGCATAGTGTTGAATAGAGCTCTGTGATTGGTTTGTGTGTCACCCTGTGCGTCCACTTGCACTGTGAGACTTCATAGTAATGTTTGTGAATACGGGCGATAAAATATATATCACAGTATTTAGCTTTATACATGTCATTTGTGACTAATAAGGAGCTTAATTTTTCATTATGAACCTCTTATGTACGGATCTGACTCACACTTGCCAGCTTTTTTACTATTGTTAATAACTGATCAAGAATTTTATTAAACTGCGTGTGTAATGAGATGATGCAAGAGCTTTTAATCGTAGACATAATGACGATATTATGCGGTGACGTCATAAGGACGAGTGCAATCGTAGGGAAACATGCAAAACGCGGACTTCTCATCCCCGCGTTAGTCATGATGACATCACCGTTTGTTGGTGACGCGTGGTCTAAGTCATGAAAACAGTCAAATGCGAGTTGAAATATATTTTCCTCAGCATTTAATCGCAGCTTTGCCTCAATTTTGGTCTGAGAGAAAGACAGCATAATGTCACTCAGAAAATCAGCTGTTGTTCATTCAACAGCTGAGTTGCTGAGTTCCAGAGACCAATTCATATTGCTCTGTGGTGTTTTCACACATGTTAATGTTAGTCAATATCTTTAACTTTTATCTCTACTTCTACATCTTTGTTTCCATTCGGAAATCTGTTTACTCCACAATATAAAGACGGTTTTCCAACAGATATGGCCTGCTACATTTTAACTCTTCATTTTGGTCTTCTGTCGAATAACCTCGATCCGGATTTTATCCCTTAACAAGATCCCAAGCTGAGCTGCTAATGTGATAATACTTTCACCGCCCCACACTAAATGCGTAAACGAACATTTTTAACGCACTCGCTCATCGCTTATACCGCAAGAGACAATATCCAATTGAGCCAGCAACGAGGGGCTTGACTTCTAATTGATCCGAGACTCAGATTAATTTGTGAAACTTTGACGTCTTTATTTCGACGCAATAAGAACTAGTTTGGAAGAGCTAGGGGTGGTTAGATAGGATTAGTTGTAGACTTGCAGTGACCCTTTGACCTGGCTGTGTGACTGTTTGACAGCCGCGTGGATTGGTGGTAGCGAACTACTATGCCAGAGGTCGCGGTTTCTATCCAAATCGCATCAAAACAAACATTTGTATGAATTCTTTTTATCTGTTATGTATATCTTAAGATCTTAATTTGGAAATTTGGAATGGATTATGTATGACATAGTTTTTGTATGGCAAACACAAACTTAGACGCCATTTTTTCCCTAACTCAATTGATTAATTCATTTATGTCAGGTCTACTAAAAAACCTTTACAGTTCATATGAATTAATTGGATTTTCAGGGCTAGAATTTTGAGTTCATTTAAAGAAACTGTATCTCGGAATTATTGAACAACTAGCTTTCCGCCCGCGGCTTCGCCCGCGTGGAATTTTGTCTGTCACAGAAAAACTTTATCGCGCGCGTCCCTGATTCAAAAACCGGGATAAAAACTATCCTATGTTCTTTCCCGGGACTCAAACTATCTCTATGCCAAATTTAATCAAAATCGGTTGCGAGGTTTAAGCGGGAAAGCGTAACAGACAGACAGACAGACAGAGTTACTTTCGCATTTATAATATTAGTTGGGATGGTGTTAACTAGGGATGTTGCGGATCCACTTTTTTCCACATCCGCGGATGCGGATGCGGATGCGGATTTTAAGAGGCTCACATCCGCGGATGCGGATGCGGATGCGGATCTGTACAAAAAACTTAAGTGTTGGCTTAGTAGAGAAAGAAACACAGCCTTATTTATCATTTTTTATTTAATAATAAAGTAGAGAATGAATTACTTTTAGTAATTATTATATAACCTAATAATGAAATTTGAAAAACTGTCTTAAACTACACTTTTAGCTAAATTTTAGTTCATATGACAAATCTAAGATTTTGGATTCAAAATTCAGTTTTACGCAACTCGTAGGAACGGCCCTTATTAAAGAAATTACAAGTGTTTAAATAGCTACCTAATTACCTATATAATTACCCAAAACTACTATAATATCATAAGGATAAATCAGCGATGTCAGACAATAATAAACGCCCGACGTAACAAAAAAAAATATTGCATAAAATATACCGGCATCATTTTTTATTTTCTGTAGCTTTTCGTTATTTGCTTTTTCAAACAAAACAAACTTCTTAGCGTGCATTGATTTCAAATGATTTATTAATGACGATGTTGTTCGGCCCTTTCGCGAATATGTTTTGTTACATATTTTACATTGCGATTTCTCCCGTTCGTTGTCCACAGGTTTGAAATACGTCCAAATTTCACTTTGGGTAGGTGTTGGCATAGTTCACTTATCCAAATAGTAAATAAAACTTTACTTAAGGTTCGTAATACGAATGAAGGTATTACGTATTACGTTAAACAATACAGTTAGTTCAGTTCTTAACAATAAAATCAAACGTACGCTTCAGTTCTTGTCACTTGTCACAACTACTCACTAGTAATTACAACAAAACAATAGCAAGACGCGCCACCGTCACTGATTCACTGAGGTCCAAAAACAAAAATCATTGCTTTCCTATTGGTCAATCAACACATTCGGTTGACGCGCGCCACTCGCCGGGACTGCCCCTTTCTTTCTTGTCGCGACCTGCTACAAATCCGCATCCGCATCAGATCCTCGTCGATTTATGCGGATGCGGATGCGGATGCGAATGTCAAAATCAATGCGAATGTTCCGCATATGCGGATGCGGATGCGAATATTCGCAACATCCCTAGTGTTAACCACCCAACTCAAAATCCCATCAATTTACCTATCTTTACTATGGACCTACGTCGACGACTCGTTTCTATTCACAGATGCACAACTTATTCAAATACATACATTCCACACAGAATGTCGTTTATCAACCGGTCTTGGATCCATATTGTGTTAGATTTATTGACATACTAATTGTAGCTTGCGGATTCGTTCGCGTTTATTCGATAAAAAGTCACCTAATGATAACAAAGTTGAGCAATGTGTTTTTTTTTTCTAGGGTAGGGCTTGTTTTATGTCCGCTTGGCTGGCTACCACCATCTTACCTAAGTATGTCGCCATAACAACAATGTTAACAGCATTGTTGTGTTCCGGCAGTTAGAGGTAAGATAGCCAGTTCCTCCATGGTTGAGGATTCCGGGTGAAGCTCGCTTCCACCTTCGGCCTGATCGTCACTTACCATCAGGTGAGATACAGTCCAAGAGCTTCCTCGTTGTGGTTAAAAAAAAAAGAATTATTATTTGATATTTCATCAAAATTGGTCGAACTATTTAGGCATATACAAATGTCACAGACAGAGTAACTTTGCCATTTATAACATAGTATAGAATATTGGATACGAAATAATTTTGTGTCACACCCACGCGTCGAACGCCGTTACATTCGGCCGAGTTTTTTAAGGGAATTTTTTATGTTGACCACAACTGACAATACAGCAAGCTTGGCCGATGAAGAGATTCACAGGAAAACCAAAATGACCGACATAGTGGCAGTGGGCGGGGCACATAACTTGTAGATCATAGGCCGAAGACGTATCGTGGACCGATGATCTGGTGAAGGTCGCGGGATCATCACTTTACATCAGGTGAGATGCAGGCCAAGAGCTTTCTCGTTGTGGATACGTTAATTACAAAATAAGCTTACTGCTTCTAGTTTCCACTGTTTTAAATTAGCGAACTAGGTCTGATTAATAAAACCATCTCATTAGTTAATTTAAATGCCCAAAACATTAATTTAGACGTTAATGTTACCTATTTATTTTAATGTTGGGCATTAGAAAACGTGTGTAAGTATTATGACGGACTCTTTTCATCCATTTTCCTAGTAACTTTAGCTAATCAATTGAAATTAACAAAAAGATACATAATATTATCATCATTTTACGCTCTTTCACAAGGTTTTTATGTCAATTGACCAATGACCATATTATAAGCTTTCAAATAAAAATTCCAGGTAAAAAATATTAATTTTGTTTACAAACCTATTATGGTAAGCAAAGGCACTAAAACATTTGAATTTCCTTCAGGTAATAAAGCACCCAAGGTATTTTCTATATTCTAAAATATTTTAGTATTAAAATTCTTTACCGGCTTGGAATTTACGAGGTTTTTGTGTACGGCCCTAGGAATGCGCAGGCGACGCCCCTATGTCTAAATAGATGCTAACTGGACAACGCGAAGTACAGTCGCGAGAAAAAGTGGCTACAATTTATTGATTTTTTTTTATATCTGTAATTTTTTTTTAAATCGCATCACGAATTGCTAAAGCCAGGCACTTTCATTTTACAAAATATCTAAGACAATGATTTTGAAGAAGTCAAGTTGTGAAGTGACATTCTGAAATACATTATGTAAATTATTTAATAACTATAGTAATAAATTGTGCTCACTGTGTTTAATAAAGTCCATTCTATTCTATTTTAATGAAAATAGTATTTGTTTAAATATTAAAAATGTCTTTGCACTTGTCAATTCTAATATAATCTTATCATGGGTAAATAATGCGAATGTGATAATCGCAAACACAATAACTCAGTACGTCATTTTAAATCTACTTAATTTACAACTTTGAGGCTGACTTTTTAATTTTTATTATTTAGATTAATGATTACTTATTACGTAAAAGTATTTTTTATTTTTATTTAAAAAACCTATCGGCCAACTAAAAGTCGGTGGTCTGCGCCTAGGCTTATTGGCCCTTCGTTCTTACAATATTAAACTAGGATTTCTTTTGCAAAGAAGGCAAAAACATAAGAACTATACAACTTTTGAATCTAACATTGGCAAAATTGTGGTCACCAAGACCATCTATAAAAAAAAAGAAAAAAAAAAGAAAAGAAAAGAATAAGCTGTTAAGCCCTTTCTACACAACCAAATGTGTGATCGAGTGTACTAACGCGTCCCTGCGCAGTGACACGCTTTCCAACCGACCTGTGCACGTGTTGAAATCTTTATTTGTTATACCCAAAAGGTATTTTGTTTAATTTATAATTTTACACTGAGATTTTTTAATATTTTTGAGTCTTCCAGCGACTTGTCCCACTTTTAGCTTAGTCCACGGGCCAAGTCACTGGATTGAATTTTTAAATTATTTTTTCTTCCAGCAACAGGGCCCACCTTCAATGTGCATATTAATAAAGTCGCTGGAAGAAATATATTGTTGAGTTGTGGAACTGTTTCTTTGAGAAAGTTAGCCCTCAATTGTCTAGTATCAAGATTGATATTAAAGTTTGACCAATGATATTAAAGTTTTTTTTATTAATTACTCCACTTTGAGCCAAGACTGTAAGCCTTTAAAAAATTGGCTGATAATAGTGACTGAGTTTTTTGCGCTGCTTCTTCTCAGAACTGGCCCATTTATTGTCCCGAAGCAGTGGTAGAGTTTATACTGGGACGTGTAAAAGGTGTTTTTAAAAGCCTGCTTACAAAAATAAAATGAGTTTTTATAAGTTTTTTTTAATGACAAGTAGCGAAAGGAACTAAAGTCACCTTTTAGAAACAACATAAATTGTCTTATAGGCACAGGTTAATAAACAAAGAGTTTCAACGTAATATTTTGTTTAACTGCTTAGTGGTCTTGCTAATTGTGTTAGTCATAAAATAACCATTTAGTTGACGGTTTTTTTATTACAATAGTCACACTTGCTGTAGAGTTTAAAAAGTAAACTCACGCCTCGGTCAGGTGTAGATGGGTGGCCTTTTGAAGTAATTTTATCTTCTTCTTCACAAACAATGCTTGCTTAAGTGAAGTAGAAAATCGAACGAACAGCATTGAATAGATCTCTGTGATTGGTTCGTGTGTGACCCTGTGTGTCCACGCGCACTGTGAGAGCTCATGGTAATGTTTGTATATGGGCGTGAATTTCTTGCGCTACTTCTTCTCAGCACTGGCCCGTTTATTGTCCCGAAGCAGTGGTAGGGTTAAAGTATTACTGGGAATTGTAAATGCAGTTTCTTGCGCTGCTTCTTCTCAGCACAATCATCATCATCAGATCATTTACGCCCATAATCACAAACATTACTATGAGGTTTCACATGTTATGGACGCATAGGGTGACACACGAACCAATAACAGAGCTCTATTCAACGCTGTGCGTTCGATTTGCTGCTTCACTTAAGAAAGCATCGTTTGTAAATACGGGCGTTAAGTCTCCACTGCAGGAGCACGACCCTTTTCGAATTTACCAGAGGCAAATGGAGGATTTGTCCTACACCCCCCACGCTGGCCAGACGGGTTAGTTAAGCCAGACGGGCTAGAATGCACGCCATGATAAAATCTTATCAATGATTTTAGACGACAAATGTATGGGCTTATCGAGTTCAATCGATAAAATGGCATGATAAACGCTTATCGCGTCCATCCTAGGCCTACAGGTAGCAAATACTGTAGTATAATTAGCCTAACACCGTACTACATCGACACCGTTAACATTCATTGTAGCAGTTAATTAATCAATTGAATATTAATAAATAACTGTCGACAACACGGGATATGTTTAATTTATTACTATTACCAGATTAAATACAAATGAGTAGGTCATCTTCATAGAAACGCACCGAGCGCGGTTTGTATGTGAGCGCGCCAATATACGTATGCAGCGCGCACGCACACACTGACAAAATTCGGCGCAATCACGACTGGCTCCCCCGCTAATCCCCGCTAAATTTTGTCAGTGTGTGCGTGCGAGCCGCATACGTGTTGGCGCACTCACATACAAACCGCGCCCGTGCGTTTCTATGAAGAATACCTACTAATTTGTATTGACTCTGCTATTACTTATTTACTTGCGTGTTATACAGTCAACGTTAAATTGTGACACCCAAAGTAGTCAATAAGTTCGAAACACGTCTTTGTTACAATTGGAATAAGGTTGTGTTGTCAACTTTTTGGCCACTTTGGGTTACGAACTATTTGACCCTACATTCGTTTGCCAAATGACGTCCACTGCTGGACAAAAGCCTACCCCAAGGATTTTCACAACGACCGGTCTTGCGCATCCAATTGCTTCCCGCGACCTTCGCCGGATTGTCGGTCCACCTAGTGGCAGTCTTCTCTTCAAGCCCGTGGTCGCTACTCGAGAACTTTTCTGCCCCAGCGGCCATCAGCTCTACGAGCTATGTGCCCCGCCCACTGCCACTAAATTTGGCAATTCTGCGGGCACTGTCTGTTTACTTTGGTTTTCCTGCGTATGTCACCGTAAAACTGTGAAATCTGTCAGATTTTAGTCTAACCTAACCCACTGTAAATAAAATTTACAATCTCACGCGTTAAATTATAAACTGACGGAGATTCACGGTATTTTTAGTGAATTTTATAGTGTGTATTACACTATTTAGTGTCACTACCCGCATCGCACTCGATGATGAGATTATCTCACATAAACTACATCTAGAGATAAGCTGCGTATGTGCGAATTACACAAGCACAATGTAAACTATAGTAGAAGTCTCGCATAGAAGCCAGTAGTGGCTTTTAAAGTGACCCTATAAAGTGCTCTTTGAGGCATAGTTCAGAGACCTTATGCTGTTACAATTTGATGCAAATGTACGGGAACTGTCTATTATCGCTGGGTCCGAACTGAACCAAGTCTAGAAGCAAAGTAACAGATATTGGTTAATGAAAGGTTCGTTCGTTCGTTTCAGCCAAATGACGTCCACTGCTCTGCCGCACAATTTATAAACGCAGTAAGTAACACGTGAACAGTTTCGAGAAAAACGCGATCAAAGTTGAAATTTTATTTTGGGGTGTCTACAATTAGTTACGCAAATATTTGTAAAAAAAAATATATGGGCTTATAGAGCTAAACTCAAAGTTTATTTTGATATGAGGTTTTTGTATTTTAATTAATATTTTGTATTTAAAATTATTAAAAAACTGTTTATGTTATGGATTAACTAAGTTTTCGTTCGATACTTACTACCCATGAATGCAGTATGATTGTTCCTTACTGCGTTTATCAGTAGTTTACGTTACTTACGGTACATGTGTTAAATGATTGATTTAAATTTTAGTTCTTACAACGTAATATATGCGCCGTATCTTTACAACTTACTGCATTTATGAGTGGGAGTGTGAATCAAAATAATTTATCAAAACTTTAAATGCGCAGTAATAATACAATTATACTGCGCTTATCATAAGCCAATAACGCTTTCATGTTGAACTTTCCCAAATGACCAAGGGGTAAATGAAACAAGTATTACAAAATAATTGCTGAGATCGCTTGTTATTCAATCAAAAATTAAGATATGGCACCCACTTTTAGATCTTAAATATACCAATCTAATAAAATAAAGACTCGGTCGTTCGTTTAGGCCGAAAGACGTCCACTGCTGGACAACGGCCTCCCCCAAGGATTTCCACAAAGACCGGTCCTGTGCCGCTCGCATACAGGCACCTGACGCGACCTTCACCAGATCATCGGTCCACCTAGTGTGAGGCTTGCCCAAGCTGCGTCTTCCAGCTCATGGTCGCCACTCAAGAACTTTCCTGCCCCAGCGGCCATCAGACAACTTATAGAGTCTCCAACCTTCAGAGGAGTGGGTACATACAGCACGGCATTTGACATGATTTTTGTCTTGTCCATTAAAGACCCATTTGTTGAGGCTCTATTGAGGCAATCGAGGATTGAGCTTAGATCCTCCACGTTCTCACTCAGCCATGACTACGATATCGTCCGCGAATCAAAGATGGGTGATGTACTCGCTGATGATATTTATGCCCAATCCGCTCCAGTCCAGAAGCTTGAAAACATCTTCCAGAGTGGTAGTGAACAGTTTTAGAAATATGACATCTCCCTGTCTGACCCCTCGCTGAAACTGAAGTCCTGGTCCCGGAGACGGACTGACATTGTGGCCTATTTGTACAAGCCCTTCAACGATTATATCTATAGTGAATTTGGCACCGTTGGAGAGACTGTAGCTTGAAGAAAGAAGTCTTTCTCATAGACCACAAATGCCAGACAAAGTTGCTGATTATTCTCCTCAGTTATCTGCCATAGATAAGTATGAGTGGTCTATCGTACTAAAGCCTTATCGGAAACCGATCTGTTCGGGAGGCTAGATGTCGCGTGAAACCATTCATGATGACTCTCAAAAACAGAATCAGAAGTGAGATGGGTATAAAATAAATTCTTCAACAAGGTTTTATTGCCTTTTTTGAAGAAGAGTATCACCACACTTCTGTGCTATGCCGTAGGCGTTTTTCCCTCAAGGATGACGGAATCGAATAGCTTCTAAAGAGCCTTTAGTACCGGCGTTCCGCCTGATTTCAGAAGCTCAGCCGTGATTTCATCATCGCCCGGTGCCTTGTTGTTTTTCAGCTGTTTGAGAGCCATTCTAATCTCGTACAGACACGTCCGGGATATCTTCGGTATAGTGTCGGGTCAATCTAGCTCTTGGGTCTTCGGCTAGATTTGTCATTTGGACAGGTTTTCAACTTCTTCCAATAACGTAAGAGTCAGCCACTGCGTTCATAACATGTTAACACCTAGGCAGCACTCTGATAATCCTTAGTATGTACGCAGTATAATTGTAATTACTGCATTAATATTAAGTACAAGTCATCTGTTTTTCCTATGGAAACATAATATCAGTGTGTGTTTAAGTGGAATTACTGCACATATACTATGTGCAAGGTGAACTTAACAATTGTAGAAACATAATAAGAATGATGTAATTGGCACATACTGCACTATTACTGTGTAGCAAATTAAGTAAGCGCGAGTATTCACGTAATATTAAGTTATTATGTGCTCTTACTGCTAACATAGTATGTGAAGAAACCTACAATCTGCTCTTTACTGCGTTTATGATAATATGTATCTTCCGTTCTAAGATAGATAGAAAAAAACGGGTCTTTGATTCTTATAGATCGCGATGTCAGGATTCAGAATATTCAAAACAATCATAAATGCAGTAAGTGGTACTTACTGCGTTTATAAATTGTGCGGCAGTGCTGGTCAAAGGCCTCCCCCAAGGATTTCCTTAACGACCGGTCCTGCGCTGCCCGCTTCTAGGCTTTTCCCGCGACCTTCACCAGATCGTCGGTCCAACTAGTGGAGGGCCTGCCCACGCTACGTCTTCCGGCCCGCGGTCGCCACTCGAGAACTTTTCTGCCCCAACTAGGGTTGCCAGGCGTCCGGCTTTTTAGGGACTTGTCCGGCCAAATATTGCCTTGTCCGGCCTGTCCGGCTTTTGTTAGGCTTTTTATTTGGTTGCCGAGCCAGACAAAAGTCGAGCCACAGAATCATATGAAGCGCACGCATCAGGATGTTGGTTAGCAACCGATGATGATAGTACCAGGCCTGTTCATCTCCGCGAGTTCACATCGAAAACAAAACACGCACGATAGCCCACCTACAGGAGGCGATTCGACAAGGCGTCACATACGAGATACGAGCGAGCATTGACACACGCACGCGTACTCTTGTATTATGGAAAAAAATAAAAAAATACTGTGTAAAAAATACTGTGCAGTATTTAACTGCCTAAATAATAATAAAAACACACAATGTACTTTTTTTAAGTTGCCTGAAGACACTGAGAGGTAAATAAGTGGTTATTGTTATTCATGATAATTCATGTATTTCTTCCGACATTTTCCGCGATTTGGCACTTCACGTCACACATTAGTTTGCCGAAGTTCGCCGAGCCAGCTATTGTCAATTATTATAGGTGTCAAACAGGATAGGGTCTTTGCGCTGGTTTTCGTCCAACTATCGGAGTTGCCAACTTTGTGATCTTAAAATACCCTTACATAATTGTATCATATTATTTTATGTCGTTCGAGTGCTCATAAAGGCAGTCAACTAAAGTCCATACTGCAACGCACACACAATCCGCACCGTAACGTAAACGCCTTGCCTCGCCGATGACAGTGCGCGAAGGGCAATGACAGCTCGCAAAACACTGACGTATATCAATGTCTCATGGACTTGGCGTAACTTTAAAATAAACGTACTCGGTACATTATGCACACATTTACACGCATTATAAATACATACACGACTTAAGAAAACAACATGGCCGCAATATAGGCAATCAGCTGACAGGTATTTGTGTGTGTGTGTGTGCGTGTAGTTGTCAGCTGATTGCCTATAAATATGTTGTTTTCTTAAATCTTGTATGTAGGTACCTACTCGGCACAAGTCAGGTAGTTAGTGACGTCACATGAAAATGTTGCCAGAATGAGTACTGACCAAACATTATCTATTTCTTTTTTTTATACATCACCAGGGGTAAGTTAGAAAGAGATAAACAGCTGTTTGTCATTAATTTGTCGAATTTTTGTATAGATCTATATTTCCTCTCCACTATTACCTCCATGCCACAAAAGGCGATACGTTGTTGATCCCTTTCCGAGTTGATTTGCCTGCTATATGACCTGAGCTTTGCTTTAAAAAATGACCCTTAGTCATCTAAGATTTAATTTTGTATGAAGAAGTTTAATAAACACTTAAAATTGTGTTTATAATGCTATCAATTAGACATACGTGCCAAAAACTTTTCCTGTCAGCACGTTTTTTTTCTAGCGCGATGATTTCTGCAATGTACCGGTGACCGGTGTATGGCCGCGCATATACGTAATTTTTTGGAACTCACTACTTTTTAAATTACATTTTCATTTAGGTAGAACTGTTGCTTAGGCATTATACATAGATTGCAACAAAACTAGCGCGGGATGGCTACTGCCTTCTGTGAATACAATACTTTGTATTCAAATTTTACGCATGTGTTTATGGCAGCTCAGTGAAATGGACGAAAACCGAAGTTAGATAGAAAACCAGCACAATGACCCTACTTTCAAAAATTAATATTGCGATTTTATAAATCACTTAAACAACTTTATATTAATTTGCGGGTACGCCGGGACAGCTCGTAAAACAAATTCATTTAGTGTCCGACCGAATGTTCGGTTTCGGTTTCGTTTTCGGTTGAGTTTCGGTAAAAACACGAGTTTCGGTTTAGTTTCGTTTTCGGCGGCAAACTTGCCGAAACTACGACCGAAACCGAATATGCATTCGGGAGTTTCCGCGCTGTTATCGGTCATGTTCGGGGCGTTGAATGGGTGAATGAATCCGATCAGAGCCAATTTTATTTATTTAAACTTTAATGCCAAAATAAATTTGTACTTAAGGCGAACTTAATGCACTAACTAAAGCATTCTCGACCAGTTTACCTTTGGGTTGAGCAGAAAAGAAATTAGTTTGGAGGTACTTCTAGTGCAAAAACAAATATGCTACATAAATACATAAATAATATGTAAAATATACAATAATAAATAAATACATACATAGATAGATGATTGAGTTAAACTGAAATTACAATTCATGAAGGTGAAATCATTTGAAGGAAGTGGTTATGGACAGATTTTTTAAAAGAAAACTTATTAGACGCTTGCCTGGTCCCTTCAGGCAGAGAGTTCCAGAGCCTTATGGCCTGAAGACGGAAGGAGTCGGAGAGAAAACCAGTTCGGTGAAGAGGAGTGGAAAGAACGGACTTGTTGGAGGAGCGGAGCTGACGTGAGTGCGTAGAGCTGAGAAGGTTAAACTGAGACTTAAGATAATATGAAGGAGAGTTGGGATCATTTAGAATTGAAAAAAGGGTAGAGAGAATTCTGACTTTGCGTCGAAGCGGGAGAGGCAGCCATTGAAGCTGAGAACGGTAAGCGGAGATATGGTCATATTTACGCAGACAAAAAAAAATACAGCTGGTATTGTTGACAAGGCGATCCAACCATCTGATTTATCTAAAGCTAAGTGAACAGTGCAATAAATTTATATTCACTAGGAAGTTCCGAGCCTAGAAGGTAAACTATTACTGGTTTGAAACTACACTTGTCTTACCATGAAAATCTATGTGATTTAAAGAGAAAACAATAAAGACTGACTGATTATAATAACGTTTTCTTTATTTTTCCCTCAAAATATGAGCCTTGTAAGGAAGTTTCGGTTTCGGTTTCGGTTTCGGCCGAAATAGACACCGTTGCCGAAATTCGTTTTCGGTTTCGGTTTCGGTCGTAAAACTAGTTTCGGTCGGACACTAAATTCATTATTTACATATTACTAATTTATCAACTTTGTTCATTGTTAGTTCATTAGTTGTTCGTGTTTCGTTTGGGTTAGACCAAGAGCCGAATGCAAAAAATAAATGTTACTTAATTATATTAATCCTACAAAAAACGGACGGACGTGTGCAAGTCTAATAGCCATATACTTGGTTAACTCATTTTAAAAAGTGCACAAAAACGTTCTATGTTCAGACAGACTATATGACGAATCTATAAGGGTTCCGTTTTTGCCATTTGGCTACGGAACCCTAAATACCGTATCAAAATCTGTTGCATAGTTTTAAAGATCTAAGCATACATAGGGACAGACAGACAGGAAAGCGACTTTTTTTTATAATTATTACGTAGTGATGATGGGCATATAGACCAAATAAAGACATTTTGATTTAAGGGGGGGACATCGTAAGAGCCATTCACATTTTTATCAGAAAGTTAATAAATTAATATATTTAGGTTTTTGAAATCTAAAACAGCCAGGAAATCAAAGAGGCAAACATGATACCTTTGTGATTTTATAGGAATTTTATTGTAAAACACGGTCATATTAAACTTTTATAAAAAAATCCAGAGGTAAATGTTTTTTTTCGAGAAAAATTTTTTCTAATCGTGTTTTCGAAAATGTCATCCCATCACACATACGTTCTGTAATACATAATATTGAAAACAGTGCGAAATATCGTCAATAGGCTAGTTTCCTAAAAAAAATTTTTTAGTCCGTAATGTTTAATATCAAAAAATATTGGACACGTATATTTTTATTTGTCAATCTAACAAATAATTACATAGTTATGGTGCGTTGAAGTTCCGCACGACGTCACAACGTGCGGCACTTTTATGCACGCATTGACGTCACGGGCCTCTTCTTATGAACTTTGGCGCGCTTTATCTCTTTAAATTTTCATTAGTTTGAAAAAGTGAAAAATACGTGTAGAGTATTTTTTGATAAGTTAACTGACGGACTAATTAAAACTCTTGCTTTTTGACCCAGGAAACATCCCTATTGCAGTTTTCACATACTAAGGGCCCATAATGAAATTAGTATAATGTTTGTTTATGTAATAAAATTTGGTTTGAAATACCTACTGAATTGAATTTTTATTCCTTACTAGCTTTTTGGCTTCGCCCACGTGAAATAAATTGTCACAGTTATGTGTGTTATAAAATATTTAGGTGCTAGCTCTTACACTGTATAACTGGCGGCCGCATGTAGCTGCGCGTTGCCGCGAAGAGCAGTGAATGCAAGTGTGGTGCGCTAGATGGCGACACAGTAGCTTCTTGTAGCAGTCAGCCCTATGGCATCAAGACAGTACCGATCACTGACGTATGTCAACAAAACGGTGCTTGACTCTTATGACAAGCTAAATTACACCATATTGTTGATGACATTGAGCATACATTTTTTTGAATACCTTCGCGAAGAAAAACTTCTGTACGTAGTACTTATTATTATTCTGTGATAGTACTCACTCATGAGCTGACACTAATTGCATTTTTTAGGCTTTAGGGTAAAATGTCCGGCCAAATGAAGCACAAAGTCCGGCTTTTGTGATTTTGGACCTGGCAACCCTAGCCCCAACGGCCATCGTCTCTACGACTATGTACTCTACGAGATGAGAATATGCTTTCCAAAATAAGGTTTCTTTCAAGTCCTCGAGACTCCTCCTCCGGAGCAAAACTACTGAGTATAAATACATTATACAACCACGTCACAGAATTATCAGCTAGATATCGACTATCTCAGGAATTCGGACGCTTCCTAGGATTGTGTTGTAGGCATTCACGACTTAATTTTTTTTTTTTTTTTTTTTTTTTTTTATAAATATACTTGGACATTTTACACTACGCTTCTAGTCCCAAACTAAGCAAAGCTTGTACTATGGGTACTAGACAACGGATATAAACATACTTAAATACTTTTTTTTTTGTAAATACATACATATTATACATAGTAACACCCAGACCCGTCACAGAAATTAAAATTCATAATTATTTCAATTTCTGCCCGGCCGGGAATCGAACCCGGGACCTCTCGGCATAGTAGTCCGTTTCCGAACCACTACACCAAACGGCCGACAATTAAATGCCATTAAAATTAAACTTAATTAAATGCCAGCTTGCTCATACACGTGAGTAATATAAGTTTTTACCATTATTGACTGATTAGTGTTGAATGAAACGTTTTGAGCCACTATGGCATATGATTGCGATGGCGCAAGTACACTATCCGAGACGTAATAGTATGAACAGCATCTCGTTTATTTTCTCCTTCCCTCACGCGTGTATCGCCCATACTTCGGTGTTTCGTCTCGGTAAATTTTGCGCATAGTGTACTTGCGCCATGAGACGTAGGTATTTCGCTCGTCATAAATAAGTAAAATAAGTGATGAATGGATGCAGCTACCAACCGGTCATTATGGAAATCATTGGGGAGGCCTATGTTCAGCAGTGGACGTCCTGTGGCTGAAATGATGATGATTATCCGATTTAAACATAACTCAAGTTCATGAATCAATATTGTTGCGACCGCCTATATTCAGAGTTATGAAAAAACTACGGAATTATTTATGTAATTTTGGGACCACATGGAAGTTACCCTTTCAAACAATATAAGGATTTTTCATATCGATCTAGGCTTCTTTTGAGTAATCAGGAAATACACAAAAAAGGTACACAGATTGAGAACTTTATTAATTATGTTGGTTAAAAAGCTAGTACAGTAAGGTCAGCGTCAAATAAAGTGGCAAAAAACTTGATAACACAACCTTATTCCAATTGCAACAAAGACGTTTGCGAATTTTTGGCTACTTTGTGCGTCACGAACTATTTGTCGCTGACTGTATAATACCTAAGAGCTTATTAAAAACTACAGAATAATAAAAGTTATCTCACACAATGTTTTTGTGGGAATGTAAGAGATAAACACGTTTTTTGAGTGCAGACAAGTTATCTGATATCAAAGATAAATGATTATCTAAAACGACATGTATGTCAGTTTTCAGTTCACACTAAATAATAAAGATTTAGTAGAGTACTAGGTTTTGCCACAGAATAATAATAAGTACTTGCTTTTGCCCGCGGCTTCGCCCGCGTGGAATTTTGTCTGTCACAGGAAAACTTAACTTAATATTATAAATGCGAAACTCTGTCTGTCTGTCTCGCTTTCACGCCTAAACCACTGAAGCGATTTTGATGAAATTTGGCATAGAGATAGTTTAAGTCCCGGGAAAAGACATAGGATAGTTTTTATCCCGGTTTTTGAAACAGGGACTCGCGCGATAAAGTTTTTCTGTGACCGACAAAATTCCACGCGGGCGAAGTCGCTGGCGGAAAGCTAGTATTCAATAAACCATCTATCTATACTCAACATCAAATAAACCGCACCTTCCGCGACGCGAACTTTAACGATTTTCTTCTGACACAATCATGGTGCCTCAACAATATTGGTGTTATTTGAAAGCCCAATAAATATCCTTAAAGAAAAACACATTTAATTTCTTAATAAATTATTAGCATATATGTCACTTTGGGCCCATCTATGGGATCAATTAGACCAATTTTTATGGTTATAAAACCAAATAATGATTTCACGTGTCCTCTTTAACAGATGGATAGCAATTAAACCCAACTTAACAGTTTTATAGCCATAAAAGTTGGCTCTAGCGTAACTACAGTTCTAAAGACACATTTTTGGGGTAAAAACCTTTCCTTTAATGGAATGAAGGTTAGAACTAGGCTTTTAAATGGTACCAATATTGGTGGGAAGTGGGGATGCATACGTTTGAAAATGCTTGTCGCGGGAGGTGCGATTTATTTGACGTCGAGTGTATTTATTTTAAACTTCATATTACCGTACTCGTTACCAAACAGGAATGCTACCGCACCAGTTGAGCTGGCCAAATTAACAGCAATTAGAACTAATTATTGAATTAGTCCACAGCTCGTCAGTCATTGTCACCTGTTACATTATTTAACGAATGCATTCAGTGAATCCAAAAACTTTATTTAACGTTCTACGCTTCACTGATCGTGCACTGATGGCGCCCTGAGTCAATATTGACTTTCTCTTTAGCTGAGGGAAGTCCACCCACAAGGTGGACCGACGACATCATAAAGGTAGCAGCAGTCCTGGATCTGTCAATAGGCCGTATAGGCTGCGGCCTAGGGGCGGCAGATTTCAGATGACGCTTACTCGATTTCAGAAGATAAAAGTTAAATAAAGATCTAACCCCACCCTAGCCTACAGGCGGCAAAACTGTAAATCCGCCACTGGGTAGCAGGAAGGCGGGACGCAGGCCGCTACCAACCGGGCAACATGATAAGCAATCGGGGAGGCCTATGTGTAGTGGACGTCCTATGGCTGAAATGATGATGATGATGTGATTTATGTTAAAATTTATGGGTTTTGTTTTCACTTGATAAAACTGCGTCAGGTAAGACTCGAACCCACGATCTTGACACAAAGACTACTTTAACCATTGCCCCATGGTTGGACAAATTTTTTATTTAACTTTTGGCATTAACTGTATTTATTTACACTGGAAACATAAAACTATCAGAGGATGCCACAGTAAAGTAACACTCGAGGTGATGTTACAATTAATATTCCGCATAATTAATAAATCGACTCAAAAATGTATAGCAAAAAGATATACTTGACCCACTTATTCGTCCGAATAACTTACATTTCTATACAACCTTGAAATATTTGGTAACGTAATCAGGATGTTAATGAGTCAAAGCAAATTTTATTCGTGTGTACAAATTCAGTTATCACTCGATGTTTGGAACCGGTTTTTTCGAAGCGTTAGAATGTTAGTGTGTTATAAATTGAATATATTAAGTTTTTATTTATTGACAGGGTCATAACTCTACAATATTGAAAAATTGGTAAGGAGTACAGGAGACAGTAAATACTGGACAAAAAGAGCTGCATTGTCATATGTCATTACTTACAAATCGTCAAATATTTTGCTCTTAATGCCTGCCCTACCATCACTTTGGGATTACATACCAGCTGGTGTTGAGAATTATTCTGTGATAATGGCAACAAACCACAAAACTGATGATTAATAATGTTAACTAAAAGTAATATTAACTGTATTATAATGATTTTCGAAATAAACGCTGGCTTTATTACTATACCAGCAAAATGTATTGGTCAATAACAGCATAGACAGCCAATGTCTCAATATAATATGTTTTCCAATTAATATTAAACACGTTTTGCAAAATTTTAACGTTTAGCAATAATAAATAAGAAATTGTGTAATATTGATCAGTAATAGGTTAATACAGGTCGACAAGAGCAATGGAAATACACTCAAATTCTTTATTGCATTCGTACAATATTACGGTCAATTTAAATTAAAGGTTTCGTGATATGGGTGCATTTTTTTCCACAGGTTAATGAATGTAAATATTAATAATAATAAATGGTATCTAATATTATGACGGTTCTATGTGTTTCTTCATTGATGATTACTGATTTTTAGTAAAATATGTTTAAACATTACACTGGCAAGCCAATGTACCCATGTATAGTTGAGGAAATATGACTAAAATTCCATACAAAATGACTCATATTGAATGAAATATTTACCTACATGTATGAAATATTTACATGTTTCATAAACAGAACAAACATCATAAAATTCATCCATTGAGTAATCCTGGAGTATCTTTGTTCATCATTAGGTAAACAAATGAATAAATTACCAAAATTATTACAGTAAGTCATCACTTTCAGGTAAACATTGGAAGGAAAAACGTGAAGAGCACTGTACCTTATAAAAATACGTGCTCGATCAACCACTGAAGGCAAAACTCGTCAACAAATTGTCATTCTAAGCACACTGCAATCCAAAGGCGAAACTCTCTAGCACACTGTACCATTTCACTTGGAAGGCATTGCGAGAAACTACTAATTAAATTACGAGTTAAAGCCAATGTTTGTCCGGACAGTGACGCGCGACATCCCACAAGTGTACACTGGGCAATGGGCTAGCTAGACACGACACCCGGCCTCGAAATGCCTTACAAAAAACTTGTTCTCTCAACTCACCTACTGATCTACAGAATGGAGCTTCCGGCGCTAAACAAATAGACAACAGACACACATAACACTAATCTTTAAATCCGTAATGCAATTAACGCAAACCTGTAAGATATCTCGTTAATATTACTAAAATATTCGATAGGTGAAAGGAGACATACCTTTGCAAAATCTTGTATTCAAAATCAAAACACTAATCTGGCCAGTCCGTCTATGGTGAATTATCACTATAACACTGTATAAATTGTCCACAAATTGTCAGTAACACAAATATATTGTCACACACGCGATTATTGAAAACGGCACAGTATGCGGCGGATATGCGCTAACCCGTGAAAGACGCCATTTTGATTTCGTCAACTAACGGGTATAGACAACATAGACGTGCGACGTTTCGTTTCATGCAGCTTATAATATGTTGGATTAATTATTTTTTTTTATTCGAAATGAGAATGAAAGAAAAAAATAGAAAAATATTCCATGAATATTCTTTGCAAGAAAAAATTCCTACAGCAATTTGACTGATAAGCACAATTACTGTAGGCACATTCTATTTTCAAGGCTTTATGTTGAATATTTTTTTATTCCTTAGACATATAAACTTCAACAACGCTGAAAAAAACAATAGTTTGTCTATGATAACTGTATTGCCACAGAAAAAAATAAATTTTGTTTTGGGTAACTTTCCCATATTACACTTTTCCCATATTATCCAATAAAGGCACTGATTGGAAATTTTGTCATTGAAGAAAAAAGTGTAAAACAATCACGTCTAATAACATTATACAAATAAAATAAGATTTTGAGATTTCAACAGCGCTGGGGGTTAGGTAAGGGTGTAAAAAAAGACTGTATTGATCAGTTGAGGTTCAAGATTCAAATTGAAAATTGTTTATTGCATGTCACATTTATTACATATTAAGACTTTTAAACAGTTGATATTATTATTATTTTTTAGTAATATGGCACGCATTCGGTGTGCGTGGAATTTTGATGGTCTTAACCGGGCTCCTCTGTAGCTTAGGGCCCAGTTTAGGTAATAGGTAATTGAAAACGGTTGCTAAATAAAAGGTTTGCCACGTACTTTGTCCCTGAATTTAAATGTAGGGGTTTGGTTTAAAAAAAAAAATTATAACCAAACTTCGTTTATTGCTTGTCATTAAAATGTGTCGAGTGTGAATTTGGTTATTGTTAGTTTGCTAATTTATTTAATTCTCAAACGTAAGGGTTCTAAACATTTTTTTTCACATGATTTATTTTATACCTTTATAACATTTAAGTACTTTTCTTTGATTGTGAAACAAAATAAAAAAGAATAATAAAAAACGGGCCCCCCACACCGCGCCACGGGGTAATAATATTAGGGAGAAATAATTCTGAGGCGGCAACACCGTATCTGTCAAAAATCCGAAAGCAGCTGTGCATATACGTGTGTTTTCATACAATAATTTATCGAAAATGGCATTTTAGGTCACAATAAACAATCCAATTAAATGTGAAACGCGATTCAAAGATGTCGAGCCGCCGTTCGATACTCGGTTCAGCTCTGGACGCGCTGCCTGCGCCGTCGGATCCTCTCCGAGAGTTGTTCGAAGCTTGCAAAACTGGGGACGCACCTCGTGTGAAGAAGCTCGTAACTCCTCAAACCGTGAATGCTAGAGACACTGCTGGCAGGAAATCTACTCCTCTACACTTCGCTGCAGGTGCGTGCCTAAGTTTCGACCCTCAACTCATTAGAATAATAATAAAAATTTGCAAGTGAAAGGTGTGTTTTGAGCCAGGAAGTTATAAATTTTGGCTATTGCATAATTGGCTACGGTGTAGGTTTGTTAGTTCGTGCTTTATCTGTTTTTGTTCGCGGTGAAGTGGCTTTGTAATAATTGTGTACTTGATTGTTGAATTTTAATTGGTTTTTGTTTAATACTTGCTCATTACATAGACAGTTTATTTTGTTGTTAATGATGAGTATAGATAAGTATGGATGGGCTTTGTTTTATCATTTCTCAGTATTAATACATAAATCCTATCAATTAGATTAATAACAGTTATAAATAATTAACTACAAAAGGGCAAAACAAGAGTTCTTTTTTGCCTCAGTATGTAATCTTTAAAGTTGTAATTATTGTATAATGTAAAATTCGCGGTTTGCTTACATTATAATAATATGCATGCTGTGGTTATTGTTTGTGTGGGAGCAGTTCGCTAGAGAGAGGCCTTTGGCTTAATTTTTATTGTTGCGTTTAATACTGTATCATGTTGATAGCCTAATAAATAAATCTCAGGTGTCTGTAAACATTGTTATTGTTAGATTTATGGCCGTTTTCACCATCAATCCCTAATTTTTAAGTGACCCTCTTTGAAAACAAAATTCCTATTATGAGTTACTATAGGGATCACTTAAAAAATAGGGATTGATGGTGAAAACAGGCATTAGTTTTGCTGTCTGTCAGGCACTAGTTTATGGATCCGTGACCCTACTAGCTCTAAATTATTACTATACAATTCACTCCATCAGTGTTAATAAAATGCATGACTTAATAAACTAAGTGTCCACAATTTAACGGTGACATACAGGGTGTCCCAAAATTAGTGTCTTACACTGACACTAGGCAGCTGGGTCTAAGACATAACAAAAAAACCTAAATGTCCATAGAAAAGTATACAGATACAACCAATTTTAGTTATTAATGTCATAGAAAAGTTTGAGGAGTTTTGAAATATGATTGTATTAGTTATTTTAAACCAGTGTTTTTCAACCTGTGGGTCGCGAAGCCTCTATAGGAAGGTCACGAGAGGTCGTAAAAACTACCTCAGTAGAAAAATCAGTAGAGTATTAAAGATTATTTAAATCAGAAATCTAATTATGAAAATGCGTAAATGTTTTATGAAAAAAAAAACCGAGCGGTCGGGGGGTTGTGAAAAAATTTTTCATGCGGTCGTGTCATGAAAAATGTTGAAAAACACTGTTTTAAACAATGGACTTAATAGACTCATTTGCCTCTGGTGTCAGTGTGATGTGCTAATTTTGGGACACCCTGTATGCATCAATAGATGTTTGTGATGTTTTGAGAGTAGATGCAGTCTAGGCCTATACACTCTTGCCTTGAAGAGATGCTTGTGAAATGATCACATCAATTACTTCACACTAATGGCTTTCAAAACAATTTTTCCAGGATATGGTCGCAGAGAAGTCGTAGAGATCCTCATAGCAGCAGGCGCAGCACTCCAAGCGAGAGACGACGGCGGCTTACAGCCGTTACACAACGCTTGCAGCTTCGGCCACGCCGACGTCGTCCGTGCCTTGCTGTCAGCCGGAGCGGCGCCGGCGGCGAGGGACAACTGGGGGTACACGCCGCTGCATGAGGCCGCTGCTAAGGGAAAGGTCGACGTCTGTATAGGTAAGGAACTATGCACGCCAAGGATAGAGCTTCGTGGGAGTTATGGGCGCCTGGTACTTCTATAGGCAATCTGTGAGATGATCAGGTCTACTATCGGTCGCTAGCAGGTGGAAACAGGATCCTAGGGTCATCTAAGTTACGCCCATGTAAGGGGGCGCCTGGTACTTCAATGGTCATACTATCATGATGTAGTATTTTCTAGGTCACACTAGCAGAGCCTTCTGTTCGACATAGTATACTAAGCTGCTGGGAGTAGGATCTATCGTCATCTCGGCTACTTCTTACAAGGTATGGGCAGGCCTCCGTCACTCGCCTATGCCGGCCGAGATAATTACCTACAGCGCGCGACAACTTCAAGTTGCAAATCAGTCAGGGCCGCCACGCGCCTGTGAGCACACGCGTATTTCTATACACGCTCGGTCTATCATCGTCGCAATCAAGGTTTATTGTTCCAAGAGCACTGTTATTCTTCTTTAATGGAAAATCTTAATATTTAGGAATAATAATTAACTGTAGTGATTTAAATAATTAAAAAAACTACACTTTTTAAATAATTTTGAAATACTTATGACAAAAAACTGTAGCAAAAAATTATTTTAGCGAATAAAAACATTAACTTTACTTCACCGTGTCTATTTTCCGACACTACACCTTTTAAAACTGTTTGTCCAATTTCGAATTATCGCAACACTGAAGTTTATTAATAGGTACTTTAGAGATGGTACGATTATACAAACACCACTAGATTAAAGTTTACCAATCGTAAATACAATAATTGCTTCTTAAAATTAAGTTTTTATTTATTTTACTTTGCTTATACAACCCTGACGCTTGAGCTGTGAGGTAAAACAATTCTGAACACAAAAAAATTGCGCTCTTGTGAGCGTAGTAGTAAGGTGCGATTTCGAATGCACCATGTGCGTTGGATATTTTGCATTATTATTATTACCGTTAAAATGTCGGCATCTAATCCTACACAAAGGAGTGCAATTTCTGTTGCTACTATTATGTATTCTGTGGTATGGGCGCCTGGTACTTCAATCGTCTAACCACCAAGATGAACATACCACGGATCAGTGGTAGCTCTGTAGAAGTTATGGACGCCTGGTACTTCAATGGGTGGTCGGTGATATTATCAGGTCTACTGTACGCTGCATGAGGCCGCTGCTAAGGGAAAGGTCGACGTCTGTATAGGTAAGTGTCAGTGCTAGCTCCGTGGGAGTTATGGGCGCCTGGTACTTCAATAGGCGATGTGTGAGATGGTTAGGTCGACTATTAGTGGCTACAGTCACCACTCCTTACAAGGTATGGGCGCCTGGTACTTCAATGGTCAAACCACCTAGATAAAGAATGTTCTAGGTCACTCTAGCCATGGCTTACTTCTGGAACTAGTCTCTGAGGTGCTCCTATCAGGGTATGTTCTCTTGGTACTTCAGCCATTGATAACCACCAAGGGAGTACCCAGCTTCTGGCCTAGGAGGGGCAGCCTAATACAGGAGTATGCAAATCAGATCTTTTTAGGCAGGATCCCCTGCTCTTAGACACATCAGAACGAAAGATAAGGTATGTAATCCAAGCTAGAGGTCTGTAGCCATTACACAACGCTTGCAGCTTCGGCCACGCCGACGTCGTCCGTGCCTTGCTGTCAGCCGGAGCGGCGCCGGCGGCGAGAGACAACTACTGGGGGTACACGCCACTGCATGAGGCCGCTGCTAAGGGAAAGGTCGACGTCTGTATTGGTAAGTGATAGTTCCACGGGAGTTATGGGCGCCTGGTACTTCAATAGGCGATCAATGAGATTGGTCAGGTCTACTATAGGTCGCTAACTGGTAGAAACAGGATCCTAGGGTCATCTCAGCTACTCCTTACAAGGTATGGACGCCTGGTACTTCTATAGGCAATGTGTGAGATGATCAGGTCTACTATCGGCCGCTAGCTGGTGGAAATAGGATCCTAGCACGGTAATACTATCATACAGTATTGTAACTTCATATAAACGGACGAAACGCGAGCTTTCCTTCGAAATTCAAATCTCGGTATGCGCTCGACATGCAAAAGTCGGGGGTGTCGCGAATGTGCCACAGTGATAAACTGACGATGTGTTGTTTTGTAAACAGTAAGTGTTGTTTTTATAAAAAATAATTACAAGTACCTATTTATACAGGGTGTTAGGTAAATGGGCTTATAAGCCGACACTACCCCATATTAACATTGTATGTAAATGGTATGGTGTAGTCAATGAATCATTTTTTTTTAATTTTCATACAAAATAAAATTTATAATATCAGATTTGTATGAAAATTAAAATTATTAAAATGCTGATATAAAATTTCTGACTTCACCATACCATTTATATGCACACCTTAACATGGGCTAGTGTCTGCTTATAAACCCATTTACCCAACACTCTGTATAATAAATCAAGCATTTTGTACGCCTCGGTCGAGAAGCATACATTTTATGGTCGCAAATTTATAAGATTTGTTACTAAATCTTAACACAAATATTTTTTTTTAGTTAAATCTACTAATGACAAGACAACATGCATTTTTATCCTATTTCATTCACAAAGTATTTTGTTTGTCAAAATAAAATAAAAAATTACAATCACAAAATACACTCACAAAACTAGATAGAAATTCTAAGTAGGCAGATGTAGTGAAAATAGGGTCTGCAGGTGGGCAGCCCTATCGCATGTTGTCATAGGGTGACGTATCGCTCGGCTGTTGACATTTATTTCAAAAATATGGCCGAGTTGGAATACTGTATAGATAGTATTACCGTGATCCTAGGGTCTTCTTAGCTACTCCTCCTTAAAAGGTATGGGCACCTGGTACTTCTATAGGCGATCTGTGAGATGATCAGGTCTACTATCGGTCGCTAGCTGGTGGAAACCGGATCCTAGGGTCATCTCAGCTACTCCTTACAAGGTATGGACGCCTGGTACTTCTATAGGCGATCTGTGAGATGATCAGCCCCCCTAGACAAAACGCACTTTTTGATCGAATCGAAAATCGAATCCGTCAAAACTCCATACAAAAAAGGGGCTTTTCGACCACTTTTCGACTGGTTTGCGATTATAATTTGCACTTTGTCTAGACCCACAGGTCTACTATCGGTCGCTAGCAGGTGGAAACAGGATCCTAGGGCCATCTAAGCTACTCCTTACAAGGTATGGGCGCCTGGTACTTCAATCGTCAAACCACCAAGATGAAGAATGTTCTAGGTTATTCTAGCAGTGACTTACTGCTGGAAGTACTATCTATCTATAGTGTCTCTAAGGAGCTCCTATCAGGATATGTTCTCCTGGTACTTCAGCCGTTGATAAGTACCATGGGAGTACGCGTCTTCTGGCCTAGTCGAATCCAGGAGGGGGAAAATAAGATCTTTTTAGGCAAGATCCCTCGCTCTTGGACATAAGGTATGTAATCCAAGCTAGAGGTTTGCAACCGTTACACAACGCTTGCAGCTTCGGCCACGCCGACGTCGTCCGTGCCTTGTTGTCAGCCGGAGCGGCGCCGGCGGCGAGAGACAACTGGGGGTACACGCCGCTGCATGAGGCCGCTGCTAAGGGAAAGGTCGACGTCTGTATAGGTAAGGAACTTGAGTGCTAGCTCCGTGGCAGTTATGGACGCCTGGTACTTCGATGGGCGATCGGTGACATTAAGTCTACTGTACGCTGCATGAGGCCGCTGCTAAAGGAAAAGTGGACGTTTGTATAGGTAAGGAACTGTGCACATACCACGGATCAGTGGTAGCTCTGTAGGATTATGGGCGCCTGGTACTTCAATGGGCGATCGGTGACATTATCAGGTCTACTGTACGCTGCACGAGGCCGCTGCTAAAGGAAAAGTGGACGTTTGTATAGGTAAGGAACTTGAGTGCTAGCTCCGTGGGAGCTATGGGCGCCTGGTACTTCTATAGGCAATGTGTGAGATGATCAGGTCTACCGGTTGCTAGCTGGTCGAAACAGGATCCTAGGGTCATCTAAGCTACTCCTTACAAGGTATGGGCGCCTGGTACTTCAATCGTCAAACCACCAAGATGAAGAATGTTCTAGGTCACTCTAGCAGTGGTCTTGTGCTGGAAATAGTATACTAATCTGCTGGAAGTAAGATATAAGGTAATCTCAGCTACTCCTTATAACTTATGGGCGCCTCGTATTACTTGGATCGACGATTTAAATGATATCTAAATAGATAAAATAGATTCCACATGATCGAATCAGAAATTAAGAGATCCATAAAAGAACCAAAATGATTTTATTGAATGAAAGTTATTATTTACAACTTATCAAATTATGGTTATTCTTAATGCTTTTGAGTGTGAATTCAAGCAATTAAAAGATCCATTTCTTTATTCCAGCACTGCTGCAGCATGGCGCCGATCCAAACATCAGGAACACAGAAGGGAAGACTCCCTTAGACCTTGCAGACTCGGCCACCAGACCTGTTCTCACAGGTATGTCCGCGCCACACTGCGCTGCTCATACTCTTTTTCGATACAGACACCCAGCGTGAGTTTATCGTAAGCCATGAACGTCGGACCTACGTCATTTTGTAAAAGATAGCCAGATAGTTTTGACAGAACCAACTCCTTGCTAGACAATGTTTTTAGGGTAGCTGCTAACCACGATAACCCAAACTTCATGATGCACCAACATTCTTACCTATGTTGGGAGCATATGCTGACAAACTTTCAGAAAATGATGTAAGTCTGGCGTTCACTATCTCTTAGTCTATAATGCCTGGTTCAAACGTGCGCGGCGCGATACACGGTAGCCGTGTGGCTACAGTTTGATGTAAAATACACTAGAATTGCTCAGTGATTATAGCTGTCTGAACTGCGCCTAATAGTACTGTTGGGTATTGAAATTTAAATACAGTAGTCCATTCTGTACGAGGCTGAACACGCTCCCATGTTATAATTTCACTTCCCTTTGTTACAATTTGAAGTCTTCATTGTTCAGTAAAGGCCGTCACCAACTGGTCATTATGGAAATCATTGGGGAGACCTATGTTCAGCAGCGAACGTCCTATGGTTTAAATGATGATGATGATGATGATTGTTCGGTAAAATGTTGTATGTCAAAGTGGTAGTGCCTTTCATATGCACCTGATTATCAGAAACCTCAAAATTAACTATTTCGATTTTCCTACCAGGCGAATACTGCGCCGCCGACGTCCTAGAAGCGGCTCGCTCAGGCGCCGACGACCGCCTAGCATCGCTCCTGACTCCGCTCAATGTGAACGTGCACGCACATGACGGACGCCGATCCACGCCGCTTCACCTGGCGGCCGGTTATAATCGCGCGCGTGCTGTGCGTCTGCTACTGGCCCGCGGTGCTGACGTGCACGCAAAGGATAAGGGGTGAGGCTCCTTATAGGATATGGGCGCCTGGTACTTCTGTGGGAGGATGCAGGAAGAAATAGAGGGCTCCAGGTCCCTCTGGGAGACGTCTGCTGCTGGAAACAGGTTCCCTAGTGTCTTTTAGCTACTCCTTATAAGGTATGGGCGCCTGGTACTTTTGTGGCCAAAGCAGGAAGAAAAATAGGGTTTCCAGGTCACTCTAGGAGACGTCTGCTGCGTCTTTTAGGACGCTCCTCGCAATCTATAGGTGCCTGGTACTTCAATAGTCAAACCATCAGTTCTTCTTTCAGACGCCAGCTGCTGGAAACATCCCAGTGTCTTTAAATGTGCTCCTTGTATGCTATGGGCGCCTGGTACTTCAATGGTAAAATCATTAGATTCATCAGGTCTTCTGAAGTCGCCAGCTGCTGGAAATACGGTTGGGATCTCTTGTGTCTTTAAAGATGCTCCATAAAAGGTATGGGCGCCTGGTACTTCTGTGAGAAAACTAACGAAGAGATGACGGTTCCAGGTCACTATGGGAGACTTATGCTGCTGGAAAGAGTATCCCTAGTGTCTTTTAGGATGCTCCTTACAGGATATGGGCGTCTAGTACTGCAATGGTGAATTCATCAGATTCATCAGGTCTTCTGCAGTCGCCAGCAGCCGGAAAGAGTACCCCTAGTGTCTTCAAAGGCACGCACGGGATTCTTCAATCAACTCCTTAGTAACTATGCTCGCCTGGTACTTCTTAGTCCATCTCGCCAAGCTTTAGGTCAGAAATTCCTCACTCTAGCTAGATTTTGGTGACATTGCCACACTCCAGTCTAGACCCAGCCTGCCTCCAGTGCCTGCCCTCGTCAGCCCCTCCCCCTCGCCCCTCAAGTGACGTCACGCACACGACGGACGCCGATCCACACCTCTGCACCTGGCGGCCGGTTACAATCGCGCGCGTGCTGTGCGTCTGTTACTGGCCCGCGGTGCCGACGTGCACGCAAAGGATAAGGGGTGAGCGCTCCTTGCAGGTTATGGACGCCTGGTACTTCGATAGAGAAGAAAGAAGAGGAGAAGACGGTTCCAGGTCACTCTGATGGTGGAAATGGGATCCCTAGTGTCTTTCAAGCTACTCCTTAGAAGGTATGGGCGCCTGGTACTTCTGTGTAAGAATTGATGAAGAGAAGACTGTTCCAGGTCAATCTAGGAGACTTTAAAGATGCTCCTTGTATGCTATGGGCTCCTGGTACTTCAGTGGTCAAACCAGCATATTGATAGGTCTTCTGTCAGACGCCAGCTGCTGGAAAGAGTAACCCTAGTGTCTTTAGAGACGCTCCTTCGTTTCTATGGGCGCCTGGTACTTCAATGGTAAAACCGTAAGATTCATCAGGTCTTCTGGAAGTCGCCAGCTGCTGGAAATAGCACCCCTAGTGTCTTTAAAGGCACTCACGGGATTTTTCAGCCAACTCCTTAGTAACTATGCTCGCCTGGTACTTCTAGTCCATCTCGCCAAGCTTTAGGTCAGAAATTCCTCACTCTAGCTAGATTTTGGTGACGTTGCTACACTCCAGTCTAGACCCAGCCTGCCTCCAGTGCCTGCCCTCCCCCGTCCCTCCTAACTCCGCTCAATGTGAACGTGCACGCACACGACGGACGCCGCTCCACGCCGCTTCACCTGGCAGCCGGTTATAATCGAGCGCGTGCTGTGCGTTTGTTGCTGGCACGCGGTGCTGACGTGCACGCCAAGGATAAGGGGTGAGCGCTCCTTGCAGAGTATGCTAGCCTGGTACTTCGATAGAGAAGCTGAGGAGAGGAGAAGGCGGTTCCAGGTCACTCTGATGGTGGAAATGGAATCCCCAGTGTCTTTTAGGATACTCCTTGTATCCTATGGGCGCCTGGTACTTCTGTGGGTGATGATGAGAGGGCTCCAGTAAGAAAGAGAGGGCTCCAGGTCACTCTGGGAGACGTCAGCTGCTGGAAAGAGTATCCCTAGTGTCTTACGATCCTCCTTACAGGATATGGGTGCCTGGTACTTCAACATCAGCTTGATAGGTCTTCTGGAAGTCGCCAGCTGCTGGAAAGAGTGTAGCTTAGTGTCTTTAAAGGCACGCACTGGATTCTTCAATCAACTCCTTAGTAACTATGCTCGCCTGGTACTTCTTAGTCCATCTCGCCAAGCTTTAGGTCAGAAATTCCTCACTCTAGCTAGATTTTGGTGACGTTGCCACACTCCAGTCTAGACCCAGCCTGCCTCCAGTGCCTGCCCTCGTCAGCCCCTCCCCCTCGCCCCTCAAGTGACGTCACGCGCACGACGGGCGCCGATCCACACCTCTGCACCTGGCGGCCGGTTACAATCGCGCGCGTGCTGTGCGTTTGCTACTGGCACGCGGTGCTGACGTGCACGCCAAGGATAAGGGGTGAGGGATGCTCCTTATAGGATATGGGCGCCTGGTACTTTGACAGGTAAGCTGAGGAGAGGAGAAGATGGTTCTAGGTCACTCTAAGAGATGTCTGCTGCTGGAAATAGGGCCTCTAGTGTCTTTTAGCTACTCCTTATAAGGTATGGGCGCCTGGTACTTTTGTGGCCAAAGCAGGAAGAAAAATAATGTTTCCAGGTCACTCTAGGCACGGTAATAATATCATACAGTATTGTAACTTCATATAAACTGACGAAACGAGAACTTTCTTTCGAAATTCAAATCTCGGTATGCGCTCGGTATGCAAAAGTCGGGGGTGTCGCGAATGTGCCGAATGGACGTCGGTGGCCAAGTGTTAAAAATGACAAAACTGATTGAATTTGACTGACCGTCATTTACGGTCAAATTGGTCAAAAACTAGTCAAATTGTCATTTTCAGTCAGTTTGATTTGAAATGAAAATTATATTGTATCAAACCAGCTTTTGTCCACGACTTCGCCCGCCCGAAATTAAAGTAACAGATCATTATGATTATTAAAGTTTCGAAATTATTTAAATAGTTTTTACTAAATTAAATCTACTAATCACAAAACAACACACATTTTTAGCCTATTCCATTCCCAAAGTATTTTGTTTGTCTAACTAAATAAAAAAATACAATCACAAAACTATATATAGAAATTCTAAGTAGGCAGATGTAATTAAACTGGGTACTGTAGGTGGGCAGCCCTATCGCATGTTGTCATACTGTGACGTACCGCGCGACTGTTGACATTTATTTCAAAAATATGGCCGAGTTGGAATACTGTATAGATAGTATTACCGTGCTCTAGGAGACGTCTGCTGCGTCTTTTAGGACGCTCCTCGCAATCTATAGGTGCCTGGTACTTCAATAGTCAAACCATCAGTTCTTCTTTCAGACGCCAGCTGCTGGAAACATCCCTAGTGTCTTTAAATGTGCTCCTTGTAAGCTATGGGCGACTGGTACTTCAGTGGCAAAACTATAAGATTCATCAGGTCTTCTGGAAGTCGCCAGCTGCTGGAAAGAGTGTAGCTTAGTGTCTTTAAAGATTCTTCGGTATTCTTCAACCAACTCCTTAGCAACTATGCTCGCCTGGTACTTCTTAGTCCATCTCGCCAAGCTTTAGGTCAGAAATTCCTCACTCTAGCTAGATTTTGGTGACGTAGAAGAAGATGTTCCCAGGTCACTCTGTTGGTGTCAATGGGATCCCTAGTGACTTTTAGAGACGCTTCTTGCATGCTATGGGCGCCTGGTACTTCTGTGGGTGATGCAGGAAGAAAGAGAGGGCTCCAGGTCACTCTGGGAGAGTTGCTGCTGGAAATAGAATGCCTAGTGTCTTTACAGATGCTCCTTAGAAGATATGGACGCCTGGTACTTCAATAGGCAAGCTGAGGAGAGGAGAAGGCGGGTCCAGGTCACTCTGATTGACTTCTGGTGGTGGAAATGGGATCTAGTGTCTTTAAAGATGCTCCTACAAGGTATGCGAGCCTGGTAATTCAGTAGTCAAACCATGATAGGTCTGTCAGACGTCAGCTCATGGAAATTGGATGTCTAGGGTATGTCGACAAGAAAATCTGTTGTCAAATCTGACCCCATATCCCAAACACCCCATGACGTAACTGATAAATTAATAGTTTTTTTAATTCCAGCGGCCTAGTCCCTCTCCACAACGCGTGTTCCTACGGCCACTACGAGGTGACGGAGTTATTAGTCCGAGCGGGAGCAGACGTCAACGCTACCGACTTATGGGCCTTCACGCCGCTACATGAAGCCGCTAGCAAAGCTAGATTGGAGGTATGTTTATTGTTTATATTGAAATCTACATAAAAGCGAAAGGTCACTGATTGACTGACTCACTCACTCATCACGAAATCTCAGAAACTACAAGTGCTAGGAGTCTCAAATTTTGCTTGGGGTCCACGCGAAGTCGCGGACGGCCGCTAGTTCTTTAATAAACGTCAGCGTTCGACAAACTACACAATATCTTTTCGTCCAAAAAATACCTCAGTGTCTAAAGACGAAAGTCTGCAACCAGTATATGCTAACAGTGATGATATACGGCTCAGTAACGTGGCCTCTCACTATATGCCTTATAAATAAGCTCAAAATCGCACAATGTGCACACGCCCACACTGTTAACTATCCATTTCCGTTTTTGCTCTCGCTCTAATCAAATGGCGATTCTTTGCTATAGAACGAGATGACATGACTTTCAATGGGCAGTTAACACTGTTGGCGATAGTGCTATGGAGAGGGCTATGCTCGGTGTTTCTTTACGAGATCGAATCGGAGATCCGTAAACGTACTTAAGTCGCTGACATAGCCCTACGGATAGAAAGCTGAAGTGGCAATGGGCAGGGCACATAGCACGCAGAGCTGACGGCCGATGGAGCAACAAGGTTCTGGAGTGGAGCCCACGGTAAGCGCAGCGTGGGACGTCCACCCACATAATGGACTGAAGACCGCTTCAAGGTAGCAGGAAAGCGCTGCAGGCCGCTATCAATCGGCCAATCTGGAAATCATTGGGGGAGGCCTATGTTCAGCTATGGAAGCATGTTCATACGGCCACTACGAAGTGACGGAGTTATTAGTCCGAGTGGGCGCAGACGTCAACGCTACCGACTTATGGGCCTTCACGCCGCTTCATGAGGCCGCTAGCAAAGCTAGATTGGAGGTATGTTTGTATTCCAATTCTTTTTTACTCATCATTTCAGCCACTGCTGAACATAGGCCTCCCCCAATGATTTCCATCGTTCGTTCGTTCGTTTCAGCCAAATGACGTCCACTGCTGGACAAAGGCCTCCCCCAAGGTTTTCCACAATGAACGGTCCTGCGCTGCCCGCATCCAGACTCTTCCCGCGACCTTTACCAGATCGTCGGTCCACCTAGTAGGAGGCCTGCCCACGCTACGTCTTCCAGCCCGTGGTCGCCACTCGAGAACTTTCCTGCCCCAACGGCCATCGTCTCTACGAGCTATGTGCCCCGCCCACTGCCACTTGATTTTAGCAATTCTGCGAGCTATGTCGGTTACTTTGGTTCTCCTGCGGATCTCCTCATTTCTGATTCGATCACGCAGGGAAACTCCGAGCATAGCCCGCTCCATCGCCCTTTGGGTGACCTTGAGCCTTCTTATGAGGCCCATAGTAAGCGACCACGTCTCAGATCCGTATATCATCACTGGCAACACGCATTGGTCAAATACTTTCGACTTGAGACACTGCGGTATTTCGTGTGTTTGAATTGTTTTCATCGACGTGAGTATGAATGAATGATTGAATTTTGAATGGAATTGATGAATGATTTCCATATCGCGTGGAGATTTGTAAACGAAATAAAGATTTGTAATTTATTCCAGGTTTGTTCCCTACTATTGAGCGAAGGCGCGGATCCTACTCTTCTGAATTGCCACGGCAAGTCGGCGCTCGACGTGGCGCCTACAAGGGAACTACAGGAGAGACTAGCCTGTGAGTGGAGTATTTTTTCGTGTCGCAATCTTCACTGGCCCATTTATTATCCTGAAGCAGTGGTAGGGTTAATACTGGGACGTGTAAAAGTTCTTTTTTAAAGCCTATTTGCAGAAATAAATGAGTTTTATGAGTTTCACTGCGAGAGTTACAATAAATAATAATAATAAGCATTTCTTTCGAAATGTACTTACTGACAAGCGTGGTCCACCCACCAAGTGAAGAGATGACCTCATAAAGGTTGATGGAAGGCGCTGGATGTAGGTCAACCGGCCAGTCTGGAAACAAACTTTGCTTCGATAATAAATATGTGTATTTTTTACTTCGTATTAGAAGAATCATTCGTGAACTTTCTCCCACAGTCGAGTACCGTGGTCACTGTTTGCTAGAAGCGTGTCGTCTCGCGGAGCCGGCGCGGGTGAAGAAACAGCTGTCTTCCGTCAGCGGGCAACACCAACACCAGGTAACTATTCCCTGCCTGTATATATTGGAAATTTCGATTTTTGTTAAAAGATACATTCATTTCTTCGATAAAAACAAAGACTTTGATAGGTACAGAGGCAGGAAAACTGAAAATTTGAAAATTCCCCCGCAAAGATTGACCCTCTACTCAAGGAATGTTCATTGTATGGCAATAAAAATATTTAATAAATTACCCGAAGATATTAAAACATTGACATTTACTAAATTTAGAAATAATTTATTAGAATTTTTAAAACAAAAGATGTATTACACAGTCAATGAATTCCTGACCGAAAAATCTTTTTGACATTTTGTACTTGACATTTAAAAATTTCTTAAAATATGACATTATGTATCATTGACATTGTTTGAATCTAATGTAATATGTTTGTGCTATTTCAATAATTCATAATCATTTTCTGACATTTGCATGACATTCAATTAATAATGATGCGCGGCAGTGGCCGAGTAAACACGTGTAACCTAAGCGTCTCGGGTTTTTTACCTTTTTGGTGTGGAAAACGTGCGGTTCGCAGTGTTAAATTAGCAACAAACAGAAAATATAACTGTACAAATAACGTGGTGTGATTACAGTGTAAATTAATCGTGATCTAAATGATTTATAATCTAATATAAATCGTTGCTGTACTTATCAATCTCGACCTACCTACACAAAACAGCTGCTCCACACCGAGGCTCCGTAGTCGAGCCGTCTACGAGCGTGCTACGGCTATCATCATAAAAGTGCCACAGGCTCCGCCCCTCTTGCGCTACGGAGCTACTACGCCGGATCTAGGCTACGACACCGAGAAGCGACGAAGCAACGAGCGACATTTATAATACCTACTACACCTAAGTATTTTACGCATTATTATCAAAGCAAAATGCCGGTTTCGTGTAATGCTTGCGGTAACGCTGTTACGGGCAACGATTATCTGACATGTTCCAAATGCAGACATCCCTATGACATCCTGTGTTTGCAGATAAGCGCGGACACCTTTGGAACGCTTACTGAAACGCACAGAGAGGCTTGGCTTTGGCCCCCGTGCTTGTGCTCCATCCCGAGAGGCGACAACACAGACGTCCCAGTCGCAAGCCCGGCGAAATTCATGAACCTAAACTCCTCGCCTAACCCAAACGTCAACACTAGGAGAGGTTCCAGCAAGCCCACTAAAGGCAAACGCTCCGAAAACGCGAATCCTACAATTCCCACAGAAGAGAATGCCTCGGAGAACATGAGTTTGGAGTTTCGTCGGCTTAGACAAAAAATGGATGAACAACATTCGGATATCAACTTGCTCAGAATGGACTTTCTGGATGTTAAGCAGCACTTGGCCAGTGTGACAAAACTGATGGAAAGGTTGGAGGCGCAGGAGAAGAAAATAAATGACCAGGCCTATGAAATAAGCATTCTCAAGACTTCTCTGGCGGAATCACGGTACGCACTGAACCTGCAAGAACAAAATTACCTAAAAAACGAGTTAGAGATCGCGGGTGTACCAGAATCGGAAGGTGAAAACCCACACCACATAGCCCTTGTTACAGCTACAAAGCTGGGAGTGGACCTCTCGGCCGCGGACATTGATTTCGTTCACAGGACTGGCACTAGACAGAACAACTCTGGGAACAAGAATCACCTGCCGCGAACCATTGTTCTGCGCCTGAACAGACGCTCAAAGCGCGAGGAGATTATTAAAGCTGCAAGGAGCCGCCGTAATCTTAATAGCGAGGACATATCATCAGGCCCGGTCACCAGAATATATGTTAATGAAAGATTAACAAAGGCGAACCGCCTGTTGTTTCGTGAGACTAGAACCCGCGCCCTACAGTATGGATTTCGCTATTGCTGGGTTAACAATGGCTATGTCCACGTTCGCCAGGCCGAGAGAAAACCTGCCATTCACATTAAGTCACTCGAAGAGCTGGACCGACTGGTTGGACCATCTCAAGCCAAGGTCTCACAACCTCCTGATGAGTGAAACCATCTACAAACCTACGCTTATTCTTTTTAAAATAATATTGCTTCCTCTGTGTCCCATCTATGTATCATTTTATACAATACACCACATCACACCAAATAAAAGTCGTGCTCACACATGCCCACTTCTGCACTTGCCACTCAACACTATCACACTCTCAACAAAATCGATCACTCAATCTTACAAATACACTTCATCATTGTCTCTAAAATCCGCCACACCAACAACACTAACTATCAAAAATAGCTTTGTAATAGCGATTAACTCTCTAAACAGTTATTTTACGTACACTCATGCACTGCTCTTGCTAAATACATGGCTACCTCAATTACACGTCTTCATTAGATCGACACGCATACTATTTCTTGATGGCTAATTTTGTAGATCTTGATACTGTAAATGATATTGACAACGTAGTAGCCATAAAATGCAGTAAGTGTGATACATTCGAAGACTGCAAGAAATTACTTGATGAGAGCTATAAGTTTAAAATCCTTACCTATAACATACGTAGTGTGTCTAAAAACTTCGACATGCTGCTGGTTGCATTGGGCCGGCTGCATCTGGATCTCGATATAATTATCTTAACTGAGTGCTGGCTATCTGCTGAAACCATAATTCCCCAAATTCCAGGCTATACCTCTCATTCCACCAAACACATAATCAACCGAGCTGGCGGGGTGGTGATCTACGTGAGGGAGACTCTGAGCACTACTGTTGATGAGCCCCATCTGAGAGACGCAGAATGTCTCAGGGTCGTTCTTTCGGACTCCACCACCATTTTGGGTATCTACCGTTCTCCCTCTTTTTCCAACATAAGCCACTTCCTGCACAGTTTGAATGATACAATAAATTCACTTAGAACCTCTTCCCGGGTGGCGATTGCAGGTGACATCAACATTAATATTGCAGATCCTACCGACCCTGGTGCATGCGAATATTTGTGCACCATGGCGGAGCTGGGGTTTTTACCTGCTATCACATTGCCCACTAGGCAAGCCTCTTGCTTGGATCACATTTTTGTTAGAGCTAAGCTCGATGAATCAATTGGAATAGTAGCAAACTTAGACATTACGGACCACCTTGCAGCAATCTTGGGTTTTAAAGTCAATCACGCTTCAAAGCGACAAGACCGCCATAAAACTATCACTGACTACTGCGCTGTTGCAAAGGAACTTAAAAATGTGAACTGGACGTCAGTCTTAAACAACACTGATGTGAACTCTGCCATCCATGATTTCAATTCCACACTTTCAGCCACAATAAATAAACACACCCGCACGAAACGCGTTAGCAGATCGAAATTTACACTGAAACCCTGGATTACCCCAGGCCTCATGAGATGCATGGCCCACAGAAACAAACTCCACTTGGACTTACGTGACAATCCCTCTGACTCCACCAAGAAACTAATTTATATTAGGTACAGGAATTTTCTGACAAACTTATTACATAAACTTAAACACGACTATGAACGTAGGGACCTGGAAATTAATAAAAACAATCCCAGAAAGCTTTGGACCTCGATAAAATCGATTATAGAAACCCCACGCACCGAACAACACTCTGCGGATCTTTTGACCTCGAAATCAACTCCACAAAAGTCTGTAAATCACTGTAACGAGTATTTCTCTAATGTTGGCAATAAATTATCTAATGAAATACTACAGTCACTAAACTCAACTGAAGACTCTCTGGCTTCCGGAACTAAAATTAACTACAACACTGGTCAAACATTCTTCCTTCAGCCAACAGACGCATTTGAAGTCGATTCCCTACTAGCACAGCTTAAACCTAACAGCGCTCCGGGCTTAGATGGCATCAAACCTTCCCTGGTTAGGGTAATTCGTCCTGAGATTGTCCTGCCCCTAACTCACATATTTAACCTCAGCTTGGCATCCGGCGTGTTCCCCGAGGCATGGAAGGAGGCAGCTGTAATTCCATTACATAAATCTGGATCCAAAAGCTCTCCTGAAAACTTTCGTCCTATCTCTCTATTACCTGTTTTCTCTAAGGTTTTGGAAAGACTCGTTAACTATCGTCTTATGAATTATCTGGACGCATTCAATGTTCTTTCCCCACACCAGTTTGGCTTTAGGCGTAATCTCTCTACTGAAAATGCTGTCAACATACTTACTGGAACTGTCTCTGGTCACCTCGATGCTGGTCGATGCTGCGTTGGCGTTTTCCTGGACCTTGCCAAGGCTTTTGACACCATTTCAGTGCCAATACTCTTAAGAAAGCTTGAGATATATGGCATCAGAGGGCTGGCGCTGGAATGGTTTCGCAGCTACCTTAGTTCCAGGACCCAACGCGTCAAAATCGGAGATTGTCTTAGTTCTAAAATTGTTCATAAAATTGCTTCTGCTCTTGATCGAAAACATCACTCAACTGTACTCTTTTTAGATATGTCGAAGGCTTTTGACTGTGTAGCCCACAATATCCTCTTAGCCAAATTAGAAAAATATGGAATACGTGGGAAAGCACTATCTTGGCTTGAATCATACTTGGAGGATAGATCTCAATGTGTAGAAATAAATAGGGAAGACAATAACAATATTGTGACTACACACCGCTCTAATTATAAAATAAATGGAATAGGAGTACCCCAAGGTAGTGTACTGGGACCCACTCTCTTCCTTTTATACATAAATGACTTGCCTAAATTTACGAACCATAACTGTATAATGTTTGCTGACGATATATCTATAATAATTGACTCTAATCTTAATAACCTTGACAACTATGAATCTGACATCAATAATACAATTAAACATATAATAGAATATCTTGACATGAATAATCTTAAAGTTAATTTATGTAAAACCAAATATGTGCAATTTAATGTAAAAGGACGCAAGGAAATTGACCTTAAGCTAAGACATGATGATCTTAGTATTACAAAATCAAATATCATGACATTCCTAGGTATAGAATTAAACGAAAGCTTAAACTTTAAAAATCATATTGACAAAGTCTGTAACAAGGTAAATAGATTTGCTTACGTCCTTCGCCGCTTGACATATAAGACAACACTGAGCATTACGCTATCAGCTTACTACGCCTATGTGGTATCTACCATTAACTACGGACTCTTAATTTGGGGAAACGGTACAGATGTCCAGAGAGTATTCATTGCACAGAAAAAATGTATTAGAGCTATCTGTCGCAGAGGACCCTCTGACTCTTGTAGGCCTCTATTAATTAAACTGCGAATTCTTACCGTCCCTAGCATGTACATTCTAGAGAGCTTCAAGTCTGTTATAAAGCATCCTCACCTATTTTTAAGGGCAAGGGATATACAGGGTGTTTGGCGCATCGTGTGCCAAAATGATTTGGCGGATAGAATGGGTCATTTCCTATATTTTCAGCCCCCATAACACGTTCCATGCCAGGCGGCTACTTTTATATCAATTTTTTTAGTAATTTCACCAAAATACCCAAATCGCATCATTTAATTTCGATTTAAAAAAAAAATACTAGGCGTAGCTTTAAAGTAAATATTTTGTTTTGACGTGCATTGATGTAGGGTTGCATCAAATCTAAATTTACTGGCAAATATCAACTAGTTTTTTTTTAATTCAGCTTTGAAGTTTTCCGAAAAGTTAAAAATGGACTGAACATTTAAGTTTACATGGCTATAAAAAAATAAATAGAAGAGATAGCGATCTTCGGATTTTATCAAAACTTCTCTAGTCTATCCCCATTCAAACGGTATACTAATCTTATTTAAATAATAACAATAACTTCACAAATTCCTTAAATTAGTGCATTGACTCTACTCGGACTGATTTGCGAAATTTGTGTTTATAGCCCCTTTTTGTGTGAATAGCACGTTATTAAACACCTAACAGGTAAAAATTATTTATCTTATGCAATGTAAAAACCTTTTCCCTATTGTTTTTCAATGTGGATTTCTTGAAATTAAAGACGAAAATAATTATTTTGATCGTTTATTAATTATTACAAATTTAGTTCAAAATGACCGCCTCGGCAACGTATACACTCACGACATCTTCTTCTGATTTCGACTGTTGTCGTATGCAGCCACATTTCTCTTTTTATTACTACAAAGGCGTTTTCTACTCGTAGATTAGAAGAGATGGCCCTATACAGTGGCCTGCACGTTCCCCAGACCTAATTCCGTTAGATTTTTACGTCTGGGGACGAGCTAAAGAACTGGTGTACGTAACGGATTCAAACATTAGAAGAACTACAACAACGAATAAAAAACGCCTTTGTAGTAATAAAAAGAGAAATGTGGCTGCATACGACAACAGTCGAAATTAGAAGAAGATGTCGTGAGTGTATACGTTGCCGAGGCGGACATTTTGAACTAAATTTGTAATAATTAATAAACGATCAAAATAATTATTTTCGTCCCCAAATTCAAGAAATCCACATTGAAAAACGATAGGGAAAATCTTTTTACATTGCATAAGATAAATAATTTTTACCTGTAGGTATTTAACGTGCTATTCACACAAAAAGGGGCTATAAACACAAAGGACATTGTCAGAAACCGCCTAAAAAACCGCCCAAAAACATTAACCCATCATAATTATTTTCTATTTTTTTTAATACATTAAGCACCCTTTCATTCTAATGGACACTTAAGCATTGAAAAATTAAATAAATAAGTCTTTTAACGTTTATTCTATAATACTATTACAACTTCCGGACGTTTTGGTGCGTGGCATGGTCTAAAACCTATCAAGTTCCATAATTTTTGCCGATAAAATCTGTACGAGGCATTACCGTACTTTATTGCTGGGAGTCCATGTATAGTGATGTTCCTGCGGCCATCATAGACAATAAAATATCGATTTTGAAAATAAAATAAATCGATTAAACTGCTTTGAAGACTAGATTTGCGTTAAAAGCTAAAAAGATATTGACAGTTTGACACTATTACAAGAAGATATCTAAAGTGTCCAACTGGTCGAAGGTCGTAAATAAAATAAAAATAATTAGGACCATAAACTGATATTCATGGTATCATAACTGTAAAAGTGTCAGAATCCGATGTTGAATCCAATGCCAGTTGAAGTGTGAGAAACATATATATATTTTTTTTATGTGACAGGAGGCAAATGAGCAGACGGATCACCTGATATCAACCTAGTATAGTTGCCAGTCTCTCATAATCTATGCCAATGAGGGTTTTCGCGATTGAAAAATCCGCCAGATGGCAATACGTAGACGTGAGGTCCAAATGCTGCATGATTGGTTATTTTTGACATGACATTGACAGATATCCACCAATCATGCAGCATTTGGACCTCGCGTCTACGTATTGCCATCTCGCGGATTTTTCAATCGCGAAAACCCTCATTCATAGCACATGTATAATAATAGACCAAATGAACTTTTATAGATTGTGAAAGAGAAGATAAAGATTTTATTATTTTATTAAAATCTTGCCACGAGGTAGTTTTTCAGTAGAAACCAGGATTGGATAATCGCTACGGGCAAGTATCAGAACATTTTATAAATATTTTTAATCGATTATATCCATGTGAATCGTTTTAATAAATTGTCATTTTACTTTTTCAATTAAAACTTTTTCAATCCCTAGTCTTGTCAAACTGTCATAATGTCAACAAATTATAAATGTCACGTCAGTTGACTCAATTTCAGTCTTCTGTGCGTTTATTGTATTTTTATTTCAATGAAATAGTGCTAAAGGGTTAGTACTAAAACTGAAAGCCTTTTTTCAGAAAGAAAACCAATGTGGTGCCCTTATTATTCATGCTGTTTGAAAGTTACAAGTCAGTGATACAGAGTTGCCGACATTATAACTCCGTAGTGATACCATACCAAAGAAGAAGTTTTCCTAAACACTTGTGTTGTTTTTATATGTGATCGAATAAAAAGGATTAATTCTACTGCTCAAATGGAATAACTTATCCCAAGAGACCGAATATAAAAAAAACCTCTCCATAGAAATTATCACCATCACGAGGATGTGAATTTTTTTGAGAATTTGATATTGGTCCTGTAAGAAAAGTAGTTGTATTTCAGTAGTAGAATCAACCCTTCTTGTTTCATCAGCAAGAGTAACTATAAAAACGCCCTGTAGGTGGGTATTATTAAGCTGAAGAGTTTGTTTAGTGTCAAAGACTGTCACACAGTGTAACTTAAATTGGCATATTATGATAATGAACATAAAAACTTAAATAAATATTTATGTTAATATTTTTTCTATTTATTTATTTTCCCAAAGCTTCACAGTGACAGCTGAAACAGCAATACTGTTAACAAAACAGTAAAACTAAACTTGGAACAAACTGTTACAAATATGAGGGGTTTAATATTTTACAAATTAAAATAAAACCGCATGTTGCTTTACTTTCTCGTATAGGTAATAAATGTAATTAATGGCTAGATTATTAATGTTACTTTGTTACCCTCAATAGTGAGGAAATCTTATAAAATGGTAACCCTGATTTTTATTGTCATTCAAGTGCTCTTTCTTCGCATAGGCTTCTGTGATTTGGCCAAGGGCCACACACATTGCGATAACATTATGCGACATTGATTTGACAGCAGCGGAGTGAAGTCTTGCGACTATGCAAAATGATACCCTGTAATCGTAGCGCATACAGACATAGACTGGGCGGGGCACATAGCTCGTAGAGCTGATGGCCGCTGGGGCAGGAAAGTTCTTGAGTGGCGACCACGAGCCGAAAGACGTAGCGTGGGCAGGCCTCCCACTAGGTGGACCGACGATCTGGTGAAGGTCGCGGGAGGTGCCTGTATGCGAGCGGTGCAGGATCGGTCTTCGTGGAAATCCTTGGGGGAGGCCTTTGTCCAGCAGTGGACGTCTTTTCGGCTGAAACGAACGAACGAACGATACGTATTACCACTATTTACCAGACATTACTATTTATTGCATACTCGCCGGATTACACGTAGGAGCACGCGCGTAACAGCTTCGGCCTTGCATTATTATAAGATCTTGTTCCGCCCTTTTACGAACTTCCTCCGTGAGGATATCCCCGCCGAATTCTATGATGAACCTATCAAAAGTCATATTCTGCAATGTCAACCCACCACAAGGTGGACCGACGACCTGATAAAGGTAGCGGGAAGGCGCTGGATGCAGGCCGCTACCAACCGTGCGATGTGGAAGTCATTGGGGGAGGCCTATGTTCAGTAGTGGACGTCCTGTGGCTGAAATGATGATGATGATGAAGAAATGAATGAAAATGACAAATCTTCGCACGTGTATAATACCGTGCCAAAGTAATCATATAATTTTGGCACCTTAATAACTATTGCCGTTTTTGTTGTAAAGATCATGCAGCGCTACTTGCGGATATTATTGGAAAGAAAACTATGTGGGCTCTAGATCTGAAGCCGCTTTAACGAACACGAAGTGCTCATACAATGCGGCGTATTTTCTTCCAGTCTTTAGTCAGGACTTTAGTCGAATTAAAACCCCGGTTGAACGTGATATAGCCGCACTAGAATACGATGCTTTTTTGCATAATCGCAAGACTTCGTTCCGGTGTCGACCGAATGTTATCATGATGTATGTGGCCCAGGGGTTACCGTAGCCGCTAAGGTTTGAAACTTCTTGCTTAAAATATTGTAGTCTTTGGCATAGACTACGATGGTAGTCATGGAGATAGGAGTTTGTTATCTCGTGTCAGATGTAAATGGTGAAAAGAAAACTCATGATTCGTGGTATTTTTATGTAATATGTAGGTATTTTATAAAAGTGGAACCCCGAGTGATCTCCAAAACCCATTCTATTATTATATACGATTCGGCTTCGATATCTATAATACAATAGGAGTTTATTTCATGTGTCAGATGACAAGGGTGGAAACAACCTACGATTCATGTTGTTTATTTACGTGCAATATGTGGGCATATTGTAAAAGTGGAATGCCGAGTTGTATTTCTAAAACTTGTTCTATTATTTTATACTATTTGGCTGCGACTCGGCGTGACGACAATACAAAACATTTTTCGCGAATCGGTGTTCATACATTCACACAATACATTAGACGCCATGTTGTCATAAACGACATATTATAAAATCGCTGTGATTTAATATTCTTAATCATTAATTTTATGGCAAGTGTCCATCAGGAATCATTGTTCTTACACACAGAATCGTATTATTTCGCTTTCGGGTAGTAATATGTCAAAATTGTTGGTTCTTTAGGCGAACAATGTATGGAGAACGAACATTGTCCTTTCGCAAATCAGTCCGAGTAGAGTCAATGCACTAATTTAAGGAATTTGTGAAGTTTTTGTTATTATTTAAACAAGATTAGTATACCATTTGAATGGGGATAGACTAGAGAAGTTTTGATAAAATCCGAAGATCGCTATCTCTTTTATTTATTTTTTTATAGCCATGTAAACTTAAATGTTCAGTCCATTTTTAACTTTTCGGAAAACTTCAAAGTTGAATTAAAAAAAACCTAGATGATATTTGCCAGTAAATTTAGATTTGATGCAACCCTACATCAATGCACGTCAAAACAAAATATTTACTTTGAAGCTACGCCTAGTAGTTTTTTTTTAAATCGAAATTAAATGATGCGATTTGGGTATTTTGGTGAAATTACTAAAAAAATTAATTTAAAAGTAGCCGCCTGGCATGGAACGTGTTATGGGGGCTGAAAATATAGGTAATGACCCATTCTATCCGCCAAATTATTTTGGCACACGATGCGCCAAACACCCTGTATACCCAAGAAATACTAGATTTCCAAGCAGACTTGTAATAAATTTTTCTCCAAAAACCTCGCTATACAAAAAAAGCTGCTACAGTATGTGCATAAAAATTTATAATAAAATCCCAGAGATATTTAAGACAGGGTCAACTAATGCAATGATACGAAATCTCAAAAATTGGCTGATAGACTGCTGTATCTACAACATTAATGACTTTTTTAATGACCATTTTGCATGCTAAAAATGTTAGCAGAATAGTAAGCACTGTGTAAATTATATTATAAGACCTCATATGTAAAATACCTATTCTATGCAATAAATGTTTGAATTTGAATTTGAATTTCTAGTCTACCCATCAGTTTTGGGGTGCCCCAGGGCAGTGTCCTTGGCCCCTCGCTGTTCATTTTATATCTAAATGACATTCACATGTCAAACACGTGCAATAAAACCAATTTGATATGTTTTGCGGATGATACCGTGGCTTTGTTTCAAGGAAATTCGTGGAGGGAGGCACTGGATGCGGCTGAGCGTGGTATGGCGGTCCTGAAGAAATGGCTAGATAGAAATCTCCTCACTCTAAACCTCAGTAAAACCAAATACTTATGTTTCCATAAGACACGACCATCAAGTCCAACAGATACCACTGTACTTAAAGTACATTCTTGTAATTATTCCTCGTGCTCTTGTATCCCTATTGCTCGGTCAGATCACATAAGGTATCTGGGGGTAGAAGTGGATGAAAACCTGTCCTTCAAACATCACATCGCTTCACTTACATCCAAAACTAGAAAGCAAATCCATGTCATGCGCCTTCTGCGGAACTCAGCTGATAAGCTCCTACTCAAGACAGTTTACATAGCCCTTTGTCAGAGCCTCGTTAGCTACTGCATCACGGCGTGGGGGGGCGCTGGCGTAACAACCATGATAAGACTTGAGCGGGCTCAAAGATCAGTCCTAAAGGTTATGCTGAAAAAACCGTATCGTTACCCCACAAGGGACCTTTACAATGACGCAAGCGTACTGAATGTGAGACAACTATACCTTCTGAAGGTCTTCTGTATGGCTCATCGCAACACTTTAAATTCTCCAAACTATCCTGAAATTCTCAAAAAGAGATTATTCCATATCCCATCGTACCCAGTTAAGACCACATTTGCTAGGAACCACCTTAACTTCAGGCTCCCTTTTATATACAACAAAATAACACGCTTTTGTGACACCAGACTCTCCTCAGTTCGGCAGGCTGCCAGAGACGTCACTAAATGGCTACTTTCCCTCTCGTACATGGAAACGGAAAACCTACTCAAAATACCACAATAAAGACAACATGCACTGCAGGTACTCACATACGCTCACACACACTCATACAATCTATCTCCACTCTTGTATAATTTGCTTGTTGTTGTAAATTTGTATTGTGTAAGTAAATTACCCAAAGGCAGTCGCCAATTCTGTCCACCCGCAAAAAAATTTCTTGGCAAAATGTTACTTGGTTTCTCGCGATACAGGTGCATACCTAGTGCGAGAACCGCTACCAACACTTCTTCACAATCCACCATAGCATGTAATTAGCTTAAGACTGTCATTCCGTTTTTTGTAAATCTGTCTTGCTTAAATAAAGATTTTATTATTATTATCTCTTTATTCAATTTCCTTCTTATTTTTAATATTTTTTTTACAATGTAAATTATAAAAAAACTAAAAATACATTATAAAAAAAATTCTTAAAAATAGTTAATCCGCTGGTAGCGGAGCAGGGCCCAAGCTACCGGTGGTCAGGGTCACAGGCTGAGGAACCTCCGGACAATGCGTGCCGTGCTGAGGATCACCGCCTTTTGAATCTGACCCTTGAGCCAACCATCTAACGAGAGCTTCTTTAGATGTTGGTCGAAGCTCTTCGCTATTAGCCCGTTCGCCGAGACAACTATCGGGACAATGATCGTCGAGTCAACATCCCACATGGCGGTCACCTCGTGGGCCAAGTCAAGGTATTTGCTTTGTTTTTCCTTCTCGGCCTTCACGAGGTTTTCGTCATGCGGGATGGTGATGTCAACGAGCACTGCCCGACGTTGGGATCGATCAACCACCACAATATCAGGTTTATTACAGACAATAGTCCTGTCTGTGATGATAGACCGATCCCAATAGAGCAATGCATGACCATTTTCAAGAACTGGCACCGGCTGGTACTGGTAATATGGCGACTCAGATTCAAGAAGCCCGTACCGAAGAGCAAGTTGCTGATGGATGATTCTGGCTACTAGGTTATGCCTGTGCAAATACTCACCGTTAGCAAGATGCGAACAACCAGAAATTATATGCCTGAGTGACTCTCCGGGACGGTGGCATGCTCGACAAATGTCGACCGTACCGTCCTTCAAGATATATTTTCGGTAGTTGTTCGTCATCATTACCTCGTCAGCAATTGCACAAGCAAAACCCTCGGTTTCCCCGAAGAGGTCACCGAAGCGTAGCCAGTTCACCGAGGCGAGGAGGTCCACATCGGGACCTGTAAGGGCCCGATAGAACCTCCCGTGCAGCTCCTTGCTCTTCCATACGTCCTTCCGATCCGCGACGCTCAGCACCTTTGGCTTGCGCCAGTTCTCGTTCGCCAAGGAGAGCGGCGTGAGGCCTTTGTCAACTGCCACAACATCGCGATGCATTCCGCACTCATTTGTAAGGAAATAATCCCTGAGACTGCACACTTCACGGTTGTGGAGGTTCTTGGCATTTAGAAAGCCTCGACCTCCCCACTTCCGTGGAATGTAAAGTCTCATTACAGATGAGCGCGGATGTAACATGCGATGTTGTGTAAGTTGCTGACGTACCTTCCTATCCAGGGCGTCAAGCTCGGTCTGAGTCCATCTTAGTATGCCGAAGGAGTATATTAGTAGAGGCATCACCCAACCGTTGAAAGCTCTTGCTTTGTTGCCGCCAGACAAAAGGCTATTAAGAACTTTTGTCAGTCGACTACAAAAGCGTTCTTTCACCGATTTTTTGATGTCATCTACCGATATACCTAACGATTCTGACATACCAAGATACTTATAGGTCTCAGTTTCGGAGAGAGATTTGAGTGTCATTGTCTCAGAAAGTTGTAAATTCGGAGAATTCACAACTTTTCCCCGCTCTACATGTAAGACCGCACACTTGTCTACACCGAACTCCATCCTGATGGCGTTGCTAAATACCTGTGTGGTTTTTAGCAACTTCACCAGGTCTTGTCGTTTTGGTGCAAACAACTTGAGATCATCCATGTAGAGCAGGTGACTAATGACCTCACCCCCTCTTCGAAGCCGATAACCAAGCCCTGAATCCTTTAACAGAGTGCTAAGAGGATTCAGTGCTAGGCAGAACCATAAGGGACTCAAACTGTCACCCTGGAAAATGCCTCGCTCAATCCTTATGAAGTTCAATGGATCAGGAGACCTCTCACCACCACCTGGCTGCCGAAGGACTGTAGTCCACCGCCCCATGCATGAGCGTAAAAAGGATCTCAGAGTTGCATCAACCTTATACAACTCCAAAATCCTCTCCAGCCATGAATGAGGCACTGAATCATAGGCCTTCTTATAGTCAATCCAGGCAGCAGAGAGAGCTTTCCTGCTCCGCCGAACTTGTTGGCTAATGGTCATGTCTATGAGGAGGAGCTCTTTAGTACCACGAGACCCAACCTTACATCCATTCTGAGCAGGGGCCAAAATATTGTTCGCGACAATATGTGTGTTAATTTTTGTGGTCAGAATAGATGTAAGGAGCTTGTAGATGGTAGGCAAGCATGTGATTGGTCTGTAATTTTTTGGGTCCATGGTACTACCAGATTTGTAGAGCAAGGTGGTGACACCGGTAGTCATGAAGGCTGGAAGGGACTATTATTATTATTATTATTGATACTACTTTTTAATATTAAAAACATAACCGTATTTTTTGTAATATTTGAACATCGTATGTACGATAGAATATGTTGGAAACTTCTCTTTTTATAACCATTTGTAACCGTATTCTGGCAAATAAATGATTTATTATTATTATTATTGTACAGTCAAGTAATTTAATTCGTGACCTTCCAAGGCTGAATAGCGTACAGCAAACTGTCATCATAAGAGCTATCATTTGCGCATGAGCACAGATAAAACGTATCCAGGCAACTGATTAATAACGTGAACATGATTGACAGTTAACAGCAAAAAAAATATATAAATAATTTGAAAAAATCAAATTGCCTAAGGCGGGAATTGAACCCACGACCTTCCGCTTGAAAAAAAAAATTATTCACCGAGACAAGGTAGATGTCAAAATAGTTACAGCACAGCTTATTTCACGAGCAAAGCTAGTCATTGTTTGAAATTGCAATTTGACTGATATACGTGCCGTACGCCGCCCTATGCCTCAGGCACGGACTCAGTTAATTTATTTATTTTATTTGTTTAACAATGTTTCAACAGCATTAAATTGTACATAAATGTGCAGGAAGATACAACTTGACATAAGCCAATTAAAGAAACACATTCCAGACCTAAGCGCTACACCTATAGTAATGACTAATGAAATATCTAATTAAATCCGTTTCTCCCCAGTCTTCCCAAGCATCAACGAGCGGTAGCACGCACTCCCTCCCCCCGCCTCCCCCAGAATGCGGGGTAGAGGCGCTGGTCAACTTCACGCACTTAGGAACGGGAGACCGACCGCTACACTGCTCTGCTGCCAGCGTGTATCCTAAGAGGAAGCAGGTGGGTGTCCCTTAGCTCCTGTACCTCCCCCTAGCTCCCACCAAGTGTCCCCTAGCTTCCACCAAGTGTCCCCCCGAATGCGGCGTGGAGGCGCTGGTCAACTTCACGCACTTAGGAACTGGTGACCGGCCGCTACACTGCTCTGCTGCCAGCGTGTATCCTAAGAGGAAGCAGGTTTGCTCCCACTAAGTATCCCCTAGCTCTCACTAAGTGTCCCCTAGCTCCTCTACTTCCCACCAAGTGTCCCCTAGCGCCCACCAAGTGTCTCCCCGTGTCTCCTAGCTCCCACCAAGTGTCCTCTAGCTCCCCTACCTCCCACCAAGTGTTCCCTAGCTCCCCTACCTCCCACCAAGTGTCCCCCAGCTCCCACTAAGTGTCCCCTAGCTCCCACTACCTCCCACCAAGTGTCCCCTAGCTCCCACCAAGTGTCCTCTAGCTCCCACCAAGTGTCCGCTAGCTCCCACCAAGTGTCCCCTAGCTCCCACCAAGTGTCCCCTAGCTCCCACCAAGTGTCCCCTAGCTCCCACCAAGTGTCCCCTAGCTCCCACCAAGTGTCCCCTAGCTCCCACCAAGTGTCCTCTAGCTCCCACCAAGTGTCCGCTAGCTCCCACCAAGTGTCCCCTAGCTCCCACCAAGTGTCCCCTAGCTCCCACCAAGTGTCCCCTAGCTCCTTGACCTCCCACCAAGTGTCCCCCAGCTCCCACCAAGTGTCCCCTAGCACTCACCAAGTGTCCCCTAACTCCCACCAAGTGTCCCCTAGCCCCCGCCAAGTGTCCCCTAGCTCCCACCAAGTGTCCCTTAGCTCCCCTACATCACCTACCTCCCCCAGAATGCGGCGTGGAGGCGCTGGTCAACTTCACGCACCTAGGAACTGGTGACCGGCCGCTACACTGCTCTGCTGCCAGCGTGTATCCTAAGAGGAAGCAGGTGGGTGTCCCTTAGCTCCTCTGCCTGGGGTTAGAGGTCCCCTAGCTCCCACCAAGTGTCCCCCAGCTCGCCTAGCTCCCATTAAAAATGTCCGCTAGCTCCCACCAAGTGTCTCCTAGCTCCCCTATCACCCACCTAGTGTCCCCTAGCTCCTCTACCTCCCACCAAGTGTCCCCTAGCTCCTACCAAGTGTCCGCTAGCTCCCACCAAGTGTCCCCTAGCTCCCACCAAGTGTCCCCTACCTCTCACCAAGTGTCCCCTAGCTCCCCCCGAATGCGGCGTGGAGGCGCTGGTCAACTTCACGCACTTAGGAACGGGAGACCGGCCGCTACACTGCTCTGCTGCCAGCGTGTATCCTAAGAGGAAGCAGGTGGGTGTCCCTTAGCCCCCGTACCTTCTATTAAAGTGTCCCCTAGCGCCCCTACCTTCAATCAAAAAGTGCCCTCTACCTCCCACCAAGTGTCCCCCAGCTCCCACCAAGTGTCCCCTAGCTCCCACCAAGTGTTCCCTACCTCCCACCAAGTGTCCCCTAGCTCCCACCAAGTGTCCGCTAGCTCCCACCAAGTGTCCCTCAGCTCCCTACTAAGTGTCCCCTAGCTCCCCCAGAATGCGGCGTAGAAGCGCTGGTCAACTTCACGCACTTAGGAACGGGAGACCGGCCGCTACACTGCTCTGCTGCCAGCGTGTATCCTAAGAGGAAGCAGGTGGGTGTCCCTTAGCTCCCACCAAGTGTCCCCTAGCTCGCTTAGCTCCCACCAAGTGTCCTCTAGCTCCCACCAAGTGTCCCCTATCTCGCACCTAGTGTCCTCCAGCTCGCCTAGCTCCCATTAAAAGTGTCTGCTAGCTCCCACCAAGTGTCCCCTAGCACCAAGTGTCCTCTAGCTCCCACCAAGTATCCCCTAGCTCCCACCAAGTGTCCCCTAGCTCCCACCAAGTATCCCCTAGCTCCCACCAAGTGTCCCCTAGCTCCCACCAAGTGTCCCCTAGCTCCCACCAAGTGTCCCCTAGTAGCTCCCACCAAGTGTCCCCTAGCTCCCACCAAGTGTCCCCTAGCTCCCACCAAGTGTCCCCTAGCTCCCACCAGGTGTCCCCTAGCTCCCCCAGAATGCGGCGTGGAGGCGCTGGTCAACTTCACGCACTTAGGAACTGGTGACCGGCCGCTACACTGCTCTGCTGCCAGCGTGTATCCTAAGAGGAAGCAGGTGTGTGGCCCTTAGCACCAAGTGTCCCCCAGCTCCCACTATGTGTCCCCTAGCTCTCACCAAGTGTCTCCCCGTGTCTCCTAGCTCCCACCAAATGTCCCCTAGCTTCTCTACCTCCCACCAAGTGTCCCCCAGCTCCTACTAAGTGTCCCCTAGCTTCTGTACCTCCCACCAAGTGTCCCCAGCTCCCACCAAGTGTCCCCTAGCTCCTCTACCTCCCACCAAGTGTCCCCTAGCTCCTCTACCTCCCACCAAGTGTCCCCTAGCTCCTCTACCTCCCACCAAGTGTCCCCTAGCTCCCTTACTTTCCACCAAATGTGTCCCCTAGCTCCCCTCCTCTCCCCTTATTCCCCTGGCTGCCGATCATTCTCTTCCCCCTGCCCATAGGTATAAAAGTATTTGTAGTATAGTTTTGACATGTATTTTAACCTTCAGGTCATGGAGATGCTAATCCGCAAAGGCGCTAGAGTGAACGAGAAGAATAAAGAAGGACAGACGCCGCTACACGTTGCTACCGAACACTCGCACTTGGACGCCATGGATCTACTGCTGAGGCATGGTAAGATTATTTTATTTATTTATACACACAAAAAATAATTATAAAAAGTTGCTTAAAACTGACTTAACTCAGCGCAGATTTTTCAATCGTCGGATAATTTTTAACTGAAGAATATGTATGGCACATTGACAGTTTCAGTATAGAAAATAAATAAAGTTCCAAAATACTGAACTGTCCTATGCATGACATTGACAGTGGGGCGCCACCGTCAATACCGGATCGCTGGTTCCGATTTTTGCCATGTTGGAAACCATATAGTTGAACGATGGTAGCGCCCCCCTGTCATTGAGTTTGGTGGGACAGTTCAGCGTGGGTCATCTATATGTCAAAATGACAAGTTTAATCTTCAGTTATAAGTTTAAGACCCAATATACTGAACTGTTCTACCCGTGACATTGCGGGGCGCCACCGTCAATACCGAAACGCTGGTTCCCATTTTTGCCATGTAGGAATTGGAAACTATAAAGTTGAACGATAGTGGCGCCTCCCTGTCAACTCGCCACTCGACTAAATTACTCGAATAATGCGAACAAGGCTTTAGGTTCCTCTTGCGCGTCAGTATTTCCACACAAGGCCCGGCTTCCACCAAGGCAGAAAAGAGCAGAGAGGTGTTTAGAATAACCAATAAAACTCATTATTTCTACATCTCCTCTCAGCTACGCGCCGCGCCGCCGCAGCTGTCAAATTCTATAGAAAAATTTGGCGACCCGACACTTCAACCGCTAATTCCCGCTAAATTTTGTCAGTGTGTGTGTGTGAGCGCGCCGCATACGTATTGGCGCGCTCACATACAAACCGCGCTCGGGCGTTTCTATGAAGATGACCTACTCATTTGTATTTACTCTGCTTCAGCGCTCTGCTTTGCTCCGCTCTGCCTTGGACCTTGGTGGAAATCGGGCCTAACTCGTTTCCATGCGATTCTCATAAGTTCTACGGCTTTTCTAAAGGTCCCTTCCATTTCCAGGAGCAAAAGTGAACGCGTGCGACGCCCGCGGCGAAAGCGCCCTATCCTTAGCGGCCCGCCGGGACTCCGCCGCGGCCTGCCGTCTGCTTTTAGCGTGCGGCGCCGACGCCCGGCCCGACGCCCACCACCCGCCCGCCGGTAAACTTGGCTTTAGAGTAGACCAGTGTTTTTCAACCTTTTTCATAACACGACTCCCCTAGTATGAAAAAATATTCGGCGACCCCCCGACCGTTCGCGTTTTTCTTTCATGCATTTTATAATGTTACAAAGATATTTATAGGGACTGAATACTTCAATCCATACAACATTTTAATGCATTTGCGTAATTCGATTTCGGATAATTCTGTCTTTGTAGTAACTAATGTTTTTTTACTGAGGAGGTTTTTACGACCTCTCGCGACCCCCCTATAGAAGCTTTGCGACCCCCAGGGGGTCACGACCCACAGGTTGAAAAACACTGGAGTAGACAATGTATAAGCCACAGTTCGCAAGCGAGACAGAGATAGACAGGTCTCTGCCTTAGTCAAGTAACGGTCGTGATCTCCTGTCTCAGTCTCTTGACTCTGTCACAACGCGAACCGCCACCTTTACTTGACTTTAGACAATTTATCACACTGCGCCGCGCTCCGCCGCGGTACGCGGGACGACAGATTTAATCATTGTATGCAAGTACCTCAGTTTGTATAGAAAACACGCGCGGCACAACACACTGACAACGCGTCTGCGCGCGGGATTTTTTATATGAAATCACGCGGAGCGCGGCGCAGTGTGATAATCGCCTAAGCCACAGTTCGCAAGTGAGACAGAGATAGACAGGTCTCTGCCTTAGTCAAGGAACGGTCGCGATCCTCTGTCTCAGTCTCTTGTCTCTGTCGCAACACGAACTGCTACCTTAACACGCGAGACACGACACTAGGCCCAGACACTCCCGGAGCCGCCGCCTACTTCTAGCGTGCGGCGCCGACGCCCGGCCCGACGCCCACCACCCGCCCGCCGGTAAACTTGACTTCAGACAATGTATAAGCCACAGTTCGCAAGCGAGACAGAGACAGACGGGTCTCTGCCTTAGTCAAGTAAAGCCTTGCGTATGAACATAGCGCCGAGTGATTATTACGAGACAGTAGCCCGACTCCCGTTCAACTTACTAGGCTGAGTATCGACGCTCCCGCTGCCCCGCACTGTCTCGCTCGCTCGCTCGGCAGGTCTGAACGTGCACTGTCTCGCCACTCGCCACTCGGCCAAATGACGGCCGACGCCCAGCCCATAGCGCACCACCCGCCACCACTAGGCCGAGACACGACACTAGGCCGAGACTCGACACTACGCCGAAACACGACACTAGGCCGAGACACGACACTAGACCGTGACACGACAGTAGGCCGAGACAAGATACTAGGCCGAGACACGACACTAGGCCGAGACACGACACTAGGCCGAGACTCGACACTACGCCGAAACACGACACTAGGCCGAGACACGACACTAGACCGTGACACGACAGTAGGCCGAGACAAGATACTAGGCCGAGACACGACACTAGGCCGAGACACGACACTAGGCCGAGACACGACACTAGACCGTGACACGACAGTAGGCCGAGACAAGATACTAGGCCGAGACACGACACTAGGCAGAGACACGACACTAGGCCGAGACACGACACTAGGACGAGACACGACACTAGGCCGAGACACGACACTAGGCCGAGACACGACACTAGGCCGAGACACGACACTAGGCCGAGACACGACAGTAGGCCGGGACCCGACACTAGGCCGAGACACGACACTAGGCCGAGGCACGACACTAGGCCGAGACACGACACTAGGCCGAGACACGACAGTAGGCCGGGACCCGACACTAGGCCGAGACACGACACTAGGCCGAGGCACGACACTAGGCCGAGACACGACACTAGGCCGAGACACGGCACTAGGCCGAGACACGACAGTAGGCCGGGACCCGACACTAGGCCGAGACACGACACTAGGCCGAGAGACGACACTAGGCCGAGACACGACAGTAGGCCGAGACACGACACTAGGCCGAGACACGACACTAGGCCGAGACACGACACTAGGCCGAGACACGACAGTAGGCCGAGACACGACACTAGGCCGAGACACTCCCGTCGACATGGTTCCAAGAGACAGAGAGATGCGTGACATCTCTTTTTATCACACAGTGCTGCCGCTAGTGACATCTAAGGCCCAGAACACACGGTGAAACGCAATTGCAACGAACTATATTCCGAAATGCATAATAATTTTAGGGGCAGATCCAACTTGGAGAAAGAAGTCAATCGTCAAATCCACTCGGTTGGGCAGATTTCGAACGTCCGAAATACCGCGGTCTTTGAACAGTGTTGCCAGTAATAACATACGGATCTGAGAAGTAGTAGGAGCGTGCTATGCTCGGAGTTTCTCTGCGTGATCGAATCAGAAATGAGGAGATCCGTAGGAGAACCAGACTGACATAGCCCGCAGAATCGCTAAAATCAAGTGGCAGTGGGCGGGGCACATAGCTCGTAGAGCTGATGGCCGCTGGGGCAGGAAAGTTCTTGAGTGGCGACCACGAGCCAGAAGACGTAGCGTGGGCAGGCCTCCCACTAGGTGAAGGTCGCGGGAGGCGCCTGGATGCGAGCGGCGCAGGACCGGTCTTTGTGGAAATCTTTGGGGAAGGCCTTTGTCCAGCAGTGGACATCTTTTGGCTGAAATGAACGGGCAGCAGCGCTCTCTGAAAAACATCAATCTTTTAAACTGCGATCTCTAACCCGCCTGCCAAGCGTGGAGATTATGGCAAAACCCTCCACTATAGTGGAGGAGGCTCATAGTCTAGCAGTGGACTGTAAAGGGCTGTTGATGATGAACGAATGAACTGAGAAGTAGTCGCTATAAGCTACTCATTGAATTTTTTTTTCTGCCTCCAGATGCATGCGCAAACGCAGCAGCGCTCCGGCTCCTCGAAGCGGCCAGAACAGGCGACGTCGAAACAGCCCGCAGCATACTCTGCTCGCGACCGAGACTAGTCAACTGTCGCGACGAGGACGGCCGCCACTCCACGCCGCTACACTTCGCCGCCGGGTGAGTGCTTCTAGAAGCTTCTAGGAAGCGGCCAGGACGGGCGACGTCGAGACACACCGCAGCATACTCTGCTCGCGACCGAGACTAGTCAACTGTCGCGACGAGGACGGCCGCCACTCCACGCCGCTACACTTCGCCGCCGGGTGAGTGCTTCTAGAAGCTTCTAGGAAGCGGCCAGGACGGGCGACGTCGAGACACACCGCAGCATACTCTGCTCGCGACCGAGACTAGTCAACTGTCGCGACGAGGACGGCCGCCACTCCACGCCGCTACACTTCGCCGCCGGGTGAGTGCTTCTAGAAGCTTCTAGGAAGCGGCCAGGACGGGCGACGTCGAGACACACCGCAGCATACTCTGCTCGCGACCGAGACTAGTCAACTGTCGCGACGAGGACGGCCGCCACTCCACGCCGCTACACTTCGCCGCCGGGTGAGTGCTTCTAGAAGCTTCTAGGAAGCGGCCAGGACGGGCGACGTCGAGACACACCGCAGCATACTCTGCTCGCGACCGAGACTAGTCAACTGTCGCGACGAGGACGGCCGCCACTCCACGCCGCTACACTTCGCCGCCGGGTGAGTGCTTCTAGAAGCTTCTAGGAAGCGGCCAGGACGGGCGACGTCGAGACACACCGCAGTATACTCTGCTCGCGACCGAGACTAGTCAACTGTCGCGACGAGGACGGCCGCCACTCCACGCCGCTACACTTCGCCGCCGGGTGAGTGCTTCTAGAAGCTTCTAGGAAGCGGCCAGGACGGGCGACGTCGAGACACACCGCAGCATACTCTGCTCGCGACCGAGACTAGTCAACTGTCGCGACGAGGACGGCCGCCACTCCACGCCGCTACACTTCGCCGCCGGGTGAGTGCTTCTAGAAGCGTCTAGCAAGCGGCCAGGACGGGCCACGTCGAGACACACCGCAGCATACTCTGCTCGCGAACGAGACTGGTCAACTGTCGCGACGAGGACGGCCGCCACTCCACGCCGCTACACTTCGCCGCCGGGTGAGTGCTTCTAGAAGCGTCTAGGAAGCGGCCAGGACGGGCGACGTCGAGACACACCGCAGCATACTGTGACGGAGACTTCGTCTAGAGCGGAGCATGTCGTCTAGGAAATTACCCTGCTAAAGTCCGGTCGCGGAGCACATAGAATTTCGTTCATAGACCCCAAGCTACCCATCCTTATCGCTCGCGCGTAATTATGTTGCTGTCGCGCTCGCACACTCGCTGCGGGCGCCCGTCGCACAGTCGCGACAGCAATATAATTACGCGCGAGCGATAAGAATGGGTAGCTTGGGGTCATTGGACAAAATTCTACGTGCTCACAGACCAGGCTTTATATGAAAGCCGCCATTACATATTCGACTCACTTCGAATTGAGGAATAAACTTGCTACAATTATTCACAGCTAGAACAATTAGAAGCGTCTTTAATGCAGCATGCTATTCAGACGTAACAATTCATCTCAAATAAATTACTTATATTTAAATACTTTTGTTTTCAGATACAACAGATTACCTCTAGCACAACTGTTATTACAAAGAGGGGCAGACGTCCACGCCAAGGATAAAGGGTAAGAGGAATTTTAAATTCATATTGCTATAATACACATACTCAATAACAGTCATGTAATTTCGATCGGACGTAGTGCGAAACCGCTCTTAGCCCATCAAAACCTAAGCGGTCACATGAGGGTAACAATTGATTTCATCTCACAGATTTATAATTATTTTGTGTACACAATAATTTTTGTGTAATCTGGTATAGAGATAGTTTGAGTCCCGGGAAAGGATATAGGATAGTTTTTATCCCGGTTTTTGTAACAGGGACGCGCGCGATAAATTTTTCTGTGACGAGACAAAATTCCACGCGGGCGAAGCCGCGGGCGGAAAGCTAGTAGAGTTATAAATAATATTGCCCACTTTTCTCGCAGCGGTCTAGTCCCACTCCACAACGCGTGTTCCTACGGCCACTACGAGGTGACGGAGCTGTTAGTGGCCGCCGGCGCCGGCGTCAACGCAGCTGACCTGTGGCGCTTTACGCCGCTGCATGAAGCCGCTGCCAAGGGCAAGGCGGACATAGTACGGTTACTGCTCAAGGTGAGTCATTATCATCATCATTTTAGGCATGACAGGTGGCATTTGGCCTACAGTTTGTGGCGACATCCATCGACACGCCACTACAAGCTAGTGGTAGCACTCGCCCAACAGCGCCAACGCGCCTACAATCCTGAATCGCGGTATCGAAGTTTTTTACCCTGTTTATTATAAATAGAAAAATCGAGGCAGGTAATATAACAGAGGCAAGTAAGTGGAGATCGTGCGATTACTGCTAAGGTGAGTCTTATTTGGTTATTATCATCATCTTCATTATCATTTACGCCCGTATTCACAAACGATGCTTGCGTAAGTGAAGCATCAAATCGTACGCACAGCATTAAATAGACCTCTGCGATTGGTTCGTGTGTCATCCTGTCCGTCTACGCGCACTGTGAGACTTCATAGTAATGTTTGTGAAAACCGGCGGTTACTACTAAGTAACTACTAAGTTCCTACCAAGGAAATACGTCATAAGCAAAGTGGAGGATTTGACTACGAGGTGACGGAGCTTGCTAGTCGCTGCCGGCGCCGGCGTCAACGCGGCGGACCTGTGGCGCTTTACGCCGCTGCATGAAGCCGCTGCCAAAGGCAAGGCGGACATAGTACGGTTACTGCTCAAGGTGAGTAAGGGACATGGATCAGATAAATTTGTAGGGAGTCAAGCAAAGCGCCCGGGGAAAAAAGCCCAGACTTACCCGCGCGCTCTCCCGAGATTCGGTTCGTACGCCGTGAGGCAGGAAGAACCATGGGTGGTGGTGGGATTTGCTCAAGGTGAGTCACTATCATCATCATTTCAGCCACAGGACGTCTACTGCTGAACATAGGCCTTCAAGGATTTCCAGATTGCATCCAGCGCCTTCCTGACAGCGGGCATTTGGCCTGCACTTTGTGGCGACATCTATCAACGCGCCAATACAGATTGCGCTCAATAGATGGCGCTGACATACCTTACTACGGCACGCGCTGCCGCGCCTACAATCCTGCATCGCGGTATCGAAGTTTTTTACCCTGCTTAGTATAAATAGAAAAACCGAGACAGGTCATTTAGGAACATAACAGAGGCAAGTAACGCCCGTATTCACAAACATTACTATGAGGTCTCACAGGGCTCATGGACGCATAGGGTCACACACGAACCCAATCACAGAGCTCTATTCAATGCTGTGCGTTCGATGTGCTGCTGCACTTAAGCAAGTGCATGCGTGCCGCTCATACGGCCACTACGAGGTGACGGAGCTGTTAGTGGCCGCCGGCGCCGGCGTCAACGCGGCGGACCTGTGGCGCTTTACGCCGCTGCATGAAGCCGCTGCCAAGGGCAAAGCGGACATCGTCCGGTTACTGCTCAAGGTTAGTCATCGTTTCAGCCACAGGACGTCCACTGCTGAACATAGGCCTCCGGCTCCGGCCGCTAATTGGAAGGCTGATATCGTCAAGTTACTACTCTAGCGGCCGAATACTGAAACGCCATTTAAATATTTGACGGCTTCTCAAATAGTTAAGCAGCTCCTAAACTTACATTTCGCATACTCAAAACAATATCTGAGCAGTTCTCAATTTTTAAGCACCTCTCAAATTAAGTTGCACTCAAACGCCACTTAAATGAATTTTCGCATACTGAAACGCCATTCAACGCTAAGCATTACTCAAACAACTGTCAAATCGTCTTAAGCAGCTGTTAAATTTGAGAGTGCTTGCGCGGTATCTTAAATCCTATTGTTATACCTAAAACGACCTAAATAGTGGTAAATAATGTGTGTCATCGTTATCATTTCTTTCGAGCCTCGAGGAAATACCTAGATCTAATCGCAGGAACGCAATAAGGCTGAACGCTATTGAAAAATATTATTATAATGACATGCAATTCCGAGCGAGGTTCCGCGTCTCTAAAGAAACGGTGTTGTTTCTGGATTCATAATTTGGAAGCTCTTTGATACCCCTCACCAAATGCCATACAACCAGTGGACCAAATACTTATTATAACCCTACTGTTCTACGCAACGGGAAGTTATGAACGTGTACTAGGTGATATCTTCCACATCTAACAGCCAACTGTGCATCGTATAGTGCACGAAGTAACAACCAAAATAGCTGCTATGAAATCGCAATACATAAACATGCCTATTTCTGAGGAATAAGGGGACATCGCATAGCAGCATTTCCAAGAGTTGTTGATTTGTCAATTTGATGCTCTGTCAACAATGATAAATGTCAATTGTGGTTACGTTTCGGTCCACGATCGCCACTTAATAGATTTCAACAATAAAAAGTATCACCTTTAAAATTATTTTTTTAATTAAATAAAAATGCAAGCATTAATTTTTTTATATGACAAAACGAGATTTATATATAATAGAAACTAAAAATAAACTGTTCTATGTTAAGTTGATTGAGTATATTTCCATAAAAGACAATACATAACCAAACGATGCTGCGTGTAATGTATAAAAAACGTAAAGTTATCATTTGTGTAAATGAAAACATACTTTTTTTGGTAAATGTTGCCATTATGTAACAATTTGAGAGCTGCTTAGCTGATCACGGCTTCAAATCCGTTGAGTGGCGTTTGAGAATACCATTTAAAATTGAAGGATACTTAAATTTAGGAGCCCGTCAGCTGAGTGAAAGATTTGAGTAGCGTTTCAGTATTCGGCCGTAGGTGAGTCATCCACTCCACTGCAGGAGCACGACCTGTGGTGTCATCTATCAACGCGCCAGACATACTGCGCCCAACAGAAATTAGTAGCGAGTCAAGCAAAGCGCCCGGGGAAAAGAGCCCAGAGCAAGTACCCGCGCGCCAGGGTTGCCAGTTTTTTTTTCGCCAAGTCGGGACTTTGGTACTTTTTGAGTGAAAATAGCGGGATTCTTCTGTCAGAAGCGGGACATAGTAAAAAAACGTATTTAATCTAAGGTTTTCAAATATTTATCTTTTTATTTGACTTAAAATTACGTTTACGTGACAATAGATAGCAAAAGTAGCCATAGAAAATGTATTTTAACAAAAAAATAATATTTTAAATCAGATTAACTCTATCGTTAAATTCGTCTTTAGAATAAAAAAAGAAAAAATAAACCAAAATTGATAAAAATAAAAAAAAAATCTTTAGAATAATACGGCGTTTCAAACAATAGTCTGGTGAAGTGAGTGTCTCTCCCCGAAAAGCGGGACCGAGCCTGTCCCGCGCGGAACATTTAAATTTGATTTAAAAATCGGCACGTCCCGCTAAAATCGGGACGTCTGGCAACGCTGCCGCGCGCTCTCCCGAGATTCGGTTCGTACGCCGTGAGGCAGGAAGAACCATGGGTGGTGGTGGAATTTGCTCAAGGTGAGTCACTATCATCATTTCAGCCACAGGACGTCCACTGCTGAACATAGGCCTCCCTCAAGGATTTCTAGATTGCATCCAGCGCCTTCCTGACAGCGGGCATTTGGCCTGCACTTTGTGGCGACATCTATCAACGCGCCAATACAGATTGCGCTCAATAGATGGCGCTGACATACCTTACTACGGCGCACGCTGCCGCGCCTACAATCCTGCATCGCGGTATCGAAGTTTTTTACCCTGCTTAGTATAAATAGAAAAACCGAGACAGCGAAGCCCACACTCGGCCTCGTCGGCACGCGCACCGACGATCGCCAAACGGCTAGAGTACCTTCTGTACTCGCCACTCTGCCCGGTGAAGCTGGAAAAGCTCCTCAAGCTACCAGCGCGCGTCCCTTCAAAAAAAAAAAAAAAAAGAAAAAAAAAAAAAAAAGTCACTGCAGGAATGTGACTGAGGCAAGTAAGTGTAGATCGTGTGGTTACTGCTTAAGGTGAGTCTTATTTGGTTATTATCATCATCTTCATTATCATTTACGCCCGTATTCACAAACGATGTTTGCGTAAGTGAAGCATCAAATCGTACGCACAGCGTTAAATAGACCTCTGCGATTGGTTCGTGTGTCATCCTGTCCGTCTACGCGCACTGTGAGACTTCATAGTAATGTTTGTGAAAACCGGCGGTTACTACTAAGTAACTACTAAGTTCCTACCAAGGAAATACGTCATAGGCAAGTGGAGGATTTGACTACGAGGTGACGGAGCTGTTAGTGGCCGCCGGCGCCGGCGTCAACGCAGCTGACCTGTGGCGCTTTACGCCGCTGCATGAAGCCGCTGCCAAAGGCAAAGCGGACATAGTACGGTTACTGCTCAAGGTGAGTAGCCGAGCAAGGACCTGTTTATCACCAGGACCTCACGACTAGTCGCAGTAACTGGATCGCGCTGCGCGAGTTCGCGCACTCCTGGCCTCTCACACAATCAGGCGAAATTATGAGAAGAAGTGATGACATTTATCAACGATAGCAGCCCGACGCGAAGTACCGTATTTATTTCTTCTTGTGGTGTCAAGCCCCAGAAGGGGGAGAATTGACTCTGAGAAGGGACATGGATCAGAGAAATTTGTAGGAAGTCAAGCAAAGTGACCGGGGAAAAGAGCCCAGAGCAAGTATCCGCGCGCTCTCCCGAAATTCGGTTCGTACGCCGTGAGGCAGGAAGAACCATGGGCGGTGGTGGGATTTGCTCAAGGTGAGTCACTATCATCATCATCGTTTTAGCCATAGGACGTCCACTGCTGAACATAGAGTTTTTTACCCTGCTTAGTATAAATAGAAAAACCGAGACAGGTCACTGCAGGAATGTGACTGAGGCAAGTAAGTGTAGATCGTGTGGTTACTGCTTAAGGTGAGTCTTATTTGGTCATTATCATCATCTTCATCATCATTTACGCCCGTACTCACAAACGATGCTTGCTTAAGTGAAGCAGCAAATCAAACGCACAGCGTTGAATGGAGATCTGTGATTGGTTCGTGTGTCACCCTGTGCGTCCACGCGCACTGTGAGACTTCATAGTAATGTTTGTGAATACGGGAGTGGGATTAACCGCCTCTGTGGTCTAGTGGTAAAACCACCTGCTTCAGACGCAGAGGTCCCGGGTTCAATTCCCAGTGGGGGCATATTTTTCTGTTCGGTTTGGTTGGTGGTAGGGCTTGTTCTAAGTCCGCCTGTGGCTAGCTACCACCATCTTACCTAAGTCTGTCGCCATAACAACAATGTTAACAGCATTGTTGTGTTCCGGCAATTAGAGGTAAGATAGCCAGTTCCTCCGTGGTTGAGGATTCCGGGTGAAGCTCGCTTCCACCTTCGGCCTGATCATCACTTACCATCAGGCCAAGAGCTTAGGTTGTGTATAAAAAAAATCATTCATTCATATTTCCAGCATGGTGCGGACCCAACAAGAAGAAATCGCGACGGTCTAACTCCACTACAGTTGGTACGAGCGGGGGACAGCGATACGGCCGACGCGCTGAGGGGAGACGCGGCACTATTGGACGCGGCCAAGAGAGGAGACTTGGCCAGAGCTAGGTAGGGAAATTATTTATGTTTTTTTTTATTTGATTTCTATAAAGTTTTTTCTTCTCTCTGAAACTCACAAATAAGGGAGCGTCCATAAATAAAGTGAGGCGTTTTGGGGGAAGGGAGTCAAGCCGGGTATAAAAGTGATATGCTTTGTTTTTTTTACAGAAAACTAATAACTCCACAAAACGTGAACTGTAGAGACGCACACGGAAGGAATTCCACGCCACTACACTTAGCGGGTAAGTTTATTGTATATTTTAAATTTTTAACTAATAAATAATTGTAATATTTTATTAAAAAGGAAAAATTGTCTAATAGGACACGAAACTACGACTTTTCGCTAATTTGATACCTTGTTGTGACTTACTTTGACTTATGGTCCTATGTCCCCTAGATGGGGCAGAGGGCGTCCACAACAGTCCTCCATCTCGTTCGGTCTTGAGCTTCTCGCTTGATCTCGCTCCATTTTTTTAATGCATAAGAAGGCAGTTATTTGACCACTATCGCACGTTATGTTAAGTGTTTTATTGCAAGACACTGCACGCCATTTAAAGGCCAAACACAGATAGTTATATCTACTCATTGTTTACCATCTGTATTCTGTCACCTATGTTTTACAATCACGGGATCAAAATCAACATTAATTTATTAATACAGTAATAAACACAACGAAAATATAAGCTAAAGGTCTCTAGCTAACTACTGCCATACAAACGATAACCACATGATGCGTATTATTGTGTAAGCAGCCCGTGAATTTTATAAAATAAAAAAAATCAAAATCAAAAATATTTCTTCAGTTTAGACCACAAGTGGCACTTATGAACGTCAAAATATAGTAAATAATAAAAAAGAAAAGGTAGCCCTTATGGGGCACTTTACATGTCTCTTTATCTTTTGGGCCCTACCAGCGTTTCGAGACAAACATGGCAAGTGCTGAGAAGAAACGCCGGAACAAACTAATAAATATCCAGTAAAAGAAAAGTTGTAGGTAAATGTTTTAGCAAGCCACACGGCTTACTTAGGAATTCGGAAACGGTAGCATACATTGCAATTTCCACCGTAGCGTTAAAGCTTCTAAAATTCTATTTATATTATTCGTCACCTAAAAATCTCTTGTCGTGTCTGCCCAATATTGTGCACAGTCCCTAAGGGCCCTCGCCCACAGCGACTTTTGTAGCGATGCAGTCGCGCTGTTGTAGCGAGTGAGTAACGCGTTGGCATCACTTCTGTAGTGCGTTGTCAAAAAAAAAAGTCAAAAAAAGTCAAAATTTCTTTATTTGTTTAGACTAATAAATAGTTCTTACAAATCGTCATTTTGCTCTTAAGGAGCCTCTACATGTCTCATAATCTTTTTACCCTACCAGCGCTTCGAGACCAACATTTGGCAAGTGCTGAGAAGAAGCGCCGCAACAAACTCAGTCACCACTGTCTGCCGGTTAATATAAATAAATAGAAATAGTAGTAGTAGGTACATTCGATTCAGGAGCAGTTCACTGAATTTACCATGCATTCTTGTATGGTGTATCATAAGAATGGGTATACAAGATTGCGTGGTATATTAAACAAGGTAGTGACGTGCTAATATCTAGACTTTAGTTGTAATTTGTAAACGAAACGCGCGGCAGCATCACTACAAAAAGCCGCCGTGGGCGAAGGCCCTTAGTTTCTCTCAACAGCTGAGCGATTTCTCATGTTTTCTTCTCCAACAGCCGGGTACAACAACTTAGAAGTCGCTCAGGCTCTCTTAGAGGGCGGCGCGGGCGTCTCCGCGCGAGACAAGGGCGGGCTGGTGCCGCTTCACAACGCGGCTTCGTACGGGCACTTGGAGCTTGCCGCGCTACTGTTGCGGGCGGGAACGCCGCCCAACGCCGCCGACAGGTGAGGGGGAGGGAGGGAGGAAGAGAGAGAGACCCTAGAGTAAGACACTGAGCGAAGATTCTGGTGCCACCACTGGGTTCTGGGTTCTAGGGAGAGTGAGCGAGAGAGACATACTTCTGATACAACTAGTTATAGAAGGTAGAGAGAGAGAGCGGCCCCAGAGAAGACACTTTTAGCGAAGATTCTGGTGTCTCCACTAGTTTCTAGTAGCCGAGAGAGAGAGAGACAGGGAGGGAGGGAGAGGGAGAATCCAAAGTAAGACACTTGTATCCACTTTCGCCGCCAACAGTTAAGAAAGTATGTTAGAAGTCGGGCAGGCTCTCTTAGAGGGCGGGGCGTGTCTCTGCGCGAGACAAGGGCGGGCTGGTGCCGCTCCACAACGCGGCTTCGTACGGGCACTTGGAGCTTGCCGCGCTACTGTTGCGGGCGGGAACGCCGCCCAACGCCGCCGACAGGTGAGGGGGAGAGAGAGAGGGAGACCGCAATAGAGGGAGAGAGATAATCTAGAGCAGAGTAAGACACTTCTATACACTACTGACGGGTAGGGAAGTATCTTAAAGAGAGAGGAGGGAGGGAGAGAGATCCTAGAGTAAGGCAGCGAAGATTCTGATGTCATCACTGGGTTCTGGGTTCTAGGGCGAGAGAGAGGGAGGGAGAGAGCGATAGAGGGAGGGGGAGAGAGAGAGAGGGGGAGGGAGAGAGTGAGAGGGAGGGAGAGATCAAGAGAGAGGGAGGGAGGGAGCGACAGAGATATAGAGGGAGGGAGAGAAAGGTAGGGAAGGGGAGAGAGAGTCAGAGAGGGAGGGAGAGACCTTAGAGTAAGACACTGAGCGAAGATTCTGGTGCCACTTCTGGGTTCTAGGGAGAGTGAGCGAGAGAGACATACTTCTGATACAGCTAGGTATAGAAGGTAGAGAGAGAGCGGCCCCAGAGAAGACACTTTTAGCGTAGATTCTGGTGTCTCCACTGGGTTCTAGTAGCCGAGAGAGAGAGAGACAGGGAGGGAGAAAGAGAGAGAAAATCCAGAGCAAGACAGTTCTATACACTTAATTCGCCGCCAACAGGTTAGAAAGTGTCTTAGAGACACTAAGCGAAGATTCTGGTGCCACCACTGGGTTCTGGGTTCTAGGGAGAGAGCGAGAGAGAAAGAGAGGGAGAATCCAGAGTAAGACACTTCTATACATTTTTACCGCCGACAGGCAAGAAAGTGTCTTAGAGACACTAAGCGAAGATTCTGGCGCGACCACTGGGTTCTGGATTCTAGGGAGAGAGCGAGAGAGAAAGAGAGGGAGAATCCAGAGCAAGACACTTCTATACATTTTTACCGCCGACAGGCAAGAAAGTGTCTTAGAGACACTAAGCGAAGATTCTGGTGCGACCACTGGGTTCTGGGTTCTAGGGAGAGAGCGAGAGAGAAAGAGAGGGAGAATCCAGAGCAAGACACTCTTATACACTTTCGCCGCCAACAGTTAAGGAAGTATGTTAGAAGTCGCCCAGGCTCTTTTAGAGGGCGGGGCCGGCGTCTCCGCGCGAGACAAGGGCGGGCTGGTGCCGCTCCACAACGCGGCTTCGTACGGGCACTTGGAGCTTGCCGCGCTGCTGCTGCGGGCCCGCACGCCGCCCCACGCCGCCGACAGGGGAGGGGGAGAGGGAGGGAGGGAGAGAGAGAGAGGGAGAGATCAAAAGAGAGAGGGAGGGAGAGATCAAGAGAGAGAGAGAGGGAGGGAGATATCAAGAGAGAGAGGGAGGGAGAGATCAAGAGAGAGAGAAACAGTGTGAGAGAGAGGGAGGGAGAGATCAAGACAGAGAGAGAGAGGGAGGGAGAAAGAGAGAGAGCGAGAGGGAGAGACAGAGCCTAGAGTAAGACACATAGTGAAGATTCTGGTGCCACCACTGGGTTCTGGGTTCTATAGAAAGTGAGGGAGGGAGGGAGGGAGACACAGAGGGAGTGAGCGAGAGATACTTCTGCTAGATATAGAAGGGAGAGGGGTGGGAGGGAGGGAGTTAGATAGAGAGAGAGGGAGGGAGAGATACCTTAGATTAAGACACTTAGCGAGGATTCTGGTGCAATCACTGGGTTCTAGGGAGAGAGAGAGAGGGAGGGAGAGAGCGAGAGAGAGGGAGGGAGGGAGTGAGAGAGAAGGAGGGAAGGAGACCTTAGAGTAAGACACTTAGCGAAGCTTCTAGTGCGACCACTGGGTTCTGGGTTCTAGGGAGAGTGAGGGAGACAGAGACAGAGGGAGCGAAAGGGAGGGAGAATCCAGAGCAAGACACTTCTACACACTTTCGCCGCCAACAGTCAAGAAAGTATGTTAGAAGTCGGGCAGGCTCTCTTAGAGGGCGAGGCGTGTCTCCGCGCGAGACAAGGGCGGGCTGGTGCCGCTCCACAACGCGGCTTCGTACGGGCACCTGGAGCTTGCCGCGCTGCTGTTGCGGGCGGGAACACCGCCCAACGCCGCCGACAGGTGAGGGGGAGGGAGGGAGAGAGCGAGGGAGAGGGAGAGATCCTAGAGTAAGGCAGCGAAGATTCTAGTGTCATCACTGGATTCTGGGTTCTAGGGTGAGAGAGAGAGAGAGCGAGGCTCCAGAGAAGACACTGAGAGAGAGCGAGAGAGATGTAGGGAGAAAGAGAGAGAGAGAGATAGCGAGAGAAAGGGAGAATCCAGAGTAAGACACTTCTGAGTGAGAGAGAGAGACTTCTGATATAGCTAGATATAGAAAGGAGGGAGAGAGAGAAAGCGGCTTCAGAGTAAGACACTTCTGTACACATTGTCATGCGATTAGGATGAGTTCTGTAACAGTCCCAACGCTGCTGACAGGTATGAGAGGGAGGGAGAAAGAAAGAGAGAGAGAGAGAGAATCCAGAGTAAGACACTTCTATACATTTTTACCGCCGACAGGCAAGAAAGTGTCTTAGAGACACTAAGCGAAGATTCTGGTGCCACCACTGGGTTCTAGGGAGAGAGAGAGAGTGAGAGATAGCGAGAGAGGTAGGGAGGGAGAAAGAGAGGGAGAATCCAAAGTAAGACACTTCTACACACTTTCGCCAACAGTTAAGGAAGTATGTTAGAAGTCGGGCAGGCTCTCTTAGAGGGCGGGGCGTGTCTCCGCGCGAGACAAGGGCGGGCTGGTGCCGCTCCACAACGCGGCCTCGTGCGGGCACCTGGAGCTCGCCGCGCTGCTGCTGCGGGCCCGCACGCCGCCCCACGCCGCCGACAGGGGAGGGGGAGAGGGAGGGAGGGAGGGAGATAGAGAGAAAGGAAGGGGGACCCTAGAGTAAGACACTTCTATACACTACCGACGAGTAGGAAAGTATCTTAAAGAGAGTGGAAGGGAGCGAGGGAGAGAGAGAGGGAGGGAAATAGACCTTAGAGTAAGACACTTAGCGAAGATTCTGGTGTCTCCACTGGGTTCTAGTAGCCGAGAGAGAGAGAGAGAGACAGGGAGGGAGAAAGAGAGGGAGAATCCAGAGTAAGACACTTTTAAACACTACCGACGCCTAGGAAAGTATCTTAAAGACATAAGACACTTGTATACACTTTCGCCGCCAACAGGCAAGAAAGTATCTTAGAGGGAGGGAGATAGAAAGAGAGGGATGGACAGAGAGAGCGAGAGGGAGGAGACCCTAGAGTAAGACACTTGGCGAAGATTCTGGTGCCACCACTGGGTTCTGGGTTCTATGGAGAGCGAGAGAGAAAGAGGGAGAATCCAAAGTAAGACACTTGTACACACTTTCGCCGCCAACAGTTAAGAAAGTATGTTAGAAGTCGGGCAGGCTCTCTTAGAGGGCGGGGCGTGTCTCCGCGCGAGACAAGGGCGGGCTGGTGCCGCTCCACAACGCGGCCTCGTGCGGGCACCTGGAGCTCGCCGCGCTGCTGCTGCGGGCCCGCACGCCGCCCCACGCCGCCGACAGGTGAGGGGGGGAGGGAGAGAGAGGGCGATGGAGGGAGACCGCAATAGAGGGAGAGAGATAATCTAGAGCAGAGTAAGACACTTCTATACACTACTGACGGGTAGGGAAGTATCTTAAAGAGAAAGTGGGAGGGAGAGAGAGCGAGAGAGCGGGAGGGAGAGAGAGTGAGAGGGAGGGAGAGAGCGATAGAGATAGAGAGGGAGAGAGTGAGAGAGAGGTAGGGAGGGAAGAGAGCGAGAGAAGGAGCGACAGAGATGGAGGGAGAGAAAGAGAGAATCCAGAGTAAGACACTTCTATACACTTTCGCCGCCAACAGCTAAGAAAGTATCTTAGAGGGAGGGAGATAGAAAGAGAGGAATAGACAGAGAAAGCGAGAGGGAGGAAAGAGACCCTAGAGTAAGACACTTGGCGAAGATTCTGGTATCTCCACAGGGTTCTGATAGCCGAGAGAGAAAGACGGAGGGAGAGAGAGGGAGGGAAAGAGACCTTAGAGTAAGACACAAGCGAAGCTTCTAGTGCGACCACTGGGTTCTGGGTTCTAGGGAGAGAGAGAGAGAGAAAGGGACGGAGAAAGAGAGGAAGAATCCAGAGCAAGACACTTCTACACACTTTCGCCGCCAACAGTTAAGAAAGTATGTTAGAAGTCGGGCAGGCTCTCTTAGAGGGCGGGGCGTGTCTCCGCGCGAGACAAGGGCGGGCTGGTGCCGCTCCACAACGCGGCCTCGTGCGGGCACCTGGAGCTCGCCGCGCTGCTGCTGCGGGCCCGCACGCCGCCCCACGCCGCCGACAGGGGAGGGGGAGGGAGGGAGAGATCAAGAGAGAGGGAGGGAGAGAGAGAGAGAGAGAAAGAGGGAGGGAAAGAGACCTTAGATTAAGTCACTCAGCTAAATTCTGGTGCCACTACCTGGTTCTGGGTTCTAGAGTGAGAGAGAGAGGGAGGGAGAGAGCGATAGAGAAAGAGACGGAGAGAGCGAGAGAGAGGGAGAGAGAGTTAGGGAGAGAAAGAGAGAGCGAGAGAGGGAGCGACAGAGATGGAGGGAGAGAAAGAGAGAATCCAGAGTAAGACACTTCTATACGCTTTCGCCGCCAACAGGTCAGAAAGTATCTTAGAGGGAGGGAGATAGAAACAGAGGGATAGACAGAGAAAGCGAGAGGGAGGAAAGAGACCCTAGAGTAAGACACTTGGCGAAGATTCTAGTAGCCGAAAGAGAAAGAGGGTGAGGGAGGGAGAGAGACCTTAGAGTGAGACACTTACTGAAGATTCTGGTGCCATCACTGGGTTCTAGGGGGAGAGAGAGAGGGAGATAGCTAGAGAAAGGGAGGGAGAATTCAGAGTAAGACACTTCTATATATTTTCGCTGCCAACTGGTAAGAATGAATCTTAGAGAGAGAGAGAGAGGGAGGGAGAGAGACCCTAGATTAAGATACTTAGCAAAGATTCTGGTGCAACAACTGGGTTCTGGGGAGAGAGCGAGAGAGAGGTAGGGAGAAAGAGAGAGAGAGAAAGGGAGGAAGAATCCAGAGTAAGACACTTCTACACACTTTCGCCGCCAACAGGCAAGAAAGTATGTTAGAAGTCGGGCAGGCTCTCTTAGAGGGCGGGGCGTGTCTCCGCGCGAGACAAGGGCGGGCTGGTGCCGCTCCACAACGCGGCCTCGTGCGGGCACCTGGAGCTCGCCGCGCTGCTGCTGCGGGCCCGCACGCCGCCCCACGCGCCGACAGGGGAGGGGGAGGGAGGGAGGGAGAGAGAGAGAGGGAGGGAGAGAGAAAGAGAGGGAGGGGGAGGGAGAGAGAGAGAGAGAGGGAGAATCCAGAGCAAGACACTTCTATACACTACCGACGAGTAGGAAAGTATCTTAAAGAGAGGAGGGAGGGAGATATCTTAGAGTAAGGCAGCGAAGATTCTGGTGTCATCACTAGGTTTGGGTTCTAGGGAGAAAGAGCGAGAAAGAGGTAGGGATAAAGAGAGAGAGAGAGAGAGATAGCGAGAGAAAGGGAGGTAGAATCCAGAGTAAAACACTTCTTTATACTACCGACGAGTAGGAAAGTATCTTAAGAGAGAGAGCGCGAGAGAGGTAGGGAGAGAAACCTTAGAGTAAGACACTTAGCGAAGATTCTGGTGCCATTACTGGGCTCTAGAGAGAGAGAGAGAAAGGGAGGGAGAGAGAGAGGGAGAATCTAGAGTAAGACACTTCTATACATTTTTACCGCCGACAGCCAAGAAAGTGTCTTAGAGACACTAAGCGAAGATTCTGGTGCGACCACTGGGTTCTGGGTTCTAGGGAGAGAGAGAGAGAGAAAGGGAGGAAGAATCCAGAGCAAGACACTTCTACACACTTTCGCCGCCAACAGGCAAGAAAGTATGTTAGAAGTCGGGCAGGCTCTCTTAGAGGGCGGGGCGTGTCTCCGCGCGAGACAAGGGCGGGCTGGTGCCGCTCCACAACGCGGCCTCGTGCGGGCACCTGGAGCTCGCCGCGCTGCTGCTGCGGGCCCGCACGCCGCCCCACGCCGCCGACAGGGGAGGGGGAGAGGGAGGGAGAGAGAAGGGGAGGGAGGGAGAGATCCTAGAGTAAGGCAGCGAAGATTCTGGTGTCATCAGTGGGTTCTGGGTTCTATGGAGAGCGAGAGAGAAAGAGGGAGAATCCAGAGTAAGACACTGGTATACACTCTCATATCTTCTCATCAATCTTCCAGAGAGAGTGAAAGGGAGCGAGGGAGAGAAAGAGCGAGAGGGAGGGAAAGAGACCTTAGAGTAAGACACTTAGTGAAGATTCTGGTGCCGACACTGGGTTCTAGGGAGAGAGAGAGAGATAGCGAGAGAAAGGGAGGGAGAGAGAGAGGGAGAATCCAGAATAAGACACTTCTACACACTTTCGCCGCCAACAGGCAAGAAAGTATGTTAGAAGTCGGGCAGGCTCTCTTAGAGGGCGGGGCGTGTCTCCGCGCGAGACAAGGGCGGGCTGGTGCCGCTCCACAACGCGGCCTCGTGCGGGCACCTGGAGCTCGCCGCGCTACTGTTGCGGGCGGGAACGCCGCCCAACGCCGCTGACAGGTGAGGGGGAGGGAGGGAGGAAGAGAGAGAGACCCTAGAGTAAGACACTGAGCGAAGATTCTGGTGCCACCACTGGGTTCTGGGTTCTAGGGAGAGTGAGCGAGAGAGACATACTTCTGATACAACTAGTTATAGAAGGTAGAGAGAGAGCGGCCCCAGAGAAGACACTTTTAGCGAAGATTCTGGTGTCTCCACTAGTTTCTAGTAGCCGAGAGAGAGAGAGACAGGGAGGGAGGGAGAGGGAGAATCCAAAGTAAGACACTTCTATCCACTTTCGCCGCCAACAGTTAAGAAAGTATGTTAGAAGTCGGGCAGGCTCTCTTAGAGGGCGGGGCGTGTCTCCGCGCGAGACAAGGGCGGGCTGGTGCCGCTCCACAACGCGGCCTCGTGCGGGCACCTGGAGCTCGCCGCGCTGCTGCTGCGGGCCCGCACGCCGCCCCACGCCGCCGACAGGGGAGGGGGAGAGGGAGAGGGGAAGGGAGAGAGCGAGAGAGAGGGAGGGGGGAGAGACCCTAAAGTAAGACAGTGAAGATCCTGGTGCCGTCACTGGGTTCTAGTAGCCCCACCGTTGCTGACAGGTATGAGGGAGAGAGAGAGGAAAGGAGGGAGCGAGAGAGACCCTAGAGTAAGACACTTGGCGAAGATTCTGGTGTCTCCACAGGGTTCTGGGTTCTATTCTAGTTCTAGAGAGGGAGAGAGATCGCGAAAGAGACCAACGCCGCCGACAGGTGAGGGGGAGAGGGAGGGAGGGAGGGGGGAGGGAGATATAGAGAGAGAGAGTGGCCCCAGAGAAGACACTTTTAGCGAAGATTCTGGTGCCACCACTGGGTGAAAGAAAAAAGATTAACGCTGCTAACAGGTATCTAGGGGACTAGCTCTGATATAGCTCCGGTAGGAAGGATCAGAAAACTAAAGGACTCTCAACACAGTAATAGGGGCTCCCCAGTAGCAGAGATTCTGGTGCTACTATACAACGACGCTGAAAAAGGGTTCTGAATTCTGATGTAGCCCCAACGCTTTAGACAGAAAGGACAATGACCAAAAGTGGTCCAAATGTCCACCACTAATGAGACCTATATTGGCTTATAGTCCATTAAATAGAGATTAACTTTTAGTATGGGACGAAAAAAAAATAAGCTGTCAGTAAAAAGTTATGACTGTATGGAAAATTGTAGTAGTTTACACGCTAATCTCAGGAACTACTGGTCCGATTTGAAAAATCCTTTTTTTATGGATAGCCCATTTATCAAGAATGGTTTTAGGTTATAACATCACCCTACAACCAATAGGGGCGGAGCAGTAAAGACAAATGTTGTAAAAATAGGAAATATTATTCAAACTATTTTCACGCATACAAAGTCGTAGGCACAGCTAGTATAATATATAATATAATTCATCTATAACCCCGCACCAGTTGGAAATAAGACTATTTTTACCCTTTTCGATTATTCCAAGTATTTCAATATTGTTGTCTTTCTTCTGAATTTTTTTTCTTTCAGCGAGAACCTAGCACGGCACACTAAGCGACATGACATAACATGCATAGATTAGTCCAAAATGTGCGATGGATGGATAGAATAATATCAAGAACATTTTTCGGATGAAAAGGTGAAAAACATGACTTTTCATTCAGTCATAACTTTTTACTGACGGCATATTTTTCATTGCGGTTTGGTTATAATGAATCAGTATTTAGTAGACTATTTTACTACATAGGTCTCGTTAGTGGTGGACATTTGGACCACACTCCATACATTTTTGGTCATTGTCCTTTAAAGTTGAAAAACATAATATGGCTAATAGTTCCGTTAACCCCTAGTGTTAAGCTAAATATGCTTGTGTCTCGAGTGGGTTCACTACAACAGTCCAACAGCGGCATGGTTCGAACCCGCATGCCCCGGATCTCAATTCGTTATAAATAAATTGTAAATATTATTGTTGTTTGCTTTACAGATGGGGCTTCACGCCGCTACACGAAGCAGCGCACAAAGCGCGGACACAGCTGTGTGCTTTATTGGTAAGCCATTTTATATTAAAAGTTGTTTATTTACTTACTTCATTATCTATCAATCATACCTCTAGCATGGTATGGCGTGATATGGTCAACTACTGAACAAATACTAAATAAGTTATTTGTTCATTTTTATCGGTTTTTTGTGCCCGTATTCGGTGTGCAACAGATTTTACTGGTTTGTGGCAAGCCAATCAAGTGGCAGTGGGCGGGGCACATAGCTCGTAGAGACGATGGCCGTTGGGGCAGAAAAGTTCTCGAGTGGCGACCACGGGCTGGAAGACGTAGCGTGTGCAGGCCTCTTACTAGGTGGACCGACGATCTGGTAAAGGTCGCGGGAAGAGCCTGCATGCGGGCAGCGCAGGACCATGCATTGTGGAAAACCTTGGAGGAGGCCTTTGACCAGCAGTGGACGTCATTTGGCTGAAACGAACGAACGAACGATTGTGTAACCCCAGTAGATTAAGTAATTGTAATTGTGTTACAGTTAGCGCACGGAGCGGACCCGTATCTCAAGAATCAAGAAGGACAGACGGCTCTCGACTTGGCTGGCGCGGAGGATGTCCGCTCATTACTACAGGTCCGATAGTTATTTAAGAAATGTGGTTCCAACCACCGATCTTTTTTTATTCGAAAATAAAAACCAAAACAAAACATAAGATTGACAAATTAAAATAAATGCTTTACTGAATTTAATAGCTACTAATGAGTAGTATGTGTTTGCTTTTTTGGGCTATAACTATAACTTCTCAACACGGGCCTCATTTTTGTAAATTGCCACTCTCATATTTCTCAACATTTATTTTCGCCTCATGACGCCCTTGAGATTGTGCTAGACTCACCAGGGTGTATAACGTTTATCCCACCGACTAAGCAAATAGTAATTTACGAAGTAAAAGTGCCAAAGTCTTAAAAGCCTATTTGCAAAAATAAATGAGTTTTTATAAGAAGGCTCCCCAGGTTATCCGTCTGCTCGCTTGCCTCCTATCACATACAAAAAAAAAACTGGACCGATGTGCGCGTTGGATCCAAATCCTCCATTTGCCTCTGGTAACTTAGAGAGGGTCGTGGTCCTGCAGTGGAGACTGAATGGCGTTTAGGCGCGATTGGTTCAATTCGCGATTGGTCCAATTCGCGATTGGTCCAATTCGCTATTGGGCCAATTCGCTATTGGGCCAATTCGCGATTGGTCCAATTCGCTATTGGTCCAATTCGTAATTGGTCCAAAATAAATGGATATTCAAAATGAAAGAAATAAGGAGGTTGTTCAACTTTTCCTTATGTCAAGTGCAAACATATTGTAACTGAATGGTTAAAGTTAAAAAAATATGATGAAACAGAATCTCCGATGTCAGGTTAAAGGTACTTTAATTTTAAAAATATTGTAGGTTAACCAGACACACACACACACACTTACTCAAAATTGTTTCGTATTAGTTGTGGCACCAACGCTTTTGCTTATAGTATCATTTATTTTGTAATTTTACTATAGAAGAGCGGAGCTTCCTAACACAAGCAAAACTGGTTGCTTAATGGGAAGCCCCAAATACTTGTAATGAAAAATGTGTAAAAGTTACCGAAATAAACTTTTATTTATTTTTATTTATTTATTTATTCCTACTATTGCATAAAAAATCGAATTGGTCCAATTACGAATTGGACCAATAGCGAATTGGACTAATCGCGAATTTGTGAATTTTTCACGATTGGTCCAATTCACAAATGGTCTAAACGACTGAATGATGTAATGAAGTCACACTAATCAGATAACGTGATAATTATATTAATTAATTTGGCTTTAATATTTCCAGGACGCGATGACCGGCGCCGCCGGAGACGCGCCGCCGCCCCCGCCGCCGCCGCCGCCGCCGCTGCCGCCGCCGCACCACCCTGTATTGATGCCTAGCGGGGACACAGTGCCTTTGGCTTTACCTGTGAGTTGGGAAACTTAGATTAAACAAAAGAGGAATACGAAATACGGAAAAAAACGGTCTGACAACATGGCGAGTGTCAGTGTCAGTAACATTACCATATAATGTTTTGAAGCCACGATAGATAGCCGAAAGGTAAAAGAGTCAGATTAGTCTACTCAATATCCGAGGAACGCGAGCGTGAGGAGGCCTTTGTCGTCCAGCAGTGGACGACATTTGGCTGAAACGAACGAACGCATTTTGATTTTGTCAGGAACATAAACATTTATTGGTATAAAACCTGTGTAATTGGGATGATGACTGGGTAATGTAATCGAAATTCTATTTAGTCCGTCAGACTGATAGTAAAAAAATATTGGACACGTATTTTTTCATTTTTTTCATAATCGAATCATTACAGTATTATGTTGAGTTGAAATGTCGCGTGACGTCCACATTTGAGTAAAAAATCTACTCAAGCGTGACGTAACGCGCCATTTCAACTCGATGTAGCACTGTTATTATTTAATTATGAACGAAAATAAAAAATACGTCTAATATTGTTTAATTAGATAGTCAGACAAACTATCTAATTAAAAAATATTAGACGTCTGTCTGACGGACAAATAATTGATATTTTGTCATCTAGCCTATTCAGCCACAGGACGTTCACTGCTGAACATAGGCCTCCCCCAATGATTTCCACAATGGCCGGTTGGGGGCGGCCTGCATCTAGTGCCTTCCCGCTACCTTTATGAGGTCGTCGAATTATGATGAATAATATTAACTACATATTTACCTCTCAGTGTCTTGAAGCAACTTAAAAAAGTACATTCTGTGTTTTTATGATTATTTAGGCAGTTAAATACTGCACAGTATTTAGTACACCATTTTCTTTATTTTCTTCCATCATACACAAGAATACGCGTGCGTGAGTCAATGTTCGCTCGTATGTGAGGCCTTGTCGAATAGTATCCTGTAGGTGGGCCATCGTGCGTGTTTTGTTTTCGATGTAAACTCGCGGAGATGAACAGGCCTGATATTACTATTTCCAGGTGGTCCCAAGCAACTACTGGGCGGAGGGTTCCCGGGGGAGCTTAGAGGACGCAGCAGGACGCCCGGCGTCCGCTCTGTCAACTTCGGAGTCGCTACAGACTTTCCTGTCAAGGTAACTGTCAAAACGTAAACGTAAGTCACCAGGCTCGTCAGAGTCGCTATACGGGGCGATAGGTAAATGGGTTTATAAGCCGACACTAGCCCATGTTAACATATGCATATGAATGGTATGGTGAAGTCAGAAAATTGATATCATCATTTTAATTAGGTATTTTAATTTTCAGGCAAATCTGATTTTATAATTTTTATTTTGTTTTTTTTCTACTTTCCGTCATAGTTTGTCTTTACAATGGAAATGGGTGAAGAATACACGTGCGTGCGACAATACTCGCTCGTGATTGTCCTGTCGATTAGGTTTCTCAGTGTGCTTACCAGTGGGTCTAGACAAAGTGCAAATTATAATCGCAAACCAGTCGAAAAGTGGTCGAAAAGCCCCTTTTTTGTATGGAGTTTTGACGGATTCGATTTTCGATTCGATCAAAAAGTGCGTTTTGTCTAGGGGGGCAGTTTACGTTAGGTGTGCTCGCTAGCGACTGCGTAAAAAAATGGCATTTAATTGTATGACATATTGTGCAGCGCCCCTAGTGGCTAATTTCAAGAAACAAAATCTTCATAGAGATTTTTGACGTACTCGCTAGCGAGCACACCTAACGTAAACTCATGGTAGGTACACAGGACGGGTAGTTGCGCGTGTTTTGTTTTCGATGCAAACTCGCAGAGATGAAAAACCTGTTACAGCCTAATATTATTTTTCTAACACAGCCAAAGATTCAAAAGTTAAAATAAATAATAAAACTGGCATGGCTAACTGTCAAAACCGAACGAAACCATCTTACAAAAAAGGTTTTAAACTTACAGAGAAAAGCATGTTGCAACAAAGTTCAGCCGCAGATCAATAGATGGCGCTGTACGACTTTAGATCGCGCTAACATTCGTTTTTTCCCAGTTCTTTAAGTGTGCACCAGGGTAGTCTATCTGCCTCCCGCTTCTGATTTGTAAAGAAACTATTTTTGAAGGCGACGTATTGGGTATATCAATACCTAGGTATCTGATATACTAATAATGCGTTGCACAAATTATCCTACTAATATTATAAATAAATAAAGGCGAAAGTTTGGATATCTGGATGTCTGGATGTTTGTTACTCTTTCACGCAAAAACTACTGAACGGATTTTGTTGAAACTTTACAGTATTATTGTTTATAACCCAGATTAACATATAGGCTATAATTTATGACGATATGTGACAAATATCAATAAATAGTTTGGGATTATTTATTAGTTTTTGACTAGAAGCGTAGTGTAAAATGTCCAAGGATATTTATTATTGTTATTTGTACGCTTTGGAGCTCACGGATCAAAAGTGGCCCGGTCCTTTATAAGGCTTGCGTGGGGATACAGATCCAACACGTAGAGGCCGTTTTAAGCGCAAATAATCGACAAAACTGAAAGTGGTGCACATGCTGGATCTAGTCTCTGACTATATCATGGTAGACTAAGAGCTAGTGAACGCCAGACCTACGTCATTTTATAAAAGCTGAAAATTTGTCAGCATATGCTCCCAATATAAGATATAATGTTGGTGAATTATGAAGTTTGGGTCATGGTGGCTTTGGGAGCTATCCTAAAAAAACTGTCTGGCAAGGAGTTGAATCCCCAGCCTGTGCACAGGAGCTATTGCAGTTATTGAACTTATAACTAGTGCTATGGATGAAGGAAAGAGGGACTGGTTACTGGGCTATGGATGGAGACTACAGGTCACCTGCCTGGTTCATACTGACATTGGACTGAAAAAATAGCAGGCGGTGACTAGCCAGCAACTAAATGGGCCCGTTTGGCGTCATGAGTCGTATATACCGCACTGAGGGGCAACATTTTATTATTATTATTTTTGTATGGATTTTGACAGATTTTTGACGTTTGTCAAAGTTAAAGTAAGATGGTGCAAACCAGCCCTCTGTGACCCTGACCACCGGCAGCTTGGACCGCTTACATCGCCATAATATTTCAAATGCAACAAAGTTCAACCGCAGCTCAATAGATGGCGCTGTACGGCTTTAAATCGCGCTAACATTCGTTTTTTCCCAGTTCTTTAAGTATGCTCCAGCGTCATTTCAAGGTTATCCCACTTCTGAATTATAAATTTTTGAAGGCGACGTATTCGGTATATCAATACCTAGGTATCTGATATACTAATAGTGCGTTGCATAAATATAAGAAAACCTAAATACACTCAACATCAAATAAACCGCACCTTCCGCGACGCGAACTTTAAAGATTTTCTTTTGACACAATCATGGTGCCCCAACAGTATTGGTGTTATTTGAAAGCCCAATAAATATTCTTAAAGAAAAACACATTTAATTTTATAATAAATGATTATTAACATACTTATACCATAAATGTGACTTGAAAAAAGACCTCACTTTGGGCTCAGCTCTGGGATCAATGACCAAATTTTATGGTTATAAAACCAAATAATGATCACACGTATCCTCTTTAACAGGTGGATAGCGATTAATACCAACTTAACAGTTTTATAGCCATCAAATTTGGCTCAAGCGTAACTACCTATTTTTTGAAGAAGTGACCCTGGATCCTTCAAGACACATTTTTGGGGTAAAAACCTTTCTTTTAATGAAATGAAGTTTAGAACTAGGCTTTTAAATGGTGCCAATATTGGTAGGAAGTGGGGATGCATACGTTTGAAAGTGTTTGTCGCAGGAGGTGCGATTTATTTGCTGTCGAGTGTATTAATTTTGCATGCCAAAAGGTCGTGGAAGATGGAGATACTAAAAAATATGTAACACCTAGGCTGGGCACCATCTTACTTAAACTTTACCAAACGTCAAAAATCTGTCAAACTCCATACAAAAAACACCGGTTATCGTTATAGTTACGGTTAAAGGTGGTGCAACTTAGCCCTACTGTATGTAAACCCAGGTTCGCAAATAAAAATGATTTGATTTGATAATATTATTTATTAAAATACAAATAACTAGCTTTTTCCCGCGGCTGCACTCGCGTGAAATTTAGTTTGACACAGATCGTCATAAATTAGAACCTACATTTTATTCTAGGTTATAAACAATAATACTGTATGTAAAGTTTAATCAAAATCCGTCCAGTTGTTTTTGCGTGAAAGAGTAACAAACATTTTAACATCCATACAAACTTTCGCATTTATAATATTAGTAGGAAGTAGGATGTTCTCGGGCATTTGACCACAATTTAGTTAGTTCTCAGCACTCTTAGTTATAGAGTTATTCATTTCCATGTATGCGTGTTTGTCCTGATAAATAAAATAGAATAAATAAATAAATAAAAATTTGCCGCTGCGCCAATAAAATAGTTATATAATAATTAATTTATGAACAATGTTTTTAAGATTTATTGTAATTTTACACGTAGCTATACGATCATACATTACAGGGTGGAAACGATAAGTCAAGAGTCAAATCGGAGATAATTAAAATCTTAGCCTAGCCGCAGACTACATACTTTTTGTCGGCTGATAGTTGGGTCGGGCTGTTAAGAGCGTTGTAGCAAAAAGTTGGCGTTCGAATTTTAGGTTTTTATTGCTTGACGTCGCGTAGTGAGTGCGCAAACTGCATTTATCTGTACAATTTCAACGCTGCGTCGACTAAACGATCTTAATCCGTAGTTGTATCGTACCTAAGACAGTACATCATACATAATAATAAAGAAATGAAGAATGGTCGAGTGAAGCGATGGCTGGTTCACTCGTCATGTCTGTGAACAGGCGCTGCTTTCGGGGACTGGTCAATCCAAGTTATTCCAACTTATGTATGCGAGTCATTTCTACTAGTATTTGAGTATGTAATCTGTAAGTCTAGATATTAGCACGTCACTACCTTGTTTAATATGCCACGCAATTTTGTATACCCATTCTTATAAGATACACTATACAGGAATGCATGGTAAATTCAGTGAACTGCTCCTGAATCGAATGTACCTACTACTGCTATTTCTATTTATTTATATTAACCGGCAGACAGTGGTGACTGAGTTTGTTGCGGCGCTTCTTCTCAGCACTTGCCAAATGTTGGTCTCGAAGCGCTGGTAGGGTAAAAAGATTATGAGACATGTAGAGGCTCCTTAAGAGCAAAATGACGATTTGTAAGAACTATTTATTAGTCTAAACAAATAAAGAAATTTTGACTTTGACTTTGACTTTGAAATAATGTATAATTTACCTATTTGATTTTTTTTCAGATCAGACTTTTAGCAAAATCAAGTTACGTAATTATTGTATTTTTACACTAGTAAATCCCGCGACAAGTTTTTAATCTTTAAATTGAGTAAAGTAATAAGTTGATGGGTTTGAAAGAATTTATGTTTTATTTTATTCTTTTTACAGCATCAAAAGCTTGTTTATGAAAAATATTTACTATTTAAATTTTACTTTTGACTTTTTAGTTTTTATGATGCGGGATGGAAAAATTAAAATTTATTCTGATTTTGTGACGTTTCCGCACATAAATATGGATAGGTTAAATAAATAGAATGAAATGTATGAAAACGAGCGTGCCATTTTTTAAACGTTATCTATAATATCTGTGTCCATCAAAGAGCTCGTAACTAAACATTGTAAGCGCCATTCAAATTATTATCTAAAAGTTAATAATAAATATTTAGTTTTTGTAAATCTAAACAAGTCAGGAAATCAAAGCGGTAAATACTGATATCATTGTGATTTTATAGAATTTATTATTATAAACCACGGTCGTATAATGCTAAAAAATCAGAGGTAACTTTAAGATTTTTATCCATAGAGCAAAATTTATCTAATCGTGTTTTTAAACAGTTATCCCATTAGGTACACATGCGTTCTGTAATACAAACCCATCAAAAACAATACTTGTCAAAAAACCAAGTCTCACTACTCAGTTGTTCTACGGTAAAAAGTTGTGAGATCCATGTAATACCAAGTCCAGTCCAGGAAATCATTAACGTTTTACATAAATATATTGACTTGGCCATCGCATGAAAACACGTGTAAATTAAATTATTTAGTGCGAAATGAAACGAAATTTTGCATGCCTGTGTAGACATGCAAAATTTCAGCTCAATGGGAAAACGGGAAGTAAGTAAATTTTAAGTTGCAAGATTTTACAACTCCAGATGTCAAAGAAAATAAAAGCTTGTAGATAGCTTTACAAAGAAAAGAAAGATTTATGAAGAAAATAAAAAGTACTGTCTACGATACATTTGTTAGGCCGTGTTGCACCGTCTTACTTTAACATTGACATCAAAATTTTGGATGTCAAAAATCTGTCTAACATAAAACACCGGTTATTGTCAGTTAGGGTCAAAGTTAGGTGGTGCATCTCAGCCTTAGTGTATTTTAATTAAATTTAATACAAAAAAGGATGACGAAAATAATCGATAAGTGATCTCACTCGAATATTTCTTATAGTAGGTATACAAGATGTCGAACAAATGGTTACTTACTGGAAAAGGGCTTCATGAGACCTAGCAAACGGCATCAATAATATGTTTAAGAACAAACTGAATCTATTCAAAAAACCTATATTTCCAGCTTTCATACATTTAATACAGTTACAAACAAACACGAAATCAATGGTTTCTGAGAATTCTGAGTGCCTTAATGCCGTCCCCTTTATCTGTTTATTTAGTTTTTATTAATTAGTATCTCTTGATATTGTAGCAAGTTAAACCTAAAATCATGTTTTCCGTAAATAATTTAAATAAGAATGCAATTTACGAGTTTGTTGTTTGATTATTATATATTACACAATTAAATATTTAAATTTAAAAAATTAACACTTCTAATATGGTAGGTATGGCTGGCGGCATACATTTAGTATGAAATTCGGAAACATTGAATTTTCGCATAGATCCACTTTATTCTTTACCTATTTATTGTTATTGTTTTAAAGAGCTCATGAAGCACTTACAGGAACAGTAAACAGTTTCTCGATATCTTGTATAATTAAAAATCAAGTGAAATCACTTATCGTTTCCACCCTGTACCTATACTTTTAAAAATGAACTCATTTTATACGTTCATTTGTATAAGTATCTACAATAAAAATACCTAACCAACTTAGTTGACGTTTTATAAAACTATTTGTCTAAGTGTCATCGAGCGACCGCTGGTGGATTTGCCATTTACCTGACCTACCCCTTTATTACTAAACGTTTAATATCAGATGAATAGTTACGCACCAATTTCTTTCATTCAGTCTTGAACTTTCGGAAAAACATGACGAAGCGTTGTGTGACCATACAGACGCTATTCAACTTTTATTAGTAAGGAAGAGTATATTTTATGTTGGTAGAAACACAATAGCATAGACTAATGTTTTGACACCCTGTTAAAATTTTTATTAGTCATTTATTTTTTCCTGACCAAACAGATACCATAATAATATCTTTTATCTATTCTACCCATATTCTGTAAGTAAAATAAAAAAAAGTTTGAAAACAAAGAAATTACAAGTCCGATTTACCTAAACAAATAAATTAAAAATACTTGCGGATCAAAAGTACTCAATCATACTACAATTTACGAAAAAATCACGCGTGACGCATATACGTCAGTGGGCAATCAACTGACATAGACCCGGCGTCTACGAGTGCCAAAGCACGACTGATTTATGCCATTTGATGCACCCGATTTTATAGTATTTTCAAATTAATTTTTCATTTGAAGATTGAAGATAGATATTTTTTCTTTTTCACACAATAATAGTACTATGTTTCTTCTTAAGTATGAAGTAGTTTATGTTGCCAAATGACTTTTAGATTATGAGATGTGACCTGTTTTCTTGCAGTAATTTTCTCGAATTTTGACTATCTTAGACATGATAAAAATGCATTTTAATGAATTAAACATCAAAATTTTCTCAATACACTTTCTTCTTCAGGGTATGCTTATTCTAATGAATACATTCTATCTTCTTACTTAGAAATAAATTTGTTGTAATATTAGTTCAAAGTTATGCCTTCGCGAGTTACCTGGAAATCGGGCTTTCGAAATTCGCTGTTTTCGTAGGCAAAAATCCAATTTGAACGAGATTTTGTCAATAGACATTCCGTAAAAAAGTATGATAATTACGATTATATAAGTCAAAAGAAGCTATAACAATAAATTATATGACTAAAATCATTTCGAAATCTGCCAAATTCTCGATTTCTGCATGAAAAATGTGACAACGCTCTTAATTGAAAGTGCGCACATCACACCGATTTGGTATCGGCCGATTCTTCATACAAATTAGAATCGGGCCCAACTATCAGCCAACTAAAAGTCGGCGGTCTGCGCCTAAGCTTAGGTTAATAGTGTTTGTTATATGTGTGTATCTCGACTATGATTTTTTATGTGTTTGTGTGACTATGATTTTTTTCATGTGATTTTAAAAAATTGTTCATTATTAAATATTATTATTACCTTGTATTATTATCAGTGTAATATTATATCCAAAGATATTTATATCATAATACTCGCTAAAGAGTTGAATTTTTCAAATCTCCCCGTAAAATCTATCCTTGGACTTGAACGAACATTTTTAAAAAGAATTGGTAAAATTGGTCCAGGCGTTGTTGAGTTATGCGCTTACCAACACATTTTGCGATTCATTTTTTGTTGTAGATTATACATAAAACATAATAATTTAAAAAAATAAATAAGGTTACTGTTTTATTTATGCAACGCATCATTAGTATATCCGATACCTAGGTATTGATATACCGAATACGTCGCCTTCAAAAATTCAACATCAGAAGTGGAATAACTCGCACACAACGCTGGCACAAACGCTGGTGCGTATTTAAAGAACTAGGCAAAAACGAATGTTAGCGCGATCTAAAGCCGTACAGCGCCATCTATTGAGCTGCGGTTGAACTTTATTGCGAGATACAAAGCTTTCTCTCTGTTAGGCGGTTATCACACTGCGCGGCGCAGTGTGATAACCGCCTAAGTGTAAAACTTTTTTTTTGAAAGATCTATGGTTCCGTTCGGTTTTCACAGATAGCCATATACTTACCAAATAATATTTATTTTAACTTTTGAATCGTTCACCAAAAATTATCCACACAAAGTTTCTTCAAACATTGCTATCTTTTCTTATACACTCCTTTTCATATTTTGAGTTTGTTGCGGCGCTTCTTCTCAGCACTTGCCAAATGTTTGTCTCGAAGCGCTGGTAGGGTAAAAAAAGAATGAGACATGTATAGGCTCCTTAAGAGCATTTGACGATTTGTAAGTACTAATTTAATTAGTCTATACCAGTATTTTTCAACCTTTTTCATGACACGACCCCCTTAGTATGAAAAAATTTTTGGTTCGCTTTTTTTTCATGCGTTTTATAATGTTGCAAAGATGTTTGCAGGGACCGAATACTTCAATCCATACAACATTTGCATAATTAGATTTCGGATTAATCTGTCTTTATAAGATTACTTTTTTACTGAAGTAGTTTTTACGGTCGTGACCCACAGGTTGAAAAACACTGGTCTATACAAATAAAGATAATTTTGATTTTGATTTTGTGTGTGTTTATTCCAGCATCGGCTTAGAACAGCTGGCGTCCATCCTGGAGCGGGAACAGATCACAGTGGACATCCTTTCAGAGATGTCTCACGAGGACCTGCGAGCGGTTGGCGTGCCCGCGTACGGACACCGGCACCGCCTGCTCAAGGCGGCGCGGCACTCGCGACACGCGGCGCAAGGTGAGAGAGAGAGAGATAAGATAGGAGAGAGGTAGGTAGGGAGAGAGAGAGACTAAGGACACAACAATAGGCTGCGAGGCACTCGCGACACGCGGCGCAAGGTGAGAGAGAGATAGGATAGGAGAGAGGTAGGTAGGGAGAGAGAGAGACTAAGGACACAACAATAGGCTGCGAGGCACTCGCGACACGCGGCGCAAGGTGAGAGAGAGATAGGATAGGAGAGAGGTAGGTAGGGAGAGAGAGAGACTAAGGACACAACAATAGGCTGCAAGGCACTCGCGACACGCGGCGCAAGGTGAGAGAGGGAGAGAGAGAGACAGGACACCGGCACCGCCTGCTCAAGGCTGCGAGGCACTCGCGACACGCGGCGCAAGGTGAGAGAGAGAGATAAGATAGGAGAGAGGTAGGTAGGGAGAGAGAGAGACTAAGGACACAACAATAGGCTGCGAGGCACTCGCGACACGCGGCGCAAGGTGAGAGAGAGATAGGATAGGAGAGAGGTAGGTAGGGAGAGAGAGAGACTAAGGACACAACAATAGGCTGCGAGGCACTCGCGACACGCGGCGCAAGGTGAGAGAGAGATAGGATAGGAGAGAGGTAGGTAGGGAGAGAGAGAGACTAAGGACACAACAATAGGCTGCAAGGCACTCGCGACACGCGGCGCAAGGTAAGAGAGGGAGAGAGAGAGACAGGACACCGGCACCGCCTGCTCAAGGCTGCGAGGCACTCGCGACACGCGGCGCAAGGTGAGAGAGAGAGATAAGATAGGAGAGAGGTAGGTAGGGAGAGAGAGAGACTAAGGACACAACAATAGGCTGCGAGGCACTCGCGACACGCGGCGCAAGGTGAGAGAGAGATAGGAGAGAGGTAGGTAGGGAGAGAGAGAGACTAAGGACACAACAATAGGCTGCGTGGCACTCGCGACACGCAGCGCAAGGTGAGAGAGAGAGAGAGAGAGAGAGAGAGAGGAGAGAGGTATGATAGAGAGATAGGAGAAGGGGAGAAATACAGGAGAGATAGGGAGAGAGAATAGTAGGAGAGAGGTAGTAGAGGGAGAGAGAGAGAGTGAGAGACTACGAACACACGGGCTGCTCAAGGCTGCGAGACACTTGCGACACGCCGCCGAAAATAAGAGAGAGAGAGAAAGTAAGAGAGAGAGAGCAAGGTGAGAGAGAGCCTATAGACACTGCTATAGGCTGCGAGAGCCTAGGGCACTGTCACAGGTTACTTAACGCTGCAAGACACTCGCGACACGCCGCCCAAAATGAGAGAGAGAAAGCTGGATGGGTGAGAGAAATATCACTATTTCTTTCACCCATCTAGCTTTCTTACAAAGCCAGGTGAGAGAGAGAGGTGGGTAGGAGAGAGAGAGAGAGACTACGGATACCAACAGAGGCTGTTCAAGGCTGTGAGACACTCGTGACATGCTTGATGCTACGCAAGGTAAAAGACAGAGAAATAGAGGAAGTAAGAGCAGGGAGAGGAACTAAGGACACTGTTACAGGTGAGAGAGGGAGAGTTAGCCGCTCAAGGTGAGTGAGAGAGAGACAGACAGATCACAGTGGACATCCTGTCGGAGATGTCTCACGAGGACCTGCGAGCGGTGGGCGTGCCTGCGTACGGACACCGGCACCGCCTGCTCAAGGCGGCGCGGCACTCGCGACACGCGGCGCAAGGTGAGAGAGAGAGAGAGAGAGGAGAGAGAGAGACAGGACACCGGCACCGCCTGCTCAAGGCGGCGCGGCACTCGCGACACGCGGCGCAAGGTGAGAGAGGAGAGAGAGAGACAGGACACCGGCACCGCCTGCTCAAGGCGGCGCGGCACTCGCGACACGCGGCGCAAGGTGAGAGAGGGAGAGAGAGGAGAGAGAGAGACAGGACACCGGCACCGCCTGCTCAAGGCGGCGCGGCACTCGCGACACGCGGCGCACGGTGAGAGAGGGAGAGAGAGGAGAGAGAGAGACAGGACACCGGCACCGCCTGCTCAAGGCGGCGCGGCACTCGCGACACGCGGCGCAAGGTGAGAGAGGGAGAGAGAGAGGAGAGAGAGAGACAGGACACCGGCACCGCCTGCTCAAGGCGGCGCGGCACTCGCGACACGCGGCGCAAGGTGAGAGAGGGAGAGAGAGAGGAGAGAGAGAGACAGGACACCGGCACCGCCTGCTCAAGGCGGCGCGGCACTCGCGACACGCGGCGCAAGGTGAGAGAGGAGAGAGAGAGACAGGACACCGGCACCGCCTGCTCAAGGCGGCGCGGCACTCGCGACACGCGGCGCAAGGTGAGAGAGAGATAGGATAGGGAGAGAGAGATAGGATAGGGAGAGAGAGATAGGATAGGGAGAGAGAGAGGAGAGAGGGGCGGAAGAGAAGTAGGAGAACCTACAAGCGGTACAGGCTGCTCAAGGCGGCGCGGCACTCGCGACACGCGGCGCACGGTGAGAGAGAGATAGGATAGGAGAGAGAGGGAGGAGAGAGAGGGAGATGAGAGAGGTAGAGAGTGCCTATAGACACTGCTATAGGCTGCGAGAGCCTAGAGCACTGTCACAGGTTACTTAACGCTGCAAGACACTCGCGACACGCCGCCCAAAATGAGAGGGAGAAAGCTGGATGGGTGAGAGAAATATCACTATTTCTTTCACCCATCTAGCTTTCTTACAAAGCCAGGTGAGAGAGATAGGTGGGTAGGAGAGAGAGAGAGACTACGGATACCAACAGAGGCTGTTCAAGGCTGTGAGACACTCGTGACACGCTACGTAAGGTAAAAGACAGAGAAATAGAGGGAGTAAGAGCAGGGAGAGAAACTAGGGACACCGCCACAGGCTGAGGTAGGTACGGACATTGTCACAGGTGAGAGAGGGAGAGTTACCCGCTTACGGTGAGTGAGAGAGAGACAGATATCATCATTGGCCTAGAACAACTGGCGTCCATCCTGGAGCGGGAACAGATCACAGTGGACATCCTGTCGGAGATGTCTCACGAGGACCTGCGAGCGGTGGGCGTGCCTGCATACGGACACCGGCACCGCCTGCTCAAGGCGGCGCGGCACTCGCGACACGCGGCGCAAGGTGAGAGAGGAGAGAGAGAGACAGGACACCGGCACCGCCTGCTCAAGGCGGCGCGGCACTCGCGACACGCGGCGCAAGGTGAGAGAGGAGAGAGAGAAAGGTAGGAGAGGGGAGAGAGGTATGATAGAGAGATAGGAGAGGGGGAGAAATACAGGAGAGATAGGGAGAGAGAATAGTAGGAGAGAGGTAGTAGAGGGAGAGAGAGAGAGTGAGAGACTACGAACACACGGGCTGCTCAAGGCTGCGAGACACTTGCGACACGCCGCCGAAAATAAGAGAGAGAGAGAGAAAGTAAGAGAGAGAGAGCAAGGTGAGAGAGAGCCTATAGACACTGCTATAGGCTGCGAGAGCCTAGAGCACTGTCACAGGTTACTTAACGCTGCAAGATTCTCGCGACACGCCGCCCAAAATGAGAGGGAGAAAGCTAGATGGGTAAGAGAAATAGTGAGAAAGCAAGGTGAGAGGGAGAGGTAGGGGAGAGAGAGAGAGACTACGGATACCAACACAGTCTGTTCAAGGCTGTGAGACGCTACGCAAGGTAAAAGAGAGAGAAATAGAGGGAGTGAGAGCAGGGAGAGAAACTAGGGACACTGTTACAGGTGAGAGAGGGAGAGAGAGAGACAGGACACCGGCACCGCCTGCTCAAGGCGGCGCGGCACTCGCGACACGCGGCGCAAGGTGAGAGAGGGAGAGGAGAGAGAGAGAGAGACAGGACACCGGCACCGCCTGCTCAAGGCGGCGCGGCACTCGCGACACGCGGCGCAAGGTGAGAGAGAGATAGGATAGGGAGAGAGAGAGACAGGACACCGGCACCGCCTGCTCAAGGCGGCGCGGCACTCGCGACACGCGGCGCACGGTGAGAGAGGGAGAGCGAAGAGAGAGAGAGAGATAGGTAGGAGAGAGAGAGACTAAGGACACAACAATAGGCTGCGAGGCACTCGCGACACGCAGCGCAAGGTGAGAGGGGGAGAGGATAGGGGAGGGAGAGGTGGGAGAGAGAGAGAGACTAAGGACACAACAATAGGTTGCGAGGCACTCGCGACACGCAGCGCAAGGTGAGAGAGGGAGAGAGAGAGACAGGACACCGGCACCGCCTGCTCAAGGCGGCGCGGCACTCGCGACACGCGGCGCAAGGTGAGAGAGGGAGAGAGAGAGGAGAGAGAGAGAGACAGGACACCGGCACCGCCTGCTCAAGGCGGCGTGGCACTCGCGACACGCGGCGCAAGGTGAGAGAGAGAGAGAGAGAGGAGAGAGAGAGAGGGAGGGTAGAGAGAGAGAGGGAGGGTAGAGAGAGACTGCACACACACGGGCTGTTCAAGGCTGCGAGGCACTCGCGACACGCGGCGCAAGGTGAGAGAGGGAGAGAGACAGGAGAGAGAGAGACAGGACACCGGCACCGCCTGCTCAAGGCGGCGCGGCACTCGCGACACGCGGCGCAAGGTGAGAGAGAGATAGGATAGGGAGAGAGAGAGGAGAGAGGTGCGGAAGAGAAGTAGGAGAACCTACAAGCAACGGTACAAGCTGCTCAAGGCTTTAAGACACTCGCAACACGCGGCGCAAGGTGAGAGAGGGAGAGAGAGAGGAGAGAGAGAGACAGGACACCGGCACCGCCTGCTCAAGGCGGCGCGGCACTCGCGACACGCGGCGCAAGGTGAGAGAGAGATAGGATAGGGAGAGAGAGAGGAGAGAGGGGCGGAAGAGAAGTAGGAGAACCTACAAGCAACGGTACAAGCTGCTCAAGGCTTTAAGACACTCGCAACACGCGGCGCAAGGTGAGAGAGGGAGAGAGAGAGGAGAGAGAGACAGGACACCGGCACCGCCTGCTCAAGGCGGCGCGGCACTCGCGACACGCGGCGCAAGGTGAGAGAGGGAGAGAGAGAGGAGAGAGAGAGAGACAGGACACCGGCACCGCCTGCTCAAGGCGGCGTGGCACTCGCGACACGCGGCGCAAGGTGAGAGAGGGAGAGAGAGGAGAGAGAGAGAGACAGGACACCGGCACCGCCTGCTCAAGGCGGCGCGGCACTCGCGACACGCGGCGCAAGGTGAGAGAGGGAGAGAGAGGAGAGAGAGAGAGACAGGACACCGGCACCGCCTGCTCAAGGCGGCGCAAGGTGAGAGAGGGATAGGAGAGGGAGAAAGAGAGGGGTGGGAGAGAGAGAGAGAGACTACGGACACAACGATAGGCTGCGAGGTACTCGCGACACGCGGCGCAAGGTGAGAGAGGGAGAGAGAGAGGAGAGAGAGAGACAGGACACCGGCACCGCCTGCTCAAGGCGGCGCGGCACTCGCGACACGCGGCGCAAGGTGAGAGAGGGAGAGAGAGGAGAGAGAGAGAGGACACCGGCACCGCCTGCTCAAGGCGGCGCAAGGTGAGAGAGGGATAGGAGAGGGAGAAAGAGAGGGGTGGGAGAGAGAGAGAGAGACTACGGACACAACGATAGGCTGCGAGGTACTCGCGACACGCGGCGCAAGGTGAGAGAGGGAGAGAGTGAGAGACTACGAATACACGGGCTGCTCAAGGCTGCGAGACACTTGCGACACGCCGCCGAAAGTAAAAGAGAGAGAGAGAGATAGAAAGTATGAGAGAGAGAGCCTATGGACACTGCCACAGGCTTCATAACGCTACAAGACACAGAGAGACGGGGGGGGGGGGGGGGGGGAGAAATGGGTAGGAGAGAGACTACGGATACCAACACAAGCTGCGAGACACTCGTGACATGCTACGTAAGGTAAGAGAGAGAGAAATAGAGGGAATAAGAGCAGGGAGAGAAACTAGGGATACTGTTACAGGTGGGAGAGGGAGAGAGAGCCAGGTGACAGAGGGAGAGAGAGAGGAGAGTGATAGGTAGGAGAGAGAGAGAGACTACGGACACAACGATAGGATGCGAGGCACTCGCGACACGCGGCGCAAGGTGAGAGAGGGAGAGAGAGGAGAGAGAAAGGTAGGAGAGAGAGAGAGAGAGACTCTACGGACACCGGCACCGCCTGCTCAAGGCGGCCCGGCACTCGTGACACGCGGCGCAAGGGAGAGAGGAGAGACCCACCACCACCCATGGTTCTTCCTGCCTCACGGCGTACGAACCGATTCTCGGGAGAGCGCGCGGGTACTTGCTCTGGGCTCTTTTCCCCGGGCGCTTTGCTTGACTAGAGAGAGGAGAGATAGAGAGAGGGGCGGAAGAGAGGTAGGAGAACCTACAAGCAAAGGTACAGGCTGCTGAAGGTGATCAGGCACTCGCGACACGCGGCGCAAGGTGAGAGAGAGATAAGAGAGGGAGAGAGTGAGAGCAATCGGTAGGAGAGAGACTACGGATACCAACACAAACTGCGAGACACTCGTGCTACGCTATGTAAGGTAAGAGAGAGAGAAATAGAGGGAATAAGAGCAGGGAGAGAAACTAGGGACACGCGTGGAGAGAGAGAGAGAGGTAGGTAGGGAAGGGGTAGATACAGTGTGAGAGAGCCTATGGACACCAACACAGGCATAAGTTGCTGGAGGCTACGAGGAACTCGCGACGTGGCGAAAGGTGAGAGAGGGAGAGAGAGGTCGATGTAGGAGTGGGGAGAGCCTATTTGATATTTAAGCCCGTATTCACAAAGCTGCTTGCTTAAGTGAAGCAGAAAATCGAATGCACAGCGTTGAATAGAGCTCTGTAATTGGTTCGTGTGTCACCCTTTGCGTCCATGCGCACTATGAGACCTCATAGTAATGTTGGGCGTTACAAGATTACTTGCAAAGGAAAAACGTTTATTTCACCTACATTTTACTTCCAGAATGGTACGGCGGGACTACACTAGTCGACGTCACAGCGGCAGCGGATGGCGCGTGCGAGAGCGAGTTCGCGATAGTAGAGCGAGAGATGCAAGCGTCCGTGCGAGCACATAGAGAACACGCTGGAGGAAACTTTTCACATTATAATGTTGTTAGGGTAAGTACAATATCGTCAGGGATCATGTTTCTTTTCAGCCGAAAGACGCCCACTACTAGACGATAGGCCTTACTAAGAATGTCCACAACTAACGGTTCTGCACCGCATCTAAAGTACGGCCAACGAGAAGCGATACAAAAGGTCGATTCGACTTTCGAAATGACAATATATTCTGGCTCTTCCCATCTTGTGTATTTGTCGTAATGTTTCGTTCTCCCGCCAAAATTTGTCAAAGTCAAACCCTTAGGCTGGGTTGCACCATCTTACTTTAACTTTGACAAACGTCAAAAATCTGTCAAATTCCATACAAAAAGCACCGGTTATCGTCATAGTTACCGTTAAAGATAGGTGGTGCAATGCAACCCACCTCTACTATTCCAAATGACAATGACATTGGGTTTGTTTACATTTGGTATCGCTTCTCGTTGGCCGTACTTTAGTTCATCTTGTTCCATCTCCACCAGCGTGTTTACTCCGAAAATACGTTATTCCAAATATTTTAATGTTGCCATCCCTCTCACGCAAAGCGCGGTGCCAGCATGAGTGACGGTGACTGTCACCCGAAACTACGTAAACAGCATTTCGGAGTAACCCTGCAGGTCGTCGGTCCACCTGATAAAAGGGGTTCTCTGATACTCTTGCGCTGAAGACATTTGGGTGATAGTCAAAATATTCAAAATCTTTATTGCGAAAAAGTGACTGTCTATATTTGGATCCTTGGAAGACCCCTTTTTAGACGTCTTGTGGCTAAAATGTTGCTAATTAATGATTATTTACAGATACAAAAGATAGTCAACGGCCGCCTATGGGAGCGGTATCAACATCGAAGACGGGAAGTGGCGGAAGAAGCGGGCGCGGCCGGCGAGCGGATGCTGTTTCATGGGTCCCCGTTCATTAATGCTATCGTGCAGAAAGGCTTCGATGAGAGACACGCTTACATAGGTACGTAATAAGAGAGATGTGAGAGAGAGAGTAAGGGCGAGAGAGGGGGAGAGAGACACTCGCGTGACAAACGCGCCACGCTGCGTAAGATGAAAAAGAGCCGTGAACCACGCAGCGCAGGGTCAGAGAGAGAAATACAGGTAGACAACGCAAGGAGAGAGAGAGAGACCGCGTGACACTCGCAAGGTAAAAGAAAGAGATACTAAAGCCCGGTCTGTGAGCACGTAAAATTTTGTCCAATGACCCCAAGCTACCCATCCTTGTCGCTCGCGCGTAATTATGTTGCTGTTGCGCTCGCACACTCACTGCGGGCGCCCGTCGCACAGTCGCGACAGCAATATAATTACGCGCGAGCGCACACAGGTGAAATTTACGTTATTTGTGGCCAAAATTAAAAAAAGCAAAGTTACTCCGATTCTAAATTAGTAACCTAATATAGGAACAAGACATATGGCGCCATCTATAAATGATATTTAAAAAGTTTAACACTTTTTATCCAGATACCCACAACATTTGATTTAAACAGTTTTTCTTGTTGAGTAATTTATTATAATTTTTAGCTCTTGTTTAACAACAACGTTTAACTTTTATTTAGTAATATTTGGTATAAAACATATGGATTCTATACTTCCAGGTTAGTTTATTATTTCTGTATTACTAAACAGTCTACATTACTTACTATGTTATAATATACAGGGTGTTACTTTGCATCCTTGCCATATTTACAGAGGTAACTATATTACTGATACTGAACACAAATCCGTTAAAAAATAATGCCCGAAAATTTTGATTTTTAATTTTGAATATTTTATTTTATCGACAATCTGTTAAACACATCACTAACTATCGTAACGCATGCACATCACTTATGTTAGCGATGGCGATGGAGACTTTTTTACTTTTTATTGTATTTTTAAATATCTATTGCAATCTATTGTCTTTAAAATGTCTTTTTGACACTTTTGTAAAAAACTGAGAAATCCATCAATCACAAATCACGTTATTAAATAATACAAAAATGACTGAAGTGTATTCAAACAACGAATAATTTAATCAAAATGGTGCTTGGAGTGTCTGCAAGACGTCTTAAATGAAATGCTTGATGACGTACCCTTAGCGTTACACCAAATGCTCTACTACCAGCAGGATGGTGCTCCCCCACAATAAGGACGTCAAGTGCGCGAATAATTACGTTTGGTGAACAGTGGATGACGAGGGGGTCCAGTAGCTTGGCCACCACGATCCTCGGACCTATGACTTGAAACGACCTGGTATGCGCAGAAGAGATAAAAAGTGTAAACGTGTTAGGTACGTGAAAGGATTGCTTCAGCGAAACTGTGAGACAAAACGTTTATGTGTTACGAAAACTAAAGTGAAATACCTACGCTTCGCCGTGCTAGACTGTGCCTTCATCAGAACGGAGGACACTTTGAACACTTGCTTCGCAGTACGTAAACTTTGTAAGTAGGAACTCATAAATAAATAATTAATTGTGAATAAGGTGATTTCATTTCATACTTAATTTATTAATTTGTAAAAATAGGGAACAATGTTATAAATTAATTAAAAGCCTAATAATTATTACGTATTTTTGACGGTCCTAAGCCCGTTAAGTAGAAACTGAGAGTAGAAAGGAAAATCTAAAATCAACTGAAGAGTATTTTAAAATAATTATTATGACTGGATAAAAAGGCTGGTACCCAAAGCCATAAAACATCACAGATTAATAAGAACTAGGCCACGCCCACTAGGTTTATTCCACTTGCACCTGTAGAAAGTGCGAGACAAAATTGGTTTATTCCAATTTGTACTGCAAAACCAAATTTACTAAAAACTCATTGTACTTTCTTTATGGGAGTCTCTTGTTTATCTTAAATAACAGGTATTGGTCCCTGCTTTTATCTCTGTGAATATGGCAAGAATGCAAAGTAACACGGTGTATAGGTTTGAATAGAAGTCTATATTTTAACAGTTTATTTTTTTGAAACAGTGAAAAAGTTCATGATCAAGCGCGATCAACCCGTTTCTTTTACATATTTCGAAAGAACATATCTATGGCTTTCATATGACACCAAAATTAGCTGCGTCAAACTGCGTCACCTAAACAAAATATTGCAAAACTGTCAATTTTTATGAATTTTAAAAATACTCATAATATGTTTTCAGGCAGTTCCCAGAATAGCATTCCATTAGTATTCCCTATCCTTAAGATGTAATAAAACTTTTAAAAGAACCAAAAATAACTTCTGCATCGTAATTGTATTTTTTTAAATTTATCAAATTTTTAACAAATTATTAGTAAGACTAAATACATCAATGAAAACATTTGTTAGTTTTTCTTTTTAAATCACCTTTAAACTATTATTTTAGACAGACTATAGCAATATATAGGCATAAACACACTTAACGTATTTTTGGCCAACTTTTGAGCAAATTTCACCTGTGTGGAGCGATAAGGATGGGTAGCTTGGGGTCATTGGACAAAATTCTACGTGCTCACAGACCAGACTATACTAATTTTTATGCTTTTTGAATCCCATTTCACAAGATACTGTGCGGTACATATAAAACTGTGCTTAATTCAGTGTGTGTCTTTCAGGCGGCATGTTCGGCGCGGGCATATACTTCGCGGAGCACTCGTCTAAAAGCAACCAGTACGTGTACGGCTTCGGCGGCGGATCCGGCTGTCCTGCGCACAAGGATCGCAGCTGTTATCTGTGCCACAGGTAAGTGCTGGCAGGAGCACAGGGAAATAGGTTGTATCTGTGCTATACAGGGTGTTAGGTAAATCGATATATGAGCCGACACTAGCCCATGTTAACATGGTCATATAAATGGTATGGTGAAGTCAGAAAATTGATATCTTCATTTTAATTATTTTAATTTTCATACAAATCGGATTTTATAAAATTTATTTTGTATGTAAATTAAAAAAAAAATTAATGATGATATCAAATTTCTGACTTCACCATACCATTTATATGCCCATGTTAACATGGGCTAGTGTCGGCTCATATACCCATTTACCTAACACCCTGTATAGAACAGGCCCGCAGCTATTACCTGCTTATCAGCTTAGAAAATCTGGGCCACTGGTGACTGTCGCCATTACCACTGTGAGTGCTGGCAGAAGCACAGGAAAATATGCTATTCCTGTGCCAAAGGTACATGCTGTAAAATGCACAGGAAATCATGTTATACCTGTGCCATAGGCGAGTACTGACCAAAACATAGGATAGCTATTGTTACCTGTGCCACAAGTGAGTACTGGCAAGGAGTACAGGGAAACAGGTTATACCTACCTGTGCCACAGGTGATTGTCGCCACAACGATCACTTGTTATCTAGCGTCAAAATATTCATCTATTTTCTACAAAGCTTTATGCGACTAGCAACATAATGAACATTCGTAACGAATAACTCTAGTTGAAGCAATGTAACATCAAAATTTCTTATGAAACAATAATATGACAAATGTATCATAGACTGTTGATAATTATCATAAAGCGTAATTATCTTGATAATTTCGAACCCTGCGCAAAAGTGAGTTTTACGATGACAATTATACTAGTAAGAACTGTGTTACTTAAATAAATACTCAAAGTTGTTTCTCAAACTTCCAGACAAATGCTCCTCTGCCGCGTGACGCTCGGGCGCGCGTTCCAACTGATGAGCGCAATGAAGATGGCGCACGCGCCGCCCGGACACCACTCGGTGGCCGGACGACCGTCGCAGGGCGGCCTGTGCTTCCCCGAGTACGTCGTGTACAGGGGCGAGCAGGTCAGTGTACTATCACTAGCACAGAAGTAGCACGCGCCCGGACACCACTCGGTGGCCGGACGACCGTCGCAGGGCGGCCTGTGCTTTCCCGAGTACGTCGTGTACAGGGGCGAGCAGGTCAGTGTACTATCACTAGCACAGAAGTAGCACGCGCCCGGACACCACTCGGTGGCCGGACGACCGTCGCAGGGCGGCCTGTGCTTTCCCGAGTACGTCGTGTACAGGGGCGAGCAGGTCAGTGTACTATCACTAGCACAGAAGTAGCACGCGCCCGGACACCACTCGGTGGCCGGACGACCGTCGCAGGGCGGCCTGTGCTTCCCCGAGTACGTCGTGTACAGGGGCGAGCAGGTCAGTGTACTATCACTAGCACAGAAGTAGCACGCGCCCGGACACCACTCGGTGGCCGGACGACCGTCGCAGGGCGGCCTGTGCTTCCCCGAGTACGTCGTGTACAGGGGCGAGCAGGTCAGTGTACTATCACTAGCACAGAAGTAGCACGCGCCCGGACACCACTCGGTGGCCGGACGACCGTCGCAGGGCGGCTTGTGCTTTCCCGAGTACGTCGTGAACAGGGGCGAGCAGGTCAGTGTACTGTACTGTTAGTAGCACAACTATGTCCTTGACACCAATCTACATAGCAAAAAGGAATCTAGCGCCATTGTAAAACATTTTCGTGTAGGACCTTCGCAGGGCAAGGCAAGGGCAGACAACCGATAGATACTTTTTAATTCACAAAAACTATGTACTGTTAGAAGCACAACTATAGTCTGGTCCGTGAGCACGTAGAATTTTGTCCAATGAACCCTAGCTACCCATCCTTATCGCTCGCGCGTAATTATGTTGCTATCGCACTCGCACACTCACTGCGACCGCCCGTCGCACAGTCGCGACAGCTATATAATTACGCGCGAGTGATAAGGATGGGTAGCTTGGGGTCATTGTACAAAATTCTACGTGCTCACGGACCGGGCTTTACACACAGCTAACTTTCCCCCGGGACAAACTTGACCTTCATTGGTTGGGTTTTTATGGCGGTCAAGCTGTAGATCTTGGCTACACAGGAGTTGCAGTGGTGGGAACGAGAGGTGGGAATAGTCCCGTTGCCTCTTGTTTCCACCGCTGCAACTCCTGTGTAGCCAAGATCTACAGCTTGACCGCCATAAAAACCCAACCAATGTAGGTCAAGTTTGTCCCGGGGGAAAGTTAAACCGTCATTGGATACGCAACGAAATTAATCAGAAGGACATTGGAGGAGTTCGAAATTAAGGTTCGACTTCCCTCCATTGCAAAGCGGATGACAGGTGACAAACAAAGGTAACCTTTGTTTAAAACGAGAGGTATAAGTCCCGTAGCTACATTCCCTGCCCATTTTCATTAAAAATAAAGGCTTAAAATTAATTAAAATACGTTTTTTTTCCAGGCATACCCAGAGTACCTCATCACATACCAGATAGTAAGCTCCGAGAACAACCAAGGCGCGGTTTGAACAGTATTCTGTACAGTTAGTTACGTAAATTATTCGTAGATATACACAAAGAGCGCCGCGTGTCTGTCTGTGAGTTTGGTCTATTTCACGGTTGGTATTGGTTGGTACCTTAATAATGCCAATATTTTTGCCTAAGGGTGGATTCGACCAAACAAGAGTAAATATTAATCTCAGAATAAATCGTCAGTTTTGACATATTTCCCATACTGAAACTGTCAATGTGTCAGTTATACCAGGAGTTATTCTCGGATAAAAGTTTGGTCGAGTCGGGCCTAAGTGATGTAATAATAAAGATATGTAAAGGCTGATATTTGGTACGTAAATTACCGACAATTTTTCGCGGTTTTTAGTTGGAATTAAGACTATTTTTAGTTTACTTCTGTAAAACCTATACTTGCTTAAACACGAGAACAGTATAAAAACCCACACCTTCAGTATTTAATACCACGTTTAAAGCAAATGAATATTACTTACTGAAGTTGTAAAAGTAAACATCTAAAGTCCGGTCTACACTCACTGCGGGCGCCCGTCGCACAGTCGCGACAGCAATATAATTACGCGCGAGCGATAAGGATGGGTAGCTTGGGGTCATTGGACAAAATTCTACGTGCTCGCAGACCAGACTATAATCAGGAAATTATACGTTTTGTTTTGTTGACGTGCTTACGATTCTTATTTTACCGGTTTTGGACATTTCAATCTTACTTGATCAGAGTTAATTAATAAATTGTTTGCTTCGTTGTCCTTTACACAAAAATATACTTTATTGCAAACACTAAAAAAACACGATAGACACGAAATTGTACAGCTGAGGCGCTCTTACCGCTAAAAGCGGTCTCTTCCACACAACCTATTGGAAGAGAAACTATTGGTCTAGCGCTGAACTCAGTCAGTGCCTGAGGTATGGGGGCGGCATGGGAGGGTGTTTTTGTGACGTCAAACGTCAGCGAAACTTCAAATCAGGGATGTTATGGATATTCGTAACCGTAACCGAAACTTTCGGATATCCGAAACCGTAACCGATTCAAAAGTTTCGGATAGTTTCGGATGTAGGCAGTTTAAATTGTTTTTGTATAGCATTTTATGTAAAGGTATACCAGCCTGATTTACTTTTATAATGCCATCTAAAGCCTGGTCGCGCTCGCACACTCACTGCGGGCACGCGTCGCTCAGTCGCGACAGCAATATAATTACGCGCGAGCGATAAGGATGGGTAGCTTGGGGTCATTGGACAAAATTCTACGTGCTCACGGACCAGGCTTTAGTATCATTTTTTTTATTCGATGTAAAGTGTGCGGCCATGTATGAACCGTGTTGGACAACTATTGCAAATTGCATTCTAAAGCACAGACATCCGTAACCCTAACCGAAACTTTCGGATATCCGAAATAAAAAAATATCCGTAACCGTAACCGAAACCGGTATTATATTATTCCTATATCCGTAACCGTATCCATAACCGAAACTACATATCCATAACATCCCAACTTCAAATGTGCTTCAGATTTGTATGCTCTGTCACGTCATATTATTGTCAGTGTCACCCCTCTACTTGATGCATTGGCTGAGTTATGACTATACCTATAATGTAAAATATATCAATAAAGTCTGACTTTAGTTATGTAAAGATATTGTGAACATCTGGGTAGGATTATGTATGAGGAAGTTGAACAAGTTTGTCTATGACGTAGACAATTTAATACAGGGTGTCCCGAAAACAGCGTGCCAAAGTTAGATAGAAAAGATACACTGGGATCATAACTAGACAAAAATATCAATGTAAATAAAAATGAATTGCTAAAGTTTATTGATAAAGGCGGCCGAATTTGGAAAATCTAGAGCAGTTCCATAATAAAATCATTATTCAATGTAAAACTTATCAGAACTCGCAATAATAACAAAGCTGTTTCTAAAATATTTCTACAATTTTTCAAGTTAATATGGTGCCTAATTATATCAAATCTAATAACTTTAAAATTGCTCATCATTTTAGTCTATCATTCCTAAAATATGGCATTTTAATATGGACACCCTGTACAATAGAGTAGTGGGCGTGGCTTCCAGTATGTCTGTGGTTATGCACTCTGTTATATCTAGCGCTTAACTTACGCCCGTATTCACAAACGATGCTTGCTTGAGTGAAGCAGCAAATCGAACGCACAGCGTTGAATAGAGCTTTGTGATTGGTTCGCGTGTCACTGTGCGTCCACGCGCACCGTGAGACCTCATAGTAATGTTTGTGAATACGGGTGTTAATGTCAGGGCGACACGGGAGGGTGTTTTTTGTGTCAGTGAGACTTCAGATTGGTATGGTCTGTTACGTCATAATTAGTGTCCGACCGAATATGGATTTTCAGCCGAAAACGAAAACGAAGCTTCGGCTGCAGTCCCATTTTCGGCCGAAAACGAAAATGACCTTCAACTGTGAAATTTCAATCTGTTTCCGATGAAATATCCATAATTTTTCATGCTTTTATTGTATGCGTATTTCAAATTCGCATTATTAGACTCTATTTTGAAACAATTAATCTTAATGAAAACTCTTTGGCTTTGTATTCAATTTTGAACTTAAAAAATTCCCGTTGGACACCCTTTACAAAGTAACCTCACTTCACAACTTCAAAACAGTGTGACAATACCGCGTCTGTTCAAGTCTGATTGGAACCATGAGTGCACCCCATTCACTTTGAAGATATCCAAACGTTATACGTCATCATCTTACTCACGTATTTCTAATATTCGGTTTGGCCGAAGCTTCGGCTGGTTTTTGGCCGAAAACGAAAATATGGCCGAATGTCTATTTTTTGGCCGAAAATGGCCGAAAACGAAAACGAATATTCGGTCGGTCACTAGTCATAATATGTCAATGTCACCCCTCCCGTGCCGCTGCCATACCTCAGACACTAACTCAGCTATGAGCTAACCTATAGTATTGCCATTATGCAATAGTATCTGTACTATAGATCGTTTCATCCACGAAGACGCGCCCCACCATTCTTCCGCTAACGTTTGAGTGTTATCGGTACACGCTAAATGATCCATGAGTGCACACGCACACTACAATAATGCCTTACGGATTGCTCGGATCAAACTCCCCGCACCCCGCGCGACCGAGACCAAACATTGGTGGGGCGCGTCCGAGTGGATGAAACGATTTATACCGATGAGGTATTTTGAGCAATACTATAATTGATGTCCAGTAACGGACTGCTACATTCTGAAATGATGATTATTGCTATTCATATTTTTTATTATTATTGAGAAAACTCAATTTAAAGTATTGGATTTCAACTTAAAAGCTCAAAATACAATAAATGTATTGTAAAATTATTATCTTGATGAACAGTTATGCTAGATCAATTTTATGGACTAACAATTAATTTCAGAACATTTTATATGTAGACATTTTTGTTATTGAATGTATAGTGATGCATTTAGCTTTGTTTACAATAATTTTCATTTAAAACGGAGGGTAGGCTTTTTTATTTATGACATCTATTTTTTTCGCATAAAAGGGGTAAGTTAGCCCCAAATTGACAGCAGGACTGTCATTTTACTTCAAAAAAGTATGTGGATTTTTATCAAAAATTGCTAATTTCGATCTGTATGTACCAAAAAAATTTATTTAGACTTCTAGTATTATTATTTCGGAATTTCTGTATGATAATGTGTGATTATGCGTTTTCTCGGTTTCTGTGACAGCATGGTGTAGATAGGTACGCGGTATTCAAGTAAAGATTTGTCTGTTATGTATATTTTTGTATTCTGTCATAAGTATTGAGCTAATTTACAAGGTATTTAGCGGTCTCCCTCCTAAATTATATTGCCCTTCCATTGATAATTTGTGAAGAATTATTTTGATAATATAAAGTAAGTGGTTGTGTACATAGTCACTTGTCATTGGTTTCTAAAAAATCTACGTCAAAAATCATATTTTACAACAAGATTCATAGTCATAATAAGTACATAACTTAAAATCACGGAAACAGAATTCGCAAGTAAAAATTACATCAATTATTTTATTAACTCCAAACCCTGTATGTTATTTAATGTATTTTTTAATGAAATAAAATATTTTGTATTTGTATTACTAGCTTTTCACCCGCGTGAAATTTAGTTTGTCACAGATCGTCATAAATTATAGCCTATGTTATTCTGGGTTATAAGGAACAATACTGTAAAGTTTCATCAAAATCCGTTCAGTAGTTTTTGCGTGAAAAAGTAACAAACATCCATCCAAACTTTCGCATTTATAATATTAGTAGGAAGTAGGATGTGATTCCTTCCTTCGGTAATGATTCTAAATCTCATCTATCAATAGCTTTGTTGCACTATAACCGTCATTCCTTCATTCAAATCATCACACTGCTTCCATGTTATTGGTCTACTATAGAACAAATTCTTGTGATCAGTGTGTAATAACATGTTTATTTTATTTTTGTAGTTTTATTCTTCATAATATCAATGGAGGGGTACAAAATAATTGTAAATAGTTTCTGATGTCAACGGACAAACTTAGTATCGACTATTTATGTGGATAGCGACTCGATGTATTTTTTGTATGCGACTAAAATAAGGTTGTAAGAAAGTATTGAATAAATATTATTATTATTAATTGTATTACTGTCTTTTCTCTTTTATTTCACTGTGTGATGTGATTTATCTGGTGGCTCTTGAACAGTCAGCGTCAGTCCGTGACTCTCAGTGAAAATAAGTTGATAACAACCGTATTCCAATTGTACCCACAAGGTGGACCGACGACATCAATAATGTAGCAGGGAAGCGCTGGACGCAGGCCGCTGCCAATCGATCAACATGAAAAGCATTGGGGGAGGCCTATGTTCAGCAGTGGACGTCCTATGGCTGAATCGATGATGATGATGATTCCAATGAGGGTTTTCGCGAATTAAAGATCCGCTAGATGGCGGGACGTGGACGTGGGGTCTGACTGCTGCGTGATTGGTGGATTTTTTTGACATATCTGTCAATGTCATGTCAAAAATAACCAATCATGCAGCATTTGGACCTCGCGTCTACGTATTGCCATCTGGCGGATTTTTCATTCGCGAAAACCCCATTGTGACAAAGAAGACGTGTTGCGAACTTTTTGGCTACTTTGGGTGGTGTGGGAACTATTTGACGCTGACTGAACTATTGTAGACCTAGAAACTCTCCCAGCTTCAATGTTTTTTTTCATACTTGAAAATATTACGTCAGTGAGTAAATAAAAGCCATTTTAAATAAAAACTTAGAAAGTTTATTTGAGAAGTATAGTTGTACATAGATAAACTATGGTCTTAAAACTAGTTTAAACTAAGCGGCGACGCCATCTTGCCCATCTTCATCTGTAACAAATAATATTTAGTTTTAAAACGGGAAAAAAAGACGTGTTAAACAGTAGTTATGTCAGGATCAACTGGTTAATGGTGGAAGTATATTATCATTACGGAACCTACTAGCTTTATGTGTATGAATGAAAAGAATAAATGGATCGTCACTTAAAGGGGATCCGTAAACGAATTAAAGTCGCTGACATAGTCCGACGGCTTAGCAAGCTGAAGTGGTAGTGGAAAGGGCACATACGCAGAACTGACGGCCGATGGGGCAGCAAGGTTCTGGAGTGGAGACAACGTACCGAAAAACAGCGTGAGACGTCCACCCACAAGGTGGACCGACGACCTCATAAAGGTAGTAGGAAGGCGCTGGATGCAGGCCGCTACCAACCGGGCAACATGGAAAGCATTGGGGAAGGCCTATGTTCTTCAGTGGACGTCCTGTGGCTGAAATGATGGGTCATTACTTCGCAAACAAAAATAGCTCAGAGGAGACTGACCTTTATCATCCGTGTCCATCGGCTCAGGCGAGTCTTGGTAGGCCGGCGCGAGGGGAGACACGACCACGCCGTCCCACACCGTGATCTCGGTGGAGATGTCCTTGCCGCCTTCAAAGGCTCGGCTCATATACCCATTTACCTAACACCCTGTATAAGGGGAGACTGACCTTTATCGTCCGTGTCCATCGGCTCGGGCGAGTCTTGGTACGCCGGCGCGAGGGGAGACACGACCACGCCGTCCCACACCGTGATCTCGGTGGAGATGTCCTTGCCTCCTTCAAAGGCCTGCAGTCCGAGCACGTAGCGGTGCCCGCCGCGCGCTACCACGCGGAGGAGCCTGGATAAAAATAATTTATTTATTGGCTTGAACATTTATTCAGTCGGCCGTTTGGAGTCGCGGGTTCGATTCCCGTACAGTACAAATACAGGGTGGAATTTTGTAATGGTACCTGGAGGGAAAGTACTCTTAATACTGTAGATAGAAAATTTTCTCAAACAAAACGTTCCTTTATTTTTGAAAAGAAATGGAACTGCATTCAAAAATTTCCAAAAATTTGCTTACCATCGGGAATCGAACCAACTAAAATCTGTTGAAAATTACACCCTGCATTTTTATTGCAACGATCGTTAGGGTTAAGTATTAGGATGAAACCTTTCTAACAAACTTGATAAATCAAATGAAAGGAAAACAATTATTAATTATTTACAGAAAATTGTATATGGTGGTGAATTTACGCTGTATATGTGCATGAACATATTTGTTGCATGGTAATGTGGTCCTTATACTCTAACTAATAAGTTTTCTGTCATGGCAATCTGACCCTTATTCTCTAGTGCTGTGTGCGTGACTCTTGACCTTATGGTAGGGCCCAAAAGATAAGGAGACATGTAAAGTGCCCCATAAGGGCTACCTTTTCTTTTTTATTATTCTCTATTGACGTTCATAAGTGCCACTTGTGGTCTAAACTGAATAAATATTTTTGATTTTGATTTTTATGCGCCGGCTGCTCTCACGGCAATATGAGCCTTATTCTCTACGCTGTAAAGTGTACTCACGTCTGAGCTGTGGCAGCGGCTAAGTCCTGGGCAGCGAGGTCGAGCGCGGTGTGAGCGCGCGCGTGCGCCGCCTCGCACGGGTCGGGCAGGCCGGCGCAGCCCGGCAGGAACAGACCGCCCGCCACCAGGGATAGCGCGCGACTGTGGAGAAAAGGTACACATTGAGTGCGTTTGGCGGAAAAAATCGCTTGGAAGCGCTTATAACTAAATATGGCGATCGCTACGGCAGTTTCGGCAAGGACACGTGCGCTGATTTCAATAATGACGTGCTTCATTCATTTTTAGCAGTGACAGCGCTTACCGCTTAGCGATCGCAATTTTACTAACAAGCACATTTTCCCGCCGCATAAAAAAAAACGCCCCCATTATAACACATAGGTATATTTTGTAATATAACATGTTACGGCTCTGGGTACATACAAGCCCTTTTAAACCAATACCACAATGTTGTGAGTTAAAATACTAATCGACCCCTAATAACTACCAGGTTGAAAAATAACTCTAGATACGCCAATGGAATAGCCACTTTGAAGAAGATCGAGTCGCAATGGCAAATATCATGCCCGTATTCACAAACGATACTTGCATAAGTTAAGCAGTAAATCGAACGCACAGCGTTGAATAGAGCTCTGTGATTGGTTTGTGTATCACTCTGTGCGTCTGTACACTGTGAGACCTCATAGTAATGTTTGTGAATACGTAAGAACGAATCAGTAAGTGTCAGACCGATTGTGACCTCTGTCAAAAATGATAAAAGTATAGTTCCAAAATACTGAACTGTCCTATCCTTGACATTGACAGTGGGGCGCCACTGTCAATACCGGATCGCTGGTTCCGATTTTTGCCATGTTGGAAACCATATAGTTGAACGATGGTAGCGCCCCCTGTCATTGAGTTTGGTGGGACAGTTCAGCGTGGGTCATCTATATCACACTGAAATGATGTCCTAGGACATCAGTGTCAATGTCACAAGTGTCCACTGACATGACATGACATGTATGACACTGACAGGAGGACGCCTGCTATCAAAATTATAGTTTCGATTTTTGCCACGTTGAATAACACTGAAGTGTCCCGTATAATTATGACATTTAAAGTACTGGGTCATTAGTTCCGATTTTTACCACTTGACGTTTTAGAATCTTTGGACTATATACCGTATCTTCACTTGTTGTTTGTTTTATGTGTGCATAGAATACTATAGCTTGCTATGCAGTTGAAGCTGTCGATATAACTGCTTTAAGCTGTCAATACTAGCTGCTTCAAGCTGTCTGGGCCTTCTAAATAGCTTGATTATGTTCAGCAGTGGACCGTGGACGTCCTGTGGCTGAAATGATGATGACAAACTCACCGGAAAGCAACGTTGATGGGCAGCGCCTGGCGCGCCGGGTTGTTCATGATGCAGTGATGAGCTAGCAGGTCGATCATCCACGGGGTCAGGGGTTCGAGCCCCGAGTGGCGCGACTATGTATGTATGTACATACGCTTAGATTACAACAAAAAGGGAAGATACGGCATGTGCTTACCTTGCTATGCAAAAAATGAGGCCCTGAAAACATGGCGAATGTCATGCCCGTATTCACAAACGATACTTGCATAAGTGAAGCAGCAAATCGAACGCACAGAGTTGAATAGAGCTCTGTGATTGGTTTGTGTATCACTCTGTGCGTCTGTACACTGTGAGACCTCATAGTAATGTTTGTGAATACGTAAGAACGAATCAGTAAGTGTCAGACCGATTGTGACCTCTGTCAAAAATGATAAAAGTATAGTTCCAAAATACTGAACTGTCCTATCCATGACATTGACAGTGGGGCGCCACCGTCAATACCGGATCGCTAGTTCCGATTTTTGCCATGTTGGAAACCATATAGTTGAACGATGGTAGCGCCCCCCTGTCATTGAGTTTGCTGGTACAGTTTAGCGTGGGTCATCTATATCACACTGAAATGATGTCCTAGGACATCAGTGTCAATGTCACAAGTGTCCACTGACATGACATGACATGTATGACACTGACAGGAGGACGCCTGCTATCAAAACTCGGATATTAGTTTCGATTTTTGCCACGTTGAATAACACTGAAGTGTCCCGTATAATTATGACATTTAAAGTACTGGGTCATTAGTTCCGATTTTTACCACTTGACGTTTTAGAATCTTTGGACTATATACCGTATCTTCACTTGTTGTTTGTTTTATGTGTGCATAGAATACTTATAGCTTGCTATGCAGTTGAAGCTGTCGATATAACTGCTTTAAGCTGTCAATACTAGCTGCTTCAAGCTGTCTAGGCCTTCTAAATAGCTTGCTTATGTTCAGCAGTGGACGTCCTGTGGCTGAAATGATAATGATAATGATCAACAAACTCACCGGAAAGCAACGTTGATGGGCAGCGCCTGGCGCGCCGGGTTGTTCATGATGCAGTGATGAGCTAGCAGGTCGATCATCCACGGGGTCAGGGGTTCGAGCCCCGAGTGGCGCGAACACATGTCCCGGAGGAGGCGGATTAGGACCTGGGAAATAGGGTTTTATTTAATTTAGGGCAGAAATAATGTCCTGTCCCAAACATAACGGTTTGAATTTGCTGCATTTATGGAATACTAGCTTCACCCGCGTGAAATTTGTCACAGATCGTCATAAATTATAGCCTAGTAATAATACTGTAAAGTTTCATCAAAATCCGTTCAGTAGTTTTTGCGTGAAAGAGAAACATCCAGACATACAAACTTTCGCATTTATAATATTAGTAAGAAGCTGTTGGCAACCCAGAAAAAATATCAATTTGACAGCTAAGAGTTTGGATTCGTGAACACGGAGTTTTTTAAACGAGCCGTCGACGCACTTTGCTAAAAGATAATACAACTAACGTGTTTTTTTCATGCCAGTTACTTTTTTTATACTGGTATAAAATTCAAAATTATTTTTGGGACAACTTATAATAACAAGTTTCAGTTCGCTTTTCTTTGATGTTATGAATGTTCTTCTTTTTCTCCCATATGACATACTAGCTTTCCGACCGCGGCTTCGCCCGCGTGGAATTTTATCTTTAAAAGAAAAACTTTATCACGCGCGTTCCTGTTTCAAAAATTGGGATAAAAACTATCCTATGTCTTTTCCCAGGACTCAAACTATCTCTATGCCAAATTTCATCAAAATCGGTTCAGTAGTTTTGGCGTGAAAGAGAGACAGAGAGACAGTTACTTTCGCATTTATAATATTAGTATAGATTTTGTACTAACACCCTGTATAGCGAGCAATATTTTTTCAATTCTAGTTATCAGAGCAACATGTCTCAATTCCACTATAATACAAGTGAAAGTTGATATGAAATATTTTCTCGAACACCGATCCGATGGGGGGGATCCCTTTACCTTTATCCCCCCCATCCGCAAAGATCCTATCCATATAGTGAATCAAGCGCTTGGGTGAGAAGGACCTATATTCTTCTGGTGTCGGATAAGCCGACCCCAGGAGACCCATTCTAGTTCTAGCTAGCGCGTCGCATTCGCAGAGTAGGTGTTTCATGGACTCCGCATGTTCTCCACATGCTCGACAGCTGTCATCCGTAGCTAGGCCCGTTTTGTGGAGCATGTGGTTTGTAGTGTAGTGTCCTGTTAGCGCACTCAAAACGCTTATTCACTGACCTTGATAGAGGAGTGATGAGCGTTCTCCTCGAACCAGCGGCTGTGGCGAATGGCAGCCAGGTGGCTGCTGATCACCTTATAATCCAGGTGCACCTGTAACAATACAATAAGATAGAAATGTATTAAAATACCCGCATGTATAATGGCCCAAAGAATAAAGATACAGGTGAAGGACCCCATAAGAGCCAAATCTTGGTCAAAACTGAACGAAGATATTTCATTTAGGCCCGATTCGACAAAAACTTTTATCCGAGAATAACTTCTGGTATAACTGGCACATTGATAGTTATGGGAAATAGTATGTCAAAATGTCAATAACTGACGATTTATTCTGAGATTAAGGCCCAGAACACACGGTGAAACGCAACTGCAACGAATTTGCAACTTCTAGTTACTTTTGAGTTGCATCCAGACAGAAACGCGACCAGTTTGAAACCGATTTGAACTGGTCAAACTGGTCGCGTCATGTGTGGTCTCTCAACGGAATCTATGGCAGAAACTTAGATGCAACTCAAAAGTAACTAGAAGTTGCAGTTTCGTTGCTTACTCTTGTTTGGTCGAATTCACCCTTAATTTCATATCAATGGGAGCGTTTGGCCGAAAATAGCGCTTGTTAGAAATTGTTAGCAAAATTGCGATCGCCATGGCAACCGCCGAAACTTTAGCATGTTTTCGGCGAAGACACGTTTGCTAACATCAAAAGTAACGTTTTTCCAGACATTATTTTAGCACTGATAGCACTTACCGCTAAAAGGACGCCATTTTTCTTACTAGCGCTAGTTATCAATGTTTTCCAGCCTCTTGGGGGCTTCAAAAATTCGTCGCTTTTTGTATGGCGAATTTAAAAAAAAAAGGCTCCAGCTTGCTCAAGTTCTGGTGCAGAGTCGTGACCAATACTCGCACGGCGCTCGCGGCGACATTTACAGTGAATCAACACTCGTGGCACGCACATACTACCACTGAGCGATCTCCAGCATCGTCACAAATGGGATTATAAAATTCGTCACACTCTGTGACGAATTTTTAAAAAGTGTGACGAGTTTCAAAAAATAACTCACGTCAGGCTCCAGCTTCCTCAAGTTCTGGTGCAGAGTCGTGACCAATACTCGCACGGCGGCCGCGGCGGCGGTGACGGTGAATCCGCGCTCGTGGCACGCACATACTACTACTGAGCAACCTCCGTCGTCACAAATGAGATTACAAAATTCGTCACACTCTGTGACGAATTTTTAAAAAGTGTGACGAGTTTCAAAAAATACTCACATCAGGCTCCAGCTTCCTCAAGTTCTGGTGGAGAGTCGTGACCAACACTCGCACGGCGGCCGCGGCGGCGGTGACGGTGAATCCGCGCTCGTGGCACGCGCACACCACAGAACCACCGCCGTCGGCACGCATCAGTTTGTTTAGTTCTTCGTTGACCTGGAGAGAAAGGGAGATAGTTGTCGAATATTTTTGATAAATTTCATTATAGCTTCGTGTAAATTTAACCTTGTCAAAAATAAAAGTCGGCAAAATTAATGATATCATCGAGTACCTATAAATCTCCCGCTTACTCTTGAAAGCTGTGGATTTTTTTAAATATTTGGCATTGTTTGTTTCAAACTACTATATTAGGTAAGTAATATCTTAATTGCAGGGTTCGAAAATATCCGATATTTATTATAAATATCAAAATATCGGATATTTATGATATACAGGGTGTCCCGTAATGTAACGTCAAGCCGGAACTGGGTGTTGAGGCAAGTTGTGCTGGTTATCAGAAAAATATAAAAAAAAATCTATGTGGCATATTTTAAAAATAATAGGCATTTAAAAAAAATCAAAAAATTCTACTCCAGGTGACGGTCCTTTTACTCGTGTTGCCACAAATCTTCACTTTTTCCAAATTTTTTTTTTGTTATGTAACCCTGAATAATGCTTCTCTAAATTGTTATCAAAATTACAAAACCAGCTGCTCCAACTTGGATGAAAAAAATACATTATTCCCAAAAAAAATATCAAAATAAAAATTTTGCCTAGTTTAAACTGACTGTACTGAAAAAAAATTGTACTACGCGAGTGTGGCAAATGACGTCATAATTTGGCGCATTTAGTAAGGATTCCAAAATGGTATAACACTTTGTAAAATCTTGCTGTAATTGTCGACAATTTTTGTTTATTGGAAATAATCCCGTTTTTAACTTTATCTACCTTGGTTAAAAATATTATTCTAATGTGCCCAAAATTCAAGTTTCTGGCTTAAGTGAGGTGGAGAAGCCATTTTAAAAGGTATGAGCGGGACGGAGAGGGCCATCTTACCAAGCAGGGAAGTTATGGATATCCGTAACCGTAACCGAAACTATCGGATATCCGAAATAAAAAAATGTCCATAACCGTAACCGAAACTGATTCAAAAGTTACGGATAGTTTCGGATTAAGGCCAAACTGCAAAACTCTATGAAATCTGCAGTATACACGCCGCAGCTGCAATGCCGCGCTGCCGATTTCATAGTTTTGCAGTTTGCGGTCTGCGGCCCGTCTTGTACCTTAAATCTTAATATTTGTTACCAACTTGTCTGGCATTCGCTGGCACCATCTAATATGCCAGCCTGTTTTACCTTTATCATACATAGGTGTTGTCTTAGTTGGTACATAAAGTAGCTATGTGGGTCACGCTCACGCAGCATCTTGCTATTTGTATTATACCTACATTTTTGAAATTCTAATAATTCCGTAACCGAAATTATCCGAGACTTTCGGATAATCTGAAATGATTTCATATCCGTGACCGTAACCGAAACGGGTGTGTAATGTATGATATAACTACATATCATATAATACTTAGAGGATATAACATCAAATTATATAAAATCATTTAATATAATAATTATTTACTATAATAAACGAATGATATAATTTTAAAACTAATAATTTTAAGACAAATAACTATTAACTGATATAAAATGGTTTGATATAATGAATGTTTTCTATAAAACTTACAATGTATACTATTTAAAACAAATAACATTCAAATCATATAAAAATAAAATGTCGAACAATCAAATGAGATAAAATTCTTTTCCTATAAAACTTAAATCATATAACAATAATAATTTTATTTATAGTTCAATTGTTATAATAAGCATTGCATGCAGCAAGCAAGCAAGCAAACAAGCAAGCTAGCAAACAAGCAAGCAAGCAAGCTAGCAAGCAAGCTAGCATGCAGGCAAGCAAGCAGGCGAGCAAGCTAGCAAGCTAGCAAGCAGACAAGCAAGCAGGCAAGCAAGCAAGCAAGCAAACAGGCAAGCAGGCAAGCAAGCAGGCATGCAGCATGCAAATTTGACTAAAAACTTGAGACTTCTGTCACGGCTCCGGCACTGCGGGGCTCTGGCGGTCCCTCGCGTGCTAATCGTCGCAGATGGCTTTCGCTCGACGCCTGCTCCTCAGCCCGCAGGCCGCCTCGCCCCTCCGTGCCTACGCGCTTCTAAATTACACTCTAGGGGTAGGGCAGACAAGACTACGTGGAGTCGGTTTTACAGCGATTCGTTTTTGTCACTAAAGTCATTTATAAGTCAAGCTAAAGAAGAACATACTAAAAGTTATATCTATCAGAAATTATATCAATTAAAGAGTATACCAAATAGTCGTTATAACAAATAATATTTATTTTATGTAATGGTTATATGAAATATTATTTATATTAAACAAAATTACATCAAATGAGTCTTAGATTAAGTAAGGTTTATATCAAATGTCTTTATACGTTTTGATTGGTATCTGAAATGACATTATTAGAAATGATTTATTATATGAAGTAAACATTATATGTTAAAAAATTATATCAAGTGTTATTATAACATACGTTTATTATACAATATGAACGTTATTGAAATGAATTTATATCATATAAACTTATATAAACTGTCACGCACCCACCGGTATAATATTATTCTAATATCCGTAACCGTATCCATAACCGAAACTTCATATCCTTATTATCCCTGTTACCAAGTAGGTACAAGTGCAGGCAGAGCAGGTAGTAAAGGCGCGCGCGCACGGGTGACTTTTGTCACAGTATGTCAACTACTAATTACTGTCATGGTGCCAAATTTTCTGTGACTGACTGTACGGTAGTCGGTCACAGAAACTTGAATTTTGGGCACATTAGAATAATATTTTTTAACCAAGGTAGATAAAGTTAAAAACGGGACTATTTCCAAAAAAACAAAAATTGTCGACAATTACAGCAAAAATTTACCAAGTGTTATACCATTTTGGAATCCTTACTAAATGCGCCAAATTATGACGTCACTTGCCACACTCCCGTAGTACATTTTTTTTTCAGTACAGTCAGTTTAAACTAGGCAAAATTTTTATTTTGAAATTTTTTTTGGGAATAATGTATTTTTTTCATCCAAGCTGGAGCAGCTGGTTTTGTAATTTTGATAACAATTTAGAGAAGCATTATTCAGGGTTACATAACAAAAAAAAAATTTTGAAAAAGTGAAGATTTGTGGCAACACGAGCAAAAGGACCGTCACCTGGAGTAGAATTTTTTGATTTTTTTTTAAATGCCTATTATTTTTTAAATATGCCACATTGATTTTTTTTTATATTTTTCTGATAACCAGCACAACTTGCCTCAACACCCAGTTCCGGCTTGACGTTACATTACGGGACACCCTGTATATCCGATATATATCAACTTTGATATATATCAATTTTGTATGAAAGCCATACTATTATTTTATTGTATTATTCATGAATACTATTGCATAAGTGTTACATAAACATGTTTTTAATGTTTTTAAAACTTAAAATCAGACAAATAAAGCAAAAACATAAAATTTCTTTAAAATACGGAAAAATCAACTAAAAAAATAAAAATCTTATGTCAAAAAGTACAAATACAGTAACAAATTTTAAAAGTTGATATATATCATTAAAACCGGCTTGATATATATCGGATATATATCAAGATATATATCCCTTGATATATATCCTCGAACCCTGCTTAATTGGTCAATGATTTTTTAATTAACACTTTTAAGGATATTAACCCAGACACAATATAAGTTTAATTGTTATGAATGCTATAGCAGTTCAGTGTCCATAAGTGTTAAACATCAGATAAATCACATAAAAATTTCATCTTTAAAACTTAGCTTTATTTGTGGTGAAAAGCAAAAAAACATTCATGTCCGTTAAAAGAAGTCAAAAACTAACCTTATTAGAGAGACCTTCAACAGCCTCTTTAGTGGGCAAAGTCTTCATGATGACGACGATATCAGCAACATTCTTGCCAGCCATCATCGTTCCTTTCTTGTACGAGCCCACCTGCCTTACTTCTTCCAGTTGCTGTAACAATTTAATTTAAACACCTTTTTGATACAAATATATTCTTTATCTATTTCAAAATGAATGTTTCTTAAATAGAATAACGTATTCACAAACATTACTATGAGGTCTCACAGTGCACGTGGACGCACAGGGTGACACACGAACCAATCACAGAGCTCTATTCAACGCTGTGCGTTCGATTTCCTCCTTCACTTAAGCGAGTATCGTTTGTGAATACGGGCGTATGACTCACTCTTCCATGGATGTCGTAAGAGGGGACTGAGGTAGAAATATGAGAACATTTATACATAGGCCTAGTTTAGACAGTGCGGGGAATGTAAAATCATAATCAAAAATGTCTTTTTAAGCCCAGGCGCAGACCACCCGACTGTTGGGTCCGATTCTAATTTGTATGAAAAATCGGTCGATACCGAATAATAATATGTGTAATGTGCGCACTTTCATAAAAGCCCATACTGATTAACAGCCTGATCCAAATATCGGCCAACAAACGTCGGTGATCTCCGCCTAGGCTAAATTAGATACATATTTCTTTTACTTGCTAATCATTTTTATTTTCTTTTCGCACTAGCAGTGCTTTGAGACAAATGTTTGGCAAGTGCTACGAAGAAGCACTGCAACAATGTCATTGCAATAGGCCAAATTGTGCTTTATTTGTTTGTGAGACTAATGCCCGTTTTCACCATCAATCCGTAATTTTTAAGTGACCCCTATGAAAACAAAATGCCTGTAATGTGTTACCATAGGGGTCACTTAAAAATAAGGGAATGATGGTGAAAACGGGCATAAATGACCAAAATTGATGATGGTGAATTAGGAACTCTACTTACGCAGGCAGCGAAGTCACCAGGGGCGACGACCAAGTTGTCTAATACTGTTTGCAGCTTGGTGACGAGGCTCAGCACAGCCGACTGCTCCGCTGGCGTGGGACACAGCTCGGCGTGACGCTTAAGGAGTGCCTGGAATAAGTATATTAGTATTTTGAATTGTTTTATAGTCAAAAGTAAAGTTTGCCTTGCACTAGTTACTAATAGTGCCATTACTCTCGTAAATAGGACTGGTCTTTGTGGAAATTTTTGGAGGAGGTCTTTGATCGGCCGTGGACGTCAACTGGCTTCAACAAACAAAGTAATGAAGCTAAGTACAGTAGGACGCCGATTATCCGAATGCCGATTAACCGAATCGCCAATTATACGAATCGGTCCTAAGTGTAATATAAAAAATTAAAAAACAAGTAATTTTTTATTTGTTTTGTTGGAACTCAAAAGCATTATTGTAGCAGTTCTAAAATAATGCTCAGTAGAAATATATCTGTTTGTTAAACTTAATTAAGTTTATTCTATGTGTGACAGTTCGTTTTTCTCTATTACCAGCCTATGTCCGATTATCAGAATTTTCGATTATCCAAATCGACCCCGGTCCCAAATAATTCGGATAATCGGCGTCCTACTGTATATGCTTGCGTTAAGTGGGTTTCACCACATAGTCAGCAGTAGGGTTGAAACCATCGTTAATCAGATTTCAAATCTGGTTTCAGTTCGACATCGTCACTATTGTGGGGTTTGGACTATCGTGGATTTCACACCTTAGCCTTGGAGAAGTAATTATTAATAGTCCCAGTCAATATAACGCTGTTTACGTAAAAGAAGCCCCGCAAATCATTATTAAAGCATTATTATTGTTATACATATAAAGGGTTTTCAACATCAACAACTTTCAGAAGCTGAGAACATTTATATCATTATTTTGTTTTACATTAACATTACTCATTAATAGCCAAAAGGAATGCACTTTTATAATTAATTATGTAATTAGTTAATTATGCTGATAATTTAGCAATTAGTATTCCACATAAAAATAACACTGTTTTCATGGTCTTTTTTCTAGACAGTTGCCATCTTCCTATGGCAAATGCATTTTAGTTATAGATGAATACAACACAACAAAATGCAAACAAAAACATGTTTCAACAACAGTTAATAGTAGTGTGTTATTGGGCGTTCTAACTCACATTCGTTCGGTCGCAGTTTGCGACCTCACTCTGTGCGTTAGATCGCCCAATAACACGATCGTAAGTAAACCATGCACGATGAATATGAACCTTTTTTCGAACTACATCTTTTAACCATCGACGTGAGTATTATTGGCACTTGCTGGTCTGAGTCATGAGACTAGTCATTTGGAACTTGGTAATTGGTGAGGTTCGTTGGAAGAATTTATTATTTTAGATAAATACAAACATAAAACCCAGCTGTAAAATTTAGGTCATGATTACGATTATCATTGTCAATAGGTAAGACTGCGCAACCTCGATGTGCACGCGCGCCGGAACTTGCAATATGATATCTTAGCATAGTTTTTACCTACCGTACCTGTATTTGAACGAAATAATAAATCAATGAATGAAAGAAGAACGGTCACGCCCCATACAAAAAAAACCCAGACCCGACAGAAACGAGACATACCTCAGTTTTTTTGTCATGTCTTAATTAGTTAAATTATATATTTTTTATATTCGAAATCTATGTATAACGAGTCTGGAACTGGTCGCCGACATTCGTTTCTTCACATGACTGCCCGCCGACACATCATTTCGTATATCGCCGCTTCGCCAACAGAACCTTTCACCAGCGTACGATTCGTCGACAGAACAGTTCGTCATTAGATATTTCGCCTACGAACGATTCACTAAGCCGATACTTCGTCAATTAGGTAACTAATTCATCTTATAAATATTCTAATAAAGTTAGGTACTTTCGGATTTATGAAATTTAGCATTAGGGAAATACACATAAAACTTTTAATAGTCGATGAAAATAGAAAAAATAAAAGAAAATACGAAAAAACATTATGATTTAATGTAATACAAACTTAAATAAGCAATACTTTTGTAATGTAACAATCGTCAAAATCTATATTAATTAATTAAAAAAATCATGGTGAACCAAAATACGCTTTCCGCCCGCGGTTTCGCCCGCGTGGAATTTTGTCTGTCATAGAAAAACTTTATCGCGCGCGTCCTTGTTTCAAAAATACCGGGATAAAAACTATCCTATGTCCTTTCTCGGGACTCAAACTATCTCTATGCCAAATTTCATCAAAATCGGTTCAGTGGTTTAGGCGTGAAAGCAAGACAGATAGACAAAGAACTATTTAAATAAAGTTACTTTCGGATTTATTCATATCAAACTTGTTTTTTTTTTCTTATTTAAATTTACAAATTTAATAAAAACTTTATACTTACATAAATAGATAATTGCAATACTCGTATTTACTATACTAATACTCCTATTATTAAAAATGCGAAAGTAACTCTGTCTGTCTGTCTGTCTGTCTTGCTTTCAAGCCTAAACCACTGAACCGATTTTGATGAAATTTGGCATAGAGATAGTTTGAGTCCCGAGAAAGGACATAGGATAGTTTTTATCCCGGTATTTTTGAAACAAGGACGCGCGCGATAAAGTTTTTCTATGACAGACAAAATTCCACGCGGGCGAAACCGCGGGCGGAAAGCGTATTTTGGTTCACCATGATTTTTTTAAATTAATTAATATAGATTTTGACGATTGTTACATTACAAAAGTATTGCTTATTTAAGTTTGTATTACATTAAATCATAATGTTTTTTCCTATTTTCTTTTATTTTTTCTATTTTCATCGACTATTAAAAGTTTTATTATGTGTATTTCCCTAATGCTAAATTTCATAAATCCGAAAGTACCTAACTTTATTTGAATAATTCTAAGATGATTAGTTACCTAATTGACGAAGTATCGGCTTAGTGAATCGTTCGTAGGCGAAATATCTAATGACGAACTGTGCTGTCGACGAATCGTACGCTGGTGAAAGGTTCTGTTGGCGAAGCGGCGATATACGAAATGTTGTGTCGGCGGGCAGTCATGTGAAGAAACGAATGTCGGCGACCAGTTCCAGACTCATGTATAACACCAAAATATTACCCTTTGTTTTTGTTCAGGTGTTATACAAAAACTAATACAAAATGCCTATTTATCACCAAAATTGGTAAATGTATGTACCTAAATGTCTATTACAGCTGCTATGGAATGTATCTAGGTGACCTGGAGATGCAGTCGGATTATACAGGGTGGTTATACATATGGAACGATAAGTGATCTCACTTGATTATTTCTAAACTATACAAGATATCGAAAAACGAGTTACTGATTCTGAAAGTGCTTCACGAGCTCTTTCAAATGGTACCAATAAATAGGTTACAGATTATGGAAGCTGGTAACATTGAATTTTTGGATTTTGTAACTTCATCGTTTCCACCCTGTATAATCCGGATGTATCTCCAGGTCACCTAGATACATTCCATAGCAGCTGTAATAGACATTTAGGTACATACATTTACCAATTTTGGTGATAAATAGGCATTTTGTATTAGTTTTTGTATAACGCCTGAACAAAATCAAAGGGTAATATTTTGGTGTTATACATAGATTTCGAATATAAAAAATATATAATTTAACTAATTAAGACATGACAAAAAAACTGAGGTATTGTCTCGTTTCTGTCGGGCCTGGGTCACAGATGACCGTTCTTCTTTGATACCTAAAAATTCTAAAAACTACAAAGATTGAGATATAATGAATCCAGCATCTAAAAGGAGATGAATACCTAAGTACGCAGACATAATAAAGTCTGCTCGCGAATCCTACTAATATTATAATCTCGAAGGTTTCTATGGATTCATGTATCGAAGATTGTTATCTTTCACGCAAAAACTACTGAACGGATTTTGATAAAACTTTACAGTACATTACTGTTTAGGTATAACCCAGATTAACATATTATAGGCTATAATTTATGTGATAAAATGAATTTCACGTGGGTGAAGCCGCTGGCAAAGCTAGTAGTTTAATACATTATTTGAATCTAATACTTGAATGCATTTGAAAATCATTTTTTTTTACAAATTAAATAGGTGACTAGCTGCTGTAACTTAGACACAATAAAATTCTTCAAAATTAAATTTAGGTTAATAAACTAAATTGTCATGATCAGGCGGCGCGCGGCTGGCGCGGCGTTCGTTGCGCAAGCAGCGGATATCGTAACGTGACACCTGATCGATACTCATACCTAATGCACCGATTCCTGACTGTTTAAAGTAATTAATGAAATGAAATAAATTGACGAAATTTTTGATTTTGAATACAAAATAAGAAAGTATGATTTCTCTTTCAATTAATATCTAATAGTAAATGTAGGTCCTAATTTAATTAACAGAGCAAACAAACAAACATCTAGGTGTTATGAATGATCATATTATAAAACACAGCTAGGTATAGCTTTTTTTCATAAATTTATTTATTATGTTAACATTTATTTAAAAGGTAAAATACCTCTAAGCCTATGACTTTTTAAATACAGAAGATCAATGGTGCAGTGGTGCTGTGAGTTTTCATTTTTACGCTGTGGGTGAAAGGTTCGATTCCTTAACAACTCAATTAACTTTTTTTGCTCCGAGACAATAAATTGATGTCTTTGTATCAACCTCATATCTCACTAATATTATAAATGCGAAGTTTGTATGTAATGTCTAGATGTTAAAATGTTTGTTATACTCTTTCACGCAAAAAATACTGAACGGATTTTGATGAAACTTTACAGTATTATTGTTTAACCCAGAATTATAGGTATAGACTATAATTTATGACGATCTGTGACAAACTAAATTTCACGCGGGTGAAGCCGCGGCCAAAAGCTATTTATAATATTTTTATTTACGAGTTACTCATTAATATAAGTACAAAGTAAGACCTCAAAGTATTATACAGCATTAGATGTAGAGAATAATTGATTTAATTTATTTTAATTATTGAATAATAAATAAATAATTCCATACTAAGTGAAAATATTTAATTATTTAGTAAACCAATAAATTACAAAATACGAGCAAAAGTCATCATAGTAGGTACGTTTGAATGCTAAAGGTAGTTCAAGAAATACCTAAGTTAAATTGTAAAATTAACTCTCAGATTAAGGATTATTCCGATTAACAAAATAAGTAGTATTAAAAAACAAATAGCCGATTTAAATTAATACTGCATTTAAAAAGTAAATCAAGAAAACAGTGATTAAATAATGTTATGATTTTACGTTTGATGTTCTTTTTTTTCAAATATTTAAAGTGTTAAAATGTTCCCGAAAGTATGCAATATGTAATAAGATAAGTACGTACTTTAATAAATCAAATTATGATAGAAATCATAAAATATAACATACAAAATATAATAATTAATTTGTTTTTGCCGAGGTGCATTATTTTCATGCAAGTATTTGCGTCATCGACCTAGTTTTCGTAAATAGCTGAGTGTGCTTAAGCATAAGGCCTGGCGAGAACGAAATACGCAAACAGTTTTATCCGACTGCAGAAAATGATAATAATGTTTTTTATACAGGATGACTTTCAAATCAAAAGCATGTTTTTAATATTATAATTCTATGTATTTAAACTCTATGTATTACTTATGATACATAGTGCACTCCTAAATTTGAGACAAATCTAATGAGATTTTTTGTCAATTTTACTGTGTATTTCTGTTAGTGTGCTCTTATAAAAAGTTTAAAACTATTGTACTGTCAACAGCACATCAGCCTATTAATTTTATTGCAAAATAACAATACATCGAAATATGAAATGATGTGTTGTCTGTACAAGATTTTCAATATTGAAATTTTAACTCATTGGATTTGTCTCATATTTGAGGAATGTACCTACTATGTATCATGAATCTTATTTTAAAAGGATGCTATCGATTTCAAAGTCATCTGTACCTATAAAGAGTAAGTTATGTTATTGTATTATAAGCATGAAAAAAGTCGACTCTTATAAATTAATAAACTATTATTGGTTCATTTGCTCGAATGTTCACGTTAAAAAAAACTATTGAGCGGGAATCGAACCTCCGATCTCTGACATTTACCACTAGGTACACCAATCGTTTTCGTTGAACCTAAACTTATTGCTGAATTAACGATAATTTCCCTTTAAATTTGGAGGTTCGCACCAAGAGCTTCATTCTGTATTTCGAAGTGCTCCTGCATTAGAATCGGCTCCAGTAAAGTCATTTCTTCGAGGAATCATCATCATCAGTGACGTAAATAAAATTGTGAGTGTTCAACATGTGAGTACATATTATCTATTTTTTATGTTGACTATCTTTACTGTGATTTGTTGTTATGTTAGTACTGCGATTAGGACTTAGCCTAAATTTGTGATCAGTTCTTTGGTATACCACTGATTATGTTTATCTGTAATAAGGCTTGCAGACCATGAGCTAAGCTAAGTTAGTTTAGTTTGGCTCGCATAGCTGACGCAGTTTCCAATAGTGTTTGTGCAGTTTGCACACAAGTAAGGAAAATTGTGTCAGCTATGCGAGCCAAACTAAACTAACTTAGCTTAGCTCATGGTCTGCAAGCCTTATTACAGATAAACATAATCACTGGTATACCAAAGAACTGATCACAAATAATGCGAAACTTTGTGTGGATGTTTAGATGTATGTATGTTTGTTACTCTTGGCGTTAATAGTTAATGACGATCTGTGATAAACTGAATTCCACGCGGGTGAAGCCACAGGCAAAAGCTAGTAAAGCATAAATCAGTGATGTTTGCAATTCCAGTGATTTTACGATGTATGTGAGGAATTCTGACTTTCTCAGTATGGTATTTGTGCATTACAAATGTTTTTTTTTCTGCAGGTCTGATTCAGAGTTAGAATTTTTCGAGCCTGAACGCAAACCAAAGACGAAGCGAAAGTCTGCGAGTAGATCCAAAGAGTCTATCAGGTAAGCAAGTGTAGATATAAGCACATATATACATACACACCTTTCATTATTATGTGTTTTTTTGTACTTGTTTTGTTTTTAAATGTAGATTCATTTGAACAAACGATGAGAGGTTCTTATGTAGTTGTGAACGAGACTATTTTGCAACGTAAATGTACGTAAATGTGTATATTAATACAGCTTGTTTATGTTACAGAGCTGGTTCTTCTAAGAAACCCAGACACACAGGGAAGCTCCAAGAGACGTTGGATATACTGGGCTTGCTGTCGGAAGACGAAGAAAGTGTGGCTGCTGAGAACGCGCGACGCTCGCCAGCTCGCAATAAGCAGCTTGACAGCAGCATCAGCAACCGCGTTGCTAACGGCTGTGTGGTGCGCCGCACGCTCCTCGACGGACCGTACTACGTGGAGACGCGTGTGTACACCACCGAGGACGCGCTGACGACGTCGCCTGAGCTGCGCTACACCAAGGCTCTCGTGACGCTGAAGGCGCAGCTCGACCGAGACCAGCCGGAGTGGGCTTGTCTGCAGAAGTTCTTGCAGAAGACCAAGTCCTCCTTGTTCGCTGATAGCAAGCCCATATTTTATAGTAATAAAAAGTAATGTGTTCGGTTTAGTGTTATGTTTTATTTAGTTATAGTATTTTTATGTATCGACCCCAAGCCCTATAGTAGGGAATTTAGTGCAATGATTTGTATGGAGACCCCTCCACTTTGGTATAGAAGGCTCATTTTTGCACCAGTTGTTCTTTGGGTGCTCCTGAGTAGATTTCCGTCGGTAGACATCGGGAGCCCCCCCTGTGGTAGCAGGGGGAGGGGGGGCAAGTTTCCTTCTGCCGCGCTTCACTTTAAGGCCCATATCTTCAAAACTATGGGTATTAGGGCAAGTGTGGTATCATTTTCGGATAATTAAAGGATGGCGAATTCATTTCTAGAACAAACTTTTTGCCTTTTCATACAAAAAAATAGAAATATTAAGTAAAATTCACAAAAACCAAAAAGTGTTTTTTTAAATAAACGTCGTTTACTTTTAAACCATTGGAGATAATCTAATAAAAAAAATATGACCTGAAAGCTACATTTATCAGGATTATAAATATATACCATTGTATGGCACTTTTTTCGAAAAAAGTAGGTGAAAAAAAATTTTTCTTCAGGACACAGCGGGCGAATTTTGATGCGCGTCGGAAAAAAATATTTATTTTATCCAAGAATTCATACTATTTGGTTCATAAGCAGGTAAAGATTATTATTTTACAATTTATTTAGAGTTTCTGGCACATCATGCTACCATGATTTGTATTTTTTCTTTAATTAATTTTGAACTCTATGTGCAAGTCATAAGGTTGAAAATAGTTTAAATACATTTTATTATTGAATTGAAAGTATCATAAGAAGAAAGCACTAAATAAAGAAATTGAATTTGTTTAAACGTCTAATGATTATTATTAGTATTTTAATTAACATTCTTATTTCTACATACTATTGTACCAGTGATTTAACGGAAAGGTAAGTGTGAGGAAAGTGAGGATTGATATTATCATAGTACGGGAGATTATTTTTAGCACAAAGGCTACAGCTGTGACCATTATATGTAGTTGTTTTTTCAGACATCACCAGCTTCTGCACTACTTCTTGCACTAGCATTTCACCTTTTCCAGGCAAGCTTCGGCAGCTGGTCAATTGGTCCATGTAGGCTCCATGTTGCTATCGACTCTGGTCCACCCCCAACCAGTCGCGTAAAGGGAAGACTGAGTCGGTTGCTTGCAACTGATCCTATACGCAAACCCTTTGATATACTGCCAGTCGCCAATGCTGATACAAAGCTATCTGGGTTATCTTATGTAGGGCCACACCTAAACGTAGTCCATAGCGACCCATTAGGATCTCTATTCTCCCTTTTTTATGCCCTATCATCCAAAAAAATCCTATCCATTAGTTAGGTGAATTAAGCGTCTGAGTGAAAGCCACTTAGTAGTCTTCTGATGCCGGATATGCTGACCCAAGCAGACCCATCCTAACAGTATTGTTTCATGGACCCCACATGTATTCCACATGCTCGAGAGCTTCTGTTAATAGGCCCATTTTGTGGGACATGTGGTTCGTTTCATAATGCCGAGTTTGCGTATCTGTAATTGCTTGGGCTTACCTTTGATAAGTTTTCTCCATGACCCTGTATTTCCCTTTAGGAATGATTTGGAGAGGCTTATATCGTTGGAGCTTTCCCATTAAGCCCTGTGCTTCTTGGATATGGCCATATTATGGCCATAAGGTACCTATGCTTTTAGATAAAGGTACTATCAGTTCTGACCCAATAGGTATCGTCTCTGACCCTTGTCTCGCTAGACTGTCGGCTCTCTCATTGCATTCGATCCTTGTATGTCCAGGTATCCCACATCAGGGACACTTTGTCATGCCTTCAGAGTTTGTTCATCTTTAAGATTGCATCTAGAATAATTCTAGACTCAACCTTTATTGAGGCGATGGCTTTGTTTGAGTGCTGCCTGGCTGTGGCCCAGGATGTAAATATTGCGTTTTTACATCCCTGTTTTTAGTGCACACATAATAAATTATAGCGTAGAATTCAGCTTGAAATACTGTAGCAAACCTCCTTAAAAGTTCACTGTGTTCGCAGTGTTTACAGTAGACTCCCGGTCCCGTTCCCAAGGCCAGGCCATCTTGGCTTGGAGCTGTCAGTAAAACAGATTAGGCTGTTCTGTTGGGATTTTGGTCCTCTTTTCTAGTTGTCCCTTGTTCAATATCTATCCACTTATTAGCTCAATCCACTGTTTTTTTCCCACTTATCTTATAGTCCACTGGTATTGTTTTAGATCAAGTACCTCCTACTATTACTACATGCTTGACTATGAACGAGTGCTGTAAGTGGGCCCCACCAACCTAGGCAGTTTTGTATCAGTATGTCAAGTATGTCCTTATGATTTTTTTAAGTTATTTAAAATTTAGTTGGTTCAAGGGGTTCGCGTATAGGGTCAGTTGCAAGCAACCGACACCGGCTTCCCTTTACCTGACTGGTTGGGGGTGGACCAGTGTCGATAGCAACATGGAGCCTACATGGAGCAATTACCCGTAGCTGCCGAAGCTTGCCTGGAAAAGGTGAGATGTTAGTGCAAGAAGTAATGCAGAAGCTGGTGATGTCTGAAAAAACAACTACATATAATGGTCACAGCCGTAGCCTTTGTGCTAAAAATAATCTCCCGTACTATGATAATATCAATCCTCACTTTCCTCACACTTACCTTTCCGTTAAATCACTGGTACAATAGTATGTAGAAATAAAAATGTTAATTAAAATACTAATAATAATCATTAGACGTTTAGAAAAATTCAAGTTCTTTATTTAGTGCTTTCTTCTAATGATATTTTCAATAATAAAATGTATTTGAACTACTTTCAACCCTATGACTTACACATAGAGTTCAAAATTAATTGAAGCAAAAATACAAATCATGGTAGCATGATGTGCCAGAAACTCTAAATAAATTGTAAAATAATAATCTTTACTTGCTTATGAACCAAATAGTATGAATTCTTGGATAAAATAAATATTTTTTTCCGACGCGCATCAAAATTCGCCCGCTGTGTCCTGAAGAAAAATTTTTTTCACCTACTTTTTTCGAAAAAAGTGCCATACAATGGTATATATTTATAATCCTGATAAATGTAGCTTTCAGGTCATATTTTTTTTATTAGATTATCTCCAATGGTTTAAAAGTAAACGACGTTTATTTAAAAAAACACTTTTTGGTTTTTGTGAATTTTACTCAATATTTCTATTTTTTTGTATGAAAAGGCAAAAAGTTTGTTCTAGAAATGAATTCGCCATCCTTTAATTATCCGAAAATGATACCACACTTGCCCTAATACCTATAGTTTTGAAGATATGGGCCTTAAAGTGAAGCGCGGCAGAAGGAAACTTGCCCCCCCCTCCCCCTGCTACCACAGGGGGGGCTCCCGATGTCTACCGACGGAAATCTACTCAGGAGCACCCAAAGAACAACTGGTGCAAAAATGAGCCTTCTATACCAAAGTGGAGGGGTTCTTGCACTAAATTCCCTACTACTAAGGTAAAAGGTAATTTTTGAGAGGTAGGACAGGTTTTCAAGGTAAAGGTTAAGGTAATAAGGTATTTTGGTTAAAAAAATACTCGGTAAGTCTTCATTGGTTTTGAGCACAAGTAAAATAGGTTTTGTCGAGGTCTGCTAGCCGTGTTCTGGTCTAACTCGAGCTCACGCAATATAGTTAATTGACAGACGCTCACACACTTAAAACACTCACACACATTTTTCTTCAGTAACATTTATTAATTTATAGAATTGGGCTCTTAAACCAATGAATATTTACTGCTTCTGTAAACGAGTAGTGTAGTGTGTAATACTTAATAATTTTAACATTTTACTCGAGTGCTAGGTAAATATAATTTAATTTTACTACTGTAAGTAAGTAAGTAAGTATTATAAAATGCCTTTTTGTTCTGATTGTTCATTACAAGTAGGGAACAGACAGTGGGTAGGGCATCTAAGAAGTAATAGACATAGGAATAGTGCTTCGACTCAGAAGGCTAACGTTGATGGTGTTGTTGAATTTGCAACAGCTTTCCGTGGTCGAATCGCTTCTTATAGAATAGTTGCTACAGAGGAATTTGAGAACGCCTTACCTGATACATTTTTACAAAGTATCTATTCTAAAGTTAATAATATTTTGCAGATCGCTTTGAAGAAACATATAAGCGTAAAGGTAAACTTTGAATATTATGCTAGTTTTCTTTTATTTAAGAACAATGTTCGCGAAACAAAGTCCTTTACTACTAAGAATTTTATCGTTCATCGCAATTTTAATTACGATAAAATGTTTTTAACACTTGTAAGTACTATTAAAAAAAAGGTAGAAGAATTTGAAGAGCGTGACAGTGGCTGGACTTTCTTAAGTAGCATATCTTTAGACGTTAACGTTAACAAATTCGATCCTTTAAGAGGGTCTGGATCAACTTATGTTGACCTACCTTTAGTGATTAAAAAGAAAAAAGCATGTATTAATATTCGAAATAAGGATAAACATTGCTTTTTGTGGAGCGTAGTCGCTGCACTTTATCCTGTTAAAAAGAACAGCGAAAGGACTTCTTCCTATCCGCATTATAAAAAGATACTTAACATTAAAGACATGTCCTTTCCCGTAACATTTAATGATATACATAATTTCGAAATCAATAATTCGAATATAAGTATAAACGTTTATTCATTAAAAAATAACCGTACTGTAGTTGGTCCTATTTACAGATCAGATTTCAAATCATCTGATAGAACTAAAATCAATTTACTTTTACTTGATGGTGAGAGTCAAAGTCATTTCGTTTTGATAAAAAACTTGTCTCGACTTGTTCGAAGCCAAATCACTAAACATCACGGCAAATTATATTTTTGTGATGATTGTTTACTATTTTTTACCACTGAAAATAGTCTTAACGATCATGTATGCGGTGGCGTCTGTACAGTATTACCTGATAAGGGAACATATCTGCATGTAACGGTTCGTTACACGAAGAGTAACAAAATAAAGTAAAAGTTAACAAAAAAATAAAATTTTAATTATAACTAAAAACTAATTAAAAATATACTTACTTACTAAAACCTTAATGACAAAAATAAAATAAATATAAACAAAAACTTATACGTAAACTCGGGCGCAAATGACGTTTTAAATATCTGTGAGCGCGAACGATGAGTGAACGAAGTGGAAACAGGTTCGCCCCGGTTTAGAATAAACCGTCGAAACATCGCGGCGGAGTCCGAGCGAAGTTATCATAACGCAAGGACGTACGGCTTTTGTACTAAAACTGCCAAGTCACGACGAGCTACGAGTCGTTAAATTCACTTTTTAACAATTTCTACAAATCTAAGTTGTGTTGTGTTACCCCAATATCGGGTGAGTGTTGTAAATGATTTTTAATTTTAGTGCTTAGCTAGTGCTTAGTAGTAAGTACCTATCTACTGTTATTAAAAAAAAAAATGTATTTAGTGCTTGCATGTGTAGCGCTTAAGTGTTTATCTTTTAATTATTAGTACGTGAGCGTGGTTAATACTACGTCAAAACAAATTAAATTCGCCACGTACATAAAACGTAATACACACATGACCTTGTATGACCCCTACGGTAATTGACAATCATCCTAATTTTATTACGTTTCCTTTACTTTTATTTTCCATACAACAAATTAATGTGCTAAGCAATTCATATTGCATTAGATATTGTTTTATAAATATGGAACTCATTTTATAAATAATGGATAATTATTTACCGATGCTTTGGAGTTAATCTTCATTAATCGTGTTTTTAGTGCTTAAATCTAGATTAAGAATGATTCTTGTGACTGCCTCATCAGTATTAACTATTTTTTGCAATAATCATTTCATCTGATCCGCTTCTCGCCGCTTCCGGTCTGATGTCGCAGTCATAAGTACGAAATCGGACTTTGCTAAAATTGTCCGTATCGGAATTCCAGGGTCCCCGTTCCGGGTTTCAAACACTTCTCTCCGTGGAAGTTTGGGGCAAGATTGCTGCCTTGGACAATCAAGCCTGGTGGACCTGGGCTGCCACCGAGAACAGTTTTACGCCTACCGGAAATCGGAAGATCAGTACCGTGGCCTTGATTATTTCTGGGACTTTGTGTCGCTCGATTGCCAATTATTGACCCACTACCTGAACCCTCGTAAATTAGATTTAATAAACCTTTTGTTGTACATGTTTAGTTTTTTATTGTTTAATTTCCTTTTTGTTACTACCCTTCTACTAGGGTATGCCACATTGGCGCCTGACAACGGGTATAATTGCAACCGAAACGATACTGGTCTTGTAAGCATTTGATAGTTTTTATTGGTGTTGGCTCTAAACCATAGACTTTAAGACTGATTATGCTAATTTCTACTTACAAAATACCTACCAAATAGACTAAATGTTATATTGTTATGTTGTATACTCTTGAATACTAATTAACCCAATATTTAAAAACAAGCTATAACAGATTGCAGTGTTACCACATAGTGGTAGGTATTTTGTATCTGCTTTTAAATCATTGTTGTAGTTGGTAATTTTACTTTCGTTGCAACACACTCTCGATATAATCACAATGTCGTACGCTATAAAATTTTTGTCCTTACAAAAAGCTGAATTAGAATACGAAGTGGAGCTTCGTGGTGGCTCTGGGGATTCGGTTCTTGAATTAAGGAAACAAATCACAAAATTATCACAACTTAATACTTCCGAAGACATAACCGAATCTTATTTAGAACCAAGCGAGGATTTAAAATGCGTCAAAGAATCCCTCCTCAAAGCACATACTCTTCTCTCAGGTTTGAAATCAAAATTTGATAAAAACGCTTACACCAGAACTGAGTCATTGCTACATCACCTCTATCATCGGATCAATAGAATCACTAATAACCCAGAAGTTACCGACGTTTATAAAGTCTGTGTTTCTAACTTTAACGCTTACTATAAGGAACTTATTGCCTTGAGACCCCAGAGCTCACAAACACAAGCCCCTTCCACATCTTCTATTGAAGCAGTTATTGAACCAACTACCATATCTATCTCATGTAGCGAACGCAGTTTGTCGGCAGACATAAGCAAGCTTAAATACACGGGAAAAACTTGTGTCCACTCATTCATTTTAAAAGTCGAGGAGTTCGTTGAATCCCGTGGTATATCTTTTGATAAAATACTCTCGTTGGCTTATGAGATATTTTCTGGCGATGCATTGCATTGGTATCGTTACAACAAGTATAAAATTAAATCTTGGGAAGATTTAGTTAACTTGCTTAAACAAGATTTCAGTAGTAGCGATTATGACTATAGGCTTGCCGCAGAAATTCGTTCTCGTACCCAAGGTGAACGAGAGAATATCACAATCTATATATCTATCATGCACGGATTGTTTTCACGTTTAAGCAAACCATTTTCGGAATCAGAGAAATTAGAAATATTACTTCATAATATCCGTCCATGCTATGCAAGTACACTAGCGGCCACTCAAAACATCGAAAGTATCGATTCCCTGGTGGCAACTTGTCGTAATTATGAGAACGTTCAATCCAGATTTTCTCAATTTCATGAGCCACCTAGAGTATCGAGCAGCACCATTGCCCCTGAGTTTGCTTACAAACAAAACTACTACGAAAATAATTATCAAAAAACAGACCCTAAAAATCAAGATAAAACACAAAAACCTTATTACTATAATACTAACAACTCTAATAAACAAAATTTTACTCCTTCATCTTATCAAAAACAATCTACAAATTCTAAACAACAAAAGAACGAGACCGTTAATGTTGTCAGCACTGGCCCCATATATTGTCCAAGATGTCGCTCTCATGAACATTCCCTTGGTGCTTGTAAAGTGGATCGTACCATAGTTTGTTTTAAGTGTGGTGAGAAAGACGTCCGCTATCCGGATTGTCCTAAATGCAACCCAGTTAATGACGAGAATCAAAAAAACTAATAAGTGTGGATTGCAAAGATAGTGTTCGTACAAACACTTATTCTCATGTAAATTTTAATAAGTCAGATTGGCAGCAGTGGTTGAACTTTGTCACTTCATTTACTACTTATAACGCTGTCTCTTCAATCCACGTTAATCGCGTCAACGTTTCCAGACCCTATGTGTCTGTCGTCATTAATAATAAAAATATTATCGGCCTTCTTGATACTGGGTCGTCCACTACAATATTGGGTAACGGCTGCCATGAATATTTATTGCAAGCTGGCTATGATCTACAAAAAACCGATACTGCTCAATTCATGGCAGCAGGTGGGGAAAAATTAGACTCTAAAGGAATCATATATGTCCCAATTACTTTTTATGATAAAACACACGTGCTAAAAGCCTACGTAGTACCTAATATTAAACATTCGCTAATACTAGGAATGGACTTTTGGAGATTATTTGGCCTTTTTCCTAAACATCTCGATAGCATTGTCTACTTTAAGGATTCTGATGAGGTTTTTACTTCAGAAATTGAAGCAAACCCACCTAATATACACTCCTATGAGCACTTATCACAGGAACAAAAAATTACTGCTGATCGTATAATATCATTGTTCCGTGATGTGTCATACGAGGAACGTGGTCTTGGTCGAACTAATTTGATACAACATGCAATTGACACTGGGGATGCTGCCCCCATTCGTCAACGCTACTATAGAATGTCCCCTGAGAAGCAACGCGTTTTAGTTGAGCAACTCGACGAAATGATCAAGGAAGATGTGGTAGAACCATGTGAGAGTACTTGGTCATCTCCTGTTCTTCTAACGCCAAAGAAAAACGGGGAATTACGCTTTTGTCTTGACAGCAGAAAGCTTAACGCTGTCACCAAAAAAGATGCATATAGTCTACCCTATATTGCTGAAATACTGGACAACCTACGTGATGCCAAGTATTTGTCTAGTATAGATCTCTCCAAAAGTTTTTGGCAGATCCTGATAAAGGAAGAGGACAGACAAAAGACGGCCTTCTACATTCCGTCGCGTGGCACCTTTCAATTCAAGGCTATGGCTTTTGGCTTAACAAATGCACCTGCAACGCAACAAAGGCTAGTAGATACCTTGTTCTACGGACCAGAGTTTGAACACAGAGTTTTTGTGTTCATTGACGACGTGATAATTGTTTCAGACGACTTTGACCAACACATTTCCCTGATGATGCGTGTTCTCGAAAAACTTAAAATGGCTAATCTGACAATAAATTTTAAGAAAAGTCAGTTTTTCAGGAAGCAATTGAAATACTTAGGGTATGTGGTGGATTCAAACGGACTTCATGCTGATCCAGAAAAAGTGGAATCTATTGTTAATTATCCGATTCCAACTAACCGCAAGGAAGTTCGAATGTTTTTGGGTACTGCATCTTGGTACCGGAAATTCATTCCAAACTTTAGTACGCTAGCTAGTCCCTTAAATAAATTAACCAGCCAAGGTAAGAACGCTCCACCTTTTGTGTGGTCCGAAGAAGCAAATAGCGCTTTTTTAAAATTGAAAAAATGTCTCGTGTCCACGCCAATTCTTTCTTGTCCCGATTATGCTAAGCCTTTTGAAGTGCATACCGACGCAAGTGATTATGGTATGGGAGCAATACTAACCCAAACTGTCGATGGCACTGAAAGGGTCATAGCATATATGAGTAAATCATTTTCAAAACCAGAACGCAACTATAGCACCACCGAACGCGAAGCGTTAGCTGTGCTAACAGCTATTGAGCACTGGCGTTGCTATCTGGAAAACGGACAAATGTTTACCGTATATACGGATCATTCTTCCCTAAAATGGTTTCTCAACCTCAATAATCCAACAGGAAGATTAGCCAGGTGGGGAGTAAGACTCTCCGCCTACAATTTTACCATTAAACACCGTAAAGGTACTGAGAACGTGGTACCAGATAGTTTGTCTCGCGCTGTCCCAATATCCGCTATCGATACTTCGGCAGACTCGCTGACTCAGAAAACCAAAGATGACTGGTTTTTAAATATTGTTGAAGGATGTATTAAATCACCAACATCATTTCCCAACTACCGATTTCAAAACGGAAAACTTTTCAGATTCATTAAATCTGTTAACCCCTTAACCAGGGAGTTTGAGTGGAAGGAGGTAGTTCCATTGGAGTTACGACGGAAAATAATATTTGAAAATCATTCTGAACCCACGTCAGGCCATTTCGGAATTTTTAAAACACATAAACGTGTTAGTTTAACTTATTTTTGGCCAAACATGCACAATGATGTAGTCGAATTTGTATCCAGTTGCGATACCTGCCTTTCGCATAAGCACCCTAATCACTCAACTCTGGGTACAATGGGGAGGCCTAAGGATTGCAGTAGGCCATTCCAAATGTTGAGCGTAGATCTTGTTGGGCCCTTGCCCGTATCTAGAAAGCAAAATACCTTCTTGCTGGTTATAACGTGTTGCTTTTCTAAATATTGCCTTTTATTTCCCATTCGTCGAGCAACTTCTGATATTATTTCAAAGATAATTGAAGATAAAGTATTTCTCATTCACGGGGTACCGAGCACTATTTTAATGGATAACGGACGTCAATTTACCAGCCTCACGATGAAAAAATTATTTGAATATTATAATATCCCAAATGTTTTTTATACCCCTTTATACACCCCACAAATAAACACAGTAGAACGTTATAATAAGACTATAATGACGGCAGTTTCTACATTTATTGACGGCGACCATAGGGTTTGGGACTCTAACATTTCCAAGATTCAATTTGCGTTAAACAGCGCCGTAAATGAGGTGACAGGGTTTACACCATCATTTTTGGTCTACGGGCGCGAGCTTGTTAGCTGCGGTTCACATTACGTGGACTCGGACCTGGAAAACCAAATAATTTTCTCTCCACGCGATGCCTACGCTGAAAACCTTGGTGTGTTGCATAAATTATTTGACAAAGTACAACTGTCATTAATTAAAGCACACTCAAGAAATAGTACTAACTATAACCTTCGCCGTAGGAACGTGGACTTCAACGTGGGTGATATCGTTTGGAAAAGGACCTTTTACCAAAGCGACAAAGACAATAAATTCTCTAAAAAGTTAGCCCCTAAATTCTTAAAATGTCGTATTGTTACAAAAAAATCGAAATTAGTATACGAACTTGAAGACATGGCAGGACGCAATTTAGGTACCTGGCATGTAAAAGATTTTAAGCTAACCTAGAAATCAGATTGCTTTAGGATTAATGGATTTTTTTAGAAAAATCCTAACCTAAAAAGGGGGGTATGTAACGGTTCGTTACACGAAGAGTAACAAAATAAAGTAAAAGTTAACAAAAAAATAAAATTTTAATTATAACTAAAAACTAATTAAAAATATACTTACTTACTAAAACCTTAATGACAAAAATAAAATAAATATAAACAAAAACTTATACGTAAACTCGGGCGCAAATGACGTTTTAAATATCTGTGAGCGCGAACGATGAGTGAACGAAGTGGAAACAGGTTCGCCCCGGTTTAGAATAAACCGTCGAAACATCGCGGCGGAGTCCGAGCGAAGTTATCATAACGCAAGGACGTACGGCTTTTGTACTAAAACTGCCAAGTCACGACGAGCTACGAGTCGTTAAATTCACTTTTTAACAATTTCTACAAATCTAAGTTGTGTTGTGTTACCCCAATATCGGGTGAGTGTTGTAAATGATTTTTAATTTTAGTGCTTAGCTAGTGCTTAGTAGTAAGTACCTATCTACTGTTATTAAAAAAAAAAATGTATTTAGTGCTTGCATGTGTAGCGCTTAAGTGTTTATCTTTTAATTATTAGTACGTGAGCGTGGTTAATACTACGTCAAAACAAATTAAATTCGCCACGTACATAAAACGTAATACACACATGACCTTGTATGACCCCTACGGTAATTGACAATCATCCTAATTTTATTACGTTTCCTTTACTTTTATTTTCCATACAACAAATTAATGTGCTAAGCAATTCATATTGCATTAGATATTGTTTTATAAATATGGAACTCATTTTATAAATAATGGATAATTATTTACCGATGCTTTGGAGTTAATCTTCATTAATCGTGTTTTTAGTGCTTAAATCTAGATTAAGAATGATTCTTGTGACTGCCTCATCAGTATTAACTATTTTTTGCAATAATCATTTCATCTGATCCGCTTCTCGCCGCTTCCGGTCTGATGTCGCAGTCATAAGTACGAAATCGGACTTTGCTAAAATTGTCCGTATCGGAATTCCAGGGTCCCCGTTCCGGGTTTCAAACACTTCTCTCCGTGGAAGTTTGGGGCAAGATTGCTGCCTTGGACAATCAAGCCTGGTGGACCTGGGCTGCCACCGAGAACAGTTTTACGCCTACCGGAAATCGGAAGATCAGTACCGTGGCCTTGATTATTTCTGGGACTTTGTGTCGCTCGATTGCCAATTATTGACCCACTACCTGAACCCTCGTAAATTAGATTTAATAAACCTTTTGTTGTACATGTTTAGTTTTTTATTGTTTAATTTCCTTTTTGTTACTACCCTTCTACTAGGGTATGCCACATGCAATTTAAAAATTTTGAGCGGAAGCAAGATGTTCCCTTTGTCGTATACGCTGATTTTGAAACACTCTTAGAACCAATACAAGGTTGTGAGCCAAATCCAAGTACAAGTTACACTTCTCCTCGTCAACGTCACATCCCAGCAGCTTTTGCCTATTTTATAGTTTGCTCTTTTGACAAAAGTTTAAATCGGTTTGTTCAGTATCGAGGTTCCGACTGTGTACCTACATTTCTCAGTAAACTTTATGAAGATATTCGAAAAATTTATGAAATCTTAAATAATGAAGTAAAGATGGAATTTAATAATCATAATGCTAAGGATTTTGCTAGAGCCGATGTTTGTCATATTTGTAATCAATTATTGATAATTGACAAAGTTAGAGACCATTGTCACCTTACCGGACGATATAGAGGCGCTGCGCATCAATACTGTAATTTACGGTACAGTGTTCCTAAGTTAGTACCTGTATTTTTCCATAACTTAGCTGGTTATGATAGTCATTTATTTATAAAAGAATTAGCTGAGAGTTCCGGACCTGTAAAGGTTATACCGAGGAATAAAGAAAATTATATTTCTTTTACGAAATTTTTAAAATTAAAGAACGAAAAATATGCTCAAATACGATTTGTTGATTCATTTCAGTTCTTAGGAACAAGCTTAGAAAAGTTGGCAAAAGGTTTGCATAAAACTGATTTTGCTCATTTGAAAAATAGCTATCCTAATGAAAAACAATTTGAATTATTAACTCGTAAAGGAGTTTATCCTTATGATTACATGAAAAGTTGGGATTCGTTTTCTGAAAAACAGCTCCCCCCAAAAGAAAGTTTTTATAATTCTTTGATTGATGAAGCCATAAGCGAAGCAGATTATGCTCATGCACAAGAAGTTTGGTCTACATTCAAAATAAAAGACATGGGACGTTACACTGACCTTTATCTAAAAACAGATGTATTATTGTTAGCGGATATATTCGAAAATTTTAGAAAAGTTTGCAAGTCGAACTATCTTTTAGATCCAGCCTTTTATTTAACTGCTCCGAGTTTATCATTTGACGCTATGCTGCTTAAAACAGGTGTTCAATTGGAATTGTTAACTGACTTAGAAATTATACGTTTCATACAGAAAGGAATACGCGGAGGAATTTGTTTGTGTCCTACAAGATATGTCCAAGCTAATAATAAATACATGCCGTATCATGATCATACCGAACCCGATTCGTTTCTCGTTTACATCGACTGCAATAATTTGTATGGCCACAGTATGTGCCAACCTCTGCCTGTTTCCGATTTTAGACTGCTAGATCAAAATGAAATAGACCAACTAAATATCATGAACATAGCAGACGATGCAAGCTTTGGTTTTATTCTCGAAGTGGATTTAATTTATCCTGAGGAATTACATGATCTTCATAACGATTACCCCTTCTGTGCAGAAAAATTCATACCACCTGGTGGTAAAACTCCTAAACTAATTCCTAACTTGTATTCAAAATATGAGTATGTGATTCATTACGTTCATTTAAAAACCTGCATTAAAAATGGTCTTGTGTTAGACAAAATTCATCGTGTATTGACATTCAGACAAAGTACCTTTTTAGGTGAATATATTAATTTGAATACTGAACTACGGAAAAAAGCGGTAACTCCATTTCAACAAGATTTATTTAAACTGTTGAATAATTCCGTGTTTGGTAAAACATTGGAAGACATCGAAAAAAGAGTAGATGTGAGATTGGTTAATAGGTGGTCTGACGAAACCAATAAAACAAAAAAGTTTATTTCAGCAGACAAATTAATTGCAAGACCAAACTTTCATAGTGCTACAATTTTTTCAGAAAATTTTGTAGCTGTCCAGATGAAACCTGAGAGAATTTTTTTAGACAAACCAATTTACATCGGTTTTGCTGTATTAGAGCTCTCAAAAAGCCATATGTACCAATTTCATTATTCAATTATAAAACCTCACTATGGGGATAAAGTAAAGTTATGTTACACAGATACTGATAGTTTTGTGTACAAAATTGAAACATCAGATTTTTATAATGATTTAAAGAATAATTTCTTAAGTTACTTTGATACTAGTAATTATAGTGTAGATAATATTTTTGGTTTACCGATAAAAAACAAAAAAATTCCTGGCTTGTTTAAAGACGAGCTAGGAGGTGAAATAATGACTGAATTCGTAGGTTTGCGGTCTAAAATGTATTGCATAAAAACAGAATCATCACTTATTAAGAAAGCAAAAGGCGTTAAGAAAAATGTAGTCAGAGACTTGTCATCGTCTGACTATAGATCAGCTTTGCTTCATAACACAGTGATACGGAAAAAAAACATTTTGTTCAGATGTATCAAGCATGAGATTTTTACACAAAATGTTAATAAAATAGCATTGTCCAATTCCGATGACAAACGTTTAATTCAATCAGACAAAGTGTCAACCTGGGCTTGGGGTCATAATAAAATTATATAAAGTTTAGGTTAAAATGTAATTTAGAAAATAATTAATAGTTAATTTTATTAGATAAGTTTTAATATTTTTATTTTTATTATTAAATAAATTACATATTATATTAATATTTTGTATTATTTATAAAATTCACGCAAAAAATAATCGACAATACTGATGTCATGTTTATGAACACGTGCTGAGTATTATGTAGGTCGTCAGTGACGACAATCCCAACTAATATTATAAATGCGAAAGTAACTCTGTCTGTCTGTCTGTCTGTCTGTTACGCTTTCCCGCTTAAACCTCGCAACCGATTTTGATGAAATTTGGCATAGAGATAGTTTGAGTCCCGGGAAAGAACATAGGATAGTTTTTATCCCGGTTTTTGAAACAGGGACGCGCGCGATAAAGTTTTTCTGTGACAGACAAAATTCCACGCGGGCGAAGCCGCGGGCGGAAAGCTAGTATTAATTATAAACTCAGCAAAATGTGATTGATTCCTCAGTTCGATTATTTTTTTTACCATTCACACATTTTCTCTGACGGAAGTTGGACGATAGCTTCTATTTTTGTAAGTATTCATTTAGTAGTTTGCGTTACACTTTGTTTTACATTAAAAATATTTTTACTAATGAAACTTTATTTTGTTATAGATAATGGCTCAATCTCCTGACATCATGTTGTCCCAATACGCTCAAGATCCGCTAGAGGGATTTACACAAGAGTTTCCAGAGCTGAGTTCAAGACTACACGCGCACGCCTGTCTTCAAAGAAAAGTGAAAAAGCCTAAACATCAAAAAGGCGTTTCAAAAAGAAGACTAGGACCGACGAAATCCTATGTGATAACAAAAAACCAGAAAGGAAAGAGGCTCATCAAAATAGAAGTAGTTGACTTAAGTGAAATGGGTTCGGCTTCATCCTCAGAAATCGAAGATCAAGAGGATAATGTGCTGCTAAGCGCACAATACGTGGTCCAGGATTCATACGATGAGATCATGGACCTCACCGACAATCTAGTGCAAAAAATATCAAAAAAACTTTGTGGTGATAACTTTTAGTGTTTTTTTTTTCAAGTGTTAGTTTTAGTGTAATGTAAGTAATAAGTTTTTTTTTGTATTTTTAGTGTTTTTATAAGTGTAGTTTTAGTGTAATGTAAGTAATAAGATTTTTGTATTTTTATTATAAGTGTTTTTTGTGTAAATATAGTTCTACAGTCAGATGTAGTGTCTTCTTATTTTGTATTCCCGTTAAATTAAACAACATTTTTATCAAGAAATAATTACTTTATTTAAATTGTCAATATACATAATTTAAAGAATTTAATTAAAGTTAATATTATACTGCTACATTTTTTTCAACACACCATTTCTTTATACACATCACATTCTTTAATGCACAATATTTCTTATGAGTAAAACAGTTAAATAATGTAGGGTTATCAAAACAATAAAGTTTGTAAAGAGTACTTAAATTTGGAGCGCCTAAACAAGTTACATCTAAAACGTCATTTTGATTACATAAATTATGCACCCATTTGATCTTTTCTTCTCCTTTTACTAAGATATATTTGCCTTTTAAATAAGGTACGATAAGTCTTTGAAATTCTCTATAGTCAATATATCCTTCATTCCACCGATAGCCTCTGTTTTTTTCGATCCAGCAAACTTGCTTTTTTTCTTCAGCAGTCAATGAAGAAAACGGGTATGGAGGCTTAATCAAAAATATGTGAGTATGCTCTTGAGTAGCTATAGCAAATTCTTTTATTCTATAAATTCATTTTTGCTATTTTTAAATCCTTGCAGATCTACGATTATATTATTGCTATTCATGATATTTTCTTGACGATATTACTCAGAGGTTTGTATTCAAATATACAATCGTTTAGAATCAAGCAATAAGCAGCTGTCTGATCTGGTATCTCTTGGTCTGTTTCAATTTCAACTCTTACGTCGATCGAACCTTTTAAAGTTTCGTGTTGTCTTGAACAGTCGATAACAAATAAGGGAGCTACGTCTCTGAATTCTTTCAAGCTCAACAACGGCTCCGACCGGCGTCCGTGATACGACTGCTGAAATCTTGAATACTGTTCGTATAATAAAGCAATTTTTTCCTCTGAAAAACTGACATTTAGTCCTTCATACGGATAATATGTTGAATTTAAAAAGACTCTTACATCTCGTACGTGACAATGATCAAACTCCGCCATTGACAACACAGCATTATGTTTGCGATTGGTTTGTAAGGCAATTACAACAAATCGTGGTTTTTCTATTTGCGATGAAGTTTTTATAGACCAAGTGTGCTTACGTGTTTTAGGTAGTAATGGATATTCATACAGATCCCAATTACGAAACACTAATGGAATAGCTCGATCTTTCTCCAAGTGTTTCAATAGGTTAATCCTCTCACGGTCTGAAACTTTGATGTGTGGAACGCGCCAAATAATTTTATTGATTATTATGTCATCTACAACTTCACCTGCATTTAACTTGACCGCATTAAGGTTAGTATTACTTCTCAGTAACACTAACTCGTGTTTACAGTTAATGATAATTTTTTCATAATCCTCTGCAAATCCCAGTATTCTATTTAATGGTATAGATGCAGAAAATGCTCCACCACTTGTATTGTTGGTTCCTGCGGTTGACCACCCCCAAACTCGACCACATTTGGATTCATTTTCATTTAAGGATAGGTAAGATTTCATTGTTGTAGTAATACCAGCATTTTTAATTTTATCAATTTCGACTCCATTAAGTTCATATCTTATGTCTTGGAAGAGGAATAAGCCTGGATTATTAACGAAGTGCACATTTGATACTTTTTCTTTGGTGGTGCTGTTATACACAACTACTTTACCTTCGATATATAGACTACTAAGTGAAGGTAACACGTACAAGTCTTGTTGGTTGATAGGTATTCGTATTTCATCATTCTTGTTGAAACTTGTCACGTATGGTTTGTAGGAATGATACTCGAAACTTTCAATGCTGTTATCGTATGATGTTTGTTGAGATATATTTAAAATATTCATTTTATTAAACCAATTAATTTGAGAAATTCTTTATTGGTCTTTGTTAGCTTCTTTTTAAGCTGAAGCGGTCTGTCTTTGTGGAATGTTCTTTTAGAACTGAGTGGAGTGCGCAATGTAGAAGGATTTTTATTGAAGTTAATCATTTTTTTCTGAAATGTAAATAAAGTTGTACTTCTTCACCTCGTAAGTTTATCTCTTTGTTTTCAGCATCCAACAGCCTGATATTGATAGCGCTTATAGAACTTTGATTGACAGGAAAGTAAATTAAATTTTTAGGTATTTCAATTATTCGATAACCAGGTGGTACATTAGGCACGAATTCATAAATTATATGGCTTGCTTTCCCGTTCACAAATGAACCACTGACTACATCGCATTCGATCCTCACAATGGTTGTTGATAGAATGCTCACAGGATACTTTGATTCAGTACTTATATTTGCATTTATTGTTTGCATTCCAAAACCTAAAATTTTACCAATTGAGCTACTTTATGAAAATGAACGTCTTTAGAACAAAAAATATTTGTTTTCAATGTGTTATTATTACAAGTAAGTTTTAATGTAGTGTTCTTGATGTTATTTTTTAAGTAATCACAAATATCCTGAAGCTCGTAAGACCCTTCAGGAATTTCGATGATCTCATTTTCACCATAGTAAAACTTGTTGTTTCTTTCATCTATGTTGGGAATTGAATTGAAGGTTGAAAAATATAAAAGACCGCATTCGTAGTCCTCTCGAAGCTCTAAAGTCGGTGAATAATTTGTTGTTAAGGAGGCTCCTGTTCCGGTTATAGACACAGTGAAAGACATTATTATACTGACACGTTTATTTATAATTTTCATTATATAAATGTTTTTTTCCAATAATTTCTTAAAAATTTCAGACACAAATGACCACAGTTTATTGTACCAAAGGCTTGATGTCGTACATAATTATAGTTTATAGATAAGTTACTAAAATATTTGACTAATTCTAATGGAGGTTTTAAATTACCAAAACTGTCATAATATTCAACATAATCATTTTGCTTTACAAAGGCTACCCAATGTGTGCCAGGATTTTTATTACTATCCAAATTCATGATTGCACATTCTATCTTCTTAGGTTTTGCAGGTAATGTATCTCTCATGAATACACCACGAAAGAATGGAATATCACTAGCATGTTCTAATATATCCAAGTTAGTGAGCGCACGTCTAGGTAGCCGCTTAATCAGTTTTTTGAGGGATTGAGATATAAACCAGCTCCTTTTTTATGAGGTTTTATATACAGTCCTTTTCCAAGGGCTACTGCTTCCATCATTCTGTTATGCCTTTCTGATTCCATTAGACTCTTTTGTGCGGCTTTAGAATCATTAACAGCTTTTGCTATACCAGCTGCTCCTCCAGCAAGAGAACCTAAAGCCGATAACCCCGCAAAAATAGGAATAAGTGGTAAAAGTCCACCACATTTTGGAAGAGGAATACATCGAGGTAATCGTATTCCTTTTTTGTTAGCGAAAAGTTTTTTTGCAGCTGCATAAGCATATTTTATAGCAGAGTGATTATCTTTAGATTTAATTTTTTTTAATTCTGTTTTTATTTTCTTTATCCCTTTCTTAAATGACGTTATACCTCGACCGGCTCTGATTTTTGCTTTCATCGCATTTTTAACTATCCATGAAGCAATTTTTTCTCCTCTTCCAACATCTTTTGATTTTAACCTTTTTTTAGCCATATTTAACAATTCTAAGTCAGCCTTTTGTCGAGCACCAGAATCTTTATTCAAATAAGCAATATCGTGGTGCATACAAGCCTCGTCCAATTTGTTAATCCCACGCTCGCCTCGAAGTAATCGTTTCTGAAGTTTAGTTCCAGGACCACAAAATTGATATCCAGGTAAGTGTAACTCAAACGGTAAATGATCTATCAATGTATTAATTATACCACTGCCTCCCTTCATCGATTATCACAAAGTGAGTTATAGAGGAATTTATGTTTTATTTATATACACATTCACTTTTGTCAACCCAACTGTTTTCCTTATCACTTAAGCCTAACCATTTAACAAAAAGTTTGTTTCCTTTCCTTTTTATAACTTTTTCGATAAGATAAAGATCAGGCAGCTTCGTTTTTTGTAATTCATATCCGTAAAAAGAACCAAGAATAATTTGATTGTGTTTATCTTCAATTTGATACGTTTGTGGATTTGTTTGTTTGATTTTTATGATACGAAAAATTTCGGTAGACCAATTAGGTGTGTAACCTTTATAAAAATCTCCTTTGAATTTACTAATACGAACAAAGTCGCCAACTTGAAAAGTTGATCGTTTATGCGTTTGTGGCTTTTGGCTTTTAATAATATTAGATCTAACAACAATCTCATTGGAATCATTAACATTTATTGGTTTGAATTTTGTAACCCGATGCAAAGTGTTATTGTACTGCAGTACAACTGCATCTAAATTATTTTTAAACCATTGATAACGACCGCATAAACTAAATATTTTGTAGAGATGTGATTTTATCGTCCTTATTACTCGTTCTACAATTGCCGCCTTTTTAATAGAGTATGTGGAATAATGATTTATGTTATAACTTTTTGTTAACTGTTTAAAACAATCGTTATAAAACTCTGTACCCAGATCTGTTTGCAAAGGACAATGTTCGTTCTCCATACATTGTTCGCCGTTAGATCAACAGTGCCGAAAAAATACTTTCTAGGTTCTAAATGACACAAATCTTTATGTAAGAACAATTATTCCTGGCGGACCAATTCTATAAACTTATTGATAGCAATATTGTTATCATAACCTCTTACTTACTAGTATTGTATTATATTATTTTATGCACATCGATTTGGAAAATGTTCTGTATTGTAGTTGTCGCAGCCAAATTGTATTATAATATTGGACGGGTTTTGGAAATAGCTCGGCGTTCCACTTTTATGATTTACTTAATTACATTTTGCACGTAAATAAATAACATGAATCCTATGTTTACTTTCCACTCTTGACATTTAACACGTGACTTACCAAACTAACTATCTCCATGGTTACCGTCTTAGTCTATGCATGACTAGGGATTGAACAACTTTTAATTGAATATTATTAACAATTCTCGATAATTATTATCGATTGAAAAATATTCGGTATTTGAATCGAAAGATATATTCAATTTTATCAATATCAAAATATTCAATTTTAATAATAAAATAAATATTATTTACTACCACTTATGAAATGTTCTGAAAATTGCCTGGAGCGCTCCCCCAATCCTGGGTTTTCCCTTTCCAAGCTGAGAGGACATAATTTTGGTTCTATCGATACATTATAAAGGTACTTAATATTTGAAATGTATTACCAATTATTATTATAAGCATTTTGAGCGAATAAAACTTTCAATTCTATTAGAACTTTAGACATTTCTCTCACTTTAAGCGGCATTGGATTTTTCATCGGATTTTGAAACTGTTACAGATATATTAAAGATGATCCCATATTGTTGTCATTGTCTTTATCAGTGTTATGATCACAATTCTTTTTATTTTATTCATGACCTTCGACCAGTTGGACACATTAGATTGCTTCTTGTAGTATCGTGCAATATATTTTTAACTTTTAATTAAAATCTAGTCATACTGTAGCAATTTGGACGATTTATTTTATTTACAAGATCGGTATCTTATTGTCTATGATGACCGCAGTCAACATCACTATTACATGGATTCCTAACAATGAAGTACGGCATTGCCTTGTGCCGATTTTACATAGATTTTATCGACACAAATTATGGAACTTCATAGGATATGGAGCAGGCCACGCCCTAAAATGTCCGGATGTCGTCATAGTATTATGGAATACATATTAAAGACTTTTATTATTTCATTTTCTAATCCTCAAGTGTCCGTTACAATCTAATTAATATTTAAGTATTCAAAAAGTAAGAGATTAATTTTGATACTTTACTGCTGTGCCCAGGAATCTAAGGCGGTTTCTGACAATGTCCTTTCTAGGCTTTCGTGTTGATTCGGTAAATATACTTCTCATTGCATTCGTAACACTTTGTTTGGATTTAGATTTCAACGGTCTAACCCATACGTATTTTGAAAAAGCGTCAATAACAACTAGAACATATTTATATCCTTTATTAAATGATGAATATTTTTGAAAATCCATAAGGTCAGCTTGCCATAAATCATCTATCCCTTTAATAATCGTATGTCGATGGATGAAATTTCTTCTCGCTGCTTTGTGTAGCTCGTTGACTATATCTTGTTTACTCATTCTTGATAGATTTTGCTGTAATCATCCGATCGATTTCTTCTTTCGTGTAATAAAATGTAGATAAATTATTAGTTGTTAATTTTTCCAAATTATTGAGATACTTCTTAATATTACTTTGAATGGTTTTCAATTCATTTTTTAAATCTTGAACACATTTATCCACATACTCTTTATTTACAGCCTCGTCATCGTTTTTAGGAGTTGGTAGTCCTTTTAATCTCGATGATTTTAAATCAAAGTCGCCTGTATCTGATCTTACTAATGTGTCATCTGTAAGAATATTTAATTAGTAAACTCAGACAGTCGTAAACGCTTATGAACGTGATGACCAAATTTATCTATATTCATTGCCGTCTGCTCGGCTTCTGTAGTGTAATGGTACTGCCAAACCCTCCTGTTGGAAGCTTTATATATTTTATATCTTTTATGATACCAGCTTCATGCAATTCCTCTATTATTGAATAAATTTCATTTTGTACTCCAGTGTTACCAGCTGCCCATGATCCAAATAGTAATTTTAACCTTTCCACTAATTCATTTGGATCATCCCAATAAACTAAATCAGTATCCTTCTTAACTTCTTTCAAAATATCGACACCTTCACCTCGTGGGAGACTTTCTACACTACTTGTGTGACTTCTAGAGAACTTAAACAAAGGTTTGATCACGTTCATATATTTAAATCCCTTGTTACTGTTTATTGGCTTTGATGGATCACAGTTTCGTTTGTGTGCATTGGTATCTATAAGTACTAATTTATAATTTTGTAAGTCCTCATTCGTAATAATTTTTAAATCTGGGATTTTTTTGTACAACAATTCTTTTAAGCCTGGAGTCTTTTTTAGGTTACGGTTTCCAATTTTCAAAATGCGGTCATCATCATGAACACGCGTATTACCGAGCATCAGCTTTCCCTTTACATTTCTAATACCATAAGGTACATCACTCATCACTTCAGATGACACCGACCATGATAAAGAATCGTTATTGGTACTCGGTGACGATTGAAGAGATTTAAATGAGTTTTCATGTACATCATAATCCACCGAAGGCGATGTAGTAAGGGTTTTATTAGATGTTTTGCAAACATCTATATTATCTAAATCCTCTTCATCATCGTCGCTTTCTTCATAATCTTCAGCAGAAGTATTTGATGCTTCACTTTCACTGTATTTAGTTCTTTTAGCTTCTGAGTTTTGCTCCGATCCTTCATTTATAAGACGTTTTTCATCAGTTTGGTTTGTTAGTAGTTTCAGCGGGTCAATGATAGGTTTAAATATCGTGTCCAAAGCCATATCATTTGAATTTTTTACATCTTTAATCATTTCTACTTTTCTTTTTACAGCTGCAGCAGATTTTACTATTTGTTCCTTTAAGTTTCGTTCCATTATTGAGATTCCTGCTCTGTTTGACTTCTCCAATTAAACTGAATGTTTGATAACTTAACATCTATACTTATAAAAAGTTTAGTCCATTACTATGAATGTATCAAACTTCATTCGATAACAGCCTTTGTTTCGTTCACAATCTTTATTGATAACCACATAACTGTAAGGTTTACTCCATACAGTTGAGCACATTTCACGAAACTGTGACCATGACATGTCAGACCCAACATGTTCGTCGTAAACGTGTCTTAGATTTATATCATCTTGCTTAAACAATATGATAAGATTTGCATTATCTCTTACCAGTTGCTTAGGTATTTTAGTATAAGTTTGATTCATATAAAAACAATCAATGTTTTTATGCCGACCCATGGCGAAATAATCGCGTATATTGTTTTGATTTTCACAAGCAACATCGTCAAATATGATAATCGACTCAGGCAATGCTTCGTGGGGACTTAAAATTTCACTATTATGATTATACTTGTTATAAGATGTGCCTGCAACCTTGTCCAATACTTTTTCTAAAAATACGTACTTGGGTTGGTATAAAGACTTAGAATACACATACAGGTTACGAAAACGTGGTCCATCCTTATGTAACAATAAACTAATAACTAAATTGGTCTTCCCACAGTTCGATGGACCGCACACGATACTACGTATAGTATTTGGCAATAATTTCCCGTGACGCTTAAGCTCGTTCGATGCTTCAGGACAGACGCATTCCAATTTAAGTGATTCTTTTTGTTTCAGAAATTTCATAACAGAATTTTTAACTTGACTGTTGTGATCGGTGGGTTTCAAAGAACTGAGGACAATATACTCACGTCGATGGTTAAAAGATGTAGTTCGAAAAAGGTTCATATTCATCGTGCATGGTTTACTTACGATCGTGTTATTGGGCGATCTAACGCACAGAGTGAGGTCGCAAACTGCGACCGAACGAATGTGAGTTAGAACGCCCAATAACACACTACTGTTAATGCATAAATTACACTTATTAACTCTTGAATTCACAAAAATGCCACAAGGAAGTGTAAATACCATAGCATTTCAGCTTTATTTACCTGGGTAAGCGCCGCATCGTCCGGGGCAGGTTTGCATCGAGGAAATGCCGGCTCTGCCAAGATCAAATCAAAAGGGGGTCTTAGCATGAGCATCCTGGGTCTGTTGAAGGGCGGACGCCCCATCCCGCCACGTCCGGGCATGCCTCTGCCGCCCCTGCCAGTTCCGCGAACCATTACAGCACTAATTTTGGCGGATTAAATCGACCAAGTTCGCACGAAATTCAAGCGCAAATAATGCGCTTTTGAGGCCGTGTAGACCTGGTTATCACTTGTTAATGTCACTAATAAAGGATGTATGCACTTTTGGAATGTATTTAAAACGTTTTCAACCCAAACTGTGGGATTTATTGAGAATTGTGGTATAAAAATGCAAAATGACAGCGACGCGTCTCGCGGCTTTCATCGATTTTGAAGGTTAGGTTCAGTGTTGCAAAGTTTGAAATTGGTTTACCCATAAAACAGTTTTATATCAAATTCTGATTTTACAGTTTATACTTTTAATGATTTTTTGCCAATATTTAATTTAATTTAATCAATTGTTTTCGTTTTCGTAAGAACTAAAACATATAACAGAAACTACGGTATGTTATGTTTCCCTATTAATTGGGTAAATTATCATCAGTGATACCAGTCTAGTGCACTAAAATGCGTTCAATAAATTATAATTCAATGCGAATATCTATTAATTTTTTTCATGAATGCAATGACTTTAAGATTAAATAAAATTAATATTTGATACAAATATTGTGTAAATGAAATCTTATTCATTGTAATCTACAATGGTAATTAGTTTAATTACACTCTTGGAAAATTTGCTTGTAGAACGTATCAGAATAAAAGTGACAGCTCCCAAAAAATTCGATATCAAAAATGACGTGGAGAAATAGGTTATGAGTTTGTGTATTAATTTATTTACAATTAATATTAATTGAACTAGTAGTGATATAAATTTTAGACCCATCTTAGTTATATAACACACAAAATGATTGATATAACGGATACCCAGAGTGAGTATTTCATAAACTTTATCAGTAAGTTAGTTTGGGGTCTTATTTTGTCAAAATTTAAGTGAAACAACTGGAAACAACCCTGTTTATCCTTTCCTGGAACGCTTTATTAGTTAATCTCTTCATTAATTATTCGATAAGTGTGTTAGTTATCATTAAAAATCCGTTTGGATAGTTTTTGAAGACTTCACCAAATACTTAGAAATCTGACCTTACGCCCACTATTTTTGGTCATATCTTTTAAATTACATGCATTTTTGTAGCAATTAATTGATTCTGAATGCCTAATTAAGTTCCTAATATGTTTACACAGTGGAAAGTAATGTTTTCATTGTAAAAGTACATAAATAATGATGCAAGCAGTGGTAATTTTCAATTGTCAGCAATTCAGCATCTATGTATTTGCCATTTTATGCTAAATATTGTACTAAAGCCATTTCTTTACCTTTTCCTAAACCAAGCATGTTAATGGTAGTGATAATAATAACAAGAAATAATAAAAAAATATAAACAAAATATACAGAATATGTTTACCTAACATAATGTAGTCTACTATTATTTGCTGCATGTTCTCTGGTCCATCGTTTCAGCCAAATGACGTCCACTGCTGGTCAAAGGCCTCCCCCATATTCCAATGATATCACCAAATGCTCTTTGTGAGGATGGAGTAGGGTTGCTAGACCAAATGTCCCGATTATCGAGAGAAAACATTATATTTGAGGGAATCCTACCAAATCCTGACCATATGGTAACCCTAGGATGGATCTTTCATGAAAAACTACTAAACAATTTGGTATAGAGATAGTTTAAAACCCAGGGCTTGAAAAACTCAATTTCTTTTTTTTTTGCGCTCTTCTGCAATAAGTCCCAAATTATAAGCAGATTTGTTCCATGCAGTTTTAACATGTTCAAGGAGCTCCCCAGCAGGACGCTCCTCATTCATCATCTGTCACCGAGTATATCATGGCGTTTCAGTTGTTTAGTGTAGCTGATGGTTGCCAACGCAGTAGCCAACTGATTTGGGTGATTTTCCAGTCGCATTTTATATTTGTTCCCTGTTAGGTTCAGCTCCTCTCTACTCATATTAAACATGGATATGAATATGGTTTTCGATGATTTCAGAAATCGGCGTCGGCCTGGCCGGCTTCGGTATGACGTTCCTCTTTCTGGGCGTGTTACTGTTGTTTGACAAGGGATTATTGGCCATTGGTAATGTAAGTAAATAAATTTTTGCAATTTATACTTTAATTTTGATGTAAAATAGATTTTAAGTTTAGCATGGGATTAACCTTCCAAACTTCCAAGTCCAACCATTTAAGTATTGACTTAGATAATTGAACCATTAGAATGAGAAACAAGCTTAAAATACCATCTAGTTACTGATTAAATTCCTATGTACATGTATATTTACATTTCATTGTTAAGTGTGTAAGAAAGTAAGGGTCTCTAAAATATTATTGGGGTGCAAATCAACCTGACCATGCATGTGTATAAGCAATTAGGCGACCAAGCCTGCGCTGCGACCAACGAAATAATAATGTACACACGGCCACACTGTTAACTGTCCATTTCCGTTTTTGCTCTTGCTCTAATCAAATGGCGATTCTTTGCGATAGAACGAGATGACATGACTGGCAATGGGCAGTTAACACTGTTGCCGATAGTACAAAGGTCGCGCGGCCAGGCCGCGTAATGCGCGCACTTGATGCACACTAGGCGACACACGACAGCTCGGCGACTAAACGCCTATAATTCTAGACAATTTTATAAATGACGTTGTGGCGAAGGTATTGGAGTAAGCGATAGCGCCTTTCAAGGATAGACCGAAATTCGCGTGGGTGAAGCCGTGGGTAAAAGCTAGTAATCAATAACTTGAACTTTCTGTGTCTTATTTACACCTTTTGAGTTTCAAAGTAAAAAAGGAGCATAATTTATAGAACACAGACGATAGAGATGTACGACTAACATATTTCTAAGAACATTGTTACTAACTCTACTAATATAGTCTCTAAGTTCAAATTGTTACTAACCAAACTATGGACTGCTTTTGTCTGATAATAAATGATTTTTATTTTATTTATTTATTTATTTATTTATTTATTTATATTTTTCGCCACGTCTTTCGCTGTAGTGTCATTGAAACGTACTTCGTTACAGCGTCTTTCGCCACTATGTACGGGATCCCCTTATTGAAGATGCTTTTGTTCGTTCGTTCGTTTCAGCCGAAAAACGTCCACTGCTGGACATAGGCCTCCCCCAAGGATTTCCACAAAGACCGGTCCTGCGCCGCTCGCATCCAGGCACCTCCCGCGACCTTCACCAGATTGTCGGTCCACCTAGTGGGAGGCCTGCCCACGCTACGTCTTCCGGCTCGTGGTCGCCACTCAAGAACTTTCCTGCCCCAGCGGCCATCAGCTCTACGAGCTATGTTCCCCGCCCACTGCCACTTGATTTTAGCGATTCTGCGGGCTATGTCAGTCACTTTGGTTCTCCTACGGACCAAGATGCATTGCGAACTTATTGGCCACTTTGGGTGTCACGAACTATTTGACGCTGACTGTACGAAAAAGTACCTTGTAGCCCTCCCATAACTCAGTGTCGCATTAGAAATTCACACACACACGGTAATCAAAATATGTGCCCATTATCCACTGCGGTATCAGTACTCAACGGTCGAATAACCTTTAGTAGTACTACGCAAGCAATAGAAACTGTTTACACATAAAACGTCGCTGATGTCATCATTGCAATTAGTGTGTTGTTTTTGGGCATATTGCTGTGACACTGGCCACGCCCCCTTTTTACATCTCCCTTTAGTTTCTGTGATCTGTGGCCGAACCTTCAGGTGCAATGGTAATTTGAATTTTTGTCTACCCTCAGATCCTGTTCATCAGTGGCCTGGCTTGCGTCATCGGTCTCCAGCGGACGTTCTTCTTCTTCTTCCAGCGGCACAAAGTGAAGGCCACGGTGGCCTTCTTCGGAGGCATACTTATAGTACTGGCCGGATGGCCCATGATCGGGATGGTGGCTGAGATTTACGGGTTCCTTTTGCTGTTCAGGTATGCTTAGAGCTGTCTTTTAGATAATAACTAACGTCCGTATTCACAAACATTACTATGAGGTCTCACAGTGCGCGTGGACGCACAGGGTGACACACGAACCAATCACAGAGCTCCATTCGACGCTGTGCGTTCAATTTGCTGATTCATTTAAGCAAGCATCGTTTGTGAATACGGGGGTAAGGATTCCTGGGCATTTAAGGATCAAAGAGGTCCAAAATAATGGAAATTGCAAAATTATACCACACATATTGCCCACGGCTTCACCCGCGTGAAATTTAGTTTGTCACAGATCGTCATAAATTTCTAGCCTATATGCCAATATTGCTGTAAAGTTTCATCAAAATCCGTCCCACGCTACGTGCGCTGCGCTGCCTCATCGGCCGTCAGTTCTGCGTACTATGTGCCCTGCCCATTGCCACTTCTGCTAGCTAATCCGTCGGGCTATGTCAGCGACTATAGTTCGTTTACGGATACCCTCATTTCTGATTCGATCTCGTAAAGAACTCGCGAACGCTGAATCACTGGAAAGAAAAATCTGCGATTTCGTTTACTTGGATGACTTATTTATTTCAAATAAACCTTCATTTTTGAAGTCAGGTAAAATAAAACTTACTGACGTTTATTTTTATGTTTTCAGAGGATTCCTTCCCGCCGCTGTGAACTTCCTAAGAATGGTTCCTATATTAGGGACCATCCTCAATCTGCCATTCATTGGTTCGGTAAGTATGACCTTCTAATCATCATCATAATTAATTTCAGCCATTGGACGTCCACTGCTGAACATAGGCAATGATTGACCTAATGATTTCCATAATGACGGGTTGGTAGTGGCCTGAGTCCAGCGCCTTCCTGCTACCTTTATGAGGTCGTCAGTCTACCTCGTGGGTGGACGTAAATATAGATACAGTCAGCGTCAAGTACTACGTGACCCCCAAAGTATCCAAAAAGTTCGCAACACGTCTTTGTTACAATTGGAATAAGGTGTTGTCAACCTTTATGAGGTCGTCGGTCCACCTTGTCCTACACTATCGAATTGCTATAAACTATAAACGCATGTTTTTTTACAGATGGTGAACAAAATAGCCGGCGACAACGGCAGAAATATGGTATGATAGTGCGTGACGTACACTCAGTGCTAGTGATGTGACGGGCGTTATCGAAAATGTACGCGTTCCGATTTCGGTGGCCGAATGTGTAGCGGGCCCTTTGAAATGTTGGATTTGAATTTTTGACCTTATGTGGAAGGGAATAAGGTTCAAAGTGGCTTTGATGTTCTGACTGTTTGAAGAAGGCTGAATTTGAACAGTTTTAGACTTCAAGGGAAGGTGATAGGCTTGTGCTAAATGTGTTTGTATATTTCGATTTCAACATATTAATAAAGTTGGATACCAGACAGAAAATTGAATTTTTACAGTTTTCGATCATAACTCGTGGAACCTAAGTGGTCTCATGAAACTGCGGTATTCGCTTAATAATTCAATGAGTTCTGTGAGTAAAACGAAAACCACATCAAAATCGGTTCAGCCAAACGCGAGATAATCGCGGACAAACATAGAGGTGAAAATTTTTATGTCAGTTAAAAAATCTCACACTAAGTAATAAACCAGCTTTATTTGGTTTGGATGTTTTTAATCAACCCAGATTGCACCTTATTTCCTTCACATAGAGTTCTTATTTATTTGTCTATTCTCAAGCAGCAAGTATTCCATACTAATTCGGTGTTACATAAATTGGAACGTGTATTATCTGTCGAACTCGCGGCTTCTCAAAAAAGTATTTTAAACTAATGTACAGATCGTTTCATCCACGAAGACGCGCCCCACCATTCTTCCTCTAATGTTTGAGTGTTATCGGTACACGCTAAATGCTCCATGAGTGCACACGCACACTACAGTAATGCCTTACGGATTGCTCGGATCAAACTCCCCGCACCCCGCGCGACCGAGACCAAACATTGGTGAGGCGCGTCCGAGTGGATGTCCCGTTCTCAAAACTTTTCTACAGTCAACCATATTAAAGGCGAAACTTTAGGAACTAAAAAACTGTTTAAGTATTGCAATATAATGTACAAAACTGGATTTTGGGGTTGAAATATTGTATTTATTTATTTTAAAATACATTTAAGTATTATACCAGCTTGGGTTGCAGTTTTTTGTTTTATTTCTTTAGAGTATATATTTTTGGGCTTGACTGTACAATATTTATTTGTATTCCATTTTCTACATAATATATCATTTTATTACGTTTCACAATAAGTATTGCTTTGACAAAACCTCACATACTTTTCTATAACGCCATTGGGTGAAGCGATGTCGAAATCGAATCGAAAGCGAACGCCATCTTGTCTACTAGTTCGATAAATACTATTTTGACGCAGCCGCGTGTTGTAGCAATATTAGCCATTTGTAAATATTTCCTATAAGACTGTACTTATTGTTGTACATAGCTACATTTGTCGATATATTTTTAATATATTATAGGTCTAGCATTTAACTCAGTCAGTGCCTGAGGTATGGGAGCGGCACGGGAGGGTGTCGTTGTGACGTCAAACGTGAGCGAGACTTCAGATGTGCTAAAGTCTGGTCGACGAGCACATAGAATTTCGTCCAATGACCCCAAGCTACCCATCCTTATCGCTCGCGCGTAATTATATTGCTGTCGCGACTGTGCGACGGGCGACCGCAGTGAGTGTGCGAGCGCGACAGCAACATAATTACGCGCGAGCGATAAGGATGGGTAGCTTGGGGTCATTGAACAAAATTCTACGTGCTCACAGACCGGGCTTTACTACCCGTTCGCGCTATATTGCCGGTCCGTGGAATGCGCGTCCCCTCCCCCAACCGCGATTGAACGCAATTAGTTAGTGATCAAACGCAATTAATGTGTCTTATTTTACGCAAATACACAATTTTAATCAATAATCTATATATTGATGATTGATGTTCGTTAGTCTGATTAAAACTCGAGAACGGCTGGGCCGATTGAGCTGATTTTGGTTTTAAAATGTTTGTCGTAGTCCAGGGTAGGTCTAAACGGTGAGCAAATACGCGCGCGATATTGTTTTTCTGTGACAGACAAAATTCCACGCGGGCGAAGCCGCGGGCGGAAAGCTAGTAATAAATAAAAAATGTTTTAAATATAGTTTGTCACAGTTAAAGACGCTTTCCTTCGAGTGACGTCATATCGCCAGCGGCAAAGTTATCGCGAACGGATAGTACATACTTATTTTATGCAGAACAAGGCAGGTATTTGACCGCCATCGCACCTGGTGTTAAGTGGGATGCAGTCTAGGATGGTACATATCTGCCCTGTAAGTGCCTATTCACTCTCGCCTTGAAAAGGCCCGGATTATAGTGTTCGGGAAAGTACTTGTGTGCTCTGTCACGTCATAATATGTCAATGTCACGCTCCCATACCTCAGAAACTAACTCAGAGCACTAGATCTATAGTCGGATTTCCTCCATAAAATACACTCGTCGTCAAATAAATCGCACCTCGCGCGACTAGCACTTTAAAACGTATGCATCCCCACTTCCCACCAATATTGGCACTATTTAAAAGCCTAGTTCTAAACTTGATTTCATTATGGGAAAGGTTTTTACACCAAAAATGAGTCTTTAGAAGGATCCAGAGTCACTTCTTCAAAAAATAGGTAGTTACGCTTGTGCCAATTTTTATGGCTATAAAACTGTTAAGTTGGGATTAATCGCTATCCATCTGTTAAAGAGGACACGTGAGATCATTATTTGGTTTTAGAACCATAAAAAATGGTCTAATTGATCCCAGAGGTGAGCCCAAAGTGAGGTATTTTTTCAAGTCACATTTATGGTATATGTTAATCATTTATTAATAAATTGAATGTGTTTTTCTTTAAGGATGTTTATTGGGCTTTCAAATAACACCAAAATTGTTGGGGCACCATGATTGTGTCAGAAGAAAATTTTTAAAGTTCGCGTCGCGGAAGGTGCGATTTATTTGATGTTGAGTATAGTTTTGGTATAAAATGTACGTGAATGAGTGTAATTTAATTAATATTGTACCGTATCGTGAATACTTTAATCTGGCTCTAAAATTCGTGTTTTCCAATTGCTGTATAATATTTTTTTTTAATACAGCGTCAAATAGTCCGTGACACCCAAAGTGGCCAAAAAGTTCGCAACACGTCTTTGTTACAATGAGGGCTATCGTTTTTATACTTAACAGTTGGCACCCCTGGCGATTGACAGGACCTTACTCTACAGTGGCGCCATCTTGATGAGTGCAAATGTGATAGTCCTCCTACCACTTTAGCGCTCACCAGTTGGCGCCACTGTCTTCGCTACCAGCAAGTGACAGGACCTTACTCTACAGTGGCGCTAACTGGTGAGCGCTAAAACGATAGCCCTCATTGGAATAAGGTTGTGTTGTCAACTTTTTGGCCACTTTGGGTGTCACGAACTATTTGACGGTGACTGTACCTTCGAAATAAATAGTCAATTGAGTTGTCAGTTTGACGTCATAACAAAATTTCTATACAAAATTAGGGAGTGCGTTTTGACAGCTCGAAAACAGTAGATCAATTGACTGGTATCAAGTATAGCTCGCTTAATGAAAGTTGAGGCGAACACATACTCACACTGATGTAATTGAATACAGAACACAAACAACAACACATTCAAGTTTAAATATCGTAATAAATATAACATAATTACGTGCGAGCGACAAGGATGGGCAGCTTGGGGTCATTGGACGGGATTCTACGTGCTCACGGACCAGGCTTTAGCTGCCTCGCTCTTTTTAAATGACCCCAAAAATAGAGCGGAATAGAGCAACAAAGGACTGAGCGAGCGAGATGTTACTAGCAGCAACACTGTGAGACAAAAAGAGATGCGTGAAGCTACTTGACAGAACCATAACAGAACCGTTATTTGTAACTATTTGACAGTTCGTTAGCACTTATTGGCACGCTGAAAGGAGTTTTAAGATTTTTTCAAATTTTACGTGATTGATAATCGTGGATGTTTATGAGAAATAGTGCTTCAGAGATGTGGTGACTGGTTCAGTGATTGATTTATTTTACAATACAGTGAAATAATCCTGACACACAGGTGACATCAGTGCCTTCCTAAAATCGGTTTCGTTTGACAGCTCGTGGTTCGTTGCTCTATTCTGAAGTAATATTAACTTTATAGTCCGACTACGCAAGATTTCAGCGCTGACAGAGCGTATACAGATACAAATCTTTGCTTGTGTTGATGGCCTCTGTCAACTCTCGTTGAGCGAAGTATAGTACCCAATTATGAATTTTATTTATATTTTTCCTATTGGATGTATTAATTCAAACATTTTAAAATCGTAACCGTGAAGTATGTAGGCTGTGTGAGACTTGTATATTCCAAAACCTGTCCATGGGTGTACCTAGTTTCTTTCCGAAGGGTAGTGGGGTAGTCTAATCCAGGGGGTATTTCTGATTCAAGGGACGTAGGACTCCCTGAATCAGATTACCCCCTTTGTATCAGATAAGGGGGGTAAATTGATCCCTGAATCAATTTAATTACCTTTTTCTTCGATCCAATTATCTTTTTATGTCAGTGTCAGATTTTGGGGGAGTTACAGTCTGATACAAGGGGGGATGAGCAAGTCTGATTAGTGATTTTGTCCCCAGTTCTTACGTCCGTATTCACAAATATTATTATGAGGTCTCACAGTGCGCGTGGACGCACAGGGTGACACACAAACCAATCACAAAGCTCATACAACGCTGTGCGCTCGATTTGCTGCTTCTCTTAAGCAGGGATTGTTTGTGAATACGGGCGTTAGAAATATAAAGACAAGGTCTCAAAATTCCAGTGAGGGGATGCCTTCGACTGTTCCTTCTCGGTACGCCCATGGAACTGTCTCAATAACTGGGACAAGTCAAAATTTTACTGTTGAATGTAACTTAGCAATATGTATGTGAATTTTAACGGAACCTCTTGTACAATTTGTATGCCTAAATGTAGAAATTCGGTATGTTGTACCTACTTTGAAGATAATATATTTACTTATAAACTATGAGGAGTTTTATTTTTACTATTAATAACTAGGTATAAAAATGCGAAGCGACTGTGACGTGACGTGACTTGAGAGAGACAAGGACGTGAGCTATACTAAATCTCTTTCTACTGGGCTAGAAGGCATTATGTATTTACATTTTTTGTTTCTGTTTTACTGAAAACAATTCCAAATGGCTTTCTACGCTTGCACTTCATACTCTAGTTCGTTCGCGTTAAAAATGCAGAAGTCAACATTGTCCGCCGTTGATTTTTAGGACTAACTTTTGATTTTAAACTTTTAAGTGTATTTTTATTAATTCATTAAAGTTATGCCCGTTTTCACCATCAATCCCTAATTTTTAAGTGACCCTTGTGAAAACACATTTACCCTGCAGTTGCACTGATGATTCACCACTGCATTCTTAACGCGAACGAACTATAAAAGGTTTTTTAAGACAGATAATAGTTAGCAACTCTAATGCAAAAATCCTAATAATAAAATTACTTTGGCTTGCACATAGTCAAACTGGATTTGACAATTTTCATGAGTATTTTATAATGTTTAAAACTCTTAGCTTCTCTTTATATCAAAAACATTAACACCATAATATTCGCGCTTCAGCAGTATGGAAAAAAGAAGTTACACGCGCGTTGAACACTAAAGAAAATTATGTACTTAGGTAAAATAGTTTTAGTTCATAACTCAGTCACTGCCTGAGGTGTGGGAGCGGTACGGGAGGGGTAGCATAACATTGACATATTATGACGTAACAGAGCATCGTGGTCGCCACTCGAGAACCTTCCAGCCCCAACCACAGAATAAGTAATAGTACAGGTACAGAAGGATTACTCCGCAAGACGATTTAAATAAATGCGAGTCTTGCTACGACGCGATACAGTGGAATTCAGCTCGCACAGCACTACGTACCTACAATTTTATTCACCTACAAGTTTTGTCTCTTTCTATCGCGTGCCTCTGAACTCTTCTTACGCTGTTAGGGTTGCTGTCTGTCTAGTAAAAAAATAATTCATCTACTTATTTGTAATGAGGTACGTATGTAGGTAAGTACGCATTCATTATGGAAAACCTTGGGAGAGGCCTTTGTCCAGCAGTGGACGTCATTTGACTGAAACGAACGAACGCATTCTGAGCAGTAGTCATGGTAGGTTAGGTTCCTATACTATCCTAGAATTATTGATTACCTACATGGCCAACATACCTTTCAGCATCTTTGGGAAGCGAAAAAAAAAGATAAATCCGGTAGATTTCATTTCGAATTTAAACACCCGAACGCCGCACAATAATATTTCTTTCTCTTTATGTCCATTTTTAAATAATACTTCGATCATAGAATTAGGTACTACAACGCACGCCAGCGTCCTGACGGGCGCGCGCGTGACGTGACACTCGACTGATATAACACCCGCCGGCGGGGCGCTTCGCTGTAGGTAATTATCGGATGTACCGCGCGGAGTGAGCCAGGCCTGCCCCAACGGCCATCGTCTCTACGAGCTATGTGCCCCTCCCACTGCCACTTGATTTTAGCAATTCTGCGAGCTATGTCGGTTACTTTGGTTCTCCTGCGGATCTCCTCATTTCTGATTCGATCACGCAGGGAAACTCCGAGCATAGCCCGCTCCATCGCCCTTTGGGTGACCTTGAGCCACGGGCTGGAAGACGTAGCGTGGGCAGGCCTCCTACTAGGTGGACCGACGATCTGGTAAAGGTCGCGGGAAGAGCCTGGATGCTGGCAGCGCAGGATCGTTCATTGTGGAAAACCTTGGGGGAGGCCTTTGTCCAGCAGTGGACGTCATTTGGCTGAAACGAACGAACGAACAGAGCATACAAATCTGAAGCACATTTGAAGTTTCACTGACGTTTGACGTCACAAACACCCTCCCGTGCCGCTCTAATACCTCAGGCACTGACTCTGTTAAGCATTAGAGCTATAGTGTTCAACACGCGTCTAAGGAGCTAACTTTTTGGAGGTTAAATTATCTAAACAAACCAATTATTATTTTATTATTATTTTTACATCCTAATTCCTTCTCCTTCTGTCTTTCGCAGGACGAGCATTCGGCATGACCTGAAAAAAAAAAACGACAACTCCTGACTGACATTAACCTAACTACATTCCAAAAAACCTGACCTAGTTACCTCCTTAAAAAAAATTTCTAAACATATTAATATGCTTACAAAACGGTCGAGTTAACTGCGCATCTGGTGGCTGTGACGTCACATCGACGCTCTGTTACGGACGGAGCAAACCCGCACACCTCCCCGAGGTGTGCGGGTGAGTGCGAGGGAGAGTCGCATTCCAGCGAGGTGCGCAGTTAACTCGGTTGGGTTTTTTTCACCATAATAAATAAGCAGTGGATGAGAATAGATCGTTTCATTCACGAAGACGCGCCCCACCAATTTTTGGTCCAGGAAAGCGCGCGGTGCGGGGAGTTTGATCCGAGCAATGAGGGCGTCATTATTGTAATTACTCATGGATAATTTAGCGTGTACCGATAACAATCAAACATTAGCGGAAGAATGGTGGGGCGCGTCTTCGTGGATAAAAATGATCTTCAAATTTCAACTGAAAGACCTTCAACTCGGCAATTCGATCTGCTATTGTTGCCTCAGGATTTTACAGTTATTAAGTTTAATTAAAGTTTACAGCATTGTTGAGTGGATGAGTTTTATTTTACGCTGAACCTGCAATATTAGCGAGTCAAACAACGCGTTGGGCGCCAAAACTTTTTTGGCGCCCAATACGTTGGGTAACAAATTTTAATAGCCATAAATTATTACCTATATTTTTACAGTTTGCAATGTTGTTTACGCGTGAAACATACGTTTATTTATTGAAACAACATCCCTGCCTCATATTTGTATTAAATTGGCTCCTAACTCAGTATTCTCAGTTCGACGTGAAAATACATAGTGTGTTCCAACAGCAAAGTAAAATAAGTATTGTCGATTAGAACTTAAACCACCTTAAACTAAGTAGTCAGTAAGAAAAGTTCTCGGTTGGCAAGCGTGCGGACTGGAAGACTCGGTAAGCTCACCCATCGTGGACCGACGATCTGGTGAAGGTCGCGGGAAGCACCTGGATGCGGGCATCGCAGGACCGATTGTGGTTGTGGAACCTTGGGATAGATTTTAATCGAGTACCTACCTAAGTAGTGGACGTCGTTTAGGGTGGATTCGACCAACCAAAAGTAAATATTAATCTCAGAATAAATCGTCAGTTTTGACATATTTCCCATACTGAAACTGTCAATGCGCCAGTTATACCAGAAGTTATTCTCGGAAAAAGTATGGTCCAATCGGGCCTTAGTTAACGAACGAACAAATTAAACGAGTCGTCCATTAATTTTTTCGTTTTGTTTTTCATCCTCGTTTCGGCCATTTTAGTATCCATAAACTGTTTTGTAAAGATGGATGACTCTCTAGAGGTGCATAAAGGTCCGTCTTGTTTGTAGCCATCACAGTAACCTTTATTTGGCACGTAAAATAGTTTTAGTATCGGTTTAGATTCGAGCTATAAATACAACGGAATGTAGCATAAATTTATTTGTCTGTCTGTGAATACCACGCTGTAATAATGTATTCTTAGATCTGCATATTAGGTCATTGCCCAGACTGATTTTGTTTGTAACTAGCATCGTTTGAGGATCCCTTCGAGTAGGTATTTGGTTTAATTATACTTACAATTCAAAAAGCAAAAAAGAAAATGTGCATGACGTGAACAAAAGAAATGTTATTTTTCTTTTAATTGTAAAAGTCTAATATTTCCTAGTTTATAGAACGTCATTCAGGCTTGTGCTCTACAGTAGGATATAGAATACTTGCCCCCTTACTAATAAAACTTACACGCTCGTTGAACAGTGTTTTAAAGTGACGTTTAGTATGGAAATGTCATTTTAAAACAGTGTTCAACAACTGTGTAACTTTTAATTAGTAAGGGGGTTAGGCTCTATTACTTCTTTTATTTCCCGCCAAGTTCAAACGCCTAAAAATCAGTTTAAATACTTACTTAAACTACATAAATTCTTAAAATTAAAAAATACGTGATAAGTACTTAGGTTTAATAAAACAAAAAGTAGATTTTATAGTTTTGATTTATTTTTTGTGTAAAAAACAAAGGTTTGTTGTAGTTGTTGCGAACGGTGAAGCAAGGTTGATTTCTTTCATAAATCAAAAATTAATTAATTTCGTTCCGTATTTGCGCGCGAAAATAAGAATCGGCACTAAATTAAAAGCATCCAAATATAAAAGCGCACTCCAATCAACGAAGCGCATAAATAACGAGATTCATTGCCACTAAACGTCGCATCAATGAAACGGACCCATTTTGACGTTTCATATCGCATCGATAATTGTAGGTGGCGTTACTGTCTTCGTGGAAGCGCTCAGTGACCGCCCGCGCCCGGGCCGAGCTAGTTGCTTGCCATCGACCGGGCAAACCCGCCTTGAATGGTAAAAAAACACGCGCGATTACAGCCTACAATGTCCAAAACCATCTATCATGAATAAAAAACACAAAACCAAATCAAAATGTCGCCGTGAACGCGCGTTATAGTGTTAAAAGTGCGGATTTTCGACGCTATCAAGCAAGGATCAGAGTGAGATAGGTGCGCGAAAAAGGATAGGCTAGATTAATGTACCTTGTATAATTAAAATATGACTAAATTCCTTGGTGTGTGAGTGCGTGATTTTTTAAAGTGGTGCTTTTTTCAATTGGCTTGCAATTTCGGGTAAAGGAATAAATGAAATATCCTGTATCCTGCTGCTGAAAATACAGTGCGTATTAATTTTTGTATAATTAAATTCATATGCATGTTTTTTAATCTGTGGCATTCTTTTAATTTCAAATTCCATTGTTTTTTCAGAAAGGAGTTCGCTTTGTTTTCTTTTTGATGTTGGCACTAAATCGCTTGTTTTTTGTTATTCGGCCATTTTGCATAAAGATCCCAAACAATCCTGCATGGAGGTGGATTTCATTAGGCTCTTTAATCTTTGCTAATTATGTTTTTATAGCTTTTTAATTAGTGCATTAAAATGCTTGTTGTTTGATATAACTTTTTTGTTTAAAGCTTCATTTGATGTTATGTTTTTGTAATTTTGTTTAGTTAATTAAGCTGTGTTTTGTTTGATGTGTTTTTGTTTTAATAAAACCTTTTTTAATGTTGTTTGTCTTATTATTTCGGTGTTGTTTGTGCGAATGTTTTTGTTATTTGTACTAATCATCGTTATTAATGTAGCCTTGATATTAATATAATTAATGAGATTTGGGAAAATGGTTACCTATTACTTATTTTTCAAGAAAATTCTTATTTTACTAAACTTTTATATTTTCGACTTATTGCCAATTTACACCACAAATATCTTTTTTCTGCGAATACAACTGTTATCCATAATCAGACTCATCAGATTTATTTTTTTATGTGACAGTGACAGAATGTAGCAAAGGCTTTGTGATCCCAAAATGGTTGAGAAACCCTGCCACCGCCAGATTAAAAATTTATCAGCCCTTTTTCAGAGCACTTATAACACGTCCCAATATAGCTAAGTACCATCATTTTAGAACAATACAGGTGCCCCAAAATTAGCAAGTCACATCGAACAAGCTTAAATGTCCACAGAAAAGTTTCATGAGTTACGAGATATAACTATAGTCCAAAAAATAACTAAAATTGGTCACATCTCAAAACGGGTTTGACGCAAAATGAGCACTTTTCTATACTTAAGTACTAATAATTTAAAGCCTGAAGAGTTTGTTTAAAGTTAAACATTAGTATGGAAATATGCATTTTTGGCGAAGAGCATATTCTGCGTCAGACCCCTTAAAACTCATGCTTCCACTTACTAGTCCATGTACATTTGGTGTCACTGTGCTGTTCTTAATATAGGACACCCTGAGTAGCGTAAGAAACCCAGTCACCTCTGTCAGCAAAACAACTATTTTTCAACCCAGACAAAAGGAAGAATTGTCAAAGCAATCCGAGTTCTGTGCTCACGCAAACAAAGCAATATCATATTTTATTGACAAACTACCCAAGAACTGTTGTTATTCTGCGAGATCGAATAGCTTGTTCGTTTATTTCTTTTGTTATTCTATCTGCTGTTTTCGCATGTAGTTTCTCGCAAACATGTCTTAAAGTTTCCTGTATCCATAAATAAATAAAGAAGTTAGGTGTAACATACTACCTAGATAGGTACAATATATTTTTATACTACGCAACGGAGTCTGTAGGTGTATCTTAAGTGTGTGTGAAAAATCAATTTCATACATTTTACAGGGTATCATTTTAAAGGAAAAAGTTTATACTTACAATAATTATCGTGGCTATAAAAAAACAGGATTTTTGCCATCATCATCATCATCATTTCAGCACAAGACTTGAATCACTGCTGAACATAGGCTTATTAAAAACTTTCTACTATGACATAGGCCCCCTTCCTCCAATGATTTTTCAAAATGGCCAATTATTTTTGATAGAGCAACAACTCTAAAATTCAATATTGAACTTTTACCTGTGAATTTCTTAAATTATAAATGGCAGAATGCGCGAAAAGAGAGACAGCGTTTTTTAGCTTTGGCGAAAAACAAACATTTTCCATACAATCGTGTAACGTTCCTACAAAAAGTGTATAATTCTCGCAACCTACCCAACTCAAGGCCTATTCTCCATTGTATGGTATGATTTTTTTATGAAGCCTACCGATTGCGAGGTCTTCAAATATTTCCCACTATGTATTTGAGAGGTATCAAGGTCTGGGCTCTCATTATGTAAAAGGTTTACATGCTTAGAGCACGAGGAAATGAACTGGGGATTTTTGATATTTTTTATTCGAACTCCGTCTATGTTCTTATGGTTAATTTTGCTGCGAGTCCAAAGTCAGTTTAACTTACCCCCAGCGGGACAAACTTGGCCTTCACTGGTTGGGTTATTGGCGGTCAAGCTGTAGAACCTGGCTACGCAGGAGTTACAGGGCTGCAGCGATGGGAACGAGTATTTTAAAAAAAAAAGCAGCATTCTATAGAAGTTGTAAATAGGCGTAACTCGCGGCTCCGTTTCATTGGGCTCCGGTGGACACCGTCGGGTTTTAGTGGGTAGGCCCCGCCTCTAGTGAGCAGGTGGGGAGAGTCCCACATAACCCACTGGCCGTCCCCATCGACCTGATCGACTGTATTTGAATAAGTGCTCTTAAAAGCCAAACAATTTCGAAAGTCGTACTTTTTATTTAAAGATGCTTAGCAATCTAATCTAAACTAACCGAAATAAAACCTTGTTTGCTAAACTACTTTCTGTTATTTAACCGTTAGATTGTGGGCTTACCTTTTTGTTACAGTACAGCCAACTAGCGCAATTTTAAAATGTTTACGAAAAGAATTGGTTGTAGAGAAAAGGTTTTTTGTAGTAGCGGTTTTTTACTATAGATCTAGTGCTTAATTCAGAATCGAACCCGCAACCCCGGACAAGTAGTCCGTTTCGAACCACTACACCAAACGGCCGAGCTATCAAAAAACTGGTTAGTGATCCTGAAAGTGCTTCACGAGCTCTTTCAAACGGTACCAAAATAGGTTACAGAATAAACAGGATCTATCTGAAAATTCAATGTTTCCAGCTTCCATACATTTGGTAAAGCCACATAATATGTACCCACCCTGTATGTCATACGTTTAATGTCATTTTTTTACACAGTCGCTACAAGTCGCTAGCGAGCACACATAACGTAAATTATATAGGTATAGACCCAGTTTTGCGGGACCATGCATTAATGAATCCCGCAAAACTGGATGCGCGTGGGAGAGCCACACACGTGGCCTACTATGTCCTTGGATTCTGTATCATAACTTTAGCTTTTTTAATAGAAATTTCATTATTTTAGGACTTGTTTCAATTTTCGGGAGGAAATTGCATATGTAGGTCATATCGGCTACTATTGATTTACTCCAAAACTGACAAATCGCTTTGTGTGAGGGTTTGGACAGCACCAGTTGATTGAAATACTTTATAGGCTGTCAAAATGCTTTTTCTTCATAAAGCTTAATGGAAATACCAACCTTTATCATTGGGAGAGGCCTGTTCAGCAGTGGACGGCCTGTGGCTGAAATGATGATGATGATGTAATATTAACCTCGATAAGTGGTGAGAGGTTGGTTGATAAAGTTGAAGATCGTGCAAACTTAGTAGTCGATCAAGATTGAAAAGCTGATCTAGCGTGCGTCAGTGGGACTATCAAAGTTTGAAAACCATGGCACCTACAGTAGATAACACAGTCATCAGGAAATCGGTACTCCACCATGACAATTACGAGTATAGTGCCATTTCAATGAGCAAATCAATTAAATGTCTATAGATATTTTCTCTCAATCGAATTTGATCGCTCAACGATGTTATTAAAGTTATTATTTTTAAATCGCTTTTCTATTTTATGTAGAGGTTCGCATCCAATCCATCCTGCTCCTGAATCGAATGTACCTACTACTACTATTTCTATTTATTTATATTAACCGGCAGACAGTGGTGACTGAGTTTGTTGCGGCGCTTCTTCTCAGCACTTGCCAAATGTTGGTCTCGAAGCGCTGGTAGGGTAAAAAGATTATGAGACATGTAGAGGCTCCTTAAGAGCATATGACGATTTGTAAGAACTATTTATTAGTCTAAACAAATAAAGAAATTTTGACTTTGACTTTGACCAAATCGGTTCACCCTTTAAAAAGTTATGGTTCCAGAAATACACACAGCAGTCAAAATCATAACACCTCTCTTGCGTCGGGGGTTAACAAATTAAATTGAATTTTTGAACACATCATGTCAGAGCCTTGTTATGAGGTAGTCCCATGTAGAGATATTCTGGCATCTCTGGCAGTTCTGGCAACCTGCCAGAAAGGCTCAGATAGGAATGAAATGTTTCCGGAACGTTTTGTTTTAGTAAACTGTTGGATTGGACGCGAAACGGCTCAGTAAAGTTTTCTGGCAGTTAAACCATTTTCAAGTGTTGTTTTTGTTGTTGTACAACGTTTTTTATTACAGCTTGAGCACTAAATATTCACGTGATATGTCTCTAGAGTAAAATTTTTACCGTTTGTGGTCAAAGTCAAAATTTCTTTATCTATCATAATTATAGTGCTTACAAATCGTCAAATATTTTGCTCTGAAAGGACTGTTACCAGCGCTTCAAGACCAACATTTGGCAAGTGCTGAAAAGCGCCGCAACAAACTCAGTCACCACTGTCTGACGGTTACGCACCCCCCGGCGCGACACTGTCACTTTTGCAAAAAAAATGAGTTTTTTAAATATTCAATAATGATCCTAGAGCACCCCTTTACTTGGTGCGATATCGTTACTTTTGTAGTACACATAGTTTCGTTATGTTGTAGTAAATGCTGTTCATCTCGTCTATTATACATTTTAAAACATTGTTTTGTGAGGTGTAAATTTTTAAATGTTTCTCTAAAAAACTACATATTTGCATAAGTGACAGTGTCGCACCGGGTGTGCTATATTATGTAAATAGAAATAGGTGGTGTAATATCTCTTTTTTATCACCATCATCAGGTAATTTAGTCTCTCTGCAGAAGCACGCGGCTCTCTCTAATTTACCAGTTTCTTTAGATGTTTACCGTTCATGGTAAAAAATCTCTTTCTTCATCATCATCAGATCATAGTCTCCACTGCAGGAGCACGACTCTCTAATTTACCAGAGGCAAATGGAGGATTTGGTCTACACTCACCATGCTGGCCAGACGGGTTGGGGAGGCCTGATGTCCACATATTTGTCTTTTACTAGCCTCTTACGACAGCCACGGTCCTAAAAATATTGGACATGTACTTATATTTTTATTTGTCAAACAATTTAAGTAAATTACGAAGTTATGTGTCTTGAAGTTCCGCGTCGTGACGCCACAAAGTGTTCTTTTAAAGCACTCCTTGACATCACGGGGCTTTTCTTTTGAATTTTGTCTTTATCTGTCAATTTTAATTAATTTGAAAACGTGAAAAATACGTGTCGAGTATTTTTTGATAAGTTAAAAAATTGACGGACTAATGCCCGTTTTCACCATTAATCCCTAATTTTTAAGTGACCCTTAAGGTAACACTTATCAGGAATTTTGTTTTCACAGGGGTCACTTACCAATTAGGGATTGATGGTGAAAACAGGCATAATTCAATCTCTTGCTTTTTTACCCAGGAAACATCCCTATTGAACTGTACATTTGTCCAAATACCTATCACAGAATAGGCTCGCATTCAGGAACAGTCCCAAAGCAAAGTGGGACAAATCGAAATCATCCCAGGGGAGTTTCGCAATACTCGCATAGAATATTATGCATGTAGCAAGTTTGCCGAGCACCGAGCCAGTTTCATATTTGAATTTGAATTTGAATTGAATATCCGCAGATGTGGACTGGTTTGTGAGTTCGTTTCATTTTGATTTTAAAGATAGGAAATAACTTTCAGGTTTTATTTTGGTGTTATGCCGGCTCGAGGCTCTACACGTTGGCTCCAATTAATACTATCATACAGTATTGTAACTTCATATAAACGGACGAAATGCGAGCTTTCCTTCGAAATTCAAATCTCGGTATGCGCTCGACATGCAAAAGTCGGGGGTGTCGCGAAAGTGCCACAGTAATAAACGGACGATGTGTTGTTTTTTAAAACAGTAAGCGCTCTTTTTTTTTATAAAAATAATTACAATTACCTATTTATACAGGGTGTTAGGTAAATGGGTATATAAGCCGACACTAGCCAATGTTAACATGTGCATAGAAATGGTATGGTGCTGAAATCAGTGATATCATCATTTTTTTTTAAATTTTCATACAATATAAAATTTGTATGAAATCAGATTTGTATGAAAATTAAAACTGGTGATATCAGTTTTCTGACTTTACCATACCATTTCTATGCACATGTTAACATTGGCTAGTGTCGGCTTATAGACCCATTTACCTAACACCCTGTATAAAAATCAAGCATTTTGTACGCCTAAATCGAGGAGGCGCATACATTTTACGGTCGTAAAGGACATCATCCATTTTGGTCCAAAATCAAAAGTGCCGGCCAAAAAATAAAAATGCTGTATTCTGATAGAACACGTCCGCCTTAGCATTTGTTACTATGGCACCAAAGCTGTAGCACCACTGTGCATCGTAGTATTTGAGTTCTAAAAGTCTGTCTTTTTAACATTTACGATTGAACTATTTACTAAAACAAATGAAGTATCTTGCCGAAACATGGCGTTATATGTTTTGGTTAACACGACACGCGGGTGTCGTAAGAGGCGACTTAGGGACTACACATCAAACAGAGAATGGGCAGCAGCGCTCTCTGAAAAACATCAATCTTTTAAACTGCGATCTCCAACCCGCCTGCCAAGCGTGGAGATTATGGCAAAACCCTCCATTATCTATAGTGGAGGAGGCTCATAGTCCAGATGATTTTTAGATCTCAAATACTCGACGCACAGTGGTGCTACAGCTTTGGTGCCATAGTAACAAATGCTAAGGCAGACGTATTCTGTCAGCATACAGGACTTTTTTTTGTTGGCCGGCACTTTTGATTTTGGACCAAAAATATATGAAACGTGGATGATGTCCTTTATAAGATTTGTTACTAAATCTTAACACAAATATATTTTTTTAATTTAATCTACTAATCACAAAACAACATACATTTAACCTATTTCATTCACAAAGTATTATGTTTGTCAAAATAAAATAAAAATTACAATCACAAAATACATTCACAAAACTAGATAGAAATTCTAAGTAGGCTGATGTAATGAAAATAGGGTCTGCAGGTGGGCAGCCCTATCGCATGTTGTCATACGGTGACGTACCGCGCGGCTGTTGACATTTATTTCAAAAATATAGCCGAGTTGGAATACTGTATATAGATAGTATTACCGTGCTCCAATGTTTGTCCCAGCGCTTTTCGTCCATGTACGAGTACAACTAATATTGGCACCAACATTGGGACAAATACATACTAGACACAAACGTTGGCCAAGTGGACTTGGTATAAATTTTGGGACCAACGTCCCCCGTTGGACTCCCCAGCGGGTCTTAAGCGGGAGGAGTTTCAAGGCTCCTCTCACTTTTTCTGACTCAGACTGTCTTGACTTGTAAATCTAGATAAAAAAAACATCCACAGGACAACCACTGCTGAACATACGCCTGCATCCAGCGCCTTTCTGCTACCTTTAGTCATCTGTCCTGTAATTTTCCCATCGAAAACCGTTAAGTAATATATCTTAAAGAAGAGTGTTCTCAAATAAAATAAACTTCCCAAAAGTTAGATCCATAAACCAAAAATTATTACAGTTTTGTCGTAAAACGTGGCATTAATTCTAAATATTTTCCTGCAAAGCGGAAAACTCAATAAAAATACTTAGTACGAGTTCCCAAACAGCAGTGTTGGTCGTAAAACCGCGGGTAAGCAATAAAAACATTGTAAATCGTACGCATTTTGATACAATGTTGCCATTTCACGTACTTACAGGTGAATTTTGGAGTTTACACAGTGTTTTCAACGACTTCTTTTTGATCTTATGGCTCTCTCTCTAGTAGGTAAATCTTTTACTAATATTTTTTTACTAGCGGCCGCCCGCGACTTCGTACGCGTGGCCCCCGTTTTTTACCTCCTTAGGGGTTGAATTTTGCAAAATCTCGTTCTAAAAGGAACCCCCATGCAAAATTTGAGACTCCTAAGCACTTGTTGTTTCTGAGATTTCGTGATTAGTGAGTGAGCACTTTTGGTTTTATATAGGTAGGTACTTAGATATGGAAAGTGATGATCAGGCCGAAGGAAACGCACCTTCAACCTCCTTGTTTAATATACCACGCAATCTTGTATACCTACCCATTCTTATGATACACCATACAAGAATGCATGGTAAATTCAGTGAACTACTCCTGAATCGAATGTACCTACTACTACTATTTCTATTTATTTATATTAACCGGCAGACAGTGGTGACTGAGTTTGTTGCGGCGCTTCTTCTCAGCATTGCCAAATGTTGGTCTCGAAGCGCTGGTAGGGTAAAAAGATTATGAGACATGTAGAGGCTCCTTAAGAGCATATTTTATGACGATTTGTAAGAACTATTTATTAGTCTAAACAAATAAAGAAATTTTGACTTTGACTTGACTTTCAACTTTCGGAAAACAATGCTGTTAACATTGTTGTTATAGCGATTAACTAGTTAAGATGGTGGTAGCTAGGCTTGGGTAATATACAAGTACGAGTAACTCATAATAGGTACATAATTTATGATCGATAGTCAATTTATGGCAGCTCTCTTATTGGCATTTTTATCTTGCCATAATTAAAGTCTAGATAGTAATACGGTAATACGAGTATACTCGTATCAAGATCGTCAATATTTCTTTTATTAAATCCTTAAAGAGGAAGTAGTTGCCTGCATCTCATCATCGTCATTTCAGCCACAGGTCGTTCACTGCTGAACATAGGCCTCCCCAAATGCCATGTTGACCGGTTGGCAGCGGCCTGCATCCAGCGCCTTCCTGCTACCTGCACCCACCTGATGGAAAGTGACAATCAGGCTGAAAGTGGAAGCGAGCTTCACCCGGAATCCTCAACCACAGAGGAACTGGCTATCTTACCCCCAAGTGCCGGAAAACAACAATGCTGTTAACATTGTTGTTATGGCGACAGACAGGCCCGGTTTCCACCAAAGCGGAGCGGAGAAGTCTTTGAATAAATAACCAGATTTCATTATTTCCACCTCTCTTCTCCTCTCCGCACAAATTCTATAAAAAACAATTGACGGCCTGATACTTTTCCGCTCTGGAGCAGAGCGGAAAAGTATCAGGCCGTTAATTGTTTAGCTTTAGCCTTAGCGAAAACCGGGCCTTAGGTAAGATGGTGGAAGCTTGCTAGGCGAAATAAGAACAAGCCTTAACACAAAGATATAAATACGCTAATAGCACTTCAATGCCTTAACTTTGTTTCTTTCTTTCATTTCATTTAAACATTCGAATTAACGGTAATTATTCGTCGAATATCAACCGGACATGCGCTTGGCTCGTACCCAAACTGTGAGTTATTTAGACACATGTACACAAATGTTTAATCTATCTCGAACAATACTGATAACTAGGTTATTACATCGTTTCACGGTGGTCCTGGGTTCGATTCCCAGTAACGATATTATACAGCTGCGGTCATACTGGCCAGATTTCATTTTTTTATGCTTAACGAGGCAGGTATTTGACCACAATCGCACCTGGTGTTAAGTGAGATGCAGTCTAGGATGGTACATATCTGCCCTGTAAGTGGCTATTTATTTATTTATACTTTAATGCCAAAATTTTAACATTAGATGAACTCACTCCTCGCCTTAAAAAGGCCCAGACTATAAGAGTAGTTGTATGACTAATATTCCCACCGCTGCAATTCCTGTGTAGCCAAGACTATACTTACTGCTCCGCCCCTATTGGCTGCAGGCTGAACACAAAAATAATTTTTCAAATGAAAGAAAGAATTAAAATAATTTTATTTTGAAAAAATATTTCACCCGTAGCGCGCTTAGATAGATAAGCGCGTTCAAGCAAACATACTCTTCAGCTTTATAATATTAGTACAGTACCTACATACAGCAGAAACTATAACTTCACGCATATTAAGTAGGTACCATCTGAATCAAGTACTCTGGTAAAACTTTTGGTGCTGAAACGCATGGCGTGATACTGTCGAAAGCACGTAAAACTTCATATTTCAGCTGCAAAATCGCCTCTATCACTTAGGAAATAAGAAACCACTAACTTTAGCTTCATATGCCCTCGTCTGTACATACGTTCCCAAGCTTATTATATAGCAGTTATTCATGATACAAGCGCTTCATGACACTCACTGATCGATAACCTGATGCATATTTAATATGGCCTGACGCTTGCATATTCGCGAACTAGGAAGCTACTGGTGAAGCGAGTATTAATTAATTAATTTACCAGGCGATTCCTCTACTTCATTTACCATGGGCATTGCTGGGGTGGTTCGTTCCATTTTAATGGAGCTAGAACTCGTTGCAAACTTTATTATGCAGGGTGTTAGGAAAAGGGAAAGCCCAAAAACACGGATAATGATGATTCCATAGAAGTTAGGGATTGCGAAGTCAAGGAAAAAGTTTTTTTTAAGATAAAAGTAACTACTTATTACACTATTCAGTAAAGACATAGGTTGCAAATTCTGTGTTTCCATTTTATAGAAAATCGTTATCGTGTCTCTCGTTTCGCAGCGAGAGAAGTGCTTTACCTTTCTGGATTTAAATAAAAGTCGTTGTAGGTTCCAAAGAGTTCCTAATTTTTCTTTTTCCCGAGACTACCATATGAAAACAAAATTCCTGTTATGTGTTACCATAGGGGTCACTTAAAAATCAGGACTTGATGGTGAAAACGGGCATAAATCTTGTTTACTTACAGACAGGCTTTAGCGGCTATGCTGGTAGATCCTGGCTAAAGATGAGATGAAATGAAGTTAAAGAAGCTAAAGAAGAGATGGAAATAGCTGAGTCCTAATATGTACATACCCAGGATAGTACTGCATAAGTGCATAATCATCATCAGGTCATTTAGTCTCCACTGCAGGAGTACGACTCTCCAATTTACTAGAGCAAATGAAGGATTTGTCCTACACTCCCCACGCTGGCCAGACAGGTTGGGGATGCCTGATGTTCGCATATTTGTCCCTCCCTTTTACGACATCCATGGGAAGAGTGGGAGCTGGTCTCTACTCCACCAGAACCACGCAAAGTATGACACTCTTTAATAATGTCAAAGGGCGATGGAGCGGGCTATGCTCGAAATTTCCCTGCGTGATCGAATCAGAAATGAGGAGATCCGCAGGAGAACCAAAGTAACCGACATAAGTAGCTCGCAGAATTGCTAAAATCAAGTGGCAGTGGGCGGGGCACATAGCTCGTAGAGACGATGACCGTTGGGGCAGGAAAGTTCTCGAGTGGCGACCACGGGCTGGAAGACGTAGCGTGGGCAGGCCTCCTACTAGATGGACCGACGATCTGGTAAAGGTCACAGGAAGAGCCTGAGGACCGTTAATTGTGGAAAACCTTGGGGGAGGCCTTTGCCCAGCAGTGGACGTCATTTGGCTAAAACGAACGAATATATACGACTGTGTTTCATGGAAATTATATTAAAACATTATTGCATGATGGCAGAAACTTTGCGTGTCTCTTGCACAGTAACAGCATTGGAAAGCAAATAAATAAGCTATTATAAGTAATACGGATTCGCGTGCACTGAGCAAATAAGTTTGGACGTATAGATTAGCGGTGCAGTGTGGAGAAAGTGATGAACTACAGCGAATAGCGATTCATAATAATATAAGTACTTATTTAAATAATACTAGCTGACCTAGCAAACGTTGTTTTGCACCTACCTATGACTATGTTCCCACCGCTGCAACTCCTGTGTAGCCAGGATCTACAGCTTGACCGCCATTAAAAACCCAACTAGTGAAGGTCAAGTTTGTCCCGGGGGAAAGTTTTAAACTGTCATTGGACCCGCAACGAAATGAATCAGAAGAACGGAGGAGAGATTCAAAGTTAAGATTCTTGGCCAGTCAGTATCTCACCAGGTGAAAAGTGTCAGGTCACAGGTGGAAGCGAGCTACACCCGCAACTTCAACCTAAGAGGAACTGGCTGAACCATCTTAGTTCCAACTGCCGAAACACATGTTGTTATGGCGACAGACTTAGGCTGAGTACCATCTAACTTTGACCGTAACGATAACCGGTGTTTGTTATATGGAGTTTGACAGATTTTAGACGTTTTTTAAAGTTAAAGTAGTTAGTTAAGATGGTGCAACCCAGCTTTAGGTTGCTAGCTAAACGGACTAAGTAGTACAAACTACTGCCACCAACCAAACTGAGCATAAAATGTTATCTCCATTGGAAATCAAACTCGGCACCTCTAGGTCATAAGCAAGTGGTCTTCTACTAGACAGAGAGGTGGTTTTAAAATTTAGTTAATATTAAACAGTTGACGTGCAAATCCGTTACACTGGACTTGTCAAATATTGACGCAATTATTAATTAATATCTTCGAATAGAAATGACTCAACCGCCATTTCTTTTAGATTGTGCCTCCCAAAATGAGCATCCGAAATGTAGGTCACACGGAAGCCAGCAAGATAGCAGTCGCGATACCAAGTGTATGCTGATTGCAGACTTCAGTGAGCTTAGTGAGCATACAAGTCGTAAAGACATCCATAGACTACAGGGGGCGTGGTATAAGTTTACATAAGGTAAACGGCTACTAGTTCGTGATAGTACGTAAGTTCGTAAGTTTTTTTTCTAGCTCAAATAATAAGCAAATGGAATATTATTTATAAAAATTCTTCATTACTGCAAAAACTCTATTATTTAAGCTATCTAAAAAACCAAGTACCAGCATTGTGGCGCCAAAAATGAGAGTAATACGAAGCTTCAAACTCTCAGAGAGCCAAAAACAACCGTGCGGCTTGCAAAGGTTGCTCTCACCGTAAGGTTAGCGCTCCAACTTCTTAAGCTTATAAAAAGGCGAAGGAACGTCCATTTAAATAAAACTTGTAATAGTGGTTTCATGTGTTCCTTGACAATTGATTTGGCTTAGAAAAAAGTTATATGTCAACGTAGAATTCCTTTAAAATTGCGATTAATTGACTCACGAAATAGCGTACATATTATTTTTCGTGTGTCCCCTATTTCGTGACACTACCGATTCAAGGATATTATGGATAACATTTTGATGCTTGGTTTTTAAATAATTATTTATGATAATTTAAATGTAAGTTATGAAACAAATAATGCATTTATTTAAGTTTCTCGTGACCTAAATTCGGTATATGTTTCGTTCACTAGAATTTATATGACACGAGTTTGAAGTTCACATATATGACCAATTTTAAGATAAATTAGCATAAGTAGTACCAGCATATTTTTGGTTTTATTTCGATTTGTTTTATTTATCTTTGTTTATTTGTATTGTATATGGGATAGATAATAGTTAATTGACACATTTTGACAATAATCCATGAATTTTACCTGGGGAATTTGGAATAATCAGTATCACGAAACAAGGAACCGTATTATTGTTACTTTTTTCCAAGTTCGTGATATATAAATGTATGGTGTTAGGTACTTTTATGACACACACCATCAAAGAAATCGACATATTTTTTAGTTTTTAATACTTACCTACCTAAGAAATTAATTAAATACTTACTTTTATTATGAGTCATTGGCGTATCTGGGGTTATTTTCAGGGGGAGGGGGGGGCGCTACCCTCACTTGAAACAGCTCCAGGGGTGGGATTATGGGGAGAAGGGGGGGTTACAAATCAAAATTTTATGGGTACGAAGGGGGGGGGTAAGTCCCCCCACATTTCTAATGGTTATATAAATATTTTCAGATATCGCTAGAAATAACAATACAAATTTTATGGGTACGAGGGGGGGGGGGGTTAAGTCCCCGCCCCCCTCTATATTTCTAAAGGTTATTTAAATATTTTCACTTATTGTTAGAATTAACAAATCAAAATATTATACTAGACACATTATTTCTTATGAATATTTCAGGTAAGTAATATCGTCAATTTCACATAATTATTTTATTGTAAATTTTTATCATCGTTTTTAAATTTATTAAACCCTTACTCATTATTAAAATATCCTAACGGTATGCATAAAACCTTATCCCGAAATAGGGGACATGAGTTCACGAACTTAGAAACAGAGCAAAATTTTGTCACGAAACAGGATCCAAACAAGAGGTCCGCAGAACAATTAATATAAAAAAAAGTTCAAACTATATAACTATAAATTATGTATTAACTTACTGTCAAAAGACCAAAGTTTAGCATACAAAAGCTTTCATACTGATATCATGCTTGGTTATTTTTAAATAAAATGTTAAGGTCGTAAGAGCCTTAATATACCGAAGTAGGGGGCACTTACCTTAAACGTCGTCTGTGAGCGTGTAAAAAAATTACATTAAATGTATGACGGATTGTAAGTCGCCCACCCAAATAAGCTAAATACCTATTATGCTTGTGTTAGGAGTGCTTTCACTACAAATACTCGTAGGTAGGTACCACAATAATTTTTAGTCCAGCGGTCGAAAGGGTCGAACCAGTGACCTTCAGATCAGTGACTTGACACCAAAACCTTAAGGTTATTGTCACCTTCAAATTATTGTAGGTTACTAGCTTTAAACACCTACCATTATTATTATTATTATACATTATTCAGCAAAAAATGAAATAAAACTGAACATGACGTTTCTCTTTCCCGCCAAGAGTCAATTTTTTTATCTGTTCATGACATTTCACTTTCCCGCCAAAAAGTCAATTTTTTATGACTTTGCGATTTGCCCATTTGGCCAGTGTCAAGTACTCATAAATTCTGTACAGCAATCTGATGTCACAACAATGTCAGAAGGACAGTTTGAAAACTGCGCACCGAAATACCGGCGCCGGCGCCGCTTGAGTTGTTTGACGTGTTGTTTACTAACAGTGCTGCCAACGTGTAAACGAGTTGATTGAGTTTTAAATTAATTTTCACTAGTTTTGACAACGGATTCGCCCGCGTTTCGTGATCGAATTAAGAATGAGAATCAAGGTAGGGCCCTAAACCACGTCGATTCAACTTTAAATTCGAACGGATCGATGTTTTGCGGGACACTGCAAACGGGATATTCCTGAGAATGTTATAAGAAAACAGTTCCTTCAAGAAATCAGTCCTATAAGAAATCAGTTAAAAACAGTTCCTGCAAAAAGCGCATCCCGCAGCCCTTACCCATTTGCAACACTTACAAAGCTCTATGGAATCATAGAAAAAACTAAAAATAAAAATACTCCATTTACGATTATTAAGGTAAAGATAGCCGTACCTATGTAATTATAATAAAACTTAATGCATTCCACATAAAGATCTCTCTAAGCTCTAAAGCTATACTCGTAGAACTATAATTGAGAACAAAAACAAAAGCTATGCAGATTTTATACGAGCATGAAATAAAAATAAAATGCACAGAAAATAAAAGACTAGATGTTAAATCCTCCTTTTTATTTTCTAAAACTGCAGAGCAATCAAAACACTGGCCAAGCAGAATCGCATTACCAAAGACAATAAAAGAAAACCACGCCAAATTCGCGCGTAAAATTTCAAAATGGCGCTATTCAATTAACTGTCAAATTTCCCGCGCATTCCGTAAACCAATATGGCAGCCGGCCAGTAACGGCTTGGCTTCCTGTCATTTGAGCATGCTAACCTATCTTGATTGAGATTGTGATTTGTTTTGAATGGCCTATCAGAGTTTGGGATTAAACGCTTGGCTGCACGTAAATTAGGTTTGCAGGTTAAATTTTGTTGTAGATACTAACTATTATAGATTGTAGCATTAATTTTCAAAGCAAATAAGCACCTGAATATTCGAGATAGTAAAGGGATGTTTTGTTCTTAGAAATTTTAGGACAATGCAACGTTATATTGAGAAGAATCTAATGCTTCTAAACACCTGCAGACTACAAACTTCCCAATGACAATTTACAGAAGCAAATTCATGTCTGGGCTTGTTAGTTTTGTCTTTTGTCCTTTACGTTAAGGATTCAAAAGTTTTTAACTAATTGGTCGTGGGAAGTATGTGGATGCAGGCAGAAAAGGACCGGTCGTTAAGGAAATCCTTGGGGGAAGTCATTATTTTGGCTGAAACTAACGCATAAAACTATTTTTTTATTCCGAAAAAAGCTTGTGTAGTAGTCCATTGAAAAGTTTTTACTCTCACAGCATCAAACGCTTTCAAAAACAAATCAAACGAATTACAACGTGCAAATAAAAACATTCAACCTTGAAAACGATTAAGACTGAACAAAAATAGGTTTAGGAACTACTGAGAGAAAATAACATTCACAGATACTGTAATACGGTATTGTAGAGTCATTTTATCAATGTTTACTTGACTAGCTATTGCCCGTAGCTTCGCTTGTCATGTATTTCGATCTATAACTTAATCTTTACCTAAGTATCTACGCGTAAACTTACATGGACGTTAAATTAATCAAGCTTCTAAAGGTCCTTAAACGGGACTATTCCCACCTCTCGTTCCCACCGCTGCAACTCCAGTGTAGCCAGGATCTACAGCTTGACCGCCAATAAAAACCCAACCAGTGAAGGCCAAGTCTGTCCTTTACGCTAAGTTTAAGTTACTTGTCTTTGCTTAGTTTTAGACTCATTAATACTATGGTTTGGGACATGGAGCAACGTAAAAAGCTCATGGATATTTTTTATTCGTTTTCTTTCATAATTCTACTTTTCATTCCTTATAATCGAAAAAAATTGTTTTCCGCCAAGATGTCTACCCCATCGAGCTAACTGCGCACCTCGCTGGAAATGCTGGAAAGCTCTCATCTCCTCTCCCCGTCGCGTCCGTACCAGAGCCTTCTTCTTCTTGTCGTGTCGTCAACAAACCTACACACCCATAGTACAAGCTTTGCTTAGTTTGGGACTAGAGGCGCGGTGTAAAATGTCCAAAGATATATTTTTTTTACACAGCGTCGGCTCTGCCACCAAGAATGGCGTCCGAACAAACCGAAGTCCAACAAGAGCCTTGACGTGACGTCACGGCTGCCAGGTGCGCAGTTAACTCGACCGAGTTCTACGGTTACATTATGACTCTCTCGAGGCGTCATGATGGAAGTTTATTTAAACAGTAAATCTGGCCATTACAGCTGGGTTTTCAAGTGTCCATAAATTTGGCAGGCGATGTAAAACAGATCCGAATCAGTTACGATTGAATTCGTAATCCAATCTACTTACGAACGTAGCTTTTTGTCCAAAGTAGCGATTTCACTATTAGGTTGTTTTGATGTGTTTTTTTTATTTAAATAATTAAATAACAACTTCCTAAATAAATAGGAGGTACAGACAAAGGTACTTTTTGCAATAAGGTAAAACAGTATTATGTTTTCTTTTCTTTCTTTTATACCTACTTTCGTTTTTGTTCTGTACCTACTTAACAATCTGAATATTTAGGTATGTTCAGAAACTACTAAGGTCTTATTACAAAAGGCGCACGATGAAATATCATTTTAATTAAATGTGCGTATTCAAAGGTTGTCTAATTTTTTTGCATTTTAATTTTGTATTTTGTATTCCTAAACTATGACCCTACACATCACAGATTGTGTCACAGATTAGAAATCACATTCCAAAAAAAGAAAAAGAAAAATAAAGTTGCGGTTTCGATTAATTGTGCCGTAACTTACACTTACCTCTGGCAACGTAACGTGATATTTTTATTGAACGTAAAAGTATCTGTTCCAATATCGGCCGGCGTTCTCGTAAAAGAAGTAACCCTTTTTAATAAAAACCAACATGTGGGATAGGGGATTTTATTTCCACAATATTTTTAGTTATATCCCTGCAGGGTTCAATATCACTAAGTGGTGCGGTTTAGTTGGAAGGATACGAATACCATCTGGTTTTATAAAGGGCGTAATATTTACGACAATTTGTGTGTTATAATCAACTAGCTTTTGCCTCGACTTCTTTTGTCACAGAAAGACGGACTTATCATTTACTTAATACTTATCATTGTTGTTTGGCCAGTTCATTTATTATCTCAAATCATAATATAGTATTCAAACTAATAAGCAAGTTTAATAAGTACTTACTTACATTTTAACGAAAATCTGTTCAGTAGTTTTTGCGTAAAAGCACAGAATAAGTAATAGTACAGGTACAGAAGGATTACTCCGCAAGACGATTTGAATAAATGCGAGTCTTGCTACGACGCGATACAGTGGAATTCAGCTCGCACAGCACTACGTACCTACAATTTTATTCACCTACAAGTTTTGTCTCTTTCTATCGCGTGCCTCTGAACTCTTCTTACGCTGTTAGGGTTGCTGTCTAGTAGTGTCTAGTAAAAAAATAATTAATCTACTTATTTGTAATGAGGTACGTATGTAGGTAAGTACGCATTCATTATGGAAAACCTTGGGAGAGGCCTTTGTCCAGCAGTGGACGTCATTTTTGGCTGAAACGAACGAACGCATTCTGAGCAGTAGTCATGGTAGGTTAGGTTCCTATACTATCCTAAGAATTATTGATTACCTACATGGCCAACATACCTTTCAGCATCTTTGGGAAGCGAAAAAAAAGATAAATCCGGTAGATTTATTTTCGAATTTAAACACCCGAACGCCGCACAATAATATTTCTTTCTCTTTATGTCCATTTTTAAATAATACTTCGATCATAGAATTAGGTACTACAACCAGGCCTCCGTCACTCGCCTATGCCGGCCGAGATAATTACCTACAGCGCGCGACAACTTCAAGTTGCAAATCAGTCAGGACCGCCACGCGCCGTGACGCGCCTCTGTGAGCACACGCGTATTTCTATACCGCTCGGTCGATCATCGTTGAAATCAAGGTTTATTGTTCCAACAGCACTGTTATTCTTCTTTAATGGAAAATCGTAATATTTAGAAATAATAATTAACTGTAGTGATTGAAATAATTTAAAAAACTACACTTTTTGAATAATTTTGAAATACTTATGTTAAAAAACTGTAGCAAAAAAAATATTTTACCTAATAAAAACATTAACTTTTACTTTACCGTGTCTATTTTCCGACACTACACCTTTTAAAACTGTTTGTCCAATTTCGAATTATCGTAACACTGAAGTTTATTAATAGGTACTTTAGAGATGGTACGATTATACAAACACCACTAGATTAAAGTTTACCAATCGTAAATACAATAAATGCTTCTTAAAATTAAGTTTTTATTTATTTTACTTTGCTTATACAACCCTGACGCTTGAGCTGTGAGGTAGATCAATTCTGAACACAAAAAAATAGCGCTCTTGTGAGCGTAGTAGTAAGGTGCGATTTCGAATGCACCATGTGCGTTGGATATTTTGCATTATTATTATTACCGTTAAAATGCCGGCATCTGATCCTACACAAAGGAGTGCAATTTCTGTTGCTACTATTATGTATTCTGTGCTACAACTAGGGCATGCAATTCGGATATCCGGATATCCATATTATTCGGATATTCGCCACATTTATTATTCGAATAGCATCTATATAATTATTCGGTCTTTTCGAACAATACGAATACGCCTTTCCTATTAAAAACTTGTAAAAATATCTGACCGCAAACTACTTAATAAAACTTAAAACTATTAAAACTGCAGGCAAGAAGTTAGAGGTAAGGTTAGATGAATGGACAAGTGCGTGCAATCGCTGATATCTCTTCAAGTGCCAACCAATATTCGCAAAAAAGGTTAAAATGCCATGCGTATGGTTACCGATGGTGCTAGTGTTATGGTCTTATGGTGTAGTTATCTCCTGTTGTAATGAGATTTTTTATTCGTAGTAAATCAACAGGAGCCCAGTGACTCAGTTGCCCTCAGTGGTCATGGTTTCTCAACTGTCCTGGAATCTACTAAGGAGACTCCTGACACTAGCTCTTTGCAGTCACGGGATTTGGTAAATCAAACGTATGGCTTTTGTCTGGAAACGCTTGATTATGTCGAGATTGGAGTTGGCAGCTGTTCCCCACGGCTGTATCCCGTAGGTCCAGAAAGGTTTAAGGATAGTTTTGTAGACCATCATTTTGCTACTAGTGTTCAGCTGTGACTGGACTCCGACAACCCACTTCATGTTTCTTAGTTTGGCATCTAGGTGCTTCCTCTTTGTCCATATACGCTTTCTCCAGGTTAGACTGTGGTCCAATTGCAAGCCGAGATACCTAACGTCCTCAGCGGCTCAGCCTGAGGTATTTGGATACCATTAAGTTAAGTGTAACCGGTGGGCAGGAGTTTCTTCTGAGAGTGAAGGTTACATGAACATGCACAGATTTTTCTCCGTTCGCTTTAATACGCCATGAATGGTACCATTTCTCCATTTCCGTCAGGCTTTCCTGGAGATAGAGTAAGGCCGTGACTGGATCGTCGTGTGCTGCCATTGTTACATTGTCGTCAGCAAAGGTTCCTGTGAATGTATTTGCAGTTGTTGGCAGGTCTGCGGTAAACAATAGGTATAGCACGGGCCCCAAGACACTAACCTGGGGTATACCGGACGTTATGTTGCATAGGGCAGAACAAGAGTCTCCAGATCTGACTTCAAAGCATCTGTCTTTCAAATACGACCTAAGTATTTCGTAGAACGGACATGGGAGGTTCTGTTTCAGTTTGTACAAGAGCCCTTTATGCCAGACCTTGTCGAAGGCTTGACTTATGTCCAAGAACGCAGCTGAGCAGTATCGTTTCTTTTCTAGTGCTTCTGTGATGATGTTCATGGTTCTGTGGACCTTCCAGTTGTGGAGTGTCATTCCCGGAAACCAAATTGGTGTTCAGGTATCAGATCACCGATGTGGGGCTTCATTCGTTTCAACAGTATTTTTTCGAATACCTTCAATAGCAACTTTTTTTTTTAAAGTATTTATTGAAGTTAGATGATTGTATTAAGCAAATTGATCCTTATTAAAATTATTAAAGACAAAAAAGTGTTTCTTTTAATTTACATTATATTGAAAATAGCAGTATTCGAAAAAATCGTTTTATTCGAAGTATTCGAATACCATAAATTTTAGTATTCGAAATATTCGAATACCAATATCGAACGAATAATGCATGCCCTAGCTACAACGCACGCCAGCGTCCTGACGGGCGCGCGCGTGACACTCGACTGATATAATACCCGCCGGCGGGGCGCTTCGCTGTAGGTAATTATCGGATGTACCGCGCGGAGTGAGCCAGGCCTGGTAAAAGATTAAGAAACACAATATCACTGTCATAGAGTAGAGTTTAGTGATTGATTATCTGTGGCATAGACAATAAACGTCGGTTGCATCGTCATGGCTGTTTTAATAACATCAATCCCAATTACTCCTAAATACTACATGGTGTCAGGTGTGAATTTACTAGTAAAAGTGGTAGAAGCGTAACTAATGTGCGTATGGATTGACAAGCTATAATAAAATACGTGGAAAATGACGGAAGCAACTCATCACAACATAAAAAGTGAAGCGCTGTACACGATGTTGCAGCAGCCGGCCGCCATGTCGGACGAGGGCAGGGTTGCCAGACGTCCCGATTTTGGCGGGACGTCCCGATTTTTAAATCAAATTTAAATGTCCCGCGCGGGACAGGCTCGGTCCCGCTTTTCGGAGAGAGACACTCACTTCACCAGACTATTGTTTGAAACGCCATATTATTCTAAAGAATAGTTTTTTTTTCTTTTTTTATTCTAAAGACGAATTTAACGATAGAGTAAATCTGATTTAAAATATTATTTTTTTGTTAAAATACATTTTCTATGGCTACTTTTGCTATCTATTGTCACGTAAACGTAATTTTAAGTCAAATAAAAAGATAAATAATTGAAAACCTTTGATTATATACGTTTTTTTACTATGTCCCGCTTCTGACGGAAGAATCCCGCTATTTCACTCAAAAAGTACCAAAGTCCCGACTTGGCGAAAAAAAAAACTGGCAACGCTGGACGAGGGCAATATAGCAACAAATTGGAGGGAATGGAAATCGGCTTTCGATTACTATATGATAGCCATCGGCAAAGAGACGGCAACTTCTAGAGAAAAATGTGCTCTGTTTATGCACGTAATTGGCAAAAGCGGGCGGGACATATTGGAGGAACTGGAATTGGACCACGAGGCCAAGACAAATTACGATGTGCTGGTGACAAAGTTTGCCAGTCACTGTGATCCCGGTCGCAACGTTAACTACATGAGACATGTCTTCTTTGAAACATACCAGCGAGAAGATGGATTCGACAAATTTTTGAGCACGCTTAAACTACAAAGCAAGTCATGCGAGTTTGGTCAACTTCGTAACAGCTTGATACTCACGCAAATTATTAGAGGGATAAGAGACAACGACATGCGGGAAAGATTGTTAACTAGACCCAAATTGGAACTGGAGGAAGCGGTGTCGTGGTGTCGTGCAGCAGAAACGGCAAGCAAGCAAGCGGAACGGTGCATAGGCGGCAGTGGTGAAGCGGGCCCCGCGCGGGCCGCGACCGGCGCCGACCTCGCGCTGGACGAGGTGCGCGCGCGTGCCTTCGGGGCGCGCCAGCAGCAGCGCGGGCGAGAGCCGCGTCCCCCAGCACAGCAGGAGCGCAGGAGGGAGGCAGCGGCTAAATGTGATCGGTGCGGTCGCAATCATAGTGCCAGTGACAAGTGTTGGGCTCGTAATGTGAAGTGCTATCGATGTGAGCGATTCGGTCATTTTGCTAAAATGTGTAGATCTAGGCAAGTAAGTGAGTTGAATCAGTTGAATGAGTCTGAGGATCGAGAGGACTGCGCCGAGTTACGTGAGTCATTGCTGTGTACTTTATCAATTGATGAAGTTAGTGACAATGAAAATGCTTGGTACAATGATATATTTGTAAATGATAAAAAATTGAGCTTTAAATTAGACAGCGGAGCTGAGGTATCTGTCATGTCACTGGAGGCATTTAAGAAAGTAGGATTTTGTGAAAGTTTACTTAATCAGAATCAGGCTATAATAAGAGAGGTTAGTAAATCTAAACTGCCAGTTGTAGGATATTTTGAGCCAATATTGCGGCACAAAAATAGGCAATGTAAACAAAAAGTTTATGTTTTGAACCTAAAGTGTAGCAATCTCTTAGGGCTGAATGCATGTTGTGAGCTCAATTTGTTGTCAAGATCTTATAATATTGATGAGCTAAAAAACTGTAAGATTGATGAAACTGTTTTTGAGGGCATTGGTTGTTTACCATATATTTATAAAATTAAAATAGATAAAAATGTGTCTCCAGTGGTTAACAGCTCAAGAAAAGTTCCAATAAAAATTATGCCCAAATTGAAAGATGAACTAGATAAAATGCAAGCTCAAGGCATTATTGTAAAGGAGGACTTACCCACAGACTGGGTTTCTAATATTGTTATCTATAGTCGAGCGGCCTGGTAAATTGCGAATTTGTTTAGATCCACATCACCTAAATAAAGCAGTACGCCGTTGTCACTTTCAGCTGCCAACACTAGAAGAGGTAACAAGCAATCTTACTAGTGCCAAGTACTTTTCTAAATTAGATGCTAAAAACGGGTTTTGGATGCTAAAGCTGGATGAGGCCAGCTCAAAGCTGTGCACTTTTGCTACACCGTTTGGGAGGTTCCGTTTCTTGCGAATGCCATTTGGTATCAATTGTGCTCCAGAAATATTCCATAATGAAATGTATAAAATATTTTCTATGCCAGGGGTTGAAGTATTCGCTGACGATTTACTAGTTTGGGGTGAAACTAAAATTGAGCATGATATGAGGTTACAGGAGGTAATAGAAAGAGCTAAAAAATTTGGTGTCAAATTCAATAAAGAAAAGTGTTCATTTGGGAAGTCGGAGGTACAATTCTTGGGTCACACTTTTAACAGCAAAGGTATTAGTCCAACAGGCACGAGAATAATCTCTATCAAAAATATACCAAGGCCAAGTGACAAGAAAGACTTAGAACGTTTCCTGGGTATGACTAATTATTTGTCAAGATTTATTCCTAATTATTCACAACTGGCGTCTCCCTTGCGATCTTTACTTAAAAAAGAAGTAATATTTGAGTGGCTAGAAGTTCATGAAAATGCGTTCAATGAACTCAAAAACAGGATAAGTAGTGCCCCCGTATTGCGGTACTACTCGCCGCACGAGGCGGTGACGTTGAGCGTGGACGCGTCGAGCGAGGGGCTGGGCGCGTGCCTGCTGCAGGGCGGGCGGCCCGTGGCGTACGCGGCGCGCACGCTCACGCCGACAGAAAAGCGCTGGGCGCAAATAGAAAAAGAGATGTTAGCAATTCTTTTTGGCTGTTTAAGGTTCCACCAATTTATTTACGGCCATAGTGAGATTTTTGTTGAAAGTGATCACAAACCTCTTGAAACTATATTTAAGAAACCTTTAAATGAAACACCACCACGGTTACAAAGAATGCTATTGAAGTTGCAAGCTTATAGTTTGCATGTGACATACAAACCAGGTAAGGAAATGCATATAGCGGATGCGTTATCTCGAGCGGCAAGCGGGACCGAGTTAAACGATAGGGATGAGGAGCTAACCGATGACATTACGGTGCACGTTAATGCATTATTTTCAAACTTAGATGCCAGTAGTGAAAAGTTAGAATTAATTAAAAGAGAAACTCAGAAAGATGAGTCGCTAAGTTCAGTGATGAAGTATTACTATGAAGGATGGCCAGATAATAAACAACGGGTCAATATTGCAGCGCGGCAGTATTGGGGAGTAAGGCACGAACTACACATTATAAATGGTATTTTATTTCGCCAGAACCAATTAGTCATACCATGTAGTATGCGCAAGGAAATGCTCCGCCGGATACATGAGGGGCACCTAGGAATAGAAAAGTGCAAGAGGCGCGCGCGCGATGTCATGTGGTGGCCGGGCATGGGCGCAGAGATCGAGGAGTGCGTGCGGCGCTGCGAGAGCGCGAGCCTCTCGCGCCGCACCCCATACCGCGCCTGCCGTGGGAAGTGCTCGCTGCGGACATATTTGAATTTAAAAGCAAACACTATTTATTAGTAGTCGATTATTATTCGAAATTTGTTGAAGTGATATCGTTAGTGAACATGAAAAGTGACACGGTGATTAACAAAATGAAATGTATCTTTTCTAGATTTGGTATTCCTCGGAAACTTGTTACAGATAATGGCACGCAGTTTACGTCGTTTGAATTTCGTGAATTTACAAAGAAATGGGAATTTGAACATGTCACTAGTTCGCCTCTGTATCCTCGTTCTAACGGGCTAGCAGAGAGAAATGTTCAAACCGTAAAGCGTTTACTTAAAAAAGCTACAGAGGATAAAACTGAATGGACTTTAGCTTTGCTCAATTTTCGAAATACTCCAGTTACGGGTGAAAAATATTCACCCGCACAGTTGTTAATGGGTAGGTCACTCAATACTAGATTGCCAGTCTCACCTAAAAACTTAATTCCAGAAAAAATTGACTCAAAAACATTAAGAAAGGACAGACAGATAAGAATAATTAACATGAAAAAGCATTATGATAAGGGCACAAAAGTAGCTAGGGATTTATCTAAAAATGACACAGTGTATATGAGGGAGGAAAATGTGTGGAAAAAAGGAAGCATTATAGGAAAGGCTGCTAAATAGGTCATATTGGGTGAAAGTGGACAACGGTGGTACATACCGTAGAAATAGTTCATCTATAAGAAAAGCAGTTCATAAAGACAAACCAGGTCGCTATGACTACCTAGGTAGCATTCCCACAAACAATCTGCATCACCAGACTAGTGATGTGGCTCCTGCGATAACGGGGACTGCGCAGACTTCCACAACGGAAGAGAGTGGATTGGTGGAAGCTGCTCAGCCGCCTTATCGTAGAACTAGGACTGGTAGAATTGTTCATCCACCTCAAAGATATGGGTTTGAATAGAAATATTTAAACAAATAAAATATTCTCAAATGTAACAAACCGTAGTATTAAAAACGTTTATTGTTAATTATTACTTCTCTACGTAAGATGTGTCTTATACTTTTAAGTATTAAATAAGTTTACTTCTCAAAGCAAACAGTATTATTAAAAATGTTTATTATTAAGTATTACTTCTCTACGTAAGATGTGTCTTATACTTATAAGTATTAAATAAGTTACTTCTCAAAAACTTATTAAAAGAAGAGAGATGTCATAGAGTAGAGTTTAGTGATTGATTATCTGTGGCATAGACAATAAACGTCGGTTGCATCGTCATGGCTGTTTTAATAACATCAATCCCAATTACTCCTAAATACTACAATCACATCCTCATAAAATACATTAATAATATAAAATTGTGTAGGAGTATGATATTATTAGAAAGAAGTCATTACTAGTAACATAAATAAACTCAATTTAAATGTTCTGCGCTGAGACCACTTCAATAAAAACAACAAAACGTTAAAAGATCTCAAAATAATGTGGTGAAGGAAAATAAACTCATGCAACTGTTTTAATTTTGGACATTCCCCGTATTAATAAAATTACTTACTTATTTAAAGCGAGTTAAAATGAGTCAGTGAAAATTAACAAATATTTTGTTTAACTTACGACAGCGTACGTCAGCTGTTTTGACCAATCGTATCGCAGAATCGAGAAGCGTGTCTGGATTGTAGACGTTAAAAGTTACCGTAATCGGGGCTCTGAGCTTATTATTAGAGATGAAACGGATAGTTGTTTGGCCGGATACCGGATACCGGATATCCGGCCAGCTGCTAGGCCGGATAGCCGGATATCCGGCGGCCGGATAGTTGGCCCATTGTCTCGTTGCATGTCGTGACGAGTTTAGCGCCGCACAGATGCTTCGAAACGCGAGCAGTGGGTCTATTAATAGACTAGACTAGTCACACTTTTCGAAAATAGAATCAGTCCGAATAGGATGTCAGATTTTGCCACTTGTCTATAATAGGGGGCAGATCAATTCGGGCGATTTCGGTTGCCATCGTGAGTGTGTGAATGAATAGCGAAAATAAATTAGTTTACTTGCTGCGTAATCTGACTGAACTGCATCATGACATCAGACCATCAGTGAAAAAAAGGTCGCCTACTTTGGCAATATTTCGACTTAACAGATAAATTTTCCGCATACGCCCCAAAATTTATATATTTTTTACGTAGTACCCATTTTTGGCTTTTTCCAGGACTACTGTCAACCATTGATAGTTCGCTCAGGGAGACACTCTCCAAAATTCTAAATTGTGCATTTAGCGATAACGCCTGGAAACAGGCCTCTCTCCCTGTGCGTTTCGGAGGACTAGGCACACGTCAGATATCGCATATTGCCCTTCCAGCTTTTCTGTCTTCTGCGTATGGTACAGCCGAACTCTTTAATAAATTACTATCCCCTTCTTTAGGGGCAGTGGAGTTGGCTCACCTCGCAGAGGCCAGAAACGCTTCGACTAGGGCATGCCCGGGAGCCGATCCACCTACCTCTCTATCGTCTCAGAGGCAGTGGGAAGAGCCGCTCTGTTTGCGTTTTCAGAGTGATCTATTGGCTTCCTCCGAAAATGCTGCAGAGCGTGCTCGCCTACTAGCGGTCTTTCAGGCAGAGTCCGGTTATTGGCTACATGCTCTTCCTTCGGCCAATATCGGGACTCTGCTTGACAGGAGTACACTGTCCCTTGCCATTTCCCTTAGACTTGGCGTCAAGACAAACCATCCCCATCGCTGTCGTTGCGGTACTCGCGTCGGTGAGTTAGGACACCATGGCCTCTCATGCCAAATGAGCGCTGGTCGAGTCTCCCGACACGCCTGCATCAATGACGTCATCCGCAGAGCTCTTGTCGCCGTCAATGTGCCAGCAGTTTTAGAGCCTAACGGCATATTCCGTGACGACGGCAAGAGACCTGACGGCATGACGCTCATTCCCTGGAAGCAGGGACGTCCTCTTGTGTGGGACGCAACATGCGCGGATACGCTTGCTCCGTCTCATACAGGAGGTACCTCCCTTGCCGCAGGCGCGGCGGCGGCCTCGGCTGAGTGCTCCAAGCGGCGCAAATATGCAGCTCTCAATGAGAGTTATATTTTTGTGCCGTTTGGGGTTGAGACTATGGGACCATGGGGTCCAAGCGCTCGTTCCTTTTATAAGGAACTGGCAAAGAGGCTCACCGAGGTGACCGGTGATCAAAAGGCTGGCAGCTATTTTGGTCAGAGAATTAGCCTGGCCATTCAACGTGGCAATGCTGCCAGCCTTTTGGGCACCATTCCTGACTGCAACGCTGGGGGTGAAGTATTTTTTATTTTGTAAATAGTTTTTATAATTAGTAATTTTTAAATTTTAGTTTTAAGTCATTTTAAGTTAATGTATTACTATAAACTACGTTTAATGTTGATGTTGATGATAATTTACTATTTATGTATTCGTCATTAGAGTGAATAGCCTAGAAAAAAAAAAGTTTTTTTAAAGGCCTTAATATGGCTCTTTGTAACTTTTTGGACTTTAAATAAAAGCCGTCGTTATTATAAGCCATTTTATTGTTGTTTACCTCAAAGATTAATGTATTTAATTTTATTAATAGGAAATTGTCGTAGTTTTTTAATATCCGGTATCCGGCCGGATAGTGAGTTACTATCCGGTAAATTTAGGCCGGATATCCGGCCTACCGGATAGTTACCGGATATCCGTTTCATCTCTACTTATTATGATTATGTATGATACCTAACTAGGTACAAATAGGTTGTTGGTTCTCTCTATTAAAGACGTAAGTAATCTAGTAAAAAAAAAATTTTGACGAACATCTACTAATAAAATTGAGACTTTATTTTCTGAATCTATTGTTTGTTTGTTAAAAAGGCAACGGAGTTTCAACACTATGTGCTCCTGCAGTGGAGACTTAACATGTCTGTCTAAAAATAAAAAATAATACATCAACACAGTGCAAGCGGTCGTTATTTAAACTGTATGAATAACTTAACAAATAAGCAATAAATTAAAGTAGATATATAACTTATCTTTATAATGTCCCACCTTACACCGCGAAATATTTCTATGGCAGAGCGCCAGCCAAGAACGGTCGTGAGGTTCGATTAAATTAGTTTCGGCCATTTATCATGTCGCCGAATAATTTATTGCGATAATAACATTGGCTACACGAAAAACCTAACGCTCTTTTAATATTTGTTTCAGATCCGGCCCTCGAACCATCCATTTACACGTCTCTCGATGTCCAACGCCAGGATTTAATTAAAAAAACAACTGTCAACTTTGGCGCCAAAAATTGACAGTTATGAGAGTTTAGTGACGGGGCAAAGAGACGGAACTGTGATTTTGGAATCATGTGTTAAGTGATCGAGTGACGATTCAAGATGGCGACGCCTCCGGAGTCCCCTGTAGAGGAGCATGCGTACGAGTTGGAGCCGAGTCGGACGCCGAAGCCGATTCCTGTCGCCTTGGAGGAGCTGTGTAGACAGACAAAGTTTTCCAAACAGGAAATCAGAGTTATGTACAGGGGATTTAAAACGGTAAGTCTTATTTGTCTTTTTTTAGTATTTAGACTCTTTTTTACATAGAACGTAGCGAATGATGTTATTGTATCATATGAAGGAAGACCTTCACTGAAGGGCTTAGGGCACAGGCTTTGCCTACCTACTGCTGCAAATAGTGTGGAGCTAGTGATTTATATCTGAAGCTACTATTAAAAATGTTTTGCGTGCAAAATTAGCAATAGTGTATCCGTTTCCGTGTAGGTTAAATAAGACACAAAAAAAATGTAGGTAACATCATCCCTGAGGGATTTCCAAAGTATCTGGCCCCTCAGATAAGTGGTAAAAAGTGATAATATTGTGATATAGTTGTAACTAATACAAAAAAGTCTAGAGCAGGTATTCTCATTTCCATAGCTAAATGATCAAGGGGATCCCTGCTCAATATCAATGTTCTTTTGATAGATATTCAATGAATTGACATACTTTTACTGACTGAAGTGCTTTCACCTCTGCATTCAGGCTCCGATGCGCTGGAAATTCAATTTAGAAGCTAAAAGCTCTTCACTAATAGATTTTATGAATGAAAAAATATAGTAAAGTATCTAAGTGGAGGGAAAAATGACATGTCCACTTGTAGGCTCTAATTTAGATAAGGTAAATGATTTTGTCAGATAAAGATAATGATAATTAGTTACTCCATTAACGATAAGGGATTTGGTTTGTTTTTGTCAGCTTTTGATACACAAAAACCATGGGTATAAAGTTATTCAATTTGGCGGTTTAGTTTGAGGCCCAGAAAAGGGCGTAGGATAGTTTTATCCCGGTTTTTGAAACAGGGACGCCTCGTGATTAAGTTTTTCTGTGACACAAAATTTCACGCTGATGAAACCACTAGTAAAAGCTAGATAAGGCATTAATTTTCATATCTTTTTTTTTACCCCTGCTAGCTAATTTAAAAGCTTAAAGTGCTTGCCAAGCAAAATGGTTAATAGCAAGATGACGTTGCTTTTTTGAAAAGAAAAAAACTCTATCCATAAATTGGAACAAACGACAATCGTTTTCACTTACTCTAGAATAAATTGCGGGTTGCAATAACGAAGCATTATACTGAAACAACTTGGCAGGGGCATAGCCTATAAATTTTAATTTAAGTATCCACTTCTTTCTATGTCCCATTGTATTTAAAGGCTTAGCCTGTGGATTTAATTTAATGCATCTGTAAATTAAAAAGGCTGCGCTCTTTTAAATGCATTTTAGTGTTAAATCCTAAATTAAAAATACAGTGTATTTTTTTATGCATTTTAGTGTTGTGCGGCTTTGTATCACATTACCTACTTACTTATGATACTAGGTCGTTATCTGCAGTGATTTGTAAGCAATTTTTAATTTAGGTACTTATAATCGTTGTCGCTAGTTAACATACAATTCTTTAGACTTTTAAACTTGCATTTCAATTATTTAAAAGTTATAATCATTATGGTAATGCCAAGTTTAAGTAACTTCCATAATCCACAAACAATTTGACTTTAAAGAGCCGGGACAATAATGAGACTCTATTTTTTAAGCCTTTTTTGAAATGGAAACTGATAGGTTAAGTTTATTTTTGAGTCGAAAACAAAATTTGAAACTGGACAATTTGTTTTCGATTCCTCAAACCTACACATTTTATGCCTTTGCCTGTGAATTCTGATGATGTAAAAAGTAAAAGGTATGACATCATCGACCTAGCAAGGCCAGCAAGCGGCAGAGTGACTGACAAACGACGGAAACAGCAGTCGCGCTGAAAAGGTTTCCGGAACTGTGACGCGGTACTAGGTATCGAGTGACAGGAGAGAGCGAGTGGCGCGAAAAATATGATTAACGAGAGTCAAAAAAGGTTAAAGACTTTCGATAGAGGTAGTGGTTAAAAATTATTTCAGATTTAGGTAGGTACAGTCGCAGAATGAAAAGGTTCGTCACCTTAGTGTCGGTTTTCGCTTGCACTAGGTACTGTAAGAGTCAAACCTGCCAACATAACAGTGCAAGAAACAGTGCTGCTAACATTTTAATAAATATGACGTTTGCTAACAAATAAGGTTTTGCTTGTTTATTTTTCTATCCCATCAGTGCAATGCAATGATGACATTGACCAATTGACAATAGTTTTTTTTATTTAATAGAAATAATAATGGCAGGTTGAACCAACAAGAAGGTTTTAGTTTATCAATCATAATAATCTTCTTGACAAGATAAATCGTCAAACAACTTTGATCTGGATAATTTTGAACTTTACTGACGAACAGTTAAAGATTATTTTCTCTAACTCGAGATTATTCTGTAACATAGTTTCAAAAGGTAATATGTGCTCGCGATTCGTTGAAGGAATCAATTTGAAAACTGACGAACCTTTTCATTCCGTGACTGTACAATTGGCAGATAGTTCAAAGTAAGATAAAATTACGATATTGTTCAGCTGAAGCCGTCACCTAAATTAACATACATAACAGAAATTTTAATTTCCAAATGGGCCACTTTCATAAGTACACCCATACCACTGCTTCGGGACAATAAATGGTCCAGTGCAGTACCAGTGCTTTTTTAAAAGACTTTATGAGCTACCCTATGAGGTCTCTACTGCCTTTCGAAGCACATTATAACTAGTAGATATAATAATATTTTCAGCGACCCAAAGTGTTGCCTCCGATATGAGATGTGACCATTTAAATTAACTAATGATGATTGTTAGATTTATAACTGGGTCTCAAAATGTGATAAAATTCTTCCAACTTGGACCCCACAAAACAGCCCTCAGTGCGCCATACTGAACAATCGTAGCGTCAACGCGACAAAAGAACAAGTCAAAGGCAACACGTATCTGTCGCGTGCTGTCGCGCAAACGTTTCAATTTCCACTGTGTCACGTATGAAAGAACGTTCTGAAACGAAGCTGGAACGTAATTTGTTGTTTTGAGCGTTTGAAGTGCCAATATCGTGGAGGCAATTAAAAATACCTTGCTTTGTTGAGGGAATAACGTCAGCTGTAGTTGTGGAATTGAATCACACGCTCAAAATCAATTTGTCTTCTGAAATTCAACCTTGAACGGGCTGAAAAAATGTATTGAAAGCATATAATTTTTAAACGCAGAAGCATAATAAGATGTATGTTTAGGTAACAATTGGAAGAAACAAGTGTTTTAACGTCAGCCTCAAGAGAAAATTGTTTTTTTTTTTTTGTATAGGATCGTGTAAAGAAGAAAAAATAAAGCTGTAAGAATTTAAAAAAATACAAAAGAACTTTCATTCCATTTAAGTCTAAAAGATTTGCCAAAGCTTGCAAAAGTCGTGTTAGAAAACAGCAAAAAGACACAAAAAAGTAGCAACGTGATGCTTTGATTCGCAGCGCATTGTGAATTTGCGATGCAAAGTGGTTTGTAGCGGGAATCTACATTGTAGAGTGTAGACATGTCTATTGTGCAGTCTATGTAGGGCTGCCAAAACCTGAAAATTTGAAGTTACAGGAACTTCAAGCAAAACTTCTAAAAAAGCTCCATTTTTTCCTTTTATTCATTTTCATTTTAAAAAAATATTATTTCTTGAAAGTTTCCGCTAGGGACGCTGTACAATCCGTCATACATTAATTAATGTCATTTTTTACGCGCTCACTAGTGACGACGTTTGATGTAAACTCACCCAAAGCCCTCTGAAGATCAATTGCAATTAGTTTCTAATAAATTAGGTAACTGTAAAAATTTTTACTTGCTTTGAAAAACAGATTTAAAATTAAAATGCCTTGAAACCGAGTAAGCGCAAGAAAAGCGAGGCACTTCTTCGAACTAAACCACTGGGTTAGTTTTTTCATTCGGACAATTTAATAAAGTGAAATTACTAGGAAAACGTTTGTAAGATAGGTAACTATTTTGCGTCACTTTAGTTAGATTAGACGAACGGACTATCCATCTAGGTGTTAATTATGTAAGCTTTGTAATCAATTAAGCCTAGTTCCTATTTAATATACTAATCTATAGGGGGCCTTTTAGCATGTCGAAAAAAATGGTGACAAATTAATTTAGGTCTTATTCTAGTCCACTATCCAATTCTCTTAAAATAGAGACACATTTTCGATGTTATTCAAATGCAACTTCCTTGCTATCCGATACAAAATTAGCGCCTTGTCGAAATACCACGCTACATTATACATTCCCGCCAAACGAAAATAGAGGAGAGCATTGCACAATCTGTATTTTCCAACATGGCTGACATACAACTGTCAACGTGACAAGAAAGCGCGAAAATGCTTCCCCTATTTTCGTCCGGTCGTCGACATCACCCACTGACCTTTTACGAAACATCTTGATACGACTGTCTCTCTCGCTCTTATGCCAGACGTATGCAGACGTCTCGTTCTAAATCATTAGCCAAAATGTATATGCAGGTTGGGTATGCATTAAATGACGTGCTTTGGAGGATTGTTAGGAAAGTCGCTTTATTTTGAAGGGGCTGAAAGATTTTTAAGGGTTGACAGTTGACAGAGTGCTGGGACTTTTAGATGTCACTTAAAAATATCAGATGACTACCTACTGATTAATGAAATGAGTTTAGTGGCATACTTAGCTGTAATTTATGTTGCCATCTTTTAATCGTACCATAAAATTCTCATCGTTTAAGAAAACATGAACATATTTTTTTTAACATATTGATAAACGGTTTTTTGTTGTTTTTCTCTGCTTCACTTGTGGTTGACTGGTAAAGAATGCTTCCGCCATTGTACATTATGTTCAAAAGTTTAAAGAAATAAATAAACTGTGGAGTTGGTAGTTGCGATAAAAGTAAAAAAATCATTTTCATGTTTAATTAATTAAATGAAACATTTAGCCCATTTGCAATTCCTTAACGTAAAATATTCACAGTAATAACAGAAACCATAGAATTTCCATATACGGACTTCATAAAGTGAATTATGAAGGCGCCTATTACCTCAATTACCTTGGAATTGTTTCCAGCTGCTGTTAATTGAATATGAATCGTTGATTGAGCTATACGAACCCAAGTAACACAAAACACAATTATAAGAAGCGTACAACAGCATGAACTAACGTGCAGAGCAGTATATGAGCAGCATATGTAGCACTATATCAGCCGTATAAAAGTCTATAAGTGTCTTGTAAGCGCAATTTGGGCCCCAAATAATACGACTTTGAGCATTATTAAATATTATTAGTGCTGCTAACCAGCGCTTATAATGTTATTGAAGACAGACATTAGTAAAGTTGTTAGACAGCATATTCTAATGTAAAAAGCATTTTATTAGATGTTAGTACAGCTTCGAAACAGCTTTTAGAATTACAATGCCAAAGTTACGTTTTATTCTAAAGCTGAACGTTTTATTTTGTTTGTTTGAAAGTATTCGAAAAAACTTATCGCATTTTATTGTCCGATTTGATTATTTTTCGTTTAGAGTATTGCAGTGCAATGGAGTTGTGAGGAGATGTTTTAATGTCTTTATTAAAAATATTTATCATAAGGTAAGTATCATTTTTTTTTGTTTCAAGAATGAAAATGAGCTGGGAGTATTAGTCTTATGTGAAAATATATATATGTTTGTGGTTTATAACTCACGCGCCTTCACAGAAATGCTTTATTTAATAAAATAGGGACAAATTTAGAATCGACATATGACACTTTTTGTGATTTTTTTAACGATTTGATTAATTTCAACTTATAAAATTGCTTCTATCGATACTCCGCTTGTAAGAAAAGGATAATAAGTAGTATTTCATGCATATGTGTATTATAATTTTATTTTCTATGTTAGAGAAAACAGAAAGCAAATGGCGTCAGATAATATTAATGTTTTAAACTTTCAACTAGTGTCTTTTAATGTTGTCAGTCTTATTATAGTAAAAAGAAAATGGTTAAGTCATTCAACCTACATATAAAATATCTAAGTGATATCTTTAGCATTACTGTAACACTTTTTAGGTATGTTATAATGTTCATTAGGTTTAAACGTCATAAAAATGGATTGCTTTAGTGTTAATCAGGGTACCGAAACAATAATTTAGAATCCTTTAATCACGTAATCCCCTTCTCCACGTCTTTCAATTTTATCTGTCTCCAATTGGGTAGGTACCTAGTTTGACAAGTGTTAAGTATAAAATCATTATCACTACAAATGTAATTTGTAATGAAACACGATATAGCTATCTATCTTATTTTTCGCTCATTGTAATAGTAATATTTAAAGGAACTTTTTGTAACTAGTTAGCAGTGTTGCTGTAGTCGTTTTTTTTAAGGGTTTGCGTTATACGGGTAATTATTTAGTTTTCAGGTACCTACTTCTCAGGTATTAAGTCATAAATAAGCTTATTTGTTTTTTTTTCAGATGCCTTTTAAAATAGTGCAAACGACCGAAAGGGATGAATGAATGTTCTACGGAACTTCTTGACTTAGTGCTTGGCTCACACAACAACCGATTGTACTGTATTTTGTGTATGAGGAGTATCATTTTTTGGAACACGTTTTGCATTTCTTAAACCAAATATAAATTTTGAATATTCCGTCTTTATCTTTCTCTTTACTCCACCTGTTCTCTTAGGCTGAGTTGCACCACCTAACTTTGACCGTAACTCTGACGATAACCGATGTTTTTTTGTATGGAGTTTGACAGATTTTTGACGTTTGTTAAAGTAAGTTGGTGCAACCCGGCCTTAGTCTTTTTCCACTGTTTATTCATGTCAATAACGTGACACGTTCGACATAATTTTTCTAATGAATATACCTACTAACGCACAAATGAATATAATCATACGGCTCGTGGTTTTATGGCCAAATTATGACCTAAAGTAATATAATAAAATTTTTATTTATCTAAATAGTGCTAAAAGCTTTAAAGTAACAATAAAATAAGAAGATAACAGAGCTAAAACTTTAGTAAATGTTTGGCTAATGCTGAGCAGTAAATAAGCATAAGAAAAGATCATAAAAATGCGTTCAATCTGTAAAATGTGTTAATATATCTGAATGCACTATAAAATATTTCGACAACGTTTATTTAATGCATTAGGTTTTCTTATTTACTAATATACGGTTTTAACCTTTGTGTTAGTGTAAATGCTGTTAAAGGTGCTGTATATTAAAAGTAATTAAGAGCCATTTCACAAAAATATTCCGCGCGAATTTAGGTAAAAGCTGTCAACGCAACGTCAAAAGAGTAAAAAGAACGCTGAAATGGACAAAAAAATCTTGAGCCGTGACCGTATTAGGGCCATTCTTATTCTTACGCATTTTTGTGTGAGATGTAAGAATAGCATATGTTTTTAAAGAAAATCAGTGCACTGTATATTAATTTACTTAGTAAAATACCTCTATTAACTAGGCCCAATATCATTTTTATCATAAAACTATTAGAAGAATATTAAAAAAAAGTTACAAGTCCAAAATGTCACGGACCGTGTAGTGTGAGATTCCCAGATTTGGACATACAATATTTTTTTCTGAAGAGATGTTATGTTATTTTGATAAATATTACAGTAATTATGCAAGATTAATACAGGTTATATAAGACTGTTAAAAATTTATATCAATAATAATTACCATTTTTGATTTTGAACACCAAACATTGTGTGAGCAGTTTTTGTGTCACAACCACGTGCGCCACTTTAAATATGCGTAACTCGGTAAAAAACTATCTTTGATATTGACATCCCTTGCTAAGTTTTTTTAGAACAGTAACATTGTCATCTTATTAGATTTGCAAATTGCTGAACGTAGTGAGTGAGCCGCAAAAAAATATTTCCTATTTATTTGAAAAAAGGGACAACCATAACACGTCCATCCCGTGTACGGTTTTTAAAGGTAGGTATCAATGTCACGCTATTGTATAAAACATAATTATGTACCTCATGCAGTATAATTTCAGATAATTGCACAAGATCTGCTAATTCACAGATAGTTTTTTGGATATATCGGACACGTTCCAAATTGTCACGGCCATGGTATTAAAAATGTGTCACTACCGCAAACTATTTAAGTACATGGTCGTGACATTAAAACGCGTGGTTGTGACATTCTATTTTTAGTATTTTAATAGTTTTTGTTGTTCTGCTAAATTATTTTGTGTATTGTGCAATTTTTAGGAGTAGCCTTTTAGTAAGTGTACTTATTTTTCGCTAGTATGATTTTCTAGATGCCACGAAGGAAAAATTATTGCACTTTCTCATTTCTGCAGTAATATCAAATTTTACTGAGATAGCTCCCGGTAAAAGCCCTGCAGAGGTGGTCGGAGTTGTTTTAAAAGGAATTGCTATTAACCATATTTTTAGTGGTACGGTGACTATGAAACATGTTTAAGTTGTCAAAACCAACTGTTATGTGAATCCTACAGAAATCTCATATGATACTCAATTAGGTACCTACTGTGTTTAAGATTTACTAATTTGTTAAGCATATTATCATATCGAAACCATGTAGGTAGCATATCGGAAGCATGATCAGATAGTGCCAATAATAAAAAGTCTATTTTTGTTATTATCTAGTAGATATATTAACTACCTGACTGTATTTTTGATCTCAATTTTAATTAAATTTTTGGATGTTCAGAAAAAAATACATATTACCAAATAACACCTTTGTTGATGAAACGAATTTAGTGTATTTTATTGTTAATCAATTTAAACTATTATGATATAAATTTAACAACATAAATATTATTATTTACAGTAAAAATGTAAAACTGTCACATCCGTGTCATGCAGTGTCACAGCCGTGTTTACGTAGGCTATTTTGTTTCCTTTCCGAGGGCTTTAAGGTTGTCCATATACATCAAAAGTATGCTTTTGGTTTATACTTTCGATACACATCGCAAAAAGTTAAAAAAAAAAATCTTTAATTTTTAAAAAAAAATTGGCACAAATTTAAGAATGGCCCATTAAGACTTGATTTAAGTTATTAATTTTAAGGTAGAATGAGGTATTCAAACTTGATAAATTAATTTAAATTTTTAATAGAGTTTATTAAGTCTTTTATATTTCGATTCATAATGAAACACGAATAGGTATAATATGTAAAATATATATTAAGTACAAAATAAAGACAGTCACATAGTGAAAAAAAAATCTGCCCCCTTACAGCTCCATCATCGGACCCTGGATACGAATAATGAAACACGAATAGGTATAATATGTAAAATATATAGTAAGTACAAAATAAAGACGGTCACATAGTGAAAAAAAAATCTGCCCCCTTACAGCTCCATCATCGGACCCTGGATACGAACTATTCGTCAAAGCGAATCACACAAGCCCAAACTCCATAGGGTTCTATTGTTTTGTTACGGAGGTGGCCATTGCATCTCCTCCAGATCCATTATCAGACAGAGCTAAGAAATAAATAAATAAATATTATTATAAGTAAACAAATAACTAAAATAATTCATCTTACTATCTTACTTGTCTTACTAATATTATAAATACGAAAGTTTGTGTGGATGTCTGGGTGTTTGTTACACTTTCTAACTACTGAACAGATTTTGATGAAACTTGACAGTACAGTACAGCAGTACTAGGCAGTCTGTGTTCAACTATCACTCGGGTCGGACGTTCCTATCGCAAGACCTTTGGTTCACTCAGTTCCGATACGACTCTAGTGCTGTGTGTAATCATTTTCGTGAATACACTGAGTTTATTAATTTCTACGAGTGGATTTCATTTTGACTGAGACCTACGCCATGAACCCTGAACCAGAAGACCCTGTCGCCAGCGACAGCGACGCTCATCCAACCCTGGCGTCGACCAGAATAACAATGTATAGGCTATAATTTATGACGATCTGTGACAAACTAAATTTCAAGCGGGTGAAGCCGCGGGCAATACTACATATTTCATACTAGCTTTTTGCCCGCGACTTCTTCTGCGATGAAGTGGAAAATGGTTCTAATAGAATTAAAATATTCTAAGAAAAAATATTTTGTTAAATGATTATATTGTTTGATATAAAATCTACAAATTATTATGTTTAAATATTTGAATACTTACAAAATTATGAGATCTTTCTAAAACAAAATTAAAACACTACACCTGCCGCAGATTTCTTTGTAAACAATGTTTTTTTTTATTTTCCTTCAGGTGCTAAAATCACCAGGCTATTGTGTGCGCATACTCTGGAGTATTCCACATACAACTGGTCGTCGGAGAAGCATAGATTTCCATTAAGTCTACTCCCGCTACCATATAGAACTCCGCTAAAACTCGTGAGGGCGCCAACACTTACTTTTGTATTGAAAATTAGTATGAGCAGCTGCGCACGCGGTTGCCCGTTGCAGGCTCTATGCAACCACACTATTTTAAACCGTGGTCCATAAGCATGAGATGGGAAACTGCACTCTATTGAATTCTCTTGAATTTGATGGTGTTAGGGGAATCCTAGGAATGAATACAGACTTTCCAATGGAATCTCCTCATCAATATTGCGAAATTGCGAGTTGCAATGCAATGTTACGTTTTCACTTGTTATTTTATTGTTATCTGACCTTGATTTTTCAAACACGTGTCAAAATAAAAAAAAAAAAATTAAATCAAAAGTACTAAGGAATATTTCATTGATATCAACTTAGAAACAAGCACAGATCACAGAAACTAAAGGGAAATGTGACAAGGGACAAATTGGAACATATTGCTTGTGAAAGCAATGATGACAGTAGCGACGTCATTATGTAAACAGTTTATATTGCTTGCATAGTACTAAAGATTATTCGAACGTTGAATACTGATACCGCAGTGGATAATGAGCACATAATTTGATTTCTTTGTGTGTGTGAATTTCTAATACGACACTGAGTTTCGAACTCAGCGCATTACTTAGCATCTCTCTATATTTCTATGGAACCAAGTTATCTCCAAAATAACATTCCACACCTTTTTAACCTAGTCAGGTAATAATTTTAATAAAATACGAAGCACGTCATCTATCAATAGGATATAACGGGTGTAAAAAAACCTATCCCGAAGCCGAAGACTACTTATTCTCCACATCATGGGGATCATTTTTTTCTTTGTGACCATACCTGGGAAACTTGTGGTTTAGGAGATATTGAAGGTCAAAGTCAGAATATTTTTTTCAAGATTTTTACATTATCAATTTCAATTCGTTGTTTAAAATTTTTTTTTCTAAGAAACCTTATTAAAATTTTGAGTATTTTCGTCACAATAAGGCTTTTTTCTTTACAATAAGAAATGGACAGCAGCGCGCGCACACACGCTCAAGCGCTGCCCCCACGCCCCGAACCGCAACCCGCGCTCGCCCGTGAGTCATTCAACTCTACTGTGAGTTCAACGACTACGACTGGACCAACTGAACTGAGCTTAATCCAAATCTACCTAGTTTGTAAAAATGAAATGAGTACTTAAATTAGTTACTTACACCTTAATATCACCTTACCAGTTTAGTTTTTATTCTAAAAAATAATAAATTACATTTTAATTAATAAAAACCCTTTACACGAATTTGTTTCTTTCCGCAAATTAAATAATCTTACAGAACCTAGGTTGTTAACTAAACCGTGCTTTTACGCATAACCGTTATTCTATCACAATGTAGTATCACAGGTCTTATTAGCTACGCAAGTGTGATAAGCGTAAGTAGGTAATTAAAAAGTACCGTAAACAGATGAATAATGATCTTTTGAATGAGGCCTGTCATTCTTTACATTAATAACTCTCTACTCAATAACTTAAGTCTTTACGATAGTAATAAAATTCATAAAGTAAAACTCAAATTATTGCTTACACCACACCGCTCTAAACGCCTAGAGTAAACACCTGGCAATGTTACTCCTATCGTTGATTAAGGCATTCACTTTCGATAGGAGTGATGATTGTGTGTTCTTTAAACTTAATTGATTTCAGCAACTAAATAAAAAGGTCTCTTTTTTCAGTCTTCCTTCCATACTCATTACTTCCTTTCTTCATAATTTACTTGAAATAAATAATGGTTATGCACGCGATTCTAAATAAACGTAATTTTAATCGTTAATCACAGGCAGTAAGCAGATGTGATAAACTTGTATCATTAAAAAGTACTGTAAACAAATGACAAATGCTTTTACACACAGGTTCATTATTTCTAGCTCTCTAACTTAATAAATTTTACGTCTTTACGATAGTAATTAATAAAATAAAACTTAACTTACTTATTACTGCAATCTGAACGCCTAGAAATAACACACTGGCAAACTCTTGCTCCTTCACTTTCGATGGGAGATTAAAACATAAGATTTTATTTTTAAACTCGATTGATTTTAGAAACTAAACAAAATTTCATATCTTTTAGCACTTCTTTCATACCAATTACTTCCATTCTTCAACATAAAAAGATTCATCGTCTTGTTCGTGATTATTTTAAATGAACGTAACTTTATTACACGGAATAACTATCAAAATGTATTGATATTCTTATTGTTTTATTAATAACGATTGCGCATCTACAATTCATTCAAATTTGAGTATTTTGGAAGCTTGCTTAAAGCATTAATTATTATTAAGTATGCTAGGACGGATCTTTAGTTAACAAAGATTAATCAAAGTATTTTTGCCGCCGCTTTTACAATCTCATTCGTTGATAGACTTGCCTGTACTAAAGTGATGAAATTACATTTTTGTTAAGTTAAAAATTACGTAAATTTGTAGTTGAAAATGAAGAGTAATAACAAAGCGCTACCGATTCACGACGAACACATTCGATAGACGTATTACTTGACTGTTATTGGTCAGTCAGTCTCGCCGCGCGGGGCAGTGCCTTTGTTGCGAGGGGCCGCTCGCGCCTCGCGTTGCTCGTCGCACGGCCAGTTCGGTTTCTTCGGCCGTCGAATGCGCTTGCGACTTTTGATTGTTTTCTCGTGCGGATAGTTAGTGTGTGAACGTGTGATAGTGAGTGTGGTAATAGTGAATGTGTGTTAGAAAGATGCCTAACCATACGTACAGTGCTCGTGAGTACGTAAACATGGTTTACTGTTATGGGAGGGCACGTGGAAACGCATCTGAAGCCCTGCAGGCTGTAGGTATCGGGCTGAACATCCTACAGCGCACCAACGTACTGATGCACGTATTATTGTTCTGGCTGTACAACGTCTGTTGGACAATCAGCCGATTGTGCCTCCGTCCGCCTCGTCTAGGCGTGTATTGTGTCGGATTTGAGGAACTTAAATACCGGTATGTACGTGAAGGAATACTGGAGCGCGCATCAAAACACGATTTACCTGGCACGCGTTTGCTTGCACGTGGAAGGCCGTCAGTTCGAGCCACAACTTGTCCGGTTGGAGCGGCCGATTCCAGACGACGTCGAAGGGGATTAGTCGGTAAGTACTTAGTTCTAAACCTAAACAAATGCTAAAGGAATGTGTTTTTTAAATGTAGGAAGTGAATAATCTGGTAATTTTGTGTACAAAATACTTCTGCGGTCACGGTAGGTAGTGGCGGTAAAGCGCGTACGCTCCAACCAATACACTCACACACACATAGGCACGGTCATTGCGTTGCGTGGCGCGCTGTACATTGCGGGCTGCGGAATATTGTATTTTTTTTAATCATAAAAATAAAAAATATTTCCCACCAATAATATTTTGTAATATTACTTGGTTGGGTGTACAGAAGGCGTAGTTTCAGTCTTCGTGATAGGTTTTTTTACACCCTGTATGTATATTTTAGAAGTTAAAAAATTTCTATAAAACAAGTACTAAAATCGTACTGAAAAAAAAAGTATTAATAATATGTCATCTAATTTATTTATTAAACGTCGAATTTTATCAAAGATTTTGGACTAAAGTTTTTGAAAATATTTATAGCCTACATAGAAAAAAATTAGGATTCTAAATCGTGAAAGAATTTTTTTCGGAGCCTATTGCCTCCAAAAAAACAAACAAACAATTAAATCTTTCCTCTTTTATTACTATAGATTTAACAACAAAGCTTCCCTCTCGAAACAAAACGCTTCTTTTTCTTCTTCACGAAACAAAACTCAAAGCGGATAAATAAATAAACAAATCTTTGGACAATTTCACAGCGCCATCTAGTCCAAAAGTAGGCAACCAATATGCTTGTGTTAAGGGTGCTAGCATAATGGATATACTTTTTTATAATTTATTTATTAAATTAAATACATGGTACCTACATATTATACATAGTTACACCCAGATCCGTCAAAGAAATTAAAATTCATCATTTCAATTTCTGCTCGGCCGGCCGACTCGAAACAGCCTCTCGGCATAGTATCAAATGCATTTGGTCGCCGTACAAATCACCGCTTCACGACACGAACGCACGTAAACGTCACGGCGGGAAAAATGACACAGGTCCTGCCTTGACGGGCGCTCGCGCCATACTAATCGATGTCGGCTTGCGTATTGTAATTTATACTGATATTCACATCAATATTTTGACAAAGTGGTTACTAATATTTAAACAATAACTGTAGAAATCAATTCTACAATGAATATTCTTTATTTTGGGATACTTTTATTGCAGTTATTGCTGTGTTTTTAAGAGCCATTTTACATTTTCGTGCGAATTTCTAAGATTTTGGAAGCATGAATTACTATCTTAAGCAACACCCAGAGATTATTTAATAACTGCGAAAGATAGGTCAATCCTTGGTGTTGACCATTAATGAAACGGATTTACTAAAACTTTTTTGCTTAATTCACAGTGCCCCATCTCCCACAACCATTTTACGGAAAAATTGCCGCAGACTCATTTTCAAAGTCCTGTATCTATTATTTATGCTCATATAATAAGCTTAAAAATATATAGTAATCATCGGACATATATTCTTGTAGTCTATTAATGAAATAGATTCTTGAATTTCATTACCATTATTGAGTAAAATCTAAAAATAATTTGGCAAATTTGAAGATTAACGTCACATTTTGATCGTGGTTTTTGGTTTAAAAACACAGCAATAACTGCAATAAAAGTATCCCAAAATAAAGAATATTCATTGTAGAATTGATTTCTACAGTTATTGTTTAAATATTAGTAACCACTTTGTCAAAATATTGATGTGAATATCAGTATAAATTACAATACGCAAGCCGACATCGATTAGTATGGCGCGAGCGCCCGTCAAGGCAGGACCTGTGTCATTTTTCCCGCCGTGACGTTTACGTGCGTTCGTGTCGTGAAGCGGTGATTTGTACGGCGACCAAATGCATTTGATACTATGCCGAGAGGCTGTTTCGAGTCGGCCGGCCGAGCAGAAATTGAAATGATGAATTTTAATTTCTTTGACGGATCTGGGTGTAACTATGTATAATATGTAGGTACCATGTATTTAATTTAATAAATAAATTATAAAAAGTATATCCATTATGCTAGCACCCTTAACACAAGCATATTGGTTGCCTACTTTTGGACAAGATGGCGCTGTGAAATTGTCCAAAGATTTGTTTATTTATTTATCCGCTTTGAGTTTTGTTTCGTGAAGAAGAAAAAGAAGCGTTTTGTTTCGAGAGGGAAGCTTTGTTGTTAAATCTATAGTAATAAAAGAGGAAAGATTTAATTGTTTGTTTGTTTTTTTGGAGGCAATAGGCTCCGAAAAAAATTCTTTCACGATTTAGAATCCTAATTTTTTTCTATGTAGGCTATAAATATTTTCAAAAACTTTAGTCCAAAATCTTTGATAAAATTCGACGTTTAATAAATAAATTAGATGACATATTATTAATACTTTTTTTTTCAGTACGATTTTAGTACTTGTTTTATAGAAATTTTTTAACTTCTAAAATATACATATATCCTATTGATAGATGACGTGCTTCGTATTTTATTAAAATTATTACCTGACTAGGTTAAAAAGGTGTGGAATGTTATTTTGGAGATAACTTGGTTCCATAGAAATATAGAGAGATGCTAAGTAATGCGCTGAGTTCGAAACTCAGTGTCGTATTAGAAATTCACACACACAAAGAAATCAAATTATGTGCTCATTATCCACTGCGGTATCAGTATTCAACGTTCGAATAATCTTTAGTACTATGCAAGCAATATAAACTGTTTACATAATGACGTCGCTACTGTCATCATTGCTTTCACAAGCAATATGTTCCAATTTGTCCCTTGTCACATTTCCCTTTAGTTTCTGTGATCTGTGCTTGTTTCTAAGTTGATATCAATGAAATATTCCTTAGTACTTTTGATTTAATTTTTTTTTTTTTATTTTGACACGTGTTTGAAAAATCAAGGTCAGATAACAATAAAATAACAAGTGAAAACGTAACATTGCATTGCAACTCGCAATTTCGCAATATTGATGAGGAGATTCCATTGGAAAGTCTGTATTCATTCCTAGGATTCCCCTAACACCATCAAATTCAAGAGAATTCAATAGAGTGCAGTTTCCCATCTCATGCTTATGGACCACGGTTTAAAATAGTGTGGTTGCATAGAGCCTGCAACGGGCAACCGCGTGCGCAGCTGCTCATACTAATTTTCGATACAAAAGTAAGTGTTGGCGCCCTCACGAGTTTTAGCGGAGTTCTATATGGTAGCGGGAGTAGACTTAATGGAAATCTATGCTTCTCCGACGACCAGTTGTATGTGGAATACTCCAGAGTATGCGCACACAATAGCCTGGTGATTTTAGCACCTGAAGGAAAAACAAAAAAACATTGTTTACAAAGAAATCTGCGGCAGGTGTAGTGTTTTAATTTTGTTTTAGAAAGATCTCATAATTTTGTAAGTATTCAAATATTTAAACATAATAATTTGTAGATTTTATATCAAAAAATATAATCATTTAACAAAATTAGTTTTCTTAGAATATTTTTATTCTATTAGAACCATTTTCCACTTCATAGCAGAAGAAGTCGCGGGCAAAAAGCTAGTATGAAATATGTAGTATTGTCCGCGGCTTCACCCGCTTGAAATTTAGTTTGTCACAGATCGTCATAAATTATAGCCTATACATTGTTATTCTGGTCGACGCCAGGGATGGATGAGCGTCGCTGTCGCTGGCGACAGGGTCTTCTGGTTCAGGGTTCATGGCGTAGGTCTCAGTCAAAATGAAATCCACTCGTAGAAATTAATAAACTCAGTGTATTCACGAAAATGATTACACACAGCACTAGAGTCGTATCGGAACTGAGTGAACCAAAGGTCTTGCGATAGGAACGTCCGGCCCGAGTGATAGTTGAACACAGACTGCCTAGTACTGCTGTACTGTACTGTAAAGTTTCATCAAAATCTGTTCAGTAGTTTTTGCGTGAAAGTGTAACAAACACCCAGACATCCACACAAACTTTCGTATTTATAATATTAGTAAGACTTGTAAGAAGTAAGATAGTAAGATGAATTATTTTAGTTATTTGTTTACTTATAATAATATTTATTTATTTATTTCTTAGCTCTGTCTGATAATGGATCTGGAGGAGATGCAATGGCCACCTCCGTAACAAAACAATAGAACCCTATGGAGTTTGGGCTTGTGTGATTCGCCTTGACGTATAGTTCGTATCCAGGGTCCGATGATGGAGCTGTAAGGGGGCAGATTTTTTTTCACTATGTGACTGTCTTTATTTAGTACTTAATATATATTTTACATATTATACCTATTCGTGTTTCATTATTCGTATCCAGGGTCCGATGATGGAGCTGTAAGGGGGCAGATTTTTTTTTCACTATGTGACTGTCTTTATTTTGTACTTAATATATATTTTACATATTATACCTATTCGTGTTTCATTATGAATCGAAATATAAAAGAGTTAATAAACTCTATTAAAAATTTAAATTAATTTATCAAGTTTGAATACCTCATTCAACCTTAAAATTAATAACTTAAATCAAGTCTTAATACGGTCACGGCTCAAGATTTTTTTGTCCATTTCAGCGTTCTTTTTACTCTTTTGACGTTGCGTTGACAGCTTTTACCTAAATTCGCGCGGAATATTTTTGTGAAATGGCTCTTAAACCAAAAACCACGATCAAAATGTGACGTTAATCTTCAAATTTGCCAAATTATTTTTAGATTTTACTCAATAATGGTAATGAAATTCAAGAATCTATTTCATTAATGGACTACAAGAATATATGTCCGATAATTACTATATATTTTTAAGCTTATTATATGAGCATAAATAATAGATACAGGACTTTGAAAATGAGTCTGCGGCAATTTTTCCGTAAAATGGTTGTGGGAGATGGGGCACTGTGAATTAAGCAAAAGAGTTTTAGTAAATCCGTTTCATTAATGGTCAACACCAAGGATTGACCTATCTTTCGCAGTTATTAAATAATCTCTGGGTGTTGCTTAAGATAGTAATTCATGCTTCCAAAATCTTAGAAATTCGCACGAAAATGTAAAATGGCTCTTAATGTTTTAGTATGATTATAAGCCAATTAACTTAATTTTTTTAGACCATATAATAGCTTCATGCATTGTAAATTTTACCGCATTCTACTCAAAAGCATTTAAACTAAGTCAAAACTGATTTAAAGTTATAGTCTGACTTTAAAACGTAAATTAATCTTAACTTCAGTGAATATACAGATTACGTGTTACTTGGGAATATATTGGTCATCAACGTAACAACCTCATTGGATATCATATCGTTAACTAATGATTGACAATCGTCAGCCAATTTACCGCAGTCATTAACCCATTTTCTATATTTTTCTGAACTGAAAATTTTAGTCTATCATTTTTCTCTGATATGCATATATAATAAATGATACTTAGGAGTTGCAAAGTAAACATCTAACTAGCTTTTGCCCAGGGCTTTGTTCGCTTGACAAAATATGTCACACAGTAGGTAATTTTACTAGCTTCCTATGTACTGGTGAAAATTGAAAATAGTTTCGGTACTTAGTTCCAAAGATTACTTCCATCAAATAAACTCACAAACTATAACCTCGTTAAAATATTAACCAAAAAAGTGTGAGGTCAGAAGACACTAGATCTAATGAAACTTATCAGTCTATCTACTTAACTAAGCTGTGCCTATTTCCACAAGAAAGCACAATTCAGAGATTGGTACTAATTATGTCAGACCATAATCGCATACCTACTTACACAACCACATACCACGTTGCTGTATGGCTTCTAAGTCCACAAGGGATTATGTGTTAAGCTTTTTACATTGTATTTACTAGCATAACCTGTTACACAATAATATGTTGATGTGATTTGTTTAGTTAGCGTATGCAAATACTTATAACTAATCAATAGGAAATATTAACATGTTACCTACTGCCTACATTTTACACAATAACAAATAATTGCAGTCACAGTTCACCAGAAAAACTGAAAACTACACAACCATTTGAAGTTCTTAGAATTTAATAAAAAGAAGTTATATTGACAACTTTGCTAAAAAAAGTTATATAAAATCTCTAATAGAATTGTCATGCGTCAATTTTGGTCTGTATTAAATAATTACATGTAGATTTATGAAAATAACATTTAGAGGACCTAATATACAAAAGTGGCGTGACCATGAGATGTATTTGGGTGAAATCACGCGAATTAGCGTGTTGTTTAGTAGAACCCATAATATTTTAGCTTTGGAATAGCATAAAATGGGGCCGGAGTTACTATTGGAACTCGAAAATAATATTTATTTGCTAGGAGTGGACCAGCCGGGGGCTGTCTAGCTTGTCTAGGGCAAGGTTTCCCAATTTTTTTTTTCCAAGGAACCCTAACTGATTATACTTTTCCTAGCGGAACCCCCGTACTACTCCGCCCGCACGCCCTGCCCCTCCCTTGTGCGTAAACAAGTCGGTGCGAGCGAATAATGTCGGTCACGAAACGTGGGATAATATTTTTTACGGAACCCTTGCGGCCTTTCCACGGAACCCCAGGGTTCCGCGGACCACTATTCGGGAACCGCTGGTCTAGGGGTAGACAAGTGATTGTGCCAATTTTGTAATTTCGGAGCGAAAAATCCTTCAAAAAAACGCCGGAGCGAAGGAATTCCGGAATCACAACTGTCACGTTGATAGCAACACGTTCGTTTCCACAGGACGTCCACTATCTGTGGATTTCACTAGATTTTAGCAATTATGAGGACGATGAAAGTCAATTAACAATTTATATAAAAACATATTTGATTCGCTTTTCTAACATTTTGAAAAGCCCTATAATATAAGCATTGAGTTATAATAATGTACTACGTACTAGAGAAGACATGTCAACTAGACTGTTTCTGGCACGCAAATAGGTCCAAGGACCGAAATTCAATTAGTATGTGCTCAGCGGTTGCTGTGACAACACGCTTGAGTGCAGTTTTGTTTTTTGAAATATGCCATCCTATAGACGAAAATACTGTTCAAATAACTCCAGATACGTATTAAGTAAAAATCAAGGAATGACTTTTTACCATTAAGTTGTACATTTATGCACTTTAAAACACTAATTTAATTTTAATTTGTTAATTACAAGGCCTCACCGCGGCGGCAGCCATTTTACGAAAATTTCAAAGAATAAAAATCGCAGACTTGACACTGACGCATAAATTAGTATACTAAAGGAAGGTTAAATACAGCAATAAAAAGATTTTTTTAAAGATTATAAGCACTTTGTATTGCACAAATTACTAATAGTCCCGTCCAGCCCCTTGTGTTAAGCTAAATAAGCTTGGGTTACGGGTGGGCTCACACAATAGTCGTGCGGCATCATGGATCAAACTTGTTTGAATCTCACTGCTGTTGTTCGTATGCGACTGGTTAGTTAGTAAATCACCCTAATTATTGACACCTAGCTCACGAGATAGGCTAAAATTATAATAATTGTGCAGTGTGTCTGGTCACCAGTGTCCGACCCGTTAGGGCGCAGTAATATGATCAATTTAATCGACAAATCCAGTATTAAAAAATTACATCTATTTTATTTTTTTTAGTTTCTGAGTCCGGATGGATTCATTTAATTACCAAATCTACCGATGTACAGGACCTATGAGTATAAAAGTGATTCGTTCGACAGCTGAAAAAGTAAGCAATACGTTGTCATCAAAAGCTTCCATTTAAATTTCTTAGAAACACCTGAACGTAAAAAAAATTATGCATCTTTTTAGATTTTTCAATGTTACAAAAAACTAGAAAGTTTTACATTTTTAGATGCACTAAGTCATTACCTAAAAACTGATATACCTTGACTTTAAATCAACTAGTCTAGGTGCTAGCTACATAGGAGATGCAGCGGTGAAAAGGAGAGGTGGGAATAGTCCCGTAACTCCTACCTCACTGCTATTATACCCTAGCTTTGTTCCTACCGTGACGAGTGGGAATTTTTCTAAAATCTCAAGACGGACTGACTGAAGATAGCAGGAAGACGCTGGGTGCAGTCCACTATCAACTGGGCGATGTGGAAATCATTAGAGGAGGCCTTTGTTCAGCAGTGGACGTCCAGTAGCTAAAATGATGATGACGATATTTCCTTACAGTATCCAATTCAATAGGCAGAAACTAAACGTAAACGAAGTGTCGCCTCTGTAATGGTATCATTATCTATAACTCATAATATTTCGTGCGCTGTTGGATGACAGTTTTAAACTAGAGATGGGTAATTTTTTTATCGAATTAGAAAATACCAGTTAACGATTCTCAAGGCGATTATCGATTACATTAGATTTTAATCGGGAAGAAAAATAATTAATGGCTTAAGCATCAGTATGAAGCCCATACGCACTTGTAGCACAAGTAACACGATTAGCCTCAGTCCCCTCAGTTGTGAATTCGGAATCGCCAGTTGTAATTTTAAAATCGCATCACAGAGTGAAGTAATTAACACCAAAAAACGGCAGAGCGAAGTGATTTCGAATGTTTCAACTGCTAAGTTTTGTCACTTGTCTAGGAGGGCTAATTTTAGTCTAAGGGAGGGGAGCTTAGATTACATTACAGGAAACGCACAATATAATAAAAGAAAATAATGTAAGTAGCTGAACCATTTTGCTATTGAGCACCATGAAAATTTAACACAATTTAGCCGATTTGTTTATTTTCACAATCGATTCACAATGTCTATGATGAGGCGACCGCAGGAACGTCACTATTCGTGCAATCCATCAATGAAGTACGACATTTTCTGGTGCAGATTTTATCGCCATAAATTATGAAACTTGATAGTCATGGATTTGACTGACAGCTGTCCGTCAAATTCCCGCCCCGCACCCCGCTCTGAACATATTTTGTTCGCGATGTCTGTTCTATACGTAGTAATATTACTTCAATGTATATAAGTAGCAAAATGTGACAGTTTTAGGAGGTAATTTCGAAATGCGGAAAGCATTATATTTTGGTATCTAGTTACTTGGTGACTACAACTGTCACTTTTCGCCATTTGTCTAGCCCGACTGCCCGATCGAGCTAACTGCACACCGCGCTGGAATGCGACTCTCCTTCGCATTCACCCGCACACCCCGCGTTCGCCCCGTCCGTACCGGAGCGTCGATGTGACGTCACGGCTACCAGGTGCGCAGATAACTCGACCGGATTGTAAATGTTATAGCAGACAAGTAAAATAAGTGACAAACAGATGAGGACCCATAGTAACTGTAGCTCGACCCTATTAGTATGGCTATAACGCCATATTTGGCGGTTCAAAAGCTTTGAAGGTTGAATGCCAGTACATTGTGCTTGCATTTTGTAGGCTGTCTACGATAGCAAACAAACAGTAAACGGTATTAATATAGGTAGGTAAGCCTTGGTACTATTACTTATTCTGTGGTATAAGGTTTGTTTTGCCAATTGTCTGGGGTACTGGTGATGATGATGATAATCTTTATAAAGTGACAAGCAATCAAACTTTTGAAAGGACCATCTAGCCAGCGTGTGGAGGGTAGCCTGAATCCCCCATGCTCGTACGTTGGTACTCCTGCAGTAAAGACTAATGACTTGATGATCTTCTTCTTGTCGTGTCGACAACAAACCTACACAGCGTCAGCCCAAAACTCCGCCACAAGAGTGGCGTCGTCAGTAGCCTTCATTAAAATCTTCCTGCGTGCAGTTGTTTGGGCACGCAGGACACGACATCATGTTCTTCGTCGACTGGGGAACAAAACCACACTTGCACTCCAAGTTTGAGCGATCCAAGAATCCCCACCTGAACAGATTGTCCTTACTATGGCTGACCTGCGTCCGCTCCGAAGTCTATTTAAAGATTTCTATGTAGGCACTCAGGCGGAGGACTCTCAGACATAGGGACAAAAGGACTGAAATGACTTGATGATGATTTTAAATTCTTGTGTTGTTGCAGGAGTGTCCAGAGGGAGTGGTCCAGGAAGAATCCTTCAAGGACATCTACGCGAAATTCTTCCCCCACGGGAGTGAGTACCAGTTTTAATTAATTTTAGTATAATACCCTAAATAGCTCAATTCCAGAACTAACTAAAATTGGGTCTTACAAAGCTTTCAGAAAATGTAGCACGGTGTGTAGCTCACTATGCAATGTGTTAATACAACTCAGTCGATTTAACTGCGCACCTGGCAGCCGTGACGTCACATTGCCGCTCATCGTGTGAGTTTAAATCAAACGTACTCGATATCGAGTCCGTCAAAAAATCTATGAAGATTTCTTGAAAGTATCCGCTATACGGGACGCTGTACAATCCGTCATACATTAATTTATTAATGTTTAATGTAAACTCACACTAAGCTCTCTGGTGCCAAAGTAAATACAAATGAGTAGGTCATCTTCATAGGGACGCACAGGCGTGGTTTGTATGTGAGCGCGCCAACACGTATGCGGCGCGCACGCACACACTGACAAAATTTAGAGGTGATCTACCCTACCTACCTAGACCTACTCATTTGTATTTACTCTGCTGGTGCGGACGGAGCGAACGCGGGGAGATATCGCATTCTAGCGAGGTGCGCAGTTAGCTCGACCGGGTTGTACATTGCAGCTTAGTACCTAAATAGTAAAATAAATGTGCTTTAAATGTTTGTGCTTGTCTTGACGATATATTTTCCAAATGCACGTCCTCTCACACAGCGATTAGCAAGGCAGCGGCGGTTAAACTTAACTTTAACAGACTTTAACTCCATTTAATACTAAAAAAAACTTTGACATTGAGAAGTCTAACTAACATGGTCCCGGCTAAAATGCTTTTTTGTCTCAGATAAAAAAAGAAACATTTAGTCTTTTTTGTTCAAGATGGTAATATGACACCACGTTGGGCGCCACTCTACAAAATGGCGCCCAACGTGGTGTCACATTGTCATCGCGTGTAACGTGACGTGACGCGCTCACTAGAGCGCAATTTTTTTTCATCATAGCTGACCCGGCGAAGTTCGTGCCACCTATGTTCTTCAGAAATAATCTAGGATTGTACTTAATGGTGAAAGAATTCAAATTGGTACATTAATTTTTGAGTGTATTCGTTACAAACAAAAATACCAATCTTATCTCTTTATAATATTAGTTAAATAGAAGAAGAAGAATAATAGAATAAAGAAAGAAGAATAGAATTACGTACAATGACCCCAAGGTACCTATCCTTATCGCTCGCGCGTAATTATATTGGTATCGCGCTCGCACATTCACTGCGGCCGCCCGTCGCACATTCGCGACAGCATTATTTACGTGTGAGCGATAAGGATTGGGGTCATTGTACGAAATTTTATCTGCTCGGCGACCGAACTTTAGCTTGGGGTCATTGTACGAAATTCTGTCTGCTCTGCGACCGGACTTTACTATAGATTATTTGTTTAACACCGCCGCTACCGCCGCCACTCGCTGTGTGAGAGGACGCGCCCCATGAGCTTCTGTATGTTGCAGACTCAGCGCTCTACGCCCACTATGTGTTCAAGGCCTTCGACGTCAACTGCAGTGGCGCCATCAGCTTTAGGGTGAGCGGAACTGAAACTAAATCTATATTTTCTTTGTTTGAAATCAAACAGATTTAAATTGAACTAGCGGCCGCCCGCGACTTCGTAGGCGTGGATCCCGTTTTACCCCCTTAGGGGTGGAGTTTCGTAAAATCGTTACTTAGCGGGTGCCTACGTCATAACATCTACCTGCATGCCAAATTTCAGCCCGATCCGTCCAGTGGTTTGGGCTGTGCGTTGATAGATCACTATGTCAGTCAGTCACATTTGAGTTATAGATTGATCTTGATCTGAGGGTTAGATACTTAGTTTGATATTTCCAACCCGTCTGGCCAGTGTAGGGAGTGTAGGCTAAATCCTCCATTTGCCTCTGGTAAATTAGAGATGGTCGTGCTGCTGCAGTGGAGACTACATGACCTGATGATGATGATGATGATGATGATGATGGTGATGATGATGGTGATGATGACGTACACAAACAAATCGGATACCAAACCTCCTTCTAAAATCTCTACTACCATCTAGGCAAGAAGATTCCTCTATAATAAGGTATTCTTCTAAAGCCTGGTCCATGAGCACGTAGAATCCCGTCCAATGACCCCAAGCTGCCCATCCTTGTCGCTCGCACGTAATTATGTTGCTGTCGCGCTCGCACACTCACTGCGGGCGCGCGTCGCACAGTCGCGACAGCAATATAATTACGCGCGAGCGATAAGGATGGGTAGCTTGGGGTCATTGGACGGGATTCTACGTGCTCACGGACCAGGCTTTAGTTATCAAAATTATTAAAACCACGCCCTCTGGCGCGCTTTCAAGAAACTTTCAGAATATCAAAAACTTCAAGGTAAAGCGCCGACAGTTCGAAGTTTGAGCCTTGGAGTTAGACCAAGAACTGGAATTTATAACATTCGCGGTAAAACTAGGTGGGTAGTTACTGAATTTTTCATTGCTATCGGAAAGAAAGTGCATCGCAAATATTTGTTAATATTTCCGTACATAACGGAAACCCCATTAACTAAGTTTTCTTTGTCTACCTATGTAGTATTTGTCGCTGTAGATTCTTGACTAGTATAGTTAAAAAACTAAAAACACGCTTTTAATTACTGCACTAAAAGGCCAAAAATATTTCAAACTCATAATATGAGTTTCCGCCGTTTCGTTTAGGAGTTCCTATGGACATCTCCCGACTCAGGACCCTGGACATCATCTAGCATTAAAGTGTTCGAAAAGACAAATCCAATGAACCCAAACTCGATGCGATTCCGCCATTTCATTTAGGAGTTCCTATGGATACCTTCCAGTCCCATCATCAGACCAGCTTGATGGTACCATAATATTGTATTGTCATCTAATCTACATTTTATAATTACAAAGTTTCATGATGATACAAGAATTAGAAGTGCGTGTAATTCAGATTCTTAGATTCCAATTCCATTACACAGTTAGTTACTTACATACACGACGACCTATAGGTAGTTGGGTGCTGTCTTTATTTCACATACTGAAGTTTAGGGCGAAAGTTAAAATATAATTAAGTGGCACTTAACTGTCTCCAACTCGCTCTGAGGTTGTAACTAGATGGGTGGTCATATTTAGCGGCATTTATCACAAGCGTCTCCATACACAGAAGGTACACGTTATTCCCGGTAAAGCTTAGTAGAAACATCGATGGTAGGTAACAGATTTTTCCACATTCGAGCTTTAAAATACAAACGAATTCAAACAACTAAACACAATTCAAATTATTTCCTCGTAGCATACAGGAAATACAGTTGGATAGCTGCATCTGACACCGGTACAAATTAAAAGTTCACATTTCATAGCCAATACACATTGATACAGCAAGCCCACCCACGAAATTAGAGAAAATAATTTGTTCCTTCGTTCAACCAAATGACGTCCACCGCTGGACAAAGGCCTCTCCAAGGATTTTTAAAACGATCGGTCCTGCGCTGCCCGCATCCAGGTGCTTCCCGCGACCTTCTCTAGATCGTCGGTCTAGCTAGTCTCACTAAAAATGTCTTTCGAGGCCCACTAATTTAAATGTTGTTCTATTTTATGTACCCTAGCAGACTTCAGGAGGTATGATAGTATAAAATTCCTAACCGACCAAAGGTGAAAAGATCTACAAAGTGGTCAGTTCGTAAAAAAGGAAAATGGCGCCCAACGTGGTGTTGATAGAAACTTCTTTTTCTGAAGTCATGGAACTGGTGTCAGACTTATTGTCATTTTTACTTATTCAATAGAATGTGAACATGCTCTTATATGCACAGAATTAGGGTTTCTTCTTTTCAAAATTTCGACTTTTCGAACTCTACGTCGTATTTCTTTAGCTCTGTCAGTCTTTGTCACTCATGCTGGCATCTCGCTCTACTAAATGAAAGGGCTAGAAATATTTTTGGGAGTAGTCTTGCTGTAACAAAACTATGTTAGGAGCATTTTTAACGAAAAATATTAGCTACCATATTTACAAAACATATTATTATATTTAATACGTCGAGTACTAAATAACAAAACTTAACTTTAATACTTAAAATCAAAAGAAAAAAAGGAGCAAAATAACAAGTGTCCAGGAGGCAAAGAGGCGAGGATGATATTATTATGGCTGCATTTAGGTCTGTAACATGTAAATTGTCGACAAAGCTGTTGAGTTTCCAAATAAATAAATAAATAAATTTCACGAAATTGTTGTATTATATCATTTTTAATGGGATGTTACTGATTGCACAAGCACTGTGTAGTTATCCAATTTACAATTCTGCACAGTTTAAAACTCCGGCACTGAAAGTTTAGCTATTACCAACTAGTGCAGGCGAGTTGAGAACAAAATAGAGTTCGATATTATAGTCGGTTAGGTGTCGAGCAATTACTGCCAGTAATAAAATTTATCCTGGTTCCTAAGTGAGAAGACTAATGCCCGTTTTCACCATCAATCCCTAATTTTTAAGTGACCCCTATGAAAACAAAATGCCTGTTTTATGTGTTACCGGAGGAGTCACTTAAACATTAGGGATTGATGGTGAAAACGTGCATTAAGGTCCTATGTCTCTTAGATGAGGCAGAGGGCGTCCACAACAGTCCTCCATCACATTCGGTCTTGAGCTTCGCGTTTGATCTCGCTCCAACTCCAAGTCTTGCCGATTTCCTTCGCCTCGTCTGCTACAGTGCGCCGTCAAGTTTGCTTGGGGCGACCAAAGCGAGAACTGCTTTTAAAATTGTTGGTATACCGGATATAGTTTGTTGAAATACCTAAAGAAACTAGATAACAATATTATGTCCCAGAGTGTGACGTACAGATCAGAGAGTAGGTTAAATAGCTCAGGTGTATCGCAGGGCAGTATATTTGGTCCGTTACTTTTCATCCTTGTGTATCATCATTATAATTACCTCATCTAGTAGGCACTACAGGTGCGCCAAACCATGGATAATGGCGATTTGCATCTCTTAAATGGAGGGACGTCAACCTATAAGTTAGACAGATGACCTTATAAACGTAGCAGGAAGGCGCTGTATGCAGGTCACTACCAATCTATATGGAAATCATTGGGCCGCCTATGTTCAGTAATGGACGTCCTATGGCTGAAAATTAAATGATGATGATGATGATGATTTGAGATTACAGTATTTAGGTATTTTTTGGTCAGAGGACCAATATCCAAAGAAACTCATAGAGATGAAAAGTGCTTAGTTCTATGGACGTCCTGTAGCTGAAATGATGATTATTATTATGTTTTATTCTTAAATGATATCGTAACCAAACAACCGTATTTTCCAGGAGCTTCTAGTGACGCTTTCAACTCTCCTTCGGGGGTCAGTCTACGAGCGCCTCCGCTGGGCCTTCAGGCTCTACGACGTCGATGGAGACGGTGCTATAACCAGGCAGGAACTGGCAGAGGTGGTGGTGGCTGTGCATGAGCTGTTGGGGAGACGAGCGCCGCCTGGGTCACCAGCTGCGAGACTGGACGACGCTAAGGCTAACGAACAGGTTGGTGTTTGATAGCCAGTTACGTTAAAGGTGATTCGAGTAGAATAGAGTTACTATAGAGTCCAGTCCCTGCGATTCTGGGGGATGCGAAGGCTAATGAGCAGGTTAACTTCGAACTCCTATATTCTTCTGTTTAATTTCGTTGCTGGTCCCATGGGCGTAAACACTTAAGAACGCAACATAAGGCAGGTTCCAGGAGAGGATGCTTCTCTCTCCTGCTCCCTCCCTCTGTATGGGGGTCTAATGACAGTTTAACTTTCCATCGGGAGAAACGTGGCCCTCACTGGTACTGGAGCTGTAGATTCTGGAGGAGGAGGAGTTGCAGTGGGAATAATACTTAAGTCCCTAATATTTTTTCTCTTATTTTTCAGGAAGGCTATTCAGGTATAACAGGTATCCAGGGTCTTCTGCTGCGAGGCTGGATGATACAAAGGATATTAACGATATCAGGGGTACTTGTTGCCGTTAAGCGTATGGTTCAAGTAGAGTAAAATTGGACCATCTTCACTCATCCCGTGGACGCCATAAAAGGGAGAAATACGAACTTCAAGCGTTCTCATCTGGCGTGGGGAGTGTAGGCCAAATCCTCTATTTACCCCTGGAAAAAGGGTCCTGCTCCTCCATTGGAGACTAATGACCTGATGATGATATTTTAAAGACTAAATTGTTGATTTACAGGTGGACCGCGTGTTCAGGAAGCTTGACTTGAACCAGGACGGCGTGATCACCATCGAGGAGTTCCTGGAGTCGTGCCTGAAAGATGACGTCATCACTCGCTCGCTCCAGATGTTCGACACGGCACTATGACGTCAATCCGACGCAGCGCGCTCGCAACTTGCCGCCAGGTATTTATTTATTCTTTTCTGCCATATACATAGTTGGTTCATAAGGCGAACTTAACCAGGTATGAGGGTTGCTTACTCCTTTTCTCCTCCATGATTGAGAATTCTTCTTTTTTTCTTTCACTGAGGCTTTGTGCTTCCTTACCCGTCTAGCGAGCTTGGGGAGGCCAAATCATCTCCTTTTGCTTTTAAATTAGAGAGGGTCATCTTCCTTCAGTGGAAACTAAAAATGATCTGATGATGAAAGGGTACGTTCGGCTCGCACAGCCAGAGTCAAGTCATAGTCATAGACATTATTCCATAAACAACAAGTAACCAGCTCGTATAACTAATGGCCGTTGCGGCAGAAAAGTTGTTGAGTGGCGACACACGAGGACACGACGGAAGACTTAATATGAAGCCCACACTGTCTTCGTCGCGGAAAATAGGTACCTGGATGCAGCAGCGCAGGCAGGACCGTTCGCGTTGTGAGAATCCTTGGGGAAGGCCTTTGTCCAAAGTAGACGTCATTTGGCAGAAACGACGAATGATGGTGATGATATGAGACAAGACCTGGGTATGTGCCAAGAGTGCCCAGTGGAAAATAGAGGCCTGCATTATAAGTACTTCTTCGGAAAGGATCAACACGGTATCGCTTTTCGCGAGCTGCCATCGCCTTTTGCGCGTCTTTTCGTCGCCTTTTCGTGTCAACCGCGAGGCGAGGGGTTTACGTAGGTGCCGATAAGTTTGCGTTGCAGCAAGGAGTTTCATTTTTAATAATGATCGCCTCGAGTTGATACGGTTACGACGATCTCTTTCCGGGTTGATGAAATGTGCGACGACCTTAATTTCGTTGCGGGTCCAATAACAGTTTAACTTTCCCCCGGGACAAACTGGACCTTCACTGGTTGGGTTTTTATTGGCGGTCAAGCTATGTGGTGGGAACGAGGAGGTGGGAATAGTCCCGTACCTTAAAAGCATCGTTTTTATGACTTATTCTAGGGATTATTTTGTTTCCAGGACTGAAGCTAAGCGTGAAAGCCCGTCACTCCGCGTGATCCGTTACTGCCACTGCGCGCGCGCCGACGCCGGCTTCCTGCACAACATGGCGGCCGCGTGCCGCCGGCGCGTGCGCCTCTGCGCGCGCTACGTCGGCTTCCTCGACAACTTCTACCACGGGGTCGTCAAGCCCAGGATACGGAGCGTTTTGTTTTTCCATTTCTAGATGACGATGTTTTGTGAGCGAGGTCTGATGTTTGTTGGATTTTTCTGATTTTTTACCACAACAGCTGGGATTTCATGGGTCAACTGAAGGGGGCAGGGGGGGCTACAGCCCCCCCTCATACCCCCGAATTTGACGCCGTTCCTTACTACCTTGTTTTCGTCCTAAGTGTCTAAGTGCGAAGGATCCTGCTTAAAAAATTGATATGCCTCTCTTCCTAGGCTAGACTGACCCCCCCCCCCCCTTTAGATCAGACTGCTCCCCCTCCCCCTCTAGCTTAGAGGCTGGGTACGCCTATGTAGATTTCTTAGGATTTCTTTTTTTCAACGGGGAAGCTCTTGCTCTCGCTGGAAAGTGATGATCAGTCTAGACTCTAAGACTCGCTTTCTCTAGCTAGACTCTAGAGAAAGCGACCTTCATTTTAAATACTCAGCTACATAGAAACTGGTTGCTTTTGGCCTGTAGACCTGATGAAAAGTGACGATCAGTAAGAAACAAGCGAGTTTCGTCCTTAAATCAACTTCATAGGAACTATCTCACCTACTCCAGTCTGACGGTATCAAGCGACTTTCAACCTTAACTCCTCAGCCACAGGAGCTATCCCCCGCACAACATGGCGGCCGCGTGCCGCCGGCGCGTGCGCCTCTGCGCGCGCTACGTCGGCTTCCTCGACAACTTCTACCACGGGGTCGTCAAGCCCAGGATACGGAGCGTTTTGTTTTTCCATTTCTAGAAGGTTAGAGCGAGGTCTGATGTTTGTTGGATTTTTCTTATTTTTTAAACCACAGCTTGGGTGTATTGAGGGGAATAGGGAGAGGCTGCTGCCCCCCTCCCTGCCCCTGACCTCGCTAGAAATTTTTTGCCCCACCAATGTACTTTATATTACGTCAACTCCTTAAGTGTCTTAAATGCGAGCGAGAGTATACTAAAGGGGGGGGGGGGGGGGATACAGCTCCCCCTACCCCCGTCCACACTGGAAACTTTACGCCCCTACAACGTGACTGTTTCTTCCTATCTAAGTGTCTTAATGCGAGCGTCTGGGCTCGTTCCCTCCCCTTTAGGCTAGATGGTTCTCCCTTGTCCAGAAAGCCCCCCCTCCCTTGGCTCAGATTTCTCCCCTCCCACCTACTGTCTCAGAAGCTTAGGGCACGTCTATATTAGTGAGTGCGTTGTTTCCTTACTATCTTCCCTCCTACGATCAAAAGGAGCAAGCGACTTTCGCCCTTAACTCCTCAGCCACAGGAGCTATCCCCCGCACAACATGGCGGCCGCGTGCCGCCGGCGCGTGCGCCTCTGCGCGCGCTACGTCGGCTTCCTCGACAACTTCTACCACGGGGTCGTCAAGCCCAGGATACGGAGCGTTTTGTTTTTCCATTTCTAGAGGGTTAGAGCGAGGTCTGATGTTTGTTGGATTTCTTAAGTTTTTTACGACGATGGGGGCGTATCTAGAGGGGTAACACCCCCCCCCCCCCTACAATCTACCATAATCTTCGTTTTTGAGTGTCTAAGAGGAGCACAAGAAGTGCGGGTAGCTGATTTTCTAGACTGCCCCCCCCCCCTTGGGCTAGACTGCCCCCCCCCTTTGATCCAGACTGCCTTCTCCCCCTCTGGCTATATCTACAGTATTTTACAGCAACCGAATGACTTTTTAAATGGACCTAGTGATGCGCTATAGTTTCTTATTTCTTCGAATTTCGTTTTGAGAAGCTCTTCGCCTGTAGACCTGATGACAAGTGACGATCAGACAGTATCAAGCGACTTTCACCCTTAATCCCTCAATCATAGGAGCTATCTTCACTCCCCCGCCGCTCATTTTTCTTTTTTCTTCTTCTTCTGCCAGTATAAAATGACGATCAAGCAGTATCAAGCGAGTTTCACCCTTATTTTAACCTCATAGGATCTATTCTCACCTCCTACGATCAGACAGTATCAAGCGACTTTCAACCTTAACTCCTCAGCCACAGGAGCTATCCCCCGCACAACATGGCAGCCGCGTGCCGCCGGCGCATCTTCACTTGATGGAAAACGATTCCAGCACGAGCTTCCTCAACCACAGGAACTATCTTATCTCACACTGTTGAATAGCTTTTAAATATTGCTTGATAGAAAATCGATTTCAATAAGTTATCGTTATTGTAATGTCGATGATTGATACCATACATACAGTTTATAGAAACACAATCACAGCGAAAAACCTATTTTTAGAGAAAAATCCTTCCCCTTTCGCTTCCCGCGCAAAATCATAGACAAAAAAACGACAATTTATTTGATTTTTTTTAGTCTGTAGTGGTTAACAAAACGCAAATTTGCACTTCAGGGCCGATTCTCTAAAACAAATTGAATTAGAATTGTTTGAATTTCGAACTGTTTTGAATTGTTTTGTCAAATTGTCAGAAATGAATTTACCTATTTATAGCCTGACCAGTAGGCCTAAGATGCGCGCATCGACAATGACATGATATGATAAGACAATTTTCGATCACGTAGATAATTTTATCATTTTCCCTAACATGGGACCATCGATAGAAAAGTCTATCGACCGCTATCGCGTGATAACCGAATTGTTGCCATATTAAGAAAAAATTGCGTTATTATGTTGGCCAACCTTGAAATATTTTAGCTCATTCGTTCAATCTCGTTCATTTCTGCTACTAATTCGGCTAAAAACACATATCTTAAAGCAGTGAGAACGTCATTAAAAAAAAGTTATGTCAATTTTGTTGACATTACATGACTGCTTGATTGTATTTGTTTGTGTTTTTAAAATTGTATTTTTATGTTTCCAGTCTTATTTTTAATATTTCTAAAGTACGGAAAATATCAAACGAAGAGATAACCAAGTTAAAGAAAAACAATGAAGAATTCCTAATCATACCGATAGTATTAAAGAATGAAGTCTTCAAAATTAACAGAATAACCGAACTCCACTACCTACAATTGAAGCGCAATTGAAGCGCCTCTATGCCAGGGTTTTTATGTTCGTGGTCAGGCTATAAAAAATATTTTGTATCTTGCTAAAGGTGAAATAATTATTATTCATGCAAAAGTTTTATTTGCGGATTTTATATAAAATTAGTTGCGGAGTTTTTTATTTAGAAATTAACGTGATTTTTATTTATTAAGGATCTATTTATCGAAGCTTTTTAACACATTGGCGGTTTAGTATTCCCTAATGTCATACCTTACCTATTGATACCAAAAAAGTTGACTAACTCTGGAATATTGAATTTTATATATTTTTTTATATAATTATATGAAAATGATTATTATTTAAAAATCCAACAAGCATCGACCAAGCGCAGACAGAACTTAACCGTAATTTTAGGAGTTACGGTTAACTGTTTAGGAGTTTTTAAAATTTTACTAGATTAAGTCAACGATTGAGTGCAGAAGTGACTTGATATTCTTTGATTTAAATTCAAATTAATATTATGAGGTGTAAATTTTAAACTAGGTTTTTAAGTCTTGGTGATAAATGTAAAATATGTATTGTATATTATTAGTTTTTAATTATTATTTTTCACTAAAAAAAGGGTACACCGACTAATTTAAAAATGGTCATGGAACTTACAATATTATTTATATAATTAAGTTGATTTCCTTCGATTACTCTAATAATAAATTAATAATAATAACAAACCACTTCTATATTCGATAAAAAACTGACGGTTAAAATAATAAAATAGATAATTGTTTCGCGGTAGACAGCGTAGATTTCAAACGTATTAAAAGAAGTTCTTAGAAGACTTAAAACTCCTAATCACCAAAGTAAGACATTATTATAGCGCTCAGTCAGTGGCCGGACATTTACCCTAAAAAGCCGGACATGCAACGGGGGACGGGGGGGGGGGGGGGGGGTGCAATTAGTGAGCTCACGAGTGAGTACTATCATCGGTTGCCTCACGTCCTGATGATGCGTGCCTTATTCTGTGGCTCGACTTTCGCCTGGCGCGGCAGCCAAATAAAAAGCCTAACAAAAGTCGGACAGGCCGGACGTCGGTTATTTTGGCCGGACACGCAATCGAAAAGCCTAACTATGTCCGGCTTTATCCGGACGCCTGGCAACCCTAACGGGAGGGGTGACATTGATATATTGTAACGTGACAGAGCATACAAATCTGAAGCACATTTGAAGAAATCGATGACGTTTGAGGTCTCAAAAACACCCTCCCGTGCCGCTCCCATACCCCAGGCACTGACTTAGTTAAGTGACCTATAAATTTAAATTTAGACTTTAATTGATTCTGTTCATCAATGGCCGGTGGTGTCAATTGATAAAACACTTTATTTTCATCAAAAAATAGGTTTGAAAATTTTTCTCTTGATTTTCGAACACTATTATTTTAGAAAAAAATAAAGTATAAAAAATAAAAAAAATGTGGCGTGAGTTGTAAGTTTTCTAACTACTTCGAGCCCTAGAAAAATGGTAGATAGTCCCTAATTACCTAATGTTACTAGCATTTAAACAATATTGTCCTTTAGAATCGGAGTTTTGATGATAAGTGTCATTTTTAAAAGCCGATAACCCCATGATATAAATAAACAGAAACGAATCAATAGCTCTTACACAGTAACTGTGAAAGTTTTAATAAGTTTCATTACTTTATTTTGTACAAAAAGAAAGACTTTGAATGTTATTTATATGAATATGCTTTTAAAACTACGCGGACCTGTAGATTCTTAAACAAGGTTTCGATTTAGCTTTCCATAATACAGTGTTTTTAAGTTTCATATTTGCAAGTTCATAATAATATTTTATTGAAATCTGACATATTGCTTACACTTTTCGCGCCAAAAGACATTGTCAATTTTGCAATAAAAGACCACCAAGATGGCTTTTTACTAGGTCTACTATATAGGCATATTTAATTGCCATGCCATATAATTTTAAGATCACTTGTATATTTTCAAATACTTTATTTTCAAAATTGCTAATGTCTTTTGGTGCATGAATCTTTTTATGAAAAAAAAGGATCTTTTATAAGACAGCTAGAGCGGTCTGCAAAATTTTGACGGCCACTAAAATTATAGAAAAAAATATTTTTCAGAATATTATCTACATTGAAAGCTCTTTTTCATCTTTTATCAATATTTATACAACAACAGGGTAATATACCGCTCCTTTGAACAGCTGAAATGTTATTTTAAAATGTTTTAAAACCTTTTGGATGTGCTTACCATGATGAAGATATTTTTCTAAAGAGAAATACGGGATGGTAGGGATAGGATGGCAAAATCTAAAAAAAAAATATTTAATCCAACTTTTACTTCTGGTGGAATCAATGGAATTATTAATAATCGAATTATGGGTCATTTTAACCGGTTTTATTTGTATTTTTCATGATGAAAACCTTTGATTTATTGAAATACTGAAATATAAATGTTTGTTTTTTTTTTATTAATGTGATTGTTAAACCAATAAACTAATCTTACATGAAGGAGTAAAAAAATCAATAAACTTTTGCTATTAGTTCTCAGTTAATAAAACAAATGATAACGAGCTTGTAACAGTAACCCGAGTCCACTATTTAAATTTTTGCCACCCTGTCCTTTCCACCCTGTATAATTTCTGTAATATTTTGGCTTTTTGTCGTATATTATGATGTTTTATATGACCTTTACCCCAGTACTAACAAATTGCGTACGAAATTAGTTATTGAATCTTTTATTAAACTTCTAATTCAGTCCTATCCTAAGATCTTTTGGACACGTGCATATTTATTAGTACTGGAGACATTATTTATGGATATAAAGATGTATATATAATTTTAAACCTTGTTGCTTTGATAATAAATATGTATCTTTTTAAACGATTGTACAGCTTCACCTGAGTGTGGCTCTATAATGTATAAACTACTTATTACGTTTTTTAATAATGTTAAATATTTAAACGAATGTAAATTTAACTATCCAAATAGATATAGCGGGTGATATTGGATTCGAAATCTCTTTTACTTCAAAATTTTAAGAAAAGTAAAAGGAAAAATGAAAATAATTAGATTGAAAAATACGTTTGAGGGAAACTTTAATTTTTTTTGCAGTAAATTACCTAATTAAAAAAAAATATAAAAATAAGTTCACTTTCGCCCGTTATTTGTAATTCAATCTTGAATTTATTGTTTGAATCCGCATAGTCTCATTTTTACTTTAGCATGTAGTTTTAATTATTTAATACTACTAATAATATTATTATTATTATCACTTAAAAATAGCTCAATCTCAAGCAATTTGGAACCATATCACGTCTTGTGTTTCTAGCTTTATATAAATACGTAAATTGCGCGTGATTGTGCTTGTGAACTTGCATTTATTGAGGTGAAAATGAATTGGAAAAACTGAAAGTGATGGAAATTCATTGTATGTGGGTCTTAACCAGTTTTAACGCCTTAAGGACTAAGCTAGTGCGAATTTGGACATGTATGCCTGATGCACACACGATATAAAATAATTTATATATATATATAATTTATGTAATATATATTATATTTATATAAAATAAAATTATATATTCACAAACAATTACAAAATTTAAGTACATTTCTGACTAAAGTAGGTACAATATAAATTACTACAATGTACTACATCCATCGACCTTAACAAAATCGATAAGAATAAGCACGAACTACATGGAATTGACTGGAAAAACGGATTTGGATTGCATACCTACCTATAAATAAGTATTAGGTAATTCACCATCAAACCTTTGTGAATTCCACTAAATAGTTATGAATTCATATAGGCTGCAAAAGCTAAAATAATATAGTAAAAAGCTTTTAATGGACACAATTAAATACAAAATAGATTATTGACTATAGGAATTGCTAAGATATCGTGCAATTAATCAAAACCTAATTACCATTTTAGACATCTCTAAGAAAATAATAATAATATTAATAACATCAGTTACCTAAAAAGAGTGGATTTGGAGATAATTATCTTATGAATTATAGAATAATGTGATGTATTGATTGATGTGAATTAGATTTGTGACTGATTCAGAAGTCTAGGAGAGTTTGTGTCTAGTATAGAAATATTATTTAATGACACTTAAAGTGGTAATTCTGCTCTTAGTAACATAAAAACTGTTGATTTTTAATTTTTCTTTACTGAAGGCCTGTTCTTGCTTGAATTAGATAATTTTAGATAAATCACAATTACAAAATGTTTTGATTGACCGAAGTACAACAGACCGATTCAATATAGTTTATTTAGTAGTTTTAGGTACTCGTTACTATTTATAATCAAATACATGTAGCTAGATTTGTAGTTTATGCATTTTAATAGAATTATTTTTGTTGATCTTTCATAGTGTAGTTTATCTATTGTTATGTGAAACTATAAGTTTGTTTGGGATGGTTATATTTTAGGACAAAATACATAGTAGCAGAAGAAAATTAACACACAAAATGCACTCAGTCTACGCACACATTGACAACGTTCACTAATTGCAAACCAGTCTAAACCAGTGCGAGCGCGAATCCCGCGTCTGTGTGCGTATGCAAAATGAAGTTATACAGATTATTGGCTTCTGTTACTATCTAGTTTGTGCTTTTAGGTACGTGGAATAATTTTGTCTACGCCGAACTTTTCCCTGTCCAGTTATAATACAATAATAGTAACATTTGTTAATTAATTTTCTAAGTATATAATTAAATATCTATCCTATACCTACGTCATTGTCCAATATAATTGTATTATGTTGTTAAAAACTTTAAAAAATTAATATATTTTATGCTAATATTATTCTAAAGTCAGACTTTTAAATTGTAATTATTTTATAAAAAGAATAAGTAGGTATAATTAATAATTTTGATAAATAAATTAAATAAAAATTGATTATATTTCAGTCCAAAATTCGTAAGCCTGTAATATCAAATTTTAATTTAACGAATTGTTAATTATATTCTCAATTATTTCATTAAGTTGATTATTACACATTGCACTATTTAATATTATTTGTATATTGTACCTACATTTTAATAATAGGTATTACCCTTCACCAAAACCGCGACCGCGCTAAATTGGTAATTATCTCATGAATAGCTAAGAGACCATAGACTAGGATTGTAAAAAAGAAATCATAATTTTGTGTCCTGTAGTCACTTTGGTTCATTATAATTATTGTCCTTCTCACTTATGTTTCTATTAACCACAAAATTTGTAACTAAAGAACATTGTAATGTTTATTTATTCATTATCACGACTGAAAATATTGTATTTTGACGTATTTACGTATTTCGGTGGCTGGCGTGTAATGCGCCTACAATACCGAATTCTGACTAAAATAATTAAATAACTAGTTTTTAGAATAAGTGTTCCTCTGGAAAATTACAACGACACTAAATAAAATTAAATAATATTGATTATTCTAAAACAATACACAACACAAAACTTGCTTTGAAATATAAATTATTCAACCCTATTGATTTTTTCAAGTTCTGAAGCGCGCTCGCATGGGTGTCTTGTCCCCGTGACAGTAAATATCTCTCCTTTTCTCTTTTTAATGGTGTAAAAGAAACAGTTAAATTTATACTATCACAGATAATACTGTCACAGCGACAAAAAGTGCGCTCCTTTTACGTACATTAATTTTCAAAAATTCTTGAATGCATTGTAATTAAAATGTAACTTCCTTGACTTATGCCCGTTTTCACCATTAATCCCTAATTTTTAAGGGACACCAGCGGCGCGGCGGTGTAGCATGGGGTGGCACCCGGGGCGATCATCCCCCCCCCCCTCCCCCCCCCCCGTCATAAGTCCTAAGGCACCCCCTGGTACCCCTCAGGATTTTGGTTTCCTACCGATTCGAAGATTGAAAGATAATCGCACCCCCCCGTATCATGACATAGACCGCAGATTTGCCATGCAGATGTGCCAGTGAGTACTAATCTTCGCGACTTTTGTCACCCCGTGATGCTTGGCACCCGGGGCGGACCGCCCCCACCGCCCCCCCCTTACGCCGCTACTGAGGGACACATAACAGGAATTTTGTTTTCAAAGTTGTCACTTAAAATTAGGGATAATATATTGATGGTGAAAACGGGCATTAATGTCCTATATCCCCTAGATGGGGCAGAGGGCGTCCACAACAGTCCTCCATCGCGTTCGGTCTTGAGCTTCGCGTTTGATCTCGCTCCAAGTCTTTCCGTTTTTAAAATAAAAGCTTTAGTTAGATTAATAGTGTCGTTGTGATTTTCCCGTTTTATCAATTTAGCCTTATGGTGGTATGTGAGGCGGGTAAATTGTAAATAGTATTTTGTCGCTGTCTCGAGACGTCCACGTTACATCTGATAGTAAATCAGTTCTTCATGTTGTTTGTGTGTTTTATTAAAGATGCCCCTTATCCTATAAGACTAGTCCTGAGTTAGTGAGGTAGGTACAGGAACGGCACAGAGTGAAGACACGGAGGCGCCTCCTCCTGCACTGCACCGCCGTCGGACGGGATTGGCCTCGTGGTCCCGGCTAATCCTGTCGGCCCCCCATTAAGTGGGGGCGTGTTGGGTCCCGCCGTGTAGGGCGGGACGTCCGCGGAAGGCGCCTTGGTCGTTTCTAGTACCCAAGGCGCCGACCACTTTGCGGCAGAGGGAACACCCCAAGGTTCTTAGTGGGTTTGAGCCCCACATAACCTGCCGTCCCCCGGCGGTAGGTATGGATAGGCCATTTTCGTGGGTAAAAAAAGGAGCGGCACAGAGGGGTGTTTTTAAGATGTCAAACAGCGAGATTTTGGATCTCTTTCAGATCTGTATCACCGTGCCGGTCCTATACCTCAGTCAATGACCGACTTAAGCGCAAGACCTATACTTAGTCACCGATACACAGTAATAAAGTCCAGTTAGCAGCGTGGAACGTCCACGCACAGGTGGACTGACGATCTCATAAGGTAGAGCAGGAAGGCGCTGGATGCAGGCCGCTACCAAACGGGCATGATTCCGCGCCCGCGTTCCGTCGGTGGGTAGACGAAAAAATGGAGGAGTGGGGGTACGACATACAAACCTACACTATTTGAGATTAGTTTGTGAATGAACTCTTATTTTTAATACTTTTTTGATGATATTTTGTGGTTTTATTTGTATCAAACGGAGAAGGAATTTGTTATCCCTTAATTAAAGTAAATAAACTTGTCCTTAGTTGCATTTTATTTATATGTAGAACGAATTTTAAATTAAAATTATATTTTCAATTCAATTCAAACACAAATTAAAAAATTACATTGAAAGAATCGACCACTTCATGTTGAAACTCAGACTAAGGAAAGTGTTGAAACTAAACGCACATGTCACTGTCAAGTAAGTGTCAACGTCACCAGATCAGCTGATTTGTCAAATCGTGTTTTGATTACGATTTTGTTAGATTTTCTCTTTATTCTAAGTTTTATTCACTTAATTAACAATAGATAATGTCTAAAACTGCTCACGTAGTGGATGGAGAGGCATCGGAATCGGATTCAGAAATTGAAGTAGGAAAATCACCCGTAAGTACCAGTTTAATAAACAAACTTTTTTCATCAAATGTTTATGGCTTTATTTTCTTATTTAAAACCAGAATTCAGTCAGAAAATATTAATAATAAATAACCCACATCTTGTTCTTACCGCTGCAATTCCTGTGTAGCCAGGATCTACAGCTTGACCGCCAATAAAACGCAACTTTTGCAGGCCAAAATTTGTTCGAAAAGTTAATGTAAGGACCCAAAACGAAATTAAAAGTAAATAAGTGAAGGTAGAAGTTAAGGATCAACTTAAAATACATTTCATAATATCTTAGTGAAACTTCTTAGGTCCTCTAACCAAGATTTTAGCTGTAATGTTCGTTTTTTGGGAGCTGCTAGCATAAAGCTCTTTTGTGTCGTGTTTTGGTGTAAACTTGATAATAATCTCAAACATTTTCCGTAAGTAGGCTCTCAAAGAGCACTTTTACACAACCCTACCTCTGCTTTGGGACAGTAATATGGGCCAGTGCTGAGAAGAAGCAGCGCAAGACACTCGGTCACTATTGTGTTTGTAACTTTAACTCATGTTGATACTCTATTAATAAATAATTAACTACATATACTTCTAATGGACCTGCTACATAATAAAATGTCCAGTTTGAGACTTGAGTCCAGTTTCTCTCAATTTATTACAGAGCTAGTGGCCAAAAAGTATTTAATAGTGTGAAACTTTGCAGGAATTAGAAATACCAACAAATACAGCTGGGTTTGTTATCGCTGGAGAAGCACCAGAATCTGATGATGGTAAGTTTAAGTTAAGGATGTTTCAGATCAGAATAACAAAATACACAAACACTCAAATGAGTGAGTCTCAAAGAAGTGAGAAAATTGTTTGATAAATATCCAAACATTTTCTCACATAAAAAGAAGAAAATTCAACAATTATTTTTCTGCTTAGCCAGAAGGTTAACTGGCAAAGAATGCTTATTGGCATTAAGTTTACCTTAGTTACTACTAATTATCATGGCATTAAAAGTTGTTAAAGTTCTAATTGTGCCATAACAAATGACTAAATCTATACTAATGTTATAAATGCGAAAGTTATTCTGTATGTCTGTCTGTCTCTCTTTCACGCCTAAACCACTGAACCGATTTTGATAAAATTTGGCATAGAGATAGTTTGAGTCCCGGGAAAGGACATAGGATAGTTTTTATCCCGGTTTTTGAAACAGGGACGCGTGCGATTAAGTTTTTCTGTGACAGACAAAATTCCACGCGGGCGAAGCCGCGGGCGGAAAACTAGTAATCTATAAATAGAGATTGCCATGTAAAAACAATGTTAAAACACATATTTCTTTCAGAATCAAAGATAACCCGAGTGCAGACACCAAGCGAACCTGACCTGCCCCTCCATTCAATTCTCACTCCCCCCACAAGCCCTAGCAAGATATACAACTCATTGCTACACCAAAAACTATGTATGTATTGTACCTTTGTCGTTTCAGCCAAATGACGTCCACAGCTGGACAAAGGCCTCCCCCAAGGTTTTCCACAAAGACTGGTCCTGCGCCGCCCGCATCCAGGCACTTCCCGCGACCTTCACCAGATCGTCGGTCCACCTAGTGGGAGGCCTGTCCACGCTACGTCTTCCGGCTCGTGGTCGCCACTCGAGAACTTTTCTGCCCCAGCGGCCACCAGCTCTACGAGCTATGTGCCCCGCCCACTGCCACTTGATTTTAGCGATTCTGCGGGCTCTGTCAGTCACTTTGGTTCTGCTGCGGATCTCCTCATTTCTGATTCGATCACGCAGGGAAACTCCGAGCATAGCACTAATATTATAAAGCTATAAAGAGTTTGTTTGTTTGAATGCGCTAAACTCGGGAACTGTTGGTCCGATTTGAAAAATTATTGTGTTGGATAACTTATTTATTGAAAAAGACTAAAGTCTTGGTTGTGGCGTAATTTTGATCTATCAAATCGAAGCAACAATGAAAAATGTTGCGAAAACGGTAAAAAACTATTCAAACTTTTTATTAAACGGTAAAAAACTATTATAACTATTTTCACGCGTATGAAGTCTCGGGCACAGCTAGTAAACACTACTTTTAACACACTTAAGTAAATACTTTTTGTAAATAAACTAAAGCCTGGTCCGTGAGCACGTAGAATTTTGTCCAATGACCCCAAGCTACCCATCCTTATCGCTCGCGTGTAATTATATTGCTGTCGCGACTGTGCGACGGGCGCCCGCAGTGAGTGTGCGAGCGCAACAGCAACATAATTACGCGCGAGCGATAAGGATGGGTAGCTTGGGGTCATTGGACAAAATTCTACGTGCTCACGGACCAGGCTTTAATGTATATTATACTCGTACATACAAAACACACAGCCCAAAGCAAACGTCATGTTCTTGTACACAAATGCGCGGGATTCGATCCCGCAACCTCTGACATGGTAGTTCTTTACTGGTTTGATCGCCAATAAAAACCCAACCAGTAAAGGCCAATTTTGTCCCTGGACAGCCAGTCCAGCAGCACCTTTGTTATACCTACACATATTATTATGTATGTAGGATATCTAGGACATACACTACATAGATGTTATAGGTCATTAAAATCAATACAATCGCAAAACTGCATCCGCGCATACAAACGGGGGGCTATCAATTTATATCCTATTGCCTCTTATTTACTTGCAATAAGAGCGATATTTCAACGTAAATGTGTAGCCCCATGTGCTATCAAATGTCCGAGATTTAATTGTTGTTTATCCTTTTCGAACGTAGAGATCTCGTTAATGACCGAGAGGGATGCACGTGTGCTAGTGTTATCGATATGTCGATATTTTGAATGTCGATAAAATCCTGGAAAGCTCTCTAGCTAGAAAAAGTGTCATTCGTGATGTAGTGATGAGTAATTTAATTTTCTTTTTTTTATCCACAACGTAGAATTGGCCAGTATCTCACCTGATGGTAAGTGATGATCAGGCCAAAGGTGGAAGCGAGCTTCACCCGGAATCCTCAACCACAGAGGAACTGGCTATCTTACCTCTAACTGCCGGAACACAACAATGCTGTTAACATTGTTGTTATGGCGACAGACTTAGGTAAGATGGTGGTAGCTAGCCAGGCGGACTTGGAACAAGCCCTACCACCAACCAAACCGAACAGAAAATTCTGCCCCCACTGGGAATTGAACCCGGGACCTCAGCGTCTAAAGCAGGTGGTCTAACCACTAGACCACAGAGGCGGTTAATCTAATACCTAACACCCGTATTCACAAACGATACTTGCTTAAGCAAGCAACAAATCGAAAAATTCACTTAAGTAAAGCAGCAAATCGAACGCATGGCGTTGAATAGAACTCTGTGGTTCGTGTGACCCTGCGCGTCCACGAGCACTGTGAGACCTCATAGTAATGTTTGTGAATACGGGCGTATGTGCAGTAAGATTATTCAGTCGATGGAGCAATAAAAAACCATAGGCGTCGCTATCGCAAAGTCCTCATCCATGGCTTGTCAGAGGTCAGGCCCCTCCTGAAAAATTACCCTAGATACGCCATGATAAAAACTATGAAAGAAAAAAATAATTTCCTTTTATGATAGTCCAAAACATTCAAAAGCATATTATTGGTATTTATACTGTTGATTGTAATAAGTCAAAGCTTCGATAGTAGGTACTGATCACAGATATAGATCATAGTATTCTATCCATATCTGTGGTACTGATACTATCAATAATTATGCCCTCTCAATAATATTGTCATGTTCCAAGTACATAATTATCGTGCACATCGATGCCATTGATAACACTTCAAACACTCCTGCAATTTGTAGCTATAAATAAATCGACTAGAAACTTCTATCGACAACCACCCACGGGCAACCCTACGCGCGAGGGGTGGCCACCCCACCCCTTCCCCCGTCTGTAGATGATTGATTATTCAGTGCTCGTTCCGCTCTGGTCGCAGAAACAGGTGTTCTGTAAACCAGAAAAATGGAGTTCATTTATACCAATGACCAGTATTGCGAAATGGTACGCATGCTAGCGTTGTGCGGCGACAACGTCGAAACGGCGTGCGAAAGGTTCTACGAAAAGTTTCAAATTCGCGTATCTCCGCTTACGATGGAGAACGCAACTATTAGGCTACGCCAGCACGGCACTGTGCGTCAGGAAGAAGAATTTGCCACGTTATTCCAACAAGACTACCCTGATATGGATTTGCAAGACGACATATGCGACTATTTTCAACTAAATCCAAGAGGCAGCGCTCGACGCGCGGCCAAACGCATCGGCTGCAACCAGGTCCAAATCTGGCGAGTTTTAATGGACGATTTCCAGCACCCAATCCATTTCAGGCGTAATAACGATGACATTATAACCCCAGTCGAAGGGCAGCCTCGGGTGATGTTCTGCCAATGGCTCATACGCAATCTTGATAAAAACATCCTATGGACTGGCGAAAAGAACTTCACTAAGAATGATACTCGTGAAGTACCTTATCCATCCATGGATAATCCGCCCGAAGACTTCATCACACAGAACGTGTGGGGCGCTATCATTGGCCGGTACATCATCGGTCCAGTTTTCTTCGAGAGGAACATGACTGAGCATACCTACGAAGACTTTATCAGGTATACTCTGCAGAAGAAGATTTCGGAATGGATGGAAGACGAGGATATCCCTTTGGGATGCACGAAGGATATCTACTTCCAGAATCCTGGAGCGGGACCGTATTTCTTGAAGGGATCAAGGCACATCCTTGAGAAAGAGTACGGCATGAGGTGGATTGGCCGCATGGCACCCAACCCATGGCCTCAGCGGTCGCATGACCTGACTCCAGTGGACTTTTTCCTCTGGCCTCGCGTGAAAGCCTATGTATATGCCAACGGATACGAACCTGCTAACGAGGCGGAATTGCGCGAGAAAATCAAGGAGGCTTTCGACGAATTGAGGAAGGATGAAGAGGTTCTGCCCAATTTGAAAGATATTATTCGGAGGCGGGCGTTCCTTTGCATCCATCGAGTGGGCAGGCGTTTTGAGCACTTGCTCCCAGCTGAGGACAGGCTAGTCTACTAAAGCTGGCACTTCCCAAGCACACCTACAATATAAAAATAGTCCTTTCATATTAATATACAACATATTTAATCAGTGTTACATATAATATACATCGTATAATATAATCAGTGGTTCTTATAATATTATAGTGGTACTCAAAAGTGTATACGCATAAATAGTGATAAAAACGTTATTTCTATAGCTACTCGTTACCTTTTAAACGAGTACATTTTAGCTACTTCTCCTAAGACTATCAACGTCCAAAAAATGTTGAAGTCTTTACATTGAAGATTGGGTAAGTAAATACGAGTAAGTACACTCAGCGTCAAATTGTTCGTGACACCCAAAGTGGCCAAAAAATTGACAACACAACCTTATTCCAATTGTGACAAAGACGTGTTGCGAACTTTTTAGCTACTTTGGGTGTCACGATCTATTTGACGCTGACTGTACAATCTTTGCTAAGTTTGAGATTAGCTGGCACTGTATCCAAAATGTCCAACAATTTTTAACACGCTTTTATAAATAAATCACACCTCCCGCGACAAGCACTTTCAAACGTATGCATCCCCACTTCCCACCAATATTGGCACCATTTAAAAGCCTAGTTCTAAACTTCATTTCATTAAAGGAAAGGTTTTTACCCCAAAAAAATGTCTTTACGCTTGACTCTTGAGCCAACTTTTATGGCTATAAAACTGTTAAGTTGATATTAATCGCTATCTATCTGTTAAAGAGGACACGTGTGATCATTATTTGGTTTTATAACCTGAATATCTGAATATAATCTGAATTACACGCACTTCTAATTCTTGTATCCATCGAGCTGGTCTGATGATGGGACTGGTGGCCATAGGAACTCCTAAACGAAATGGCGGAATCGCATCGAGTTTGGGTTTATTGGATTTATATTTTCGAGCACTTTATTGCTAGATGATGTCCAGGGTCCTGATGATGGAGTCTGGCCTTTTAGTGCAGTAATTAAAAGCGTGTTTTTAGGTTTTTAACTATTAATTTTTGTTTGTTTTAAAAGGCTTGAATCTATTTATAAGATTGCTTGATGCTGAGTTACACGTTCCCGCGGCAATCCAGTTGCGAATCCAGTAATGTAGGATGGACTGCATGTGAACACACATTATGTGTGTTAGAAATTATTCGAATCACAAATTCGAACGGATCGGTTTTTTGTGAGACACAAACTGATGTTTGTGTAATCGTTAATATTAAACTACGTGTTGTACACTAAATGGGATCCTGCAAAAAACGGTATGTCTCCGTGTGAACAAGCCTTATCTAATACAAGTTCCCAAACTCGGGACCTACCTAGTATAGGAAATTTCGCCCGCCGCCCAGCGGTTGGATCGGTAGGGTGGTGTGTCGTTCTACAGGCAGGGCCCACTCAATGTTCGCTCGCGACTAGAGAATACAATCTCGGGATCCCGATTCCCGGGATCCCGGGATCCCGACCCTTTTCTGATCCCGAAAATCCCGGGACTGTACTTGGCTAATCCCGGTATTTTCGGGATTGATATAAACAGGTATATTTTGCATTCTACGATCCGTTGCGCCTTGACTATGACCTTGCCTAGATTCTACCTTAGCATAAAATTATACAGGGTGGAAACGATAAGTGATCTCACTCGATTATTTCTTAACTATAAAAGATATCGAAAAACTGGTTACTGATCCTAAAAGTGCTTCACGAGCTTTTTCAAACGATATCAGTAATAGGTTACAGAATTAACTGGATCTATCCGAAAATTCAATGTTTTCAGCCTCCATACTAAATGTATGCCAGCCACACAATATTAGAAGTGTTTTTTTTTATTAAATAATAAACACTTAAAATGACCTCGTAAATTGCATTATTATTTAAAATTATTCAAGAAAAACGTTGATTATACGCTTTACTTGCTATAATATTATGAAGCCTTGAGTGCCATGACTGTGACAGTACTAAAAGTATGGAAGCTGGAAACTTGAATTTTCGGATAGATCCAGTTTATTATGTAACTTGTTATTGGTACTGTTGGATAGAGCTCGTGAAGGACTTTCAGGATCAGTAACCAGTTTTTGGATATCTTGTATAGTTTTTAATATTATGTGGTTTAACTAAATATATGGAAGTTGGAAACATTAAATTTTCGGATAGATCCAGTTTATTTTGTAACCTATAATTGGTACCGTTGGATAGAGCTCGTGAAGGACTTTCAGGATCAGTAACCAGTTTTTAGATATCTTGTATAGTTTAGAAATAATCGAGTGAGATCACTTATCGTTTCCACCTGTATAACGATAAAAGGAAAAGTTGCAGCTGGAAATTGATAAGAGTATGAAATGCCCAGATCCTGAAGTACAACTACGACGTGAATCGGGCTTGACAAATACACTCAGCGGCACGGAATTTGGCCCAAGCCTAAACATCCAGATATGAGGCCAAATAGGTGTTGTATACCTAAGTTTCGTGTGACATGTTAACAGAACATTTGTTTTTGTTAATTCAAGAGGCTAGATTTATAAAAAAATGCGTCTGTTTAACTTTTTTGACTCTAGAAACGCATTTCTTTGTTGGAGCGTAAAGAGTACGGGTAAGTTTAAATTCGATATTAAATTTTGTAAAGGTTTGGCGTTTTGTTTTATGTTTTTAAATTAATCTTAGGGTTATTCTCGTTTCAATAATTTGAGAATAATGCCCATTACTCCAGCTCAAGTTGATCAAATAGTGTTGCTTATAAGTCAAGGGCGTATGCAGCGGGAGATGGCTGAAACTTTCAATTTATGGCGTACAAACTTAAGATACACATTAAAAAGGCATGACCAGACCGCCTTTTACACAAGAAGACCAAGAAGTGGGGAATTAAGGTCTAAATCAGCGCACGATGACCCGATTATCGTGCTTGTAATATCAAGAAATCGGGTTCTCACTACGTTTGAGATACGCCAGCGTTTACAAACAGCAAGCCCAGTGAATGTCAGTGAGCATACAATAAGGAGAAGGATGGAGGGTCATAACATGCATACTCGAAGACCAGCTCGAGGACCAGAACTTCTCCGATACCTTCGTGAAGTGCGACTTACGTTTTCTAAAGAACATGCAAAATGGACGCAAGGCTAATGGAGTAAAGTTCTATGGAGCGATGATTGCAGAGTCACCTTAAGAGCTCCAGGCGGCCGTGGAAGTGTATAGAGAAGGTGCGGAGAAGAGTTACTACGCAAACAGACAGTTTTCATAAAGAGTTTACTCCATTAGTCTAACGTCCAATTTGCATGTTCTCTAGAAAACGTAAGTCGCACTTCGCGAAGGTATCGGAGAAGTTCTGGTCCTCGAGCTGGTCTTCGAGTATGCAGGTTATGATCCTCCATCCTTCCTCTTATTGTTTGCTCACTGATATTCACTAGGCTTGCTGTTTGTTACCGCTGGCGTATCTCAAACGTAGTGAGAACCCGATTTCTTGATATTGCAAGCACGATAATCGGGTCATCGTGCGCTGATTTAGACCTTAATTCCCCACTTCTTGGTCTTCTTGTGTAAAAGTAGGCGGTCTGGTCATGCCTTTTTAACGTGTATCTTAAGTTTATAAGCCATAAGTTGAAAGTTTCAGCCATCTCCCGCTGCATACGCCCTTGACTTCTAAGCAGCACTATTTGAGCAACTTGAGTTGGAGTAATGGGCATTATTCTCAAATTATGGAAACGAGAATAACCCTAAGATTAATTTAAAACAAAAAACAAAACGCCAAACCTTTACAAAATTTAATATCGAATTTAAACTTACCCGTACTCTTTACGCTCCAACAACGAAATGGGTTTCAAGAGTCAAAAAAGTTAAACAGACGCATTTTTTTATAAATCTAGCCTCTTAAATTAACAAAAACAAATGTTCTGTTAACATGTCACACGATACTTAGGTATACAACACCTATTTGGCCTCATATCTTGGTGTTTAGGCTTGGGCCAAATTCCGTGCCGCTGAGTGTAGTATCAGACGTGAAATGAGCCTGTTTGAAAATGGCGGAGTTCATGGATGGATATCACTTAGAATTAGCATATAAGTATCTATTTTATACCTCCAACGAGTGTAGAACCCGAGCGAGCGTTTTCAGCTGCTGCTTTTGTTGGAAATAAATTACGAAGCAGGCTATATTGGATGCTTTGATATTTCTAAGATTCTATTTCCGAAATTCTAAATAGTGCTTTTGATTTGTATATTTTTTTATTTTATTTTAATATTATTGCAAATAACAATATTTAAAACATCTTTTGAGAAATTATACTTAAGTTTTTTTTATTAGAACCCAATTCCCACATAAGGCTGATCCCGGGATAGTCCCGGGATCCCGGGACTACCCATCTAAAATCCCGTAATCCCGGGATTGAAAAACATGCTCGGGATTGTATTCTCTACTCGCGACCCACCACTGGGTCGCGACCTATAGTTTGGGAAACCCTGCTGTAGGTACCCAGTTTCCAAGGAAAATTAATCTGTTTTAAGCGCATGTGCAATCGTTGCGATCGATATTGCACCGATCGCAGGTTCTATCCCGGACTACCCACGCACTCGACCTGTATTGAATGCTCGTAGAAATTATCATTAGCGAAATATTATTAACTAGATGACCCGGCGAACTTCGTACCACCAGTAAATAGTTGTCTTACTTAAATATTTTGTAATATTTTACAATATCTGGCTCAGCGAACTTCATGGAGTGTCAATTATTGCGGAAAATGGCGGAGTAAATATCAATTTATGACACAGTAGGTACATCGAACTTTTTGAAAATATTTTGCTACCTATGTTCAGCAAAAAAAATCTTGGATTCTATTATGGTAGGATTATACATTGTATATGTATTGTAATGTTGAAATAATTTTTCAAATCGGTCCAGCAGTTTCGGAGTCTATTCAATACAAAATACAAACAATCAAATCTTTCCTCTTTATAATATTAGTTAAAATATTCGGAATTTTGACTAAAAAGTAATTTATTTTCTGTAAATAGGCTTTAAAAAGCGCATTAGCTTTCGAGCTCTCGTACCTATAAAGAAGCGTGAAGAAACTCACGCCCGTATTCACAAACATTACTATGAGGTCTCACAGTGCGCGTGGACGCACAGGATGACACACAAACCAATCACAGAGCTCTATTCAACGCTGTGCGTTCGATTTGTTGCTTCACTTAAGCAAGCATCGTTTGTGAATACACACTTTGAGGCCTCATAGTAATGTTTGTAAATACGGGCATAAAAATACATGGAACTCGGATTCACGATATAACGATATTTAGACCCTTTATATTAAAATTCTTGCTTTTTCAGGGGAATGCAACGTGTCCTTACGAGCGAGTATCGAAGGCCTGTTCAGACACACGACTGAGCTGTCGGTGGACAAGCTGGCGAGGGCTGACAAGACCCTCCTTAATGTGCAGGTCAGTATGTTACCTTACCTTTGCCACAAATTGAACCGACGACCAAGGTCGGATCTACCATATGGCTTTTTGGGCTTCAGCCCAGGGCCCCGTGGATTCAAGGGGCCCCCAGCTAAGTCAAGTCAAGGTAAAAAATAGACGACAATACGAAAGAGTATAGTAGGTGGGCTCATAAATAGTATCAGCCCAGGGCCCGTGAAATCACGGTCCAGCGCTGAGGATGACTTCAAAAAGGTAGCAGAAAGGCGCTGGATGCAGGCCGCTACTAATCAGTCATTAAGGAAATCATTGGGGAAGACCTATATTCAGCAGTGGACGTCTTATGGCTCAGATTGAAGTTTTTCCACGAAAATTTCTCCAATTTTCGTTCCAAATTATCCGTTCTCGAGTTTGTGTATTTTTAGTAGGGCAGGTGACCCGGTTTTGGCCATTTTAAGAATTTTTTAGACTTTGAGGCTATATCATTTTACAGTTTTTGTTATCACGGACTTATTTCTTGTAAAAAGTGATTAAATATATTTAGATCTAGCCTAAGGATACATTTTTTTTTCATTATGATTCAATGGAAAAAAAATCCTGTAGAAAAGAAAAAGAAATGGGAATTTGTGCCATTTTTGGCCAGCTTTACCCCATTTCTGGCCACAGTCATGTGCCAGTTCTGGCCATCAAAATTCATAAAAAAAAAACAAAAACTACTCGACGGATTTTAACGAAACTTGGTACAATTATTTTTCATACTCCTGGGCAGGTTATAGTATACTTAGGAACGGGAACAGGAATTAGCGGGAAAATCCTTTTGTATGAAAAATCTAAACTGCTTAAGTTAGACGCTTGAAATTTTGCATGCAGGTACCTTAGTAAACTTAAAGCTTAGTTACAACAGGATATTGCAAAATTCCCACGGGAACGGGAGTTAGCGGGAAAAAACATTTGTACGAAAAAATCTAAACCGCGTAAGATAGATGAAGGGGGTAAAACGGGATCCACGCGTACGAAGTCGTGGGCGGCCGCTAGTATGAAATATAATATCTCAGCTTGAATTGAAATCAACATTAACCTATAGTATAAGTTTATGCGGTTAGTACTGGAACAATTTTCTTTTCACAACACCGATTTTTTTAGTATTTGGTTTCGATGGAGGCATTATAATGGTAACTCTGAAAATGAATCGATTACTTATATCAAAATAGCTAAGTAATTAAATTGAAAAATCACGATAAAAACTAAATGGCCAAAAGTGGGGTTCTTCGTGCACCACTTTTGGCCATTCATGTGGCCAAAGATGGTAAAATTCATTCATTCTGGCTCCATTAGTGGCCACCTCTCATAAACCCCTTAATAAACAAATAGCGATAAAATATCATTAGTACCACTTAGACAGTGTATTCTTTATTAAGGATTAACATAAACATTTAAAAAAATAAGAAGGATTTAGAAAATAAAGTTTGTTTACTCACCCGCTCGCCTTAGCCTTTTTGCTAAGACTTAAAACAATTAACGCTTCTCAAAAAATAATGACTTGTTGGATTCAAGTGAAGCTTGACACATCAAAGCTGTTAACGCTATCAGTGTTGCTAATATTAGATATTTTTATTCCCGTAAACCATAGAGTAATATATTAGTCTTTGCCTTAGTTATAACGATTTGAAGTTCTAAATGGCCACAAAGGGGTCGGTGGCCACAACCGGGTCACTTGCCCTAATACGATACAATGAAATATCGCATCTTTGGGCGGAATAATACTCTTAAAACTCGATGCAAATGTACTTACTATAGTACAAGTGTTACTTATTATGTTATTGTAGGGTCTACAAGCAATTTATTTTTACAGGAAAGCATGAGAGCTACGAACGCGAATTTGTCCTTAGCGAGAGCAAGACTGAAGCAAATGCAGGCGGAACTGGAGAAGGCAAATTGTAGTGCAGCACTGACAACTGTCAAAATCAAGTCTTAAGACTGTAGGCTTAAGTCTATAAACACTTCTATGTACTGCCCATAAGACTATCCCCTCACTATGAATAAAGTCAAGCTTCGACCTAATCAACTCGTGCAGATCGCGTTGGCGATGGCGATCACTGCGCGTGCATAGATCGCCGCGACCAATGACAGGACGAGTTGATGTGAACTCATCGCTACAAATTCATACACGACATCAGTCTGTCATAATATTTTATTAAAAAACTTGAATTTGATTTATTATTTGTTAAAAAAAATGAGTTTTAGCGAATGTTTTTCGATAATATAACGCAAATCCATGAAACGTTTTTATACGACCGGTCACTTTTCGGTCTTCATGAAATGGACAAAATTACACAATTTGAATTTAGGAAAACGATCGATGATCAATGTATTCATTGTCCATCCATGAACAACTTTACACAATCGCACCTCTGATCGCCATCGCGATTGCAATGGTTTGGATGAACCTTTAAGTCTTTAAACACTTCTATGTAAATCGAGCACATCAGGCTATATTTAAGTTGCAAAATAACCATGCTAACTGTAGTGTAGCACTAACCACCGTGAAAATAAAGTCTTAAGTTTACAAACACTTCTATGTTTTATAATAGCCCATAAAACTACTCATTTTTGTTGCAGAAGTTAGGCAAAATGTAGTGAACCATAAAATTTCACGGTTTGTGTGTTTCTATTGCCGTTATAACAACGAATAATAAAATTAAACAATGAAGAGGGCTTGATCGTATTGCTTGTTGTTTATGGTAGAATGTTCGCCATTTTCCTTATAGAAAAACACGTGACTCTCCCTTCAAGAAAAGTTCCTGGAATTTGTATGGCTTTGGTACGGTTTTATTCAGATTTATTTTTAACGTTTATTTAGGGCGCTCCCTTACTAGGAGTATTTGTAAATCGCAAGTAATGTAGTAACGTAATAGGTGTTTTATACTAGGTTTTGCCCGTATCTTCGCAGGGTGAATTTCACATTTATTTATAGTAGATTTTTGAGAATTGGGAAACAGTGTTGCTAGGTAAATATCTACTTTATATTTATGAGATTTCAATACACCAAGTAATAATTGATAGTATTGATACCCCCGCTGAAATTTTGAGTAGCTTGTCTCTACTTAGAAGTCTAAATGTATTTTTTTAAAACCTCCTTAATCTTCAAAAAGACGTGGAAAATGCTGAAAAGTATAAAAATACAGATTCTATATTAGGTAGTACGTATAAATGATTTTATAAGTTTTTAAAACTTATCGGGGTCATTCCAAAGTGTTTATTTTTGTTATTACCTATTTATACTAAGAATATTTTATGTATTTTTCTCTGAGACTACGAGTATAACCGGTCTAAATGTTAAGTGTAATAATATTAACTGATTTTAATAAATATTACTGAATGTCATCAATGTTTTATTACCCAATTCTATAGGTCCTATCAGACCGATGTCAGTATAATACAAAGGTAATTGTTTGAATGAGGGCTATCGTTTTAGCGCTCACCAGTTAGCGCCACTGTAGAGTAAGGTCCTGTCACTTGCTAGTAGCGAAGACAGTGGCACCAACTGGTGAGCGCTAAAGTGGTAGGAGTACTATCGCATTTGCACTCATCAAGATGGCGCCACTGTAGAGTAAGGTCCTGTCAATCGCCAGGGGTGCCAACTGTTAAGTATAAAAACGATAGCCCTCATCTTAGTGCAGAGAAATTGTTCATGTGACATCTTTTAGAAATAAATACTTTTTTCTTTTACGTTTTACTTTTAAGTCTAGTTAGTTTTGCTTGCCGCTCCCATACCTCAGGTACTGACTGAGTTAAGTACTAAACCTATAGGTAGTGATTGCCCTTCAGTTAAAAGTTAGTAGAATTTTAACTTGTTAGTTACATACATACAAGGTCCTTATTTCTATGTATGTATACCTACATACATAAATAGATTTCTGTAGCTATTGACCCTACAAAATGCAAAATAAATAATAGGAAAAAGATTTTTTGTTTTGAATTTTCTTTAGTTTTGCTTGATTCTTTTGTAGGATATTTGTTTTTACTCCCGCCACAAATAAAACCACAAATACCTTCAAAATTTTATTAAAAATAATTAAAAAAGTTCAATCACATACTAATCTCAGATTGTGTAGACTTGTGTGTCGTACCCCCACTCTTGCATTTTCTCGTCTACCCACCGACGGAAAGCCGGCGCGGACGCGTAGACTGCGGGTACATCTTTAGTGCCACAGCCGATGCCCCACGCTGAGAGTCCGGTCAGCTTGTACCGGTCGCCGCCGATGGGACACGCGAGGGGGGCACCACCGTCACCCTGGAAAGAAAATACAGTGGAATATAAAACTCCTATTTTTTGAAGTTGGTTAAAATCATCAACATCAGGTCATTTAGACTCCACTGCAAAAGCAGGACTCTCCTCACGCTGGCCAGATTATTCTCACTGTGCAAAGATCCCTCCCCTCCTCCCCTCCGGCACACACGAAGCTCCTGTGCAGCTTGAAGTTGTTCCGCAGCAACTCCTGGCATGACTTGAGACTAGTCTCAAGTCTTGGGAGTCTTGAGTCTTAGTCTTAATTCAGTTCATTAAGTCTGACGCCCGTATTCACAAACGATGCTTGCTTAAGTGAAGCAGCAAGTCAAACGCACAGCGTTGAATAGAGCTCTGTGATTGGTTCGTGTGTCACCCTTAGCAATGTTCGTGAATACGGGCGTGAGTATTTTCAGTCCCTTTAATTGGTTTGAGTCTTTCGATTACCTTGAGTCATAAGTGATTTTAGACTCAAAAGTGTTTTAGGTCCCTTAAGTCTAAGTATTTTTACCGTGCACAGATCCCTCCCCTCCTCCCCTCCGGCACACACGAAGCTCCTGTGCAGCTTGAAGTTGTTCCCGAGTCGCGTCCGCCGCAGCAACTCCTGGCAGCGGGCGTACGGAACCATCGGGATCTCTAGCTTCTTCAGGATCACTGCGTAGAGGCCTTGCGTACCTGAGAGAAGAACAGGACTTTTTTTGTATGAATTTAGAAAAAGTAGCAGTAGCAGGAAAAAAAAAAGTGAAATGATTCACAAATTAATTTTAATTAAAAAATCCAGTAAGTAAGTACATGCAACGAAAATAAAATCAAACATTAGTTTTTGACTGCGGCTTCGCCCACTAGGTATTAGTGATTTCCCCATCACATTCCCAAACAGGCTCTGTATTGGAACCCCCAAGGAAAACGCAAACGTGGTCGCCCCAAGCAAACTTCGCGGCGCACTGTGGCAGACGAGGCGAAGAAAATCAGCAAGACTTTGAGATCAAACGCGAAGCTCAAGACCGAACGCGATGGAGGATTGTTGTGGACGCCCCTGCCCCTTAGGGGACATAGGACCGCTTGTTATAGAAATTCCTTTCTCCAGAAGGCGACAAGACGTCCTTTAGTTGAAACTGGTACTAGATCCTTTATTCCTTACCGAACACGTCCTTCCCCCATTCATTGAATCGCGCATCTGGCAATGGGCCCTTTGGTTGAAATGAACCTGTACATTTTGCAGTCATTTGCATCATCATCATTTCAGCCACAGGACGTCCACTGTTGAACATAGGCCTCCCTACATTGCCTGGTTGGTAGCGGCCTGCATCCAGCGCCTTCCTGCTACCTTTATGAGGTCGTCGGTCGACCCACAAGGTGGACAATGTATATCCTTACCGAACACGTCCTTCCCCCATCCATTGAATCGCGCATCCCGCAATGGACGCCCTTTGTTGAAACGAACCTGTATATTTTGCAGTGTATATCATCATTTCAGCTACAGGACGTCCACTGCTGAACATAGGTCTCCCCCAATGATTGTCACATCGCCCGGACGGTAGCGGCCAGCATCCAGCGCCTTCCTGCTACCTTTATAAGGTCGTCGGTCCACCCACAAGGTCCTTACCGAACACGTCCTTCCCCCAGCCATTGGCGGCGCAGTCCCTGTACTGGCCGAAGTCCTCGTCCTGCGCGGGCAGGCAGATGGTGTTGATGTGCTGCCCGAGGGTCACGGGCGACTCCAGGCGGAGTAGCGCCACGTCGTTGAACAGATTGTTCTTCCTGAAGTCTGTGGAAGATAGCTTGATTTACTAGACTAACATTTTCACCAGAAGCCCCCGTAGGAAATATTATTGGCAGGTAAAGCCTGGTCCGTGAGCACGTAGAATTTTGTCCAATGACCCCAAGCTACCCATCCTTATCGCTCGCGCGTAATTATTATTGCTGTCGCGACTGTGCGAGGCGCGCCCGCAGTGAGTGTGCGAGCGCGACAGCAACATAATTACGCGCGAGCGATAAGGATGGGTAGCTTGGGGTCATTGGACAAAATTCTACGTGCTCACGGACCAGGCTTTAGCTAATAACTCACAAGATATCATCATTGATTCTTACTGTCCGTGGTGCATATTGACTCGAGTTGTAAAATAACTAGTCGCATCACTATCAGAGGGTCGAGAGTCAGCAATTTGTAAGAGAATATCGGGTGTGATGGTGGTGGAACTGAAAAAACGGGCTTTTCTTAAAACCTTTGTTTTGTCTTCTGTCATCCGCTTTGAACTTCGCATGTTTCTGATTAATTTCGTTGCGGGTCAAATGACAGTTTAACTTTCCCCCGGGACAAACTTGACCTTCACTGGTTGGGTTATTGGAGGTCAAGTTGTAGATCCTGGCTCCACAGGAGTTGCAGCGGTGGGAGCGAGAGTCAGGATAGTTCCGTAAATGATGACGTCACCTTTTCAGATTTATTAACAGTTTATATCTATCTAGCTAGACCAGTCTTTCCCAAAGTGGGCGATAACGCCCCCTTGTGGGCGCTGCAGGCTTAAAGGGGGGCGGTAAGAGACCCAGAAAAAAAATCGGGACGTTTTGTAGAGGCTTGGAAGGCGTCATTTAGTAGGAGGACTCTTAGACATCGACTGAGCTCGACACTCGACTACAAATGGGGGCGCTAAAAAGAATTTATTCTCAAAGTGGGCAGTAGACTAAATAAGTTTGGGAACCTCTGAGCTAGACCATACCCTTGTGGATGTAGAACTCGGAGACGACTCTCTCCTGGTGTTTCAGCCGCTCGTCCGCCGTCTGAGTGTCCCACTCTCCAGCGCGGATCTTTAGGTTCCCGGGGGTGTACCTGGTGGAACACAGAAAAAATAATAAGTTACAGGTCTGGCGCTTAGCTCAGTCAGTGCCTGAGGTATGGGAGCGGCACGGGATAGTGTTTTTGTGACGTCAATCGTCAGCGAGGCTTGATCTTCTTAAGATTATAATATAATGCTCTGTCATGTCATATTAAAATAAATAAAATAAAAATAAAAATCTTCTTCATCTTTTCGTGTCGACAACAAACCTACACAGTGTCAGCCCAAAACTTCGCCACAAGAGTGGCGTTGTCAGTAGCACCCATCAAATCCTCCTGAGTGCAGTTGCTTGGGCACTCAGGGCATGACATCAGGTGCTTCATCGACTGGGGAACAAAACCGCACCTGCACTCCATGCTCAAGCCATCCAAGAATCCCCACCTGGCCAGATTGTCCTTACTACGGCCAACCTGCGTCCGAAGTCTATTTAAAGACTATTTATCCAGGTAAGCCAGGGGAGCTCATGTCCAGGTGGAGGACTCTCAGACATAGGGACAAAAGGGCAGGGGAGATCAGCTCTCTCGCGCCATAACCTGCATCTCTCTTTTGACCGATCGTCATGAAGGAGAGGGGACACACTTTTTACGAAATTGCTTCGGCTTTTTAGCCTTTGAGGCACAGGGTCGTAATTGAAAAGTGGGTGCCGTGTGTCACTCAGCATGGCCGATTTCTCGGAGGAGGCCGCGACGGCTCTGCGGATCTCTGGGGGCGCTATTCCAGCCAGCGGATACAGCATTTGTACCGGTGTCGGTTTCAGGCAACCAGTAATCAACCGGCAGGTTTCATTCAGTGCTGTATCTACTAGCTTGGCATGGGCTGAGCGGCTCCCCAGCGGCATAAAAATCATTTACTTATTTTCAGACAAAAGCAGTCCATAGTTTGGTTAGTAACAATTTGAACTTAGAGACTATATTAGTAGAGTTAGTAACAATGTTCTTAGAAATATGTTTGTACATCATGGGTTCTGTATATTGACTCTTTATCTATGGACGCTGTATAGCTCCACATGCCTAATGTGTAAGTCAACAAAGCGACCATAGACGGCCGAGTCCAGCCTCTCAGCAATCATTTTCAGGATTCCATTCCCACTTGTCCTTAGTCTTTGTAACACAGACGCAGTTGTTTTGCGCATAATTGAGTGAAAATCGTAAGTGTGAGCATCCGCAAACATGCCCGAGGCACTACAGTACCGAGGTAGTCGAAATAGAGCCCTGAAAATGTTATTATATTGGACTCGTAGGGCACCAAGGGACCGCTGCGTAAAAGTGGTCCACAGACCACTCGTGTAGAAACTTTGGCAGTAGTTATATTACTTATTACTTACTAGCTGACCCGGCGAACTTTGTTCCGCCTTAATGGCAATAAATAAGCAGACTTTTTTTTTATTTCGAACGGGATAAAAAGTATCCTATGTCCTTCTCCTGGCTCTAAACTACCTCCCTGACAATTTTCAGCTAAATCGGTTCAGCCGTTCTTGAGTTGTGTAACTAACACGACTTTCTTTTATGAGTATTACTCTATACTAATATTATAAAGCTGATGAAGTTGTGGAATAAGACGCTCAACCACCATAAAGAGCTAAGGTGTTAGTGCATCTAATTTGCATTTTTTTTTTTTTTTTGAAGGGACGCGCGCTGGTAGCTTGAAGAGCTTTTCCAACTTCACCGGGCAGAGTGGCGAGTACAGAAGGTACTCTAGCCGTTTGGCGATCGTCGGTGCGCGTGCCGACGAGACCGAGTGTGGGCTTCGCGAAGCGAAGCCCAGGCTCGTCCGCGTCGGTCGCAGACCGACGTTCGCGATCGGGCCGTATCGAGCGCATAAGGCGCCCGATCAGTGGCGAACCCAACTAGAGGGTTGCCCACCGCGGTGTTGGACCTGGTGAGGGCGCCACGGTAGGCTCGGACCTCGGCTCAGGCCGTGTCCGGGGGACGGATTGGGGATCTAATTTGCACAATCTTGGTTTGTCTATATATACTGGGCAGGGTAAAAAACTTCGTCACCGCGATGCAGGATTGTATGCGCGGTGGAGTTTGCCATAGTAAGATCGTAACAGCGCCATCTGTTGGTACGGTTTGTAGTGGCGCAATTTATTAATCACAGTTTGTTTATTTGGTTGAACGCGCTAATCTCAGGAACTACTGGACCAATTTGAAAAATTCTTTTTGTGTTGGATAGTCCGTTAATCCCTGAAGGCTTTAGGCTATATATCATCACGCTAAGACCACTAGGAGCGGAGCACCAATGAAGAATGTTTCAAATCAGTGATTTTTTTCCGTTTGAGAGCTGACGCTGCGTAAACGGTTAAAGTTTCGCATAAATTATGTATGATAGGATTTTCCCCTTTAAAAGTTCTACAAAAAAGTCCGCAACAGCATATGTCTATCTTTTATGGTTGGCTCACTGTAACCTTTTTGTCTGGATGTCTGGATGTTTGTTCCTCTTTCACGCAAAAACTAATAAACGGATTTTGTTGAAACTTTACAGTATTATTATTTATAACCCAGGCTAACATATTATAGGCTACAATTTATGACGATATGTGACAAATTAAATTTCAACAAATAGTGAAGAGGTGAGAAATATCTTTAAAAACGCCATCTATCGACGTGCTTTTGACGGTCGTAAACATTCATGAGAGCGAAGCCGTGAAACGTATCATTCGTCCTAATTAGGAACTAAATATTACATTTACAGAACTGTTCATAATATTTAAAATTTAATCAATAAAGATATTTTATGTAATTGAATAATTCACTGTGTTTAAACGAGCAAATCAAAGTCTAAATTAGTGACCGCCATCTATCGACGTGCTTTTGACGGTCGTTAACATTCATGAGAGCGAAGCCGTGAAACGTATCATTAGTCACAATAGTCATAATTTAGTAATTAAATATTACATTTACAGAACTTATAATATTAAAAAAATTATGTAATTGAATCAATCACTGTGTTTAAACGATCAAATAGTATGCAAACATTTAGATAATAACGTTAAAAACCATTTAAAAATCCTATGATAACTTTTTCGACTTCTACACGGACGAAGTCGCGGGCAAAAGTTATTTGTAAAATCATCATCATCATCATTTCAGCCATAGGACGTCCACTGCTGAACATAGGCCTTTGTAAAATAATTAGACTAAATTATTAAAAGTGCCTACCCAAAGTCATTATTCCACGCGGACGAAGTCGCGGGCACAGCTAGTGTATACAATATGTAACAAAAACAGCGTCCGATCCGAAAGGGTCATAAAATAAGCTTTAACAACATTACCAAAACAAGTATCAAAATTACGTAATTAATAAAAACAATTTTTTTATCGATTTTTAAAGTCAATAAGTTTAGCAATGATTTACCCTACAACGGGGAAATTTTCAAAAAGCGTTAACACTCTGTCGGCGCGCGGCTTTTTTTAAGACGCTGGGGGACCTTATGACGTCGCTACGCGTGCCGGCGCATCTCTACCCCTCCCGCGTACCCTCTACACTGCAGTGCGGATTGCCATGGAAGCTATTTTATTTTTGTAAATTTTGTATTTATTTTTCATGGGGTATTTTTTATAATATTTTATGAAAATTATTACACAAATGGAATCTTAACTCGATACCTATTAACACCTTAATGGATCGGACGGTGTTTCCGTTACATATTGTATAGACTAGCTGACCCGGCGAACTTTGTTCCGCCTTAATGGCAATAAATAAGCAGACTTTTTTAATTGGAAAAAATGACTGACGTTTCATGTCAAGTCACACGGGAATGCTGTCGAACGGGATAAAACTATGTCCTTCTCCTGGCTCTAAACTACCTCCCTGACAATTTTCAGCTAAATCGGTTCAGCCGTTCTTGAGTTATAAGTGGTGTAACTAACACGACTTTCTTTTATATATACATATAGATATAGAATAGATATAGATATCACCCCTCTTGTGCCGCTCCCATATGTCAGACTCTGACTGAGTTATGAGCCAGACCTATATTATGGAAATGTCATTTTTAACACGTGTTTAACGTGTAAGCTTTTGTAATAACACTGTATGTTCATCCAGTGTCTAAGAAGTAGCTCAGATGGAAGAGCAAGTGAAAGGTCGTGGTTTCAATTCCCGCCTGGCAAAAGGCAGTTGGATTTTTCAAGTTATTTATTATTATTTAGTTTATTTTATTTTATTTATCTTTACTAAAGAAACATACAGCCTTGTTTGACACATGCATCTTAAAATTAAGTGGGTTATACATGGTTAAGGAGCGACTAATCGCTAAGAAATTTTAATAACACTGTGTGTTTTAACTTACTTGTAAGCGACGTGGGCGGTTGTCATGACGACCTGAGGGTGGATCAGCACACCAACTCCTGCGTAGGAGCCGTTGATGTCAATCAGCGCGATCACCCACGGGAACTCTCCGAATAGAGCTTCGTTGCCCTGGAATTTATAACATCCTCAGATCATAGAAAGGAATAGATGTGAAACGGGGGCGTGGCGCGTGTCTCCGCGATATGCCCAGAAACGAACATCGGCCGCGAAGCCAGGTTAGTCGCGATTCAGTCGTACTAAGGAAATGTTCTCCGATATTTTTGCATAATGCGTCGTTACGTGCTATAGGTATATAACAGAAGTGCAACGAAGAACTACAGGAACAATGGAGTCATTTACCACATGTAAGTACCTATAGCAAATCCATTGGTATTATGCTTTAAATAAAAAAAACTATGATCCCTTCTATTATCTGAGATAACACCTCATCATTATCATTATTTCAACCACAAGACGTCCATTGCTGAACATAGGACTCCCCCTATTTCAACTGGCCATAAAAACCCTGGGCACGTGTCTTTGACTGGTAAGAAGAGTACCTATCATATTCATAACCCTTCTGATGCCAAGATTTTTTTTTATGATTTGAATAGAGCTCTGTGATTGGTTCGTGTGTCACCCTGTGCGTCCACGTTGAATAGAGCTCTGTGATTAGTTCGTGTGTCACCCTGTGCATCCACGCGCAGACCTCATAGTAATGTGTGTGGTTAGTTTTGGTTTTCCTGCAGATCTCCTCTGACTTATCTGACTCCTTGATTCACTTTTAGATGGTCGTGCTCCTGCAGTGGAGACCAAATGACTTAATAATGAAAAGTTACTCACACTTCCACCAGAGATGGTAAAGTCCAGCCCCTTCTTATTCCTGTACCCGCATCCCTTCAGCTCCGAGGGGTCCACGTCGGGGATCACCACATTCTCTTCGTCTTTAGGTTCCGTGCAGCAAAGCTCCACCGTCACTTGGCATTTGTCTTCGCCGAACCTGGAAATTGCAATTGCACAACATAATTCCCAACTCTAGTTGCCACCGCTGCAACTCCTGTGTAGCCAGAATCTAGAGCTTGACCGCCAATAACCCAACCAGTGGAGGTAAAAGTTCCGAGGGAAAGTTAAATTGTCATTGGACCCGCAACGAAAATTAATAAGCCCGTCTTAGTGAGCTAAAAGGATCTAAAAGGAACCCCCATGCAAAAGTTGAGACACCCAGCACTTGCAGTTTCTGAGGTTTCGTGATGAGTGAGTCAGTCAGTGACCTTTCGCTTTTATTAACCGGCAGACAGTGGTGACTGAGTTTGTTGCGGCGCTTCTTCTCAGCACTTGCCAAATGTTGGTCTCGAAACGCTGGTAGGGTAAAAAGGCTCTAGAGGCTCCTTAAGAGCAAAATGACGATTTGTAAGAACTATTTATTAGCTAGTCTAAACAAATAAAGAAATTTTGACTTTTGACTTTTTTATTATGATGAAACTCACCTGATGTCAAGCTCTCCCCATCCCGTCACCGATGCGTTTTTGATGTTGATTCCGTTCCGGTCACGATCGCAAAGGTAGTAAGGGACGCACTTGCAGGCATTCCCGTCTTTGTCTACCATGGTGGTTGGGGTGTCTGTGGGCTTCACTGTGAACTGTGGACAAGGAAATGTATATTAATTTATTATTCATCATCATCTCAGCCGTAGGACGTCCACTGCTGAACATAGGCCTCCCCCAATGCTTTCCATGTTACCCGGTTGGTAGCGGCCTGCGTCCAGCGCCTTCCTGCTACCTTTATGATGTCGTCGGTCTTTTTTATTATTTAATTTATTATTGGACACATCGTTTATACCTGTAGTGGAGACTAGGGATGTTATAGATATGTAAGTAGTTTCGGTTATGGATATAGGAATAATATTATACCGATTTCGGTTACGGATATTTTTTTATTTCGGATATCCGAAAGTTTCGCTTTCGGTTACGGATATCTGTGCTTTAGAATGCAATTTGCAATATATAGTTGTCCAACACGGTTCATTTATAAATTCGAATAAAAAGTAATAAAAAAAATTAAAATTGATACTAGATTTTTTTTGCATACAAAAAACAATTTAAACTCCCTAAATCCGAAACTTTTGAATCGGTTACGGTTTCGGATAATTTTTTTTTTCGGATATCCGAAAGTTTCGGTTACGGTTACGGACATCCCTGGTGGAGAAAAGACCTGGATGATACTCACAGTCTCAAGCCCCGGCCCAGGCTTAACAGTAGTCGTGGTAGTCGTAGTCGTGGTGGTGGTGGTGGAACTGGTGGGGAGGTCATCTGGCCTGCCGAAGATTTCCTCCAGATCCTTGGGGTCCACCGTGATTTGGGCCAGGGCGCCTGTCACCAGCACTGACAGGATGAATGCGCGCATTCTGCAAAGAGAAAATAAATAAATAAATAATAATAATATGTAACGCCACTCAGGGAAGCGCTGGACGCAAACCGCTACCAATCGATCAACGTGGAAAGCATTGGGGGAGGCCTATGTTCAGCAGTGGACGTCCTATGGCTGAAATGATGATGATGATGATGTTTGCCACTCATAGGCCAATCATAGAGCTCTTCTCATTATGTACCACCTGAATTCCACCTGTTCACCTATGTTTTTACAAATAAATGATTTGATTTGATAAATAAATCTTTAGACAATTTCACACAGCGCCAGCTAGCCCCAAAGTAAGCAACTTATAAATATGCTTGTGTTATGGGTGCTAGCTCAACGGATACCAGAAAACTACCAGACACGTCACAGAAATTAAAATTCATCATTTCAATTTCTGCCCGGCCTAAAAATAATACGTCTTCATCATCATCATCTCAGCCATAGGACATCCACTGCTGAACATAGGCCTCCCCCAATGCTTTCCATGCTGCCCGGTTGGTAGCGGCCTGCGTCCAGCGCCTTCTTGCTACTTTCAAACAACAAGCGTGATTAATTCACCGGTTTTTTGCTCGAAAATTTCAGGAACAAACTATTTTTTTACATTATCTACTTTGTATACGGAACCTGGAAATTTGGCCGGTTTTCATTTTCAAATCCATTCAATAAACCATTTATGAACGTTAAATTTTAAATACAATAGTGTTTATAGATTTATGGACAATTGACCATGCTAACTTAAACTATTATTATTTTAATTGACCAAATCCACGCATTGCATGCCAAAACAAGGAAAAATGTTTAAGAAACTAACTAAATTGTTGATAGAATTTATGTCTGCCCGCGACTTCGTACGCGTGGACCCCGTTTTAATCCTTCAGGGGTTGAATTTTGCAAAATCCCGTCTTAGCGAGCACCTACGTTCTAAAAGGAACCCCCATGCAAAATTTGAGACTCCTAGAACTTGTAGTTTTCGAGATTTCGTGATGAGTGAGTCAGTGACGTTTCGTTTTTTAACCCTTCATTCGACGGAATTTTTTTTTAGTTAAATTTATAAAACAGTTACTGATTTCGTTTCTTAGCTTGTCTAGGACCCCAGAAAAAATACCCAAAAAAATCTAACTATTTCAGTTTCCTGAAAAACCTATGTCCAGTATACTGGACGTTGCCAAGTTCATAAGAAAGTGACGCTCTCCAACCATGTCCAGTATACTTCCCGTTGTTGAAAAGACAGAAAAAAGAAACAAGTGGTTCCGTAATAAAATATTAATTATCATCATCATAATTTCAGCTTTATGACGTCCACTAATGAACATTGTCCTCCCCCAATGATTATCAGGTTGGCAAGTGGGCTAACAACCGGCCAATCTGATAGTCACTCTGTATCCTGCGCCTTCCTGCTACCTTTATGGGTTCATCTGTCCACCTTGTGAGTGGACCTCCCACGCAGCGGTTGTCGGCACGTTGCCTCCATACTAGAACCTTGTTGTAGCCATCAGCCATCAGTTCTGCGTGATGTGCGCCCTGCCCATTGCCACTTCAGCATGCTAATCCATAAGGTTATATCAGTGATTTTAGTTCTTTTACGGATCTTCTCATTAGATGTCGCACAGAAATACCAAGCACAGCCCTCTCCATGTCATGCTGTGACATAGAGAGGGCTTATTGTGAGAAGTAACCTTTCAGTAGGTACCATTATGTGATTACTGGGAACACACTTGGACCTGTTGCTGATTTCTTGTCCTGCACTTGGACCGCCATCAAGGTGGCGTTTTGTGCAAGCACTTCAGCACCAAGGGTCAATACGGAAGCTCTCTGGAAAGACTACAGCACTGCTCAAGCTTCAATCAAATCGAAAGCCTCCTCATAGTCCACGTACGCCAAGCGTTATGGCAAGTAATACTCTTTGGTCTTCTGTATAACCCTGCCGCAGTGTATGGATGTGGTTTATGGTTACAAAGACTTCTCGGACACCAGCATGTAATAACCCTCGCATAAAAACTTGTAGATATGGCTCGAAAGCGTGATGGGACTATAATTCTTCAGTAAGGTGTTATCCCCTTTCTTGAATAAGGGTACCACAACGCTTCTGGTCCATGCCTCTGGCATTATTCCCTCGAGTAAGACAAAGTTAAAGATTTAGCTGTCTATATTCATGTGCTCTATGCAAGAACTGATGGAAAAGCAGGGTGAGAAGAACAATTTTCTCATAAAAACCAGTATCTATATGAAAAGGAGTAGTGTTAGGCGGCACCAGTGCTACTAAGGCTTGTTTTTTAGAGTTGATACTCTGAAAAACGGTACATAGTGAGGCAGAAAACATTTTATGTGTGGATCCCTAAAATATTATTATCAAAACCCACAAAAGTTAATTTTCTAACAATTTGACAACGGGATGAATACTGGACATAGTATTTAGCAGTTACTTTACTAGTAATTCGACGACGGGAAGTATACAGGACATGCAAGTTATAGGTGTCGTAAAACGAAAACAAAACTCTGTATGACAGTAAATACATTGTAAGTAGCTTCGCAGGTATCCTATCTATAGTTTTTAATAATATTACAAGAGTATTAAGCCGTAAAATAATGAATAAAATGCAATTTACCGAGAGCCCGCACAGCGGGCCCTTCCTCTCCGTCATATTATTGGAGATTGCTCGCGTCTCATCGATATTGGTGCCTTGCTGATTTTTGACAGCATAGTTAGATAGTTCAGGGAGCAAATAAACACCTTGAGTTCAAGATATACGGTCAATTTTTTTACGGAGATTTATTTTCGTTCAATGGGATGGGAAGTATATCGCACGTCGTCGAATTAAGGGTTAACCCTTATAAAGGGATAAAATATAAAATATTATAGGTATTTTATAAAAAAATAATTGCCGACCTCACTGCTATCGTCGTGCAACGACATTGACATTAAAACACTCGGTTTCGCAAATATCGTTGTTTATAATCTTGAGGAAAACCCGACGATGCACGCTGTATTGTCACAGTAGAGGTGGGGTCAGTAACCCTTTTAATGGTACTTGACAACATTGATTTGACAAAAGGTAAACCTAATTTTGTTATCGTTTCATTTAATGTTAGATCGTTTCGATCACGAAGACGCGCCCCACCATTCTTCCGCTGTTTGAGTGTTATCGGTACACGCAAAATTATCCATGAGTGCACACGCACACTACAATAATGACGCTCGGATTGCTCGGATCAAACTCCCCGCACCCCGCGCGACCGAGACCAAAAACTGGTGGGGCGCGTCTTCGTGGATGGCACGATCAGATCTAAGGTAATTATTTTAAGGTCATACTTATTTAAGGTCATACACTTATCAACTCGGTATGATATCAACACCGTATCGCCTTTTGAAGTAGGTAGGCTTCATTAGCACGTGTAAAAGTGCTTTTTAAAAGCCTACTTGCCAAATGTTGGCTTTGATTCTTTAATTAATTTCTTCTTTAATAAGAATAAATACATAGTTGTGATTTTTAGGGTTCCGTAGTCGTGACAATTTCGATATGTCTGTCTGTCTGTCCGAGGTTTTGCTTGGAAACTATTGGCACAAGGGAGTTGTAAGTAAGTTGTAAGTCCCCCCCCCCCCCCTAAAAACTAAACTGTTGGCTTGAAAAATCCGAAAAAAATCGTAATAATACTACTTTTCATGAACTTTCATGGAAAACTATAACGGTTAAGCTAAATCAGTTAGTTTAAGAGTAATAGTCATTTAACTGATGTATTATAAAATTTCTTAACTAGTAAACATTCCTTAGAAGAAAATATTAAAAGTGACTTTAGATGAAGTAATTGCTTGCTTCTGAAATATATTGTGTTAACGACCGACGGACAACTACGGAACCCTACACTACGCGTGGCACGACACGCACTTGGCCAATTTTTATTCAGATTACCTATCGATAAACAATTAGTTTATCTTTTTCTTTTACCAGAATGACGTCTACTGAACCAGTTAATAAAAATAAAAATAATGTGATGACGTCAGTCTACTGCCTTCGCTGTTGACTGTAGTTTATTTGCTGTGTGGTAATTAACTGGAAACCGGATCTTCGTATAAATTGGTTTCCAAATGCTCATTTTAGATGCGTTCTGGAAAAAAAGGTTACTCCCCGTGACCCGGCTATTTTGTCCTTTAGAACCCACTGATTGTCTAATGTCATTCTTGAAACAATACCTCGTTATTTAGCAATTCATTGTAATGTCTGCTGTATTAGGTACTGTGCTTACCTACATGTGAAATAATATTTCCCGTTTTTGTAACATGTTTTACTGCTCCGCCCCTAATGGCTTTAAACTAGTCTTCCTCGATAAATGGGCTATCCAACACAAAAAAATATTTTTCAAATCGAACAAGTATATAAATACTACAGTATGTAATTGTAGGTATTAGCTACCTACTACATCTTACATTAATTTAATGACAAGCATGTATTTACCTAGTTACCTACATACGTGTACATACAATAAATTATTATTTATATCCCATTAAACTATGTGATGAGTTTGAAAAGGTTTGATATTTACATAAAATAAATTATTATAACTTACACCCGTATTCACAAACATTACTATGAGGTCTCACAGGCAATGAAGGAAGGGAATCTGATGGCGTAACCGAATCTCAACACAATTTTTATACTGTCCAGCTGTTCAGAATCAATGTAAAACTTTAGTTCAATATAAACTTTAGTTCACACAATATTTTGAGGTCAATAACACCGTATCTTTTCTTGAGTGAGTTCACTCAGTGACTGATATTGACTTATTAATATTGATATAAATTATTTCCTGTTTTACTTACCTACTTACTTGATTATTTACTGTTGATGAGTTTACATTCTTGTAAATTACTACTTATTATTTATTTATTTAATGTAGGAAACATAACAAACATAAATATGACAATAAATACCCGCCTCAGTCTGTTGTCTAGTGGTAAGTACCTACCTATCTTAGACCTAGAGGTCCCGGGTTCGATTCCCAGTGGGAGCAAACATTTTCAACTTAGGCTGGGTTGAACCCACAGAAAGAAACCTCTTTCTTTTTTTTAGGTAAGAGGTTAAAACCAGGCGAACTTACCACCATCTAAACTAATGCTGAGTTGCACCACCTAACTTTGACCGTAACTATAACGATAACCAGTGTTTTTTGTACGGAGTTTGACAGATATTTGACGTTTGTCTCAGTTTAGTCAGATGGTGCAACCCAGGCTTATGCTGACCAACTTAGTTTAACCGTAACTATGACGATAACCGGTGCTTCTTCTTTTTTGCATGAAGTTTAACAGACTTTTAACTTTCTTAAAGGTTTTAAACCTTTGTTTGTCACCTGTCATCCGCTTTGCAATGGAGGGAAGTCTAACCTTAATTTCGAACTCCTCCTATGTTCTTCTGATTGATTTCGTTGCGGGTCCAATGACAGTTTAACTTTCCCCCGGGACAAACTTGACCTTCATTGGTTGGGTTTTTGTGGCGGGGTCAAGCTGTAGATCCTGGCTACACAGGAGTTGCAGGTGGGAACGAGAGGTGGGAATAGTCCCGTTTTAAGACTTTTAACTTTGACAAACATCAAAAATCAAACTCCATACTAAAAACACCGTTTATCGTTATAGTTACGGTAAAAGTTAGGTGGTGCAACCAACTCAGCCATAGTCTGCCACCATAACAACGTTATCATCTGTGGTTACCGGACTCAAGGAAATCCGTAGTTCTATTCCAAATAGGTCAGGGGATATTCCAGTGACATAGGTTAAAAATAACTAGATGACCTACACTGAACCGTCCCAGCTATGACATGGTCAGGAAGACGGTACTATCAATATGATTATGTACCAACCTACTGGATTATTAAGCCGATTAGAGTCCTCAATCCGCCTCAAATGGGCATTTTGTAAAGCCTACTCCTCTTTTACTGCTGGACAGAAATAGTTGAAAAAAATATATTTTATGCTATACAACAGTTCAAGGACTACATTTGACACGTTTGAATTTTCCCTACGTCTCTTTGTTTTGGATTAAAAAGTAACGATTTTTGTCACGTTGGACAACCTTAAAATTATGTAATTTTTATAGTGTTTGATTTTTGCCATTTGACGTATCTAAATCGTTGGAATAAACTTGTTTGTTAGCTATTTCGTTATCAATGAGTAAGACGCTTCTAAGATTGAGGTTAAGTTAACTAATCGAATAACAAGGAAAAATTTAGCGCACTGTTGAGCGATTTTGCGAAATAGAAAACTGGAAATATTGAACAGCTCATGTAGATTCCCATATTGAGCGATTTTGCAAAACCATTATCTGAAAAATGGGTATAAAACCGCTCACAATGGTAAAACCCCATAGTAAGTAAGCCCCATAGTAAAAATACCCGTATAATATGGTATCCTTATCTTCAAATTAGCTGAATAACTTTCGTTGCTTTTAGACTGAGTTGCACCACCTAACTTTAACCGTAACTATAACGATAACCGTTGTTTTTTGTATGGGGTTTGACAGACTATTGACGTTTGTTAAAGTCAAAGATGGTGCAACCCAGCCTAAGCAAAGTAGCTTTAACATTTTCAAAGTTTCATCAAAATCCGTCCAGCATTTTTTACGTGAACTTTAGTCACAAAATTTCGCCATTATTGGTGTTATTATACTTTCTAAACTTTATGAATCTGTTTGTAACTATTTTCACGTAAAAACCAAAACGATTTTTATTTTTGCCGTCCTTTTCTCGCCAAAAAAAAACAAAACATTATTCTTAAAAAATATTTTTTCTTATAATTACTTATGATGAGTTATTAATTATAAAATTAAGTAATTTGTTTGTTTATTGAATTTGTCCAAGACATTTTTAATTTGTATGCTTTTAACACCTACCCACATAAATAATTGTATACTTTCGTTCGCCTGAAAAAGATTGGAACAGGCAGGCGAAACCGCGGTAAGATGCTAGTGCTACATTAACTAATAAGATAGATTTCTGCTTAACATTTACTAAATGCATACGTATAAACAAAATAATTCTAAGCGGCTACCTTCTACCTTCATACATAAAAGTGTAAACAAAGGTCATCCTAAAAAACTATGCTAACAACAGAATTTGATTCTTTTGTCTTAACAAAATCGCATCAGTTTTTGCAAAACAAGAAGTAGACACTCGATGTAACAATCTTTTTTTTTCTCTCAAGGTTAGAAGGCTAAGGAAACACGTATTATTTAACACAAGTTTCAATATAAATAAACTTCTCGTTCAATTCGCTAGGTATAGCTTATCCAACAAATTATGTTTTAATGATCTAACCGTATCGAAGTAAACAAATCTTTTGTCTAATTTAACAAAAAAAAACACAAAACTCACGTAATTCGATTCCTTGAGCAGCAAAATCACAAAACTTTTTTCTACAACACTAATTTCGAATTCAAATTTGAATTTTTGAATGGTTTTTTTTTAATTAACCATTTCGCGAGCAAAGGTCGCGCCTCCTCGACCGGCTGACGACAACTGACTGACCATGTAGGTACATTGTGTGACGAGTTGAGAAACCGGTAGATGAGATAATAATATACATTTAAGTATTAATACAATAGAGGCACGGGGCGGTAGGATTGCCTGCTTTTTTGGACATTAAATTAGGTACATAAGTGTACATTGACCATCAGGTAAGGTCGCAAGTTCAAATCCCGCTAAGAAAATTTGTAAGTAAATGTTCAAAAAAAACATACGGGTCGAATTGAGAACCTCCTCCTTTTTTTGAAGTCGGTTGAAAAGCATGGGCATTTCAGAGCAAAATCTTAGCATTTATTAGTTATAGGTCCTTGTACTATGTGGGTACTTGACAACGGATATAAACATATTTTTTGTAAATAAATAGGTATATAATTATACATAGAAAACACCCAGACCCGTCACAGAAGTTAAAATTCAGCATTTCAATTTCTGTCCGGCCGGGAATCGAACCCGGGACCTTGCATTATGTCCGTTCTGAACCACTTCACCAAACGGCCGACAATACACATACTCAATCAAGTTTTATTAAATAAAAAAGAGGTAAAACAAAATGCGCTCGTAATATTCTAAGAAAGTAAAATCAATTATTTTGAATAATATTATGTTGTTTACAAAACCACTAATTAACTATAGGGATAAACTATACAAAATATTCTATCCTTATTTCCTTAAACCATTGAATTTAACTTACGATAGCTACTCATTGGGAAATAAATATACTCAACATCAAATGAGTCCCGAACATGTTTTCGAAAACCATTTTACCAACTGACAGATCCCATGGATTTTTTTCACTTTTATAATTTTCACCGAATGAAATTTCTGCGGTCAAAAGCGGAGTAAGAAATTGTTCATAATATCAATGGTTTTACGGTCGAATATTCATTCGGTGAACTGCTAAAAACTCAAACGATGCGTTGGTCAAACGTGCATTGGTCTACAGTTCATTCGGTGAAAATTATAAAAGTGAAAAAATTCCATGGGATCTGTCAGTTGGTAAAATGGTTTTCGAAAACATGTTCGGGACTCACATCAAATAAACCGCACCCTCCGCGACGCGAACGTTAAAGATTTTCTTCTGATACAATCATGGTGTTATTTGAAAGCCCAATAAATAAACTTAAAGAAAAACACTTTTTTTTAAACAATTATCAGGTACCATATGTGACTTGAAAATAGGCCTCACTTGGAGCTCATCTCTGGGATCAATTAATTAGACCAATTTTTGTGGTTATTAAACCAAATAATGATGTTACGTGACGTGTCCTTTTTAACAGATGGATAGCGATTAATCCCAACTTAACAGTTTTATAACCATAAAAGTTGGCTCAAGCGTAAATACCTACCTTTTTTTTGAAGATGTGACTCTGGATCTTTCTAAAAACACATTTTTGGAGACAACCTGTCCTTTAATTAGATGAACTTTAGAACCAGGCTTTCAAATGGTACCAACGTTGTGGTGGGAAGTGGGGATGCATACGTTTGAGAAGTGCTTGTCGCGGGAGGTGCGATTTATTTGATGCCGAGTGTACAATAAAATTGTAACTTATCTGACAGATAAACTACGAAACAGCCTAGACTTCTGCAACTTATCTGATAGATAAAGTACAGGTCTTAAAAGCCCTAAGAGCCTATCTGGGACTTATCTAAGAGCCTATCTGGGACTTATCTAAGAGACTATCTGGGACTTATCTAAGAGACTATCTGAGACTTATCTAAGAGACTATCTGGGACTTATCTAAGAGACTATCTGAGACTTATCTAAGAGACTATCTGGGTCTTATCTAAGATACTGTCTAAGACTTATCTAAGAGACTATCTGCGATTTATCTAAGAGGCTATCTGGGACTAATCTAGTTTTCTATTAGAAACTTATCTGACAGATTAAATTATCTAGAAGATGACTTATCTGACAGATTAAATTAGAATAAAACTCCAATCTCACTGTATTTATTTCCCAAACATCACTTATGGACTAGAAACACTTGACTCGTGGTCGCCGGAGTCAGACGCCGCTTCAGCCGCGCGGCCGGGAACTTGTACTGCTGGTCGGCGCCGAGACAAGCGGCCGACATGAAGTACAGAGTGTAGTGTGCGGCCGCCTGCTCCTACCGCGGGCCGCGAGCACCGCCGGGACACGCGCTCGGTGGACTTGTCTCACAGATACACTATAATAGAGCCTAGACACTTGTCCGGAGCTTATCTAACAGATAAACTACGACAGAGCAGACGCTTATCTGACAGATAAACTACTTATCTTATTAGGCTATCTGGAACTTATCTGACAGATAAACTGCGACAGAGCCTAGACACTTACCTGACAGATAAACTACAGTTGTAAGTTATCTGACAGATAAACTACAGTTGTAAATTATCTGACAGATAAACTACGATAGAGCCGACACTTATCTACAACTTACCTGGTAGATTGATAAACTACATAAACTTATCTGACAGATAACCACGCTTGGGTGAGACTTAGCTGACAGATAAAACACGACAGAGCCTAGACACTTATCTACCTACAACTTACCTGGTAGATTGATAAACTACATAAACTTATCTGACAGATAAACTACGAAACAGCCTAGACTTCTGCAACTTATCTGATAGATAAAGTACAGGTCTTAAAAGCCCTAAGAGCCTATCTGGGACTTATCTAAGAGACTATCTGGGACTTATCTAAGAGACTATCTGGGACTTATCTAAGAGACTATCTAAGACTTATCTAAGAGACTATCTAAGACTTATCTAAGAGACTATGTGGGACTTATCTAAGAGAGTATCTAAGACTTAGAAGAGACTATCTGGGACTTATCAGAGGCTATCTGGGACTAATCTAGTTTACTATCAGAAACTTATCTGACAGATTAAATTATCTAGAAGAAGACTTATGTGACAGTTTAAATTAAAATAAAACTCCAATTTCCCTTTATTTATTTATTTTCCAAACATCACTTATGAACTAGAAACCCTTGACTCGTGGTCGCCGGAGTCAGACGCCGCTTCAGCCGCGCGGCCGGGAACTTGTACTGCTGGTCGGCGCCGAGACAAGCGGCCGACATGAAGTACAGAGTGTAGTGTGCGGCCGCCTGCTCCTACCGCGGGCCGCGAGCACCGCCGGGACACGCGCTCGGTGGACTTGTCTGACAGATACACTATAATAGAGCCTGGACACTTATCTGATAGATAAACTACAATTGTAACTTATCTGACAAATAAACTACGATAGAGCAGACACTTTATCTGACAGATAAACTACGATAGAGCAGACACTTATCTAATACTTTATCGGGAACTTATCTGACAGATAAATTACCTACTTATCTTAGAGCTTATCTGGAACTTATCTGACAGATAAACTACTTATCTAATAGCCTATCTGGATCTTATCTGACAGATAAACTACTTATCTTATAGCCTATCTGGAACTTATCTATTGGATAAACTAGTATATTTTTAGCTTTATCTAGGTTGAGCTTTAAACCTTTCGGCATTGATCTAATAGCCTATCTGAAACTTATCTGACAGATAAGTAACAGCCTTCAGAGAGCCTCGTTAGAACCTATCTAGTGGGTTACCCAGGATTTATCTGACAGATAAACTTATCTAATAGTTTATCCGGAACTTATCTGACAGATAAATTACGGGTCTCAAATAGCAGCCCTAAGAGACTATCTGAGACTTATCTAAGAGGCTATCTGGGACTTATCTTAGAGACTATCTGGGACTTATCTAAGAGACTATCTGGGACTTATCTAAAAGACTATCTGGGACTTATCTAAGAGGCTATCTGGGACTAATTTAGTTTTCTATCAGAAACTTATCTGACAGATTAAATTATCTAGAAGAGGACTTATCTGACAGATTAAATTAAAATAAAACTCCAATTTCACTTTATTTATTTATTTCCCAAACATCACTTATGGACTAGAAACACTTGCCTCGTGGTCGCCGGAGTCAGACGCCGCTTCAGCCGCGCGGCCGGGAACTTGTACTGCTGGTCGGCGCCGAGACAAGCGGCCGACATGAAGTACAGAGTGTAGTGTGCGGCCGCCTGCTCCTACCGCGGGCCGCGAGCACCGCCGGGACACGCGCTCGGTGGACTTGTCTGACAGATACACTATAATAGAGCCTAGACACTTGTCCGGAGCTTATCTGACAGATAAACTACGACAGAGCAGACACTTATCTGACAGATAAACTACGACCGAGCAGACACTTATCTGATAGATAAACTTCATTGTAACTTATCTGACAGATAAACTGCGATTATGCAGACACTTATCTGACAGATAAACTACAGTTGTAAGTTATCTGACAGATAAACTACGATAGAGCAGACACTTATCTGACAGATAAACTACGAAACAGCCTAGACTTCTGCAACTTATTTGATAAAGTACAGGTCTTAAAAGCCCTAAGAGCCTATCTGGGACTTATCTAAGAGACTATCTGGGACTTATCTAAGAGACTATCTGGGTGTTATCTAAGATACTATCTGGGACTTATCTAAAAGACCATCTGGAACTTATCTAAGATACTATCTGGGACTAGTCTAGTTTTCTATCAGAAACTTATCTGACAGATTAAATTATCTAGAAGAGGACTTATGTGACAGATTAAATGAAAATAAAACTCCAGTCTCACTGTATTTATTTCCCAAACATCACTTATGGACTAGAAACACTTGACTCGTGGTCGCCGGAGTCAGACGCCGCTTCAGCCGCGCGGCCGGGAACTTGTACTGCTGGTCGGCGCCGAGACAAGCGGCCGACATGAAGTACAGAGTGTAGTGTGCGGCCGCCTGCTCCTACCGCGGGCCGCGAGCACCGCCGGGACACGCGCTCGGTGGACTTGTCTGACAGATACACTATGACAGAGCCTGGACACTTGTCCGGAGCTTATCTGACAGATAAACTACAATAGATCAGACACTTATCTGATAGATAAACTACAATTGTAACTTATCTGACAGATAAACTACGATAGTGCAGACACTTATCTGACAGGTAAAGTACAGTTGTAAGTTATCTGGCAGATAAACTACGATTTTTAGTCTTACAGGTCTCCGATATCACTTAACTATCTCGAACTTCCTATCTGGAACTTATCTGACAGATAAGTAACTAAGCCTTCAGAGCCTTTCGATAGAGCCTAACTAGGTAGGTACTTAACTAGTATCCGGAGATAATCTGACAGATAAAACTTATCTAATAGTTTATCTGGGACTTGCTTGACAGATAAAATAAAACACCAATCTCACTGTATTTATTTATTTTCCAAACATCACTTGTGGACTAGAAACACTTGACTCGTGGTCGCCGGAGTCAGACGCCGCTTCAGCCGCGCGGCCGGGAACTTGTACTGCTGGTCGGCGCCGAGACAAGCGGCCGACATGAAGTACAGAGTGTAGTGTGCGGCCGCCTGCTCCTACCGCGGGCCGCGAGCACCGCCGGGACACGCGCTCGGTGGACTTGTCTGACAGATACACTATAGTAGAGCCTAGACACTTGTCCGGAGCTTATCTGACTGATAAACTACGATAGAGCAGACACTTATCTGACAGATAAACTACAATTGTAACTTATCTAACAGATAACTGCGCTTGGTTGAGACTTATCTGACAGATAAAGTACAATTGTAACTTATCTGACAGACAAAATACGATAGAAAAGACACTTATCTGACAGATAAACTACAATTGTAAGTTATCTGACAGATAACCATGCTTGGTTGAGACTTAGCTGACATTTATCTGACAGATAAACTCCAGTTGTAAGTTATCTGACAGATACCTGATGACTACAGGTTTACAAGAAGCCTGTTCGGCACTTTTCTAACAGTCTATTTGGAGCTTATCTGACAGATAAACTACTTATCTAGTAGCCTATCTGAAACTTATCTGACAGATAAAGTACAGGTCTTAAAAGCCCTAAGAGCCTATCTGGGACTTATCTGAGAGACTATCTGGGACTTATCTAAGAGACTATCTGAGACTTATCTAAGAGACTATCTGAGACTTATCTAAGAGACTATCTGAGACTTATCTAAGAGACTATAGAGACTATCTGGGACTTACCTAAGAGACTATCTAAGACTTATCTAAGAGACTATCTGGGTCTTATCTAAGAGACTATCTGAGATTTATGTAAGAGACTATCTGGGACTTATCTAGGAGACTATCTGGGACTAATTCATTTTTCTTTTAGAAACTTATCTTATAGTTTATCTGGAACTTATCTGGCAGATAAACGTATCTAATAGTTTATCTGGGACTTATTTGACAGATTAAATAAAAATCCAATATCACTGTATTTATTTATTTTCCAAACATCACTTATGGACTAGAAACACTTGACTCGTGGTCGCCGGAGTCAGACGCCGCTTCAGCCGCGCGGCCGGGAACTTGTACTGCTGGTCGGCGCCGAGACAAGCGGCCGACATGAAGTACAGAGTGTAGTGTGCGGCCGCCTGCTCCTACCGCGGGCCGCGAGCACCGCCGGGACACGCGCTCGGTGGACTTGTCTGACAGATACACTATAATAGAGCCTAGACACTTGTCCGGAACTTGACTGACAAACAAACTACGATAGAGCAGACACTTATCTGACAGATAAACTACTTATCTAATAGCCTATCTGGATCTTATCTGACAGATAAACTACGACAGAGCAGATTTATCTGATAGATAAACTACAGTTGTAACTTATCTGACAGACAAACTACGATAGTGCAGACACTTATCTGACAGATAAAGTACAGTTGTAAGTTATCTGATAGATAAACTACTTATTAGTAGTTTATCCAGAAGTTATCTGGCAGATAAACTACGATTTTTAGTTTACAGGTCTCCGATATCACTTAACTATCTCGAACTTCCTATCTGGAACTTATCTGACAGATAAGTAACTAAGCCTTCAGAGAGCCTTTCGTTAGAGCCTAACTAGGTAGTAGGTACTTAATTAGTATCCGGAGTTAATCTTACAGATAAACTTATCTAACAGTTTATCTGGGACTTATCTGGCAGATAAAATAAAACCCAATTTCACTTTAATCGTTTATTTTCCAAACAAGTATAGGTATCACTTATGAACTAGAAACACTTCACTCGTCGTCGCTGGAGTCAGACGCCGCTTCAGCCGCGCGGCCGGGAACTTGTACTGCTGGTCGGCGCCGAGACAAGCGGCCGACATGAAGTACAGAGTGTAGTGTGCGGCCGCCTGCTCCTACCGCGGGCCGCGAGCACCGCCGGGACACGCGCTCGGTGGACTTGTCTGACAGATACACTATAATAGAGCCTAGACAGAGACCATTATCCGGAGCTTATCTGACAGATAAACTACGATAGAGAAGACACTTATCTGACAGATAAACTACAATTGTAACTTATCTGATAGATAAACTTCAGTTGTAAGTTATCTGACAGATAAACTACGACAGAGCAGACACTTAGAGCCTAGACACTTATCTTCAACTTATCAGATAGATAAACTGCAATTGTAACTTATCTGACAGATAACCACGCTTGGTTGAGACTTAGCTGACAGATAAAACACGACAGAGCGTAGACACTTATCTGACTGATAAAATACTTATCTAGCAGACTATCTATAACTTATCTGACAGATAAACTACTGATCTTATAGGCTATCTGGAACTTATCTGACAGATAAACTACGATTTTTAATCTAATGACAGCTCTAATTTGGCATTGATTTCATAGCCTATATGGAACTTATCTGACAGATAAATTACGGGTCTCAGTTTACAGCGCCGTCTCTGAAACTTATCTGACAGATAAACTACTTATATTTGCCTATCTGGAATGTATCTGACCGATAAACTACTTATAGCCTATCTACAACTTATCTGACAGATAAGCTACTTATAGCCTATTTGTAACCTATCTGACAGATAAACTACCTACTTATCTTATAGCCTATCTGTAACTTATCTGACAGATAAGTAACAGCCTTCAGAGAGCCTGTCGTTAGAACCTATCTAGTGGGTTATCCAGGATTTATCTGACAGACAAACTTATCTAATTGTTTATCTGGGACTTATTTCACAGATTAAATACAACTCCAATCTCACTTTATTTATTTACTTTCCAAACATCACTTATGGACTAGAAACACTTGACTCGTGGTCGCCGGAGTCAGACGCCGCTTCAGCCGCGCGGCCGGGAACTTGTACTGCTGGTCGGCGCCGAGACAAGCGGCCGACATGAAGTACAGAGTGTAGTGTGCGGCCGCCTGCTCCTACCGCGGGCCGCGAGCACCGCCGGGACACGCGCTCGGTGGACTTGTCTGACAGATACACTATAACAGAGCCTAGACACTTGTCCGGAACTTATCTGACAGATAAACTACGACAGAGCAGACACTTAAGAGCCTAGGCACTTATCTAGAATTTACCTGGTAGATAAACTACAATAATTGTAAATTATCTGACAGATAACCACGCTTGGTTGAGACTTAACTGACAGATAAACCACGACACTCGACAGAGCCTAGACACTTATCTGGAACTTATCTGACTGATAAAATACTTATCTAACAGACTATCTATAACTTATCTGACAGATAAACGACTTATTTTATAGCCTATCTGTAACTTATCTGACAGATAAACTACAATTTTTACAGGTCTCGGATGACAGTTCTGAGCCTTTTGGTACGCAAATTGTACTTATAGTAGTATATCTGTCAAATAAACTACTTATCTAATAGCTTGTCTGGAACTTATCTGACAGATAAATGACAGGTCTGTTTTACAGCCCCGTCTCTGGAACTTATCTGACCGATAAACTACTAATAGCCTATCTACAACTTATCTGACAGATAAGTAAATAAGACATCAGAGAGCCTTTCGTTAGAACCTATTTAGTGGTTTATCCAGGATTTATCTGACAGATAAACTTATCTAATAGTTTATCTGGAACTTGTCTGGAAGATAAACTTATCTAATGATTTATCTGGGACTTATCTGGCAGATAAAATAAACTCCAATCTCACTGTATTTATTTATTTTCCAAACATCACTTGTGGACTAGAAACACTTGGCTCGTGGTCGCCGGAGTCAGACGCCGCTTCAGCCGCGCGGCCGGGAACTTGTACTGCTGGTCGGCGCCGAGACAAGCGGCCGACATGAAGTACAGAGTGTAGTGTGCGGCCGCCTGCTCCTACCGCGGGCCGCGAGCACCGCCGGGACACGCGCTCGGTGGACTTGTCTCACAGATACACTATAACAGAGCCTAGACACTTATCTGACAGATAAACTACGACAGAGCAGACACTTTATCTGACAGATAAAGTACGACAGAGCAGACACTTATCTGACAGATAAACTACGACAGAGCAGACGCTTATCTGACAGATAAACTACAGTTGGAAGTTATCTGACAGATAAACTACGACAGAGCAGACTTACCTGACAGATAAACTACGACAGAGCAGACACTTATCTGACAGATAAACTTATTTAATTATTTGTCTGGGACTTATCTGGCAGATTAAATGAAACACCCAATTACACTTTTATTCATTTATTTTCCAAACATCACTTATGAACTAGAAACACTTGACTCGTGGTCGCCGGAGTCAGACGCCGCTTCAGCCGCGCGGCCGGGAACTTGTACTGCTGGTCGGCGCCGAGACAAGCGGCCGACATGAAGTACAGAGTGTAGTGTGCGGCCGCCTGCTCCTACCGCGGGCCGCGAGCACCGCCGGGACACGCGCTCGGTGGACTTGTCTGACAGATACACTATAACAGAGCCTAGACACTTATCTGACAGATAAACTACGACAGAGCAGACACTTATCTGATAGATAAAGTACAATTTTTTGTTACTTATCTGACAGATAACCACGCTTGGTTGAGACTTAGCTGACAGATAAAACACGACAGAGCCTAGACACTTATCCGGAGCTTATCTGACAGATAAACTACAATTGTAACTTATCTGATAGATAAACTACGACAGGGCAGACACTTATCTGACAGATAAACTACGATAGAGCAGACACTTATCTGATAGATAAACTACAAATTGTAACTTATATGACAGATAAAATACAGGTCTTTTAAAACAGCCCTTAGAGCCTATCTAGGACTTATCTAAGAGATTATCTGGGACTTATCTAAGAGATTGTCTGGGACTAATCTAGTAGTCAATCGAAAACTAATCTGACAGATAAATGACAGGTCTCAGTTTACAGCCCCGTCTCTGGAACTTATCTGACAGATAAACTACTTATATTTGCCTATCTGGGACTTATCTGACACATAAACTTATCTTATAGCCTATCTGTAACTTATCTAACAGACAAACTTATCGAATAATTTATCTGGAACTTATTTGACACATAAACTTATCTTATAGCCTATCTGTAACTTATCTGACAGATAAAGTACAGGTCTTAAAAGCCTATCTAAGACTTATCTAAGAGACTATCTGGGACTTATCTAAGAGACTATCTGGGACTTATCTAAGAGACTATCTGGGACTCATCTAAGAGACTATCTGGGACTTATCTAAGAGACTATCTGGGACTTATCTAAAAGACTATCTGGGACTTATCTAAGAGACTATCTGGGACTCATCTAAGAGACTATCTGGGACTTATCTAATAGTCTACCAAAGTTATCGAATAATTTATCTGGGACTTATCTGACACATAAACTTATCTTATAGCCTATCTGTTACTTATCTGACAGATAAACTACAATATTTACAGGTTTCGGATGACAACTCTGAGCCTTTTGGCACGCATCTAGTACCTACTTATCTAGTAGTCTATCTGTCAGATAAACTACTTATCTGATAGTCTATCTGGAACTTATCTGACTGATATACTACACTTGTAGCCTGTGTAACTTATCTGACAGATAAACTTTTTATCTAGTAGCCTATCTAGAACTTATCTGACTGTTAAACTACTTATCTTATAGTCTATCTGGAACTTATCTGACTGATATACTACACTTGTAGCCTGTGTAACTTATCTGACAGATAAACTATTTATCTAGTAGCCTATCTAGAACTCATCTGACAGTTAAACTATTTATCTTATAGCCTATCTGTAACTTATCTGACAGATAAACTTATCTAGAAGAGGACTTATGTAACAGATAAAATTAAAATAAAACTCCAATATCACTGTAGGTATTTATTTTCCAAACATCACTTGTGGACTAGAAACACTTGACTCGTGGTCGCCGGAGTCAGACGCCGCTTCAGCCGCGCGGCCGGGAACTTGTACTGCTGGTCGGCGCCGAGACAAGCGGCCGACATGAAGTACAGAGTGTAGTGTGCGGCCGCCTGCTCCTACCGCGGGCCGCGAGCACCGCCGGGACACGCGCTCGGTGGACTTGTCTGACAGATACACTATAATAGAGCCTAGACACTTATCCGGAGCTTATCTGGCAGATAAACTACGACAGAGCCTAGACACTTATCTGATAGATAAACTACAATTGTAAGTTATCTGACAGATAAAGTACAGGTCTTATAAGCCCTAAGAGCCTATCTGGGACTTATCTAAGAGACTATCTGGGACTTATCTAAGAGGCTATCTGGGACTAATCTAGTAGTCAATCGAAAACTTATCTGACAGATAAATGACAGGTCTCAGATTACAGCCCCGTCTCTGGAACTTATCTGACAGATAAACTACAAAATTGTAACATCTTACTGACAAACTACCTACTTATTTTGTAGTTTATCCAGAAGTTATCTGTTAGATAAACTACTTATCTGATAGTCTATCTGGAACTTATCTGACAGATAAACTACTTATCTTATATCCTATCTGGAACTTACCTGAGAGATAAGTAACTAAGGCTTCAGAAGAGCCTCGTTAGAACCTAGGCCACTTCTCTAGTGGTTTATCCAGGATTTATCTGACAGATAAACTTATCTAATAAAATAAAACTCCAATCTCACTTTATTTATTTATTTTCCAAATATCACTTAAAAAACACTACTCGTCATCGCTGGAGTCAGAAGCAGCTTCAGCCACATCTATGGAGAACTTGTACTCCTGGTCGGCGCCGAGATAAGCGTCCGACATGAAGTACAGAGTGTAGGTGTGCCGTCCTCCGACTCCTACCACGAAGTCCAGTCTGACTTTGGCCGCTCGGCCGAGGGACACGCGCTTGATGGATAGTAGAGTATTGGTTTTGGGGTCTCCGATCACCACCCACCAGCCTTCTTCGCGTTTCTGTTGAGGAAATTGGAAAAAATATAATAAACGGCGAAGATTCTGGCTCTTAGAGAAGATTCGGGTGTAAATACACCTTTTTCCTAAGCTACAGTCAGGGTGAAAAAGTTCGTGACACCCAAAGTAGCCAAAGAGTTTGCAACACGTCTTTGTCACAATGAGGGCTATCGTTTTTATACCTAACAGTTGGCACCCCTGGCGATTGACAGGACCTTACTCTACAGTGGCGCCATCTTGATGAGTGCAAATGCGATAGTCCTCCTACCACTTTAGCGCTCACCAGTTGGCGCCACTGTCTTCGCTACTAGCAAGTGACAGGACCTTACTCTACAGTGGCGCTAACTGGTGAGCGCTAAAACGATAGCTCTCATTGAAATAAGGTTGTGTTGTCAACTTTTTGGCCACTTTGGGTGTCACGAACTATTTGACGGTGACTACCAAATATACCCTATAGACTATAGTCTGGTCCGGGAACACGTAGAATTTTGTCCAATGACCCCAAGCTACCCATCCTTATCGCTCACGCGTAATTATGTTGCTCGCTCGCACAGGCGCCCGCAGTGAGTACTGCGGGCGCCTGTCGCACAGTCGCGACAAAATTCTACGTGCTCGGCGACCGTGATAACTTTTATCAACGTCAAAATGTATGGGCAAAATCGATAAAATGGCGTGATAACCGCTTATCGCGGCGCGCATCTTAGGCCTACAGGTTGTATAAATAAATGTTGATGTTGAATGCGGTACTTACCTGAGGGAAGTAGGGCGCTATGACGGGCCCTTGAACCTCGTCCTCGCGCTCCAAAGACACCTCCACCACGATCGGCTTGCCGGCAGCCAGGCGGCGCTCATTCTTCACCTATAACACGAAATATTTATGAATTAAAAACAGTTATAAATCTTGGAGGGCAACGCAGGACCGTTCATTATGAAAAACCTTGGGGGAAGCCTTTGTCCAGCAGTGGACGTCATTTGGCTGAAACGAATGAACGAACGAACGATAAATCGTGGCTTTTTAATAGGCTAGTTTCTTAAAAATAAACTTTTATTTTATTTTATAAATAAAACACATGACAAATTACAATTTAAAAAAAAAATATTTTAAGAAATTATTTTAATTCAAAAATTTATTTTAAATATTTTAATCTGAATAATGAGGATGTTTATGAGAAATGTGCTTCAGAAACGTGATGACTGTTCAGTGATTGATACTATCATTGTACAAAACAGTGAAATAATCCTGAAAACTGACACGAATGACACACGTTTGACAGCTCGTGGTTGTTGCTCTATTCATCATCATCATCATTGTTTCAGCCTTAGGACATCCACTGCAGAACATAGGCCTCCCCCAATGCCAACGAATTCCTGCTACCTTCATGAGGTCGTCGGTCCACCTTATGGGTGGACGTCCCACGCTGCGTTTCCCGGTATGCGGCCTCCACTCCAGAACCTTGTTTGTTGGTCTATTCCGAAGGAATATTAACTTTATGGTTCACCCTTGTCTATCCATGCATTATGTCATTGTGTCTGTGTATGCATACGAACCTCAATTGTCAGCTCCACGTTAGGATACCGGTTGCAGAAGCGAGCGACATCAGCCATCTCGCTCGGTTCCAACTGCAGCAGTTTGGCGCGCGCCTGGTCTTCCAGTTCCATGACGTCGAACACCGTCTCTACGCCCTGTGGGGTACAAAAGTACACGTTATTGAGTCTGGTATGGTTTAATTTTATTGCATCTTATTATACACCACTACATTTTTATCACCGAAAAATTTTCAACAGGTTATGTAGAAACGTGTGAAAAATTTAAAGCATAAGAAAAATTAATGTTTTTCATAGAGTTATTTTTTTTATTAAATTTTCTTTAGTTCGTATTTTACGGGTCACAGCCGGGACACTCCGCTGCTCGCTAGAGTAGTCGTACGCCGCGCTGGCATATTGCCCCGATCTGTCTGTCTCGCTCACGCCTCGAATACGCTTCCAGTGTTATTATTACATACTTAGCTAACTTAAACCATGTTGAGTTCTAATAAGTGTTACATTATCTTATGTAAATAGTGCTAGCGACGAGTGTTTCCATAAATTACCAATTTTAGGATGAAATTTTGAGTAACTTTATTTAACTTTTTTTTTTTTACATAAATAGGATCAGTATCAATAACTCATTACCCAGAATTTTTTTTTTCGGTGATAAAAATTTAGTGGTGTATACTAGCTGACCGGCGAAGTTAGTACCGCCAATATTCAACAGAAAGAATGTAGGATTGTTGGTGAAAGAATTTTTCAAATCAGTCCTATACTTTTGGAGCCTTGAGATCCCCAAACCGAGTGGCTAGCGTGGTCTAGTTAGAGAGTCGTACTACAGAATAATAATAAGTACTACGTACAGAAGTTTTACTTCGCGAAGGTATTTAAAAAAATGTATGCTCAATGTCATTAACAATATGGTGTAATTTAGCCTGTCTCAAGAGTCAAGCACCATTTTGTTGACAAACGTCAGTGATCGGCACTGCGCCGAAGCTATAGGGCTGACTTCGGTAAAATGATGTGACGTGAGGTGCCATACTGCGGAAAATGGCGGAGGAAATACATGATTTAGCATGAATTATCATGAATAATATTAACTACTTATTTACCTCTCAGTGTCAAAACTTAAAAAAGTACATTCTGTGTTTTTATTATTATTTAGGCAGTTAAATACTGCACAGTATTTAGTACACCATTTTCTTTATTTTCTTCCATCATACACAAGAATACGCGTGCGTGAGTCAATGTTCGCTCGTATGTGAGGCCTTCTCGAATAGTATCCTGTAGGTGGGCCATCGTGCGTGTTTTGTTTTCGATGTAAACTCGCGGAGATGAACAGGCCTGGTCGTACTTCAGAGGTCTTAGTGTGAGTTTACATCAAACTTCGTCATTAGCGAGCGCGTTAAAAAAATATGAACATTTTAGTTCTTGAACGTTTCCGCTAGGGGCGCTGTACAATCCGTCATACATTTAATGTCATTTTTTTACGCGTTCACTAGTGAGGACGTTGAATGTAAACTCACACTAAGCCCTCAGGATTTTCATTCTGATTGAGAATGATCAGCGTGGAGACTAAACGATAACGTCAGTTCCATTCGTCTGGTCACTATAAAAGTCTAGCTCCTGCAATTGACACTAAATGACGTCACCTTGTCAGCGCATCTTTGCAGTAGCTCGGGTGTGAAGTGAGGCAGTTGTCGCAGGTACGAGTCCTTGGCCCACATGGCCTGGGTCACCATCTAATGACGTCACCGCTGTGGAGGCTACATGATGACGTCACCTTGTCAGCGCATCTTTGCAGTAGCTCGGGCGTGAAGTGCGGCAGTTGTCGCAGGTACGAGTCCTTGGCCCACATGGCCTGGGTCACCATCTAATGACGTCACCGCTGTGGAGGCTACATGATGACGTCACCTTGTCAGCGCATCTTTGCAGCAGCTCGGGCGTGAAGTGCGGCAGTTGTCGCAGGTACGAGTCCTTGGCCCACATGGCCTGGGTCACCATCTGGGCCAGCTCCATGGCCGCCACGGCTGGAGACAGCCAGCCGGAGCTGGATCACCATCTAATGACGTCACCGCTGTGGGGGCTATGATGACGTCACCGCTCTGGAGGCTGGGATGACGTCACCTAGCTTCTGGTAACTTAGAGGAACTGGCCACAACGTCAGTGGTGGCCCGGCTGTGTGATGATGACGTCACCTTGTCGGCGCTGCGTGCATGTAGTCCAAGTCCTTCTGCCTCTAGTTACTTATAGGGTCGTGCTCCTGCAGATGATGACGTCAGCTCCATTTGCCTTTAGTTACCAGAACTAGAAGAGTCGCTCCTGCAATGAACACTGGATCGTCTGCGTCACCGTCTGATGACGTCACCGCTATGGAGACTGCGCGATGACGTCACCTAGCTTCTGGTAACTTAGAGGAACTGGCCACAACGTGAGTGGTGGCCAGGCTGTGCGATGATGATGTCACCTTGTCGGCGCTGCGTGAATGTAGTCCAAATCCTTCTGCCTCTAGTTACTTATACTTATAGGGTCGTGCTCCTGCAGAAGATGACGTCAGCTCCATTTGCCTTTAGTTACCAGAACTAGAAGAGTCGCTCCTGCAATGAACACTAGATCGCCTGCGTCACCGTCTGATGACGTCACCATTTGATGACGTCACATCAGCGAACGCGGGGAGATGTTCGGAAGCATTCCAGCGAGATGTGCGCAGTTCCTTCGTTTCCTTCGCTTTGGCCTGGGAATCTAGTTACTTAAGAGAGTCGTGCTCCTGCAATGGACACTACGCACTGTGGCAGACGAAGCGAAGATCGGCAAGACTTGGAGCGAGATCAAACGCGAAGCTCAAGACCGAACGCGATGGAGGACTGTTGTAGACGCCCTCTGCCCCATCTAGGGGACATAGGACCTTAAGTTAAGTAAGTTAATGGACACTAAATGACGTCACCTTGTCAGCGCATCTTTGCAGCAGCTCGGGCGTGAAGTGCGGCAGTTGTCGCAGGTACGAGTCCTTGGCCCACATGGCCTGGGTCACCATCTGGGCCAGCTCCATGGCCGCCACGGCTGGAGACAGCCAGCCTGAGCTGGAGACCACGACACACGCCTGCGTCACCATCTGATGACGTCACCGCTGTGGAGACTGGGATGACGTCACCTTGCTTCTGGTAACTTAGAGGAACTGGTGGCCAGGCTGTGTGATGATGACGTCACCTTGTCGGCGCTGCGTGCATGTAGTCCAAATCCTTCTGCCTCTAGTTACTTATAGGGTCGTGCTCCTGCAGATGATGACGTCAGCTCCATTTGCCTTTAGTTACCAGAACTAGTAGAGTCGCTCCTGCAATGAACACTAGATCGTCTGCGTCACCGTCTGATGACGTCACCACTATGGAGACTGCGCGATGACGTCACCTTGCTTCTGGTAACTAAGAGGAACTGGCCACAACGTGAGTGGTGGCCAGGCTGTGTGATGATGACGTCACCTTGTCGGCGCTGCGTGAATGTAGTCCAAATCCTTCTGCCTCTAGTTACTTATAGGGTCGTACTCCTGCAGATGATGACGTCAGCTCCATTTGCCTTTAGTTACCAGAACTAGAAGAGTCGCTTCTGCAATGAACACTAAATCGTCTGCGTCAGCGTCTGATGACGTCACCAATTGATGACGTCACATCAGCGAACGCGGAGAGGTGTTCGGAAGCATTCCAGCGAGATGTGCGCAGTTTCTTCGTTTCCTTCGCTTTGGCCTTGGAATCTAGTTACTTAAGAGAGTCGTGCTCCTGCAATGGACACTACGCACTGTGGCAGACGAAGCGAAGATCGGCAAGACTTGGAGCGAGATCAAACGCGAAGTTCAAGACCGAACGCGATGGAGGACTGTTGTGGACGCCCTCTGCCCCATCTAGGGGACATAGGACCTTAAGTTAAGTAAGTCAATGGACACTAAATGACGTCACCTTGTCAGCGCATCTTTGCAGCAGCTCGGGCGTGAAGTGCGGCAGTTGTCGCAGGTACGAGTCCTTGGCCCACATGGCCTGGGTCACCATCTGGGCCAGCTCCATGGCGGCCACGGCTGGAGACAGCCAGCCTGAGCTGGACACCACGTCGACACATGCTTGGATGAGGCGGATGGCCTGTGGAATGATAAATTGAAGTGAGTTAGGCATAGGCATGGATCTTACGTTATCAACCTACCGCAAAAGATGTCGCAACTGGCTGCTTCAAGAGCAATCTCTTGCATTGGCATAAGTTCACATAGAAATTTGTAATTCAAGATAAGTGTAAATTAATAATATTTATTCATATTTCGGTTATGCCAGAATAACGGTTTGTGGGTCTCCTGCAAGTGAGTCATAGATCTTTCTTTCTCATACCACTATAATATTGTATACTGTGATAAACTGTAAATGGCAATGCCAGATTTTGTATGGAAAGTGGCGTCTTTTTTTTTTCGCGCGGCCATCGACCAAACTTTGTTTTTTGATTACAAAATAGTGTGGCATGTATACCTGTAAACTCAGTCTGAACTGAGTTACGAGCATTAGAAGTTTAATGATTTTCATACTAGATTTGCTTTTTGTGCGCAAGTTTTGTAAGAAATTGAAACAAAATATTGCGCTATTTTTTTATTTCGCTGATTCTGCTCCATACTGATGTCTGGAGCCTTTAATGGATGGTACTGTTTGTTTACACATACAATCTCACTATTTTGTTGTAAGAACTAATGTGAATGTGCTAATGTGGTTATGCAATAAACGATTGAATATTGAGAGGAAAAATCCGCAGTTTAAGAAAGTTTAGGGGAGAGACTTTTACCTTGACTAATACTTGAGCGGTATCAGCATGCAGTTCAGCCGGCAGTTGCATCCGCGATAAATGCGCTTGGAGCAGCACTTGTGCCTTCACGTGGGGATCGTTGTATTTCACAGCGCCGCCGGAAGGCGCGGTCGGCTTGTGGGGGACTAGTGAGACTAGGGGAAGCGGAGAGGGGAAGCGTAGAGGAAGCGGAGAAGTGGAGGGTTAGCGGAGAGGAAGCGGAGATATTGGAAGGTTAGCGGAGAGGGTTAACGGAGATGGGAATAATGGATGCTGATGTTAGCGGAGAGGAAGCGGAGAAGTGGAGGGTTAGCGGAGAGGAAGCGGAGAAACGTTGGGTTAGCGGAGAAGTGTATCAAACTACACTCACCTTGACCAGCACTTGAGCGGTGTCAGCATGTAGTTCAGCCGGCAGTTGCATACGAGATAAGTGCGCTTGAAGCAACACTTGTGCTTTCACGTGGGGATCGTTGTATTTCACAGCGCCGCCGGAAGGCGCCGTGTTAGAAGGGGATGGTCAGAGGGGCGGCGAGATTGTTAGCGGAGGGTTAGCGGAGAGGAAGCGGAGAGCGGACAAGAAGCGGAGGGTAAGCGGAGAGACTGTAGGTATGAGCGGGGGAAAGTGGATTGTTAGCGGAGAGGGGAAGAAGGGACGAGGAGGGTTAGCGGAGATGGTGGAAAGTTAGCGGAGAGGAAGCGGAAAAGTGGAAGGTTAACGGAGAAGCTGAGATCGTTATCGGAGAAGCGGAGATCGTTAACGGAGAAGAGGAGAGACACTCACCTTGACCAACACTTGAGCGGTGTCAGCATGTAATTCAGCCGGCAGTTGCATACGAGATAAGTGCGCTTGAAGCAACACTTGTGCCTTCACGTGGGGATAGTTGTATTTGACAGCGCCGCCGGAAGGCGCGGTCGGCTTGTGGGGGACAATGAGACTAGGGGAAGCGGAGAGGAAGCGGAGAAGTGGAGGGTTAGCGGAGAGGAAGCGGAGAGCGTAAAGGAAGCGGAGGGTTAACGGATATGGAAATAGGGGATGCGGATGGTAGCGGAGAGGAAGCGGAGAAGTGGAGGGTTAGCGGAGAGGAAGCGGAGAAACGTTGGGTTAGCGGAGAAGTGTATCAAACTACACTCACCTTGACCAGCACTTGAGCGGTGTCAGCGTGCAATTCAGCCGGCAGTTGCATCCGAGATAAATGCGCTTGAAGTAACACTTGAGCTTTCACGTGGGGATCGTTGTATTTCACAGCGCCGCCGGAAGGCGCGGTCGGCTTGTGGGGAACTCTGCAACGAAATATTTATTTATTTATAGTTACAACTACAGATCGAATGAGAAATGAAGAGATCCGCAGGAAAACCAAAGTGACAGACATAGTCCGCAGAATTGCTAAATTCAAGAGGCATTGGGCAGGGCACAGTGTGTCTAGTCCATCCGTGGACTGTCTATTCGAGCAGTGGACTGTCTAGTCCAGCAGTGGACGGTGTCTTGTCCAGCAGTGGCCTGTGAAAAATCCAGCGTAAGTCTGTAGTAGTCCAGCAGTAGGCTGTCTAGTCCAGAAGTGGACTGTCCCTTGTCTAACAGCGGAGTGTCTAGTCCAGAAGTGGACTGTATTAGTCCAGCAGTGGACTGTATTAGTCCAGCAGTGGACTGTCTAGTCCAACAGTGGACTGTCTAGTCCAGCAGTGGACTGTCTAGTCCAGCAGTGGACTGTCTAGTCCAGCAGTGGACTGTATACTCACTTGCTGGCCAGCGCCTTGATGATGTTCTCCTCGCGGTGCCGGATGCACAGGTCGGAGTACTCCGCGGCTGCTGATATGATCTGTGTCTAGTCCAGCAGTGGACTGTCTAGTCCAGTAGTGGACTGTCTAGCAATGGACTAAGTCTAGTCCAGCAGCAGACTGTCTAGAAGTGGACTGTCTAGCAGTGGACTGTCTAGAAGTGGACTGTCTAGCAGTGGACTGGTCTAGCAGTGACTGTTTAGCTGTGGACTGTCTAGCAGTGGACTGTCTAGCTGTGGACTGTCTAGCTGTGGACTGTCTAGCTGTGTCCAGTCTAGCTGTGTCCAGTCTAGCAGTGGACTGTCTAGAAGTGGACTGTCTAGCAGTGACTGTTTAGCTGTGGACTGTCTATCTGTGGACTGTCTAGCTGTGTCCAGTCTAGCAGTGGACTGTCTAGCGGTGGACTGTCTAGCAGTGGCCTGTATACTCACTTGCTGGCCAGCGCCTTGATGATGTTCTCCTCGCGGTGCCGGATGCACAGGTCGGAGTACTCCGCGGCTGCTGATATGATCTGTGTCTAGTCCAGCAGTGGACTGTATTAGTCCAGCAGTGGCCTGTGTACTCACTTGCTGGCCAGCGCCTTGATGATGTTCTCCTCGCGGTGCCGGATGCACAGGTCGGAGTACTCCGCGGCTGCTGATATGATCTGTGTCTAGTCCAGCAGTGGACTGTATTAGTCCAGCAGTGGCCTGTGTACTCACTTGCTGGCCAGCGCCTTGATGATGTTCTCCTCGCGGTGCCGGATGCACAGGTCGGAGTACTCCGCGGCTGCTGATATGATCTGTGTCTAGTCCAGCAGTGGACTGTATTAGTCCAGCAGTGGCCTGTGTACTCACTTGCTGGCCAGCGCCTTGATGATGTTCTCCTCGCGGTGCCGGATGCACAGGTCGGAGTACTCCGCGGCTGCTGATATGATCTGTGTCTAGTCCAGCAGTGGACTGTATTAGTCCAGCAGTGGCCTGTGTACTCACTTGCTGGCCAGCGCCTTGATGATGTTCTCCTCGCGGTGCCGGATGCACAGGTCGGAGTACTCCGCGGCTGCTGATATGATCTGTGTCTAGTCCAGCAGTGGACTGTATTAGTCCAGCAGTGGCCTGTGTACTCACTTGCTGGCCAGCGCCTTGATGATGTTCTCCTCGCGGTGCCGGATGCACAGGTCGGAGTACTCCGCGGCTGCTGATATGATCTGTGTCTAGTCCAGCAGTGGACTGTATTAGTCCAGCAGTGGCCTGTATACTCACTTGCTGGCCAGCGCCTTGATGATGTTCTCCTCGCGGTGCCGGATGCACAGGTCGGAGTACTCCGCGGCTGCTGATATGATCTCCAGGAGACCCCGGATCTTGGTCTTGTTGGTGAGAGACATGCTGAACAGTTCTGTGGGGAAATAAATAGTTTATTAATTTTAGGCTTGTTCGTACTCGGACACTGAACGGAACGCTCCGAATTAGTGCAATGAGGGCTATCGTTTTTATACTTAACAGTTGGCACCCCTGGCGAATGACAGGACCTTACTCTACAGTGGCGCCATCTTGATGAGAGCAAATGCGATAGGCCTCCTACCACTTTTGTGCTCACCAGTTGGCGCCACTGTCTTCGCTACTAGCAAGTGACAGGACCTTACTCTACAGTGGCGCTAACTGGTGAGCGCTAAAACGATAGCCCTCATTGATCCAATGAACTACTTTCGTATTCTAGTACTATAAGTTGATTTTAGTACACCCGATTTTATTAGTCAGGTCGGACGAAAAAAGTCTGTTGAATCCATATGGCTCGCGCGCGCTTTTACTAATCTCACGCCTTGCTCAGATATTAGGAAAAACATGTATAAAATAATGAAATGCGAGCATTCTGCTTGTAGATCAGATCCGCACCCGTGGCGAAATCCGCATCGAAAAATCTATACTAATATTATAAATGCGAAAGTAACTGTCTGTCTGTCTGTCTCGCTTTCACGCCTAAACCACTGAACCGATTTTGATAAAATTTGGCATAGAGATAGTTTGAATCCCGGGAAAGGACATAGGATAGTTTTTATCCCGGCTTTTGAAACAGGGACGCGCGCGATAGTTTTTCTGTGACAGACTAAATTCCACGCGGGCGAAGCCGCGGGCGGACAGTTAGTAAAAAAATAAGTAAAAGGACTTTTTAAAAGCCTAGTTGCAGAAAATAAATTACTTATGATTTTTTAATGTATTCTAATGACAATGTGAGAAATATCAATATCAAATCAACAAAAAAACACCAAAACACTTACCGATAGTAGTATAGTTGATGTAATAGTACGACGCGATCATTCCCAAATTAAGCGGTTGCACGTCCATTTCGTCTTCAATTGCGATGCACTTGGACGCTTCCAGGTCTGACAGCGTTGTCTCCACCAGCTCTGACAGGTGGTCTGACAGGTGCCTGTCAAGAGATACAGTTGAGATTAAGAGCCTTGTTCACAAACTCAAATTTTATACAGGGTGTCTCAAAAACAATGGATATAAACAACTATCGATTGGCCCCCTCAAGAGCTCCATATCAACATTTTGGCCTTTGTAAAATTATCACAGATTTAAAAAATATATTTTTATAAAATTGCCACCTGTTACCTTAATATACCTAAATATGTCCATAGCAAAGTTTCATAAAATATGAAAAATTTTATTTATTTATTTCCATAGAAAAGTTTGATGAGTTTTAAAATATTACTCATATTAGTTATTTTTAAAAATGGGATTAATATACTTGTTAGATGCGTCTTAAGCTCATTTACCTCTGGTGTCAGTGTGAGGTGCTAATTTTGGGACACCCTGTATAGTGGCCTATCCTGCCCTTACGAGCATGTCAAGAAACTGGTCTTCCGCGTACGTCCTTGCTGTTGGCTTCGCGCATCCCCTTTAGAAGACACCGACTCGAGTTCTGTATCCCTCAGAAGGTTGCGCAATGCAACGAAATACCGTGGCACACCACCATTTTACAAAAACAAAAATTTAACAAGATGTACTTACAATAAGTATAATTTAATCACCCTATCAAATAACCGCACTATCTGAGAGTATACATAGAAAAAATCACATGTTAATAATAATTACTTCAAAAGTTATCCTCTGTGAAAGACGATCGGAACGACTGACGCGACAATGTTTAAGAAAATCGAACATCGCACTGTGATGTAATTACAAAACAAGGAAAAAGCTATGAAACGATTCATTCATCGCGCTGTGGTGAAATTTCTCACAAGACAAGGAAAATGTTTTAAGGTCACTGACTGACTCACTCACTCATCACGACATCTCAGAAACTACTAGGAGTCTCAAATTTTGCATGGGGTTTCCTTTTAGAACGTAGGTGCTCACTAAGACGGGATTTTGCAAAATTCAACCCCTAAGGGAGTAACGCGTACGAAGTCGCGGGCGGCAGCTAGTGATTCATAAAGGGATGTCAACTGTTTACAAGGATTCTGGCCCTTTATTAACCACAGTTTAACTTCGTAAGACCGAACAGTAAATTTTTTTTGACTTCTAAGTAACGCCAAAAGTGCTTTCAGAAGAACGAATAATTTGAAGTTGCAAACGCCGAGCACTTCGAGTAAATTTCAAGTGACCCCTGCCCTTTTTTTTCGGGGAAAAAATGCATTTAATTGCAAAATACCCTACAGGGTAGGTTATGTGGGACACACCAAGTCAGAAGGACAAAGGCATACCCACTAAAAAGACCCCGGTGCTCCGTCATTCGCCTTAAGTGGGAAGGTACTGTGGTGGGATTCCGGACAAAGCCTTCACTACCACAGTCCCTCCCGGCGATTGCCCGCCTACACGGCGGGCCCTACAGGCCCCCCAGGACACACAGCAGCAGCTAGGAGCACACAGCTGTTCCCGTCCGACGGTGGTGGTGGCCTGTGCAATGCAGGCGAGGACGAAGTGACCCCTGCCCAGGGGTAACCTAAAAATTTGGGATTGATGGTGAAAACGGGCATAAGTATACCTGTGCGTGACTCCCTGCAGATTGTAGTAGTTCAGGTTCATGGTGAGACACTTATAGAGCTCAAGGAGTCTCCTACAGACACTTAAGGAGCTCAGAGAGTCTGTTATAGATACTTTGGGAGCTCAGGGAGTTTCCTATAGACACTTGAGGAGCTCACGGTGTCTGATATACACTTGGGGAGCTCAGACTCTCATATAGACACGCAGGAGTCTGTAATAAACACTTGGGAGCTCAGAGTCTGTTACAAACGCTCGGAGAACTCAGGGAGTCTCCTATAGATACTTTCGGAGCTCAGGGAGTCTCTTAGACACTTGGAGAGCTCAGGGTGTCTGTTTCAGATAGCTAGGGAGCTCAGGGAGTCTGTAATAGACAGTCTGGGAGCTCAGGAAGTCTGTTATAGACACTCCAGGGAGCTCAGTCTCATATAGACACGCGAGTAGCACAGGGGGTCTCTAGATACTTGGGGAGCTCAGGGAGTCTCTTAAAACACTAGGGTGGCTCAGAGAGTCTCATTTAGACACGTGGGGAGCTCAATGAGTTCCCTCTAGACACTTGAGGAACTCAATTAGTTTCTTTTAGACACTTGGAAGCTCATGGAATCTGTTATAGACACTTGGGGAGCTCAGTCTCAAACAGTCACGCAGGAGTCTGTAATAAACACTTGGGAGCTCAAGCAGTCTGTCACAAACACTCGGGAGTCTCCTATAGTGTGTACACCTGCAGTCGTGTACCAGTATGTAGTACATACCTGTGCGTGACTCCCTGCAGGTTGTAGTAGTTCGGGTTCATGGTGAGCCGCCGGTAGAGGAAGGTCCAGGTCAGGTAGTCCACAGCGTCCTGTTTGTTCTCGATCGTGCCATAGATACTCCAGAGAGCTCAGTCTCATATAAGCTCAGGGAGTCTGCTATAGACACTTTAGGAGACTTCCTGTCTCTAGACACTTGGAGAGCTTAGGGTGTCTGTTTCAGATAGCTAGGGAGCTCAGGGTGTCTCTTAAAAACACTTGGGTGGCTCAGGGAGTCTCTATCTCTAGACACTTGGGTAGCTCAGGGTCTGTTATACACTTGGGTGGTTTAGTAAGTCTCCTATAGACACTTGGGGAGCTCAGGGAGTCTCTAGACACTTGGGGAGCTCAGGGTGTCTGTTTCAGACACTCGGGAGGCTCAGGGAATCTGTTAAAAACACTCGGAGAACTCAGTGAGTCTCCTATAAGATACTTTCGGAGCTCAGAAAGTCTCATTTAGACACTTGGGGAGCTCAATGAGTTCCCTTTAGACACATGGGGAGCTGAAGACACTTGGGAGCTCAGGGAGTCTCTATCTCTAGACACTCGGGTAGCTCAGTGAGTCTCCTATAGTGCGAACACCTGCAGTCGTGTACCAGTATATAGTGTGACATACCTGTGCGTGACTCCCTGCAGGTTGTAGTAGTTCGGGTTCATGGTGAGCCGCCGGTAGAGGAAGGTCCAGGTCAGGTAGTCCACAGCGTCCTGTTTGTTCTCGATGGTCTTCGTCACTATTTCCGCGTTTATGTGGTCGTGGAGACGGTGGTCGAGGTGGCTCTGTGGAAAACAAATTGAGTATTTACCGGAAGAATAAAATAGGACCACCCCCCACTCTTCCCGTGGATATCGTAAGAGGCGATTTAGGGACCAATATGCATCAACCCAATTCATCTGGCTAGCGTTGGAAAGAGAGGAGAGTGGAGGACAAATCCACCATTTGCCTTTGGTAAATCAAAGACTGCAGAACTGCACGACCCTCTCTAATTTATCACAGGCAAATGAAGGATTTGGTCTATACTTCCTACGCTGGCCACACGGTTAGAAATAATGTGGGATTCTAATGGTGAAACATATTTAAAATCGGTCCAGTAGTTTAAGTCTTTATAATTGACATATTTGTCTCGAAACGCTGGTAGGGCCCAAAAGAGCTACTTTTTTCTAATTACAACGTTCATAAGCGCCAAAATACTGGTTAAAATTGAAAATTTAGGATTTGATTTGAATGTAAATAAAAACGAAACGTACCTCCAGCGGCAGACAGTCGTTGAGCAGCTTGCTGTACAGCGGTTTCTGGTGCTGAGCGCACATCAACACGCACACAGCGCCCTCGTCTTCTAAAGGGCGGCACGCGCGGCCCGCCATCTGAAGTACCGTCGTTAGAGGGTACTGCTCGTAGGAGTGGAGCTTGCCGTTGTATCTGATAGATAGATAGATAAATTAGATAGATATAGGCGCTAAAGAGGTCTAAGGGTCGCTTAGAGAAAATTTAGGAGCTCAGGGAGTCTCTTATAGACACTTACTAGTTCTCTTATAGCTTAAAGAGTTACCTAACGACGTTTAGGGAACTCAGTCTCCTATACACACTTAGTAACTCAGGGAGTCTCCGATACACACTTGGGTAGCTCAGGGAGTCGCCTATAGACACTTGATAGCTCAGGGAGTCGCCTATAGACACTTGGGTAGCTCAGAGAGTCGCCTATAGACACTTGATAGCTCAGAGAGTCGCCTAATAGACACCTAGGAAGCTTAGGGAGTCACTTATAGACACTTGGGGAGCTCAGAGTATCTAAAAGACACATAGGAAACTCAATGAGTCTCCTTTAGACACTTAGGCACGTCAAAGAGTCCCTAATAGACACCTAGGAAGCTCAGGGAGTCTCTAAGTCTAAGAACACAGCCGGAAATCAAACTAAAGACTAAACACAATAATCGTTATTAAAGGGCGCCCGACCGCTTAGTTAGTTATACGCAAACCGAACACGAAATGTGTCAAAAGGGCGCCCGCTCAGTCAACACGCACACAGCGCCCTCGTCTTCTAACGGGCGGCACGCGCGGCCCGCCATCTGAAGTACTGTTGTAAGCGGGTACTGCTCGTAGGAGTGAAGCTTGCCGTTGTATCTGATAGATAGATAGATAAAAACTTTATTAAGATAAGCTTAAAATGAAACTCTAAACTTGGTAGCTCAGGGAGTCTCTCAAAAGACACTTGGGGAGCTCAGAGAGTCTCTTAGAGGCACTTGGTAGCTCAGGGAGTCTCTTTTAGACACTTAAGAAGTTCAGGAAGTCTGTTATAGACCCTCGGGGACCCCAAAAAGTCTCTAAAGAAACTTGAGGGAATTTTTGGATACTATGCAGATCTCAGTCATTTAAAGACACATAAGGAGCTTTTAGACACTATAAAGATTTCAGGGAGTCTCCTAAAGACACTTGATCTACTTCATGATCCCCAGAAGTCGCTTATAGACACTCGGGGAGCTCAGGGAGTCACTTATAGACACTTGAGGAAGCTCATTGAGCCTCCTATAGACACTCCAGGGAGCTCAGTCTGCCATAGACACTTGGTAGCTCAGAGAGTCGCCTAATGACACTTAGGGACGTCAAAGAGTCCCTAAAAGACACATAGGAAGCTCAGGGAGTCTCTAAGTCTAAGAACACAGCGTGAAAATCAAACTAAAGACTAAACACAATAATCGTTGATAAAGGGCGCCCGATCAGTTAACACGCACACAGCGCCCTCGTCTTCTAACGGGCGGCACGCGCGGCCGGCCATCTGAAGTACTGTTGTTAGCGGGTACTGCTCGTAGGAGTGGAGCTTGCCGTTGTATCTGATGGATAGATAGATAAATTACATAGATATAGGCGCTAAAGAGGTCTAAGGGTCGCTTAGAGAAAATTTAGGAGCTCAGAGAGTCTCTTATAGACACTAGATAGCTTAAAGAGTTACCTAACGACATTTAGGGAACTCAAAGTCTCCTAGACACACTTGGTAGCTCAGGGAGTCTCGAAAGATATTTGAGAGAGCTCAGTCTCAGAGACACTTAGTAGCTTAGGCAGTCTCCTATAGACACTTGGTAGCTCAGAGTCTCCTATAGATATTTGGGGAGCCTAGAGTTTCTTATAGACACTAAAGGAAACTTAGTCTTCTATAGACACTTGATAGCTCAGGGAGTCTCCTATAGACACTTGATAGCTCAGGGAGTCTCTTTTAGACACGTAAGGAGTTCAGGGAGTCCATTTTAGACATTTGGGGACCCCAAGGAGTCTCCTAAAGAAACTTGAGGGAAGTTTTGGATACTATGCAGATCTCAAGAGTAATTTAAAGACACTAAAGGAGCTTAGACACTATAAAGACTTCAGGGAGTCTCCTAAAGACACTTGAGGGACTACATGATCCCCAGAGGTCGCTTATAGACACTTGGAGATCTCAGAGAGTCGCCTAATGACACTTGGGGAGCTCAGGGAGTCTCTAATAGACACCTAGGAAGCTCAGGGAGTCCCTTACAAACACTTAGTAGCTCAGGGAGTCTGTTATAGACACTTGGTGGCTTAGGGAGTCCCTTAAAGACACTTAGGGTGCTCAGACAGTCCCCTATAATCACCCCAGGATACTATAGACACTTGGGAAGCTCGTCGAGTCTCCTAAAGACACTCGGCATCGCCCGGCCGCTCCCAGAAGTCCTACAATGCTGTGCGTCACTCACGCGTGCGTGTCGGCGATGATGACGGTGTGCACGTGCGCAGCAAAAGCCCAGGCCAGCTCCACAGCCACCACGCACAGCTGGATGGCGCCCGACTCCAGCAGTTGCTGCACCACGCGCCTGTCGCCGGGCTCCACGCCCTCGTGGAGGTACGCCACGCCCGCTGCGACTTTTGGACACTATACGAACCTCAGAGGAGCTTAAACACACTTGAGGAGCCTTCAGACACTATTCAAGACTTTAGGGAGTCACTTAAAGACACATGAGGAGCCTTTAGATACTATTAAAGACTTTCAGGGAGTCATCTATAGACACTTGGGGAGCTCAGAGTATCTTATAGACACTCCAAGGAGCTCAGTCTCTTATAGACACTTGATAGCTTAGGGAGTCTCCTAAAGACACTTAGGGAACTCAAGAGAGTCGTCTATAGACACTTGATAGCTCAGGGAGTCATCTATAGACACTTGGGGAGCTCAGGGAGTATTATAGACACTTGGGGAGCTCAGTAAATCCCCTATAGTCACCCCAGGGGACGTAGAACGCCCTATAGACACTCGGGAAGCTCGTCGAGTCTCCTACAGACACTCGGCATCGCCCGGCCGCTCCCAGAAGTCCTACAATGCTGTGCGTCACTCACGCGTGCGTGTCGGCGATGATGACGGTGTGCACGTGCGCAGCAAAAGCCCAGGCCAGCTCCACAGCCACCACGCACAGCTGGATGGCGCCCGACTCCAGCAGTTGCTGCACCACGCGCCTGTCGCCGGGCTCCACGCCCTCGTGGAGGTACGCCACGCCCGCTGCGACTTTTGGACACTATACGAACCTCAGAGGAGCTTAAACACACTTGAGGAGCCTTCAGACACTAGGAGTCACTTAGAGACACTTAAGGGACTACATGATCCCCAGAAGTCGCTTATAGACACTTGGGGAGCTCAGGGAGTCCCTTATAGACACTTGGGGAGCTCAGTAAATCCCCTACAGTCACCCCAGGGGACGTAGCATGCCCTATAGACACTCGGGAAGCTCGTCGAGTCTCCTACAGACACTCGGCATCGCCCGGCCGCTCCCAGAAGTCCTACAATGCTGTGCGTCACTCACGCGTGCGTGTCGGCGATGATGACGGTGTGCACGTGCGCAGCAAAAGCCCAGGCCAGCTCCACAGCCACCACGCACAGCTGGATGGCGCCCGACTCCAGCAGTTGCTGCACCACGCGCCTGTCGCCGGGCTCCACGCCCTCGTGGAGGTACGCCACGCCCGCTGCGACTTTTGGACACTATACGAACCTCAGAGGAGCTTCAACACACTTGAGGAGCCTTCAGACACTAGGAGTCACTTAGAGACACTTAAGGGACTACATGATCCCCAGAAGTCGCTTATAGACACTTGGGGAGCTCATTGAGTCTTAGGGAGCTCAGGGAGTCTCATTTAGACACTTGGGGAACTCAAGAGAGTCGTCTATAGACACTTGATAGCTCAGGGAGTCGCCTATAGACACTTGGGGAGCTCAGAGTCTCCTATAGACACTTGATAGCTTAGGGAGTCTCCTAAAGACACTTGGGGAACTCAGAGATCCCTTAAAGACACTTGAGGGACTACATGATTCCCAGAAGTCACTTATAGACACTTGAAGATCTCGGAGAGTATCCTAAAGACACTTGGGGAACTCAGGGAGTCCCTTATAGACACTTGATAGCTCAGGGAGTCGCCTATAGACACCTGGGGAGCTCAGTAAATCCACTATAGTCACCCCAGGGGACGTAGAATGCCCTAGACACTTGGGAAGCTCGTCGAGTCTCCTACAGACACTCGGCATCGCCCGGCCGCCCCCAGAAGTCCTACAATGCTGTGCGTCACTCACGCGTGCGTGTCGGCGATGATGACGGTGTGCACGTGCGCAGCAAAAGCCCAGGCCAGCTCCACAGCCACCACGCACAGCTGGATGGCGCCCGACTCCAGCAGTTGCTGCACCACGCGCCTGTCGCCGGGCTCCACGCCCTCGTGGAGGTACGCCACGCCCGCTGCGACTTTTGGACACTATACGAACCTCAGAGGAGCTTAAACACACTTGAGGAGCCTTTGGACACTACTAAAGACTTTAGGGAGTCCCTTAAAGACACTTGAGGGACTACATGATCCCCAGAAGTCACTTATAGACACTTGGAGAGCTCATTGAGTCTCCAATAGACACTTGATAGCTCAGAGAGTCGCCTATAGACATTTGATAGCTTAGGGAGTCTCCTATAGACACTTGGAGAGCTCAGGGAGTCCCCTATAGACACTTGGGGAGCTCAGGGAGTCCCTTATAGACACTTGGGGAGCTCAGGGAGTCGCCTATAGACACTTGGGGAGCTCAGTAAATCCCCTACAGTCACCCCAGGGGACGTAGAACGCCCTATAGACACTCGGGAAGCTCGTCGAGTCTCCTACAGACACTCGGCATCGCCCGGCCGCCCCCAGAAGTCCTACAATGCTGTGCGTCACTCACGCGTGCGTGTCGGCGATGATGACGGTGTGCACGTGCGCAGCAAAAGCCCAGGCCAGCTCCACAGCCACCACGCACAGCTGGATGGCGCCCGACTCCAGCAGTTGCTGCACCACGCGCCTGTCGCCGGGCTCCACGCCCTCGTGGAGGTACGCCACGCCCGCTGCGAGGGTTTCCTTCAACATCTGGGAGAGGAAACTCGAATTAATATGACAAGATATGTAATGTACATATTTGATGTAATATAGAAAAACCTGGAACTAAAAATAGGCTAGTTTCCTAAAAAAAATTTTTTAGTCCGTCATGTTTAATATCAAAAAATATTGAACACATATATTTTTATTTGTCAATCTAACAAATAATTACATAGTTATGGTGCGTTGAAGTTAGGCACGACGTCACAACGTGCGGCACTTTTATGCGCGCATTGACGTCACGGGCCTCTTCTTATGAACTTTGACGCGCTTTATCTCTTTAAATTTTCATTAGTTTGAAAAAGTGAAAAATACGTGTAAAGTATTTTTTGATAAGTTAACTGACGGACTAATTAAAACTCTTGCTTTTTGACCCAGGAAACATCCCTATTCAAGTTAAGAAATCTGTACTTATATTATAAAGCTGAAGAGCTTGTTTGTTCGTTTGTTTACTTGAACGCGCTAATCTCCGGAACTATTGGTCCGATTTGAAAAATTCTTTCAGTGTTAGATATCCCATTTATCGAGGAAGGATATAGGCTATACGACATCACGCTACGATCAATAGGAGCCGAGCAACAATGAAAAATGTTGCGAAAACAGGTTTTCACGCGTACAAGTCGCGGGCACAGCTAGTGTATACATAATGGCCCTTGCCTACGGCGACTTTCTTAAACGAGCGACTGCATCGCTACTAACGCGCGTTACTCGCATTTACAATGCACTACAGAAACGATGCCAACGCGCTACTAACGCGCCACAAAAAGTCACCGTGGGCGAGGGCCCTAGTAGTTAATAGTTAAGGTTCAGCCAATCCAAGGCGTTCAGTCAGCGTCCGCTATAGCGTGCACTGTGGCGATCACTGCGCGTGTAAGTTGTTCACACTGCCACGTTCACCATAACAAAATTCCGCCATTTTAAAATCAGAAACGTCAAAATAAAGACGCGATCTAATTTTGACACGTAAGGTGACTGTGCTTCAAAAACGGCTGAACCAGATCTGGTCTTGAAGCTCATTAGAATGAGCCGCGGTTAGAGCTTAGTGAAGTTTGACATTCTTGAAGAAATTACCAGTAAACAAGACACAACAAAAAGCTTTAAAGTCTACGTATCATACATTGTTAGCAGTCTAAAAGGTTTTAACAAAACTTAAACAATCATACAGCCATAATCTCAACCACTGCCTTCAATTGGAGTACTCCACTAGCTCCAATTGCAAGTGCATTCCAATAGCACTTACTTATAAAAAAAAACATCAAACATGTCATTGCGAGAAGTAAACTACTTTTAGTCACGTACCTTATCACTCAGCCGCTTCAAAAACGGCTGCACCAGATCGGGTCTCGCGTGTAGGAAGCGTCCGGGCCTCTTTTGAGCCGCTGCCAAAGCCAGGAGATCAGCAGCCAACAGCCGCGCCCATCGTCGGGATGGCACAAAGACAGCGCATGGTTTTGAGCCGGCGTGGCGTACAACCGCGTTGTAAATCGGTTTCGTCATGGCGGCGAAACGGGACGCCGCGTGGGATATGTTGAAGCCCTGAAATGAGAGGAAATTTTATAACATTTGATATCCAACTTACTCATATCAATTTTAAATAGAAACCTTTTTATTTTAAAGTCGACTCAAGGTAGCATAAAACTCTAAAATTTGTTGGTCCTTCGAGCCGGATGTGCTGAATATGATCGCTAGTGGAGAAAACAGTGGCGCCAATTGAAGCTGAAACGAAGGAATATCGCATTTGCGCTAACCAGGATGGCGCCACTGTAGTGTAAAGCCCTGTCAATCGCCAGTAGTGCCAACTGCTAAGTACAAAAACAATAGCCTTTATTTAAATCGTGTCACCTAAGGGACTCGAACCAGTACCTGTATGTGCAGCGACAGCGGCAGCGGTCGCACGCTGGGATGGAAGTTGAAGGACGCGTTGGCGTTGCATCCCAGCCACTGGGACACGTCCCGCGCGTCCGCCAGAGGGAGCGAGAGAGCAACTATGCGAATTGAACGACCTGCAAGAAAAAACGTAGTGTTAGATCCTCCATATACGGACAGCTCGAGTAGTTGAGTGATTAACATGCACGGACCACTCTTGCAGCCACAATTAACAGCTTGAAGCTGTCATTGATAACTGCTGGAGCAGTTGGTATTAACACGTCACAATTTTATCGATTAATCGACAGCTTAGTCAGTGTAAGTAAGCGGAAACATACGGCCAGTTCTTACGTTTTAAGGATGTTCAGAAAAGACATGAAGCGATGCGACATTGACCCACTAAAATGGGAAGAAACTGCTAGCCATCATCTGGAGTGGGGCGCCTGGTGCGGAAAAAAGTTAACGATTTCGAAGAGCAGCGGAAATCTGATCTGGATTCGAAGCGCGATGTTCTTAAGGTCAAACCACCAGCGGCTATCTTTTACAACTACATCAACAGTGTCCTAACGTGTCAAGATTGGCTTCTGTAGCCATATTAGGGCACATAATAGGGCAGTCCAACGTAGCCTTCATTCATTGTGGGGTTAGGTTAGGATAGGTTAGTCTCGTTAGTCTGTCTTGGACCATGTACCAGTTTGGTCATTTCTAATTTGGTTGTGGTAAACTGGGCCCAGTTTGATTCAGTTGTTGGGACGACGGACTAAAGGCATTTCTGGTAGTAGTATACAGGGTGGAATTTTGTAATGCCACCTGGAGAGAAAGTACTCTTAATACTGTAGATAGAAAATTTTACTGAAAGAAAACATTCCTTTATTTTTTTAAAGAAAGAGAACTGCTTTCAAAGATTTTCGAAAAATTTTCGAAAATTCACTACCATACCATACAATTTTCTGTCATGTTTTCCTTTCATTTAATTTATCAAGTTTGTTAGAGAGATTTCATCCTTATACTTAACCCTAACGATGCAATAAAAATACAAAGTGTAATTTTTAAGAGATTTTAGTTGGTTCGATTCCCGGGTGTGGCAAGCAAATTTTTGGAAATTCAAATTCAAATTCTTTATTGCTCCAATGTTGGTATATCTTTGAATGCAGTTCAATTTCTTTTCAAAAATAAAGGAATGTTTTCTTTGAGAAAAAAATTATATCTACAATATTAAGAGTACTTTCCCTCCAGGTGGCATTACAAAATTCCACCCTGTATGTATACCAATCAAGCCACTCACCGATCTGCGAGGCGATGTATCTCATCCTAGAGCAGACAACCTCGAGCACCGGGCCTTCCTCGCCTCCCAGCAGTTGTAGCGCGTCCACTATGAAGAGCGACACGCTTTGCACGCTCTTGCGGACTTTCCACCTGGAAAACATCAATAGACGTGTTGACACCACCAATCAATGAGGGTTTTCGCGAATGAAAGATCCGCTAGATGGCGGGACGTGGATATGGGGTCTGACTGCTGCGTGATTGGTGGATTTTAACATATATGTCAATGTCATGTCAAAAATAACCAATCATGCTACATTTGGACCTCGCGTCCACGTATTGCCATCTGGCGGATTTTTCATTCGCGAAAACCCTCATTGACGTACTATTCAAAACTTCTTATTCTTGTCGTGTCGACAACAAACCTACACAGCGTCAGCCCAAAACTCCGCCACAAGAGTGGCGTTGTCAGTAGCCTTCATTAAATCTTCCTGCATGCAGTTGTTTGGGCACGCAAGGCACGACATGATGTGCTTTTTTAAAACTGTCAAAACGGGACTCCCATAGATTTTGTATAGCAATACAAGCAAGTGACGTCACCTTTATGGAAAATCAATTAAACTACTTTTTTTCATTACAATGCAACCAAAATTTTTAATTTACTGGTAATTTAAAATTAATTAAGTTTTTTTAAGACCACTTCTCAGCATTTGCATAATGTTTGTCTCGAAACGTTGGTAGGGCCCAAAAGAAAATGAGACATGTAAAGTGCCCCTTACTTAAGGGCTATCTTTTTTTGACGTTCGTAAGTACCAAAATACTAGTCAAAATTGCATAAATATTTTTGATTTGATTTAATGATGACCTAAAAATAAATAGCTCACCTTCTGGACAGAACATCCCACTTCTCAGCGGTGGTGATGATGATCTGGCCTTTGTTGAGCAGCTTGTGATCGGTGGCCGTCTCTCCTGTCAGTTGGACGACCTGTCAAACAAAACATTGTGACCATAGAGATATAGAGAGCCAACTAATGCGCTGAGTTCAAAACTCAGTGTCGCATTATAGTCCAGTCATTTAAGCTTAAATTAGGTAAGAATCTCGGAATTCGAGATACCCAGCTGTAAGTCTGTAAATACTTGTATATTGACACCCTAAAAGTTGTCTCAAAACCTACATATGGTAGGGTGTAAGCAACTATTAAATTTTAAGGTCAAAAGTCACAAAAATCGGTTTTTTGCGCTTTTTTTGGTAATATCTCATTTCCTATGGGTTTTTTGCTATTTGTATTTATTATCAATATTGTAGAATACTAAATTCTCTACAAAGGACATCATCCACGTTTCATATATTTTTGGTCCAAAATCAAAAGTGCCGGCCAACAAAAAAAAGTACTGTATTCTGACAGAATACGTCTGCCTTAGCATTTGTTACTATGGCACCAAAGCCGTAGCTCCACTGTGCGTCGAGTATTTGAGATCTAAAAGTCATCGATTATTCATACATTTTTTGTTCAAAATCAAAAGTGTCGGCCAATAAAAAAAAAAGTGCTGTGATCTGACAGAATACGTCCGCCTTAGCATTTTTTACTATGGCACCAAAGCTGTAGCACCACTATGCGTCGAGTATTTGAGATCTAAAATTCATCGACAAATCATACATTTTTTGTTCAAAATCAAAAGTGTCGGCCAATAACAAAAAGTGCTGTCTTCTGACAGAATACGTCCGCCTTAGCATTTGTTACTATGGCACCAAAGCTGTAGCACCACTGTGCGTCGAGTATTTGAGATCTAAAATTCATCGACGATTCATACATTTTTTGTTCAAAATCAAAAATGTCGGCCAATAAAAAAAAAAGTGCTGTATTCTGACAGAATACGTCCGCCTTAGTATTTGTTACTATGACACCAAAGCTGTAGCACCACTGTGCATCGTAGTATTTGAGATCAAAGTCAGTCGTTTCATATATTTTTAGAGCTCAAATACTACGATGCACAGTGGTGCTACAGCTTTGGTGCCATAGTAATAAATGCTAAGGCGGACGTATTCTATCAGAATACAGCACTTTTATTTTTTGGCCGGCACTTTTGCTTTTGGACCAAAATGGATGATGTCCTTTTGTTTAAAAAAATTTTTTATACGGTGAACCGTTTTCGAGATAGAGGGCGGAGAGCGCGCGGTCACTGCATCACTTCAGGTCAACTTGTGACGCGCCCTGCGACGCATCGACAGCCCTAGCACCGAGCGCGGAGATTTTGACAACCCTACGGCTGCGCGGCCGCACGCCGCACGGACCGAGTTAATATTGGCTCCGTGCACGATTACAGCGCCAACTAGCGTCCACAACTTTGTGGGCTCTGTCACATTGACATTTAGGTCGTATATTTGTGAAAAAATATCGAAATGAAAAAATAACAAATATTTTCAACTAATAAATTGTTGTGATACCACGATTTGGGTGGAAAAAAGGTTTTGAAATCATTTTGGTCATTCAAATCAAATGAGGTAAGTCCAAAAAGTGTGTTTAATTTTGATTGTGTCAGGGTTTGTTTACTTCATTTATAGTTGTAGTTTTACAGTAAAACAAAAAGAAAAAGCTACTTTAACGGTTTCATTATATAACAGTAAATATATTTAAATGTTTCTGTATCGCTAGTAATAAATTAAATATCGTTTTCAGATCGAAATGAGTATCGTTTTGAAGACCGGGTTTGTGAGAGTTACAATATCAAATTCCAACCACAAACCGTATTTAAAGGAAAGTTGTTGGTATTGGCTGGACAAGTCCGAGATGTAGAAGAATTAAGAACAAAACAAGGGCAGAGTTCAATAATTCACGCTCTCATCATAAGGCAAACATCTGTGCACAACAACTACTGTGACTCATTTTTGTACTACCACGTTGTATAGTTTAGTTATTTCCAAATTGTAAACGGCTATTAAAACAGCCCTATCGAAATACAGTCCACTCTTTTATTTAAGTTCCCAGTAGGACCCTTTTCATGCGATTAATTAATGATATTAAAATGTATTATGTAGAATCGCTTTGCCATTGACAGATACATCTGATGACAGAGCTAACATTATTTCTACTTTTGACCACCATGAGCGCTGCGATAGATTATGTCCCCCCCACCTAGTACTTCGCACCCAGCGAATAAGAGACGGCGGCGACCGCGGGCGCCTAGCATTCGCTCGGGAGCCATCGTAACAGCCAGACGATCGCGCGCGCGTCCACGGCTAATTACGCAAGAGTCCCTAGCGAATAGCTGCCCTCACTGTTCCCACTAACCTGGCTCGATAGGACTTTCGGCTCGCGCGGTTTCCGTGACACGAGCGAACCATCGTTGCCTGTATACACATTCCAATCCTCACCGAGTGCATATTTTACTCAATCCCGACCTGCGGTAGCAATCCCGCTGCCACCCTTCCTGAATTCCTCCCCACTCGCCACGTAGGTCCTAAGCCTTTTTACCTTTGGTACTCGAACCCCCACTTCGTTGACCTCGGTTACCGATTTGGTGAGCGGACCGTCCTACCCCCCTAGTTTATAAGTATCCAAACTAACACTCGCTAAACCTCGCACAGGGCGCCGCCCCTCTCGCGGATTACGTAAACTAGTCTCGGGACGCGAACCGGGCGCGTCGCTATCCCTCTTGTCATAGTAGATTTGCAATTGTGGAATAACTTACTCATTGTTTAAATAATAGTAATTTAGAGTCAGTGAAACATGGACCTATAAAAAAAGGCGGACGGAACTCGCGCTACAACGAAACTGTGACGCAAAATTTTGGCGTTTTCATCTATTGTGTGAGTGAATTTAGGGATGCCATGTTAGCCAAAACATTTTACCCATTTATCTTAAGAAAAACATAGATGGGCAGATATGTTACTTGGAAATGTAGACGGAATTATATCGTGCCATTTGAAAAGGATGAAAGATGAATGCGTTGAGGTAGACGCGAAATTTTCAAATTTTCTTACTTTGTTTGCAAGTCAGTGTCAGGTTATATATTGATCAAAATATGATTCACGCAGTTACAAATTATCAATCTTGTCATATCAATCATAATCTTATGTATCATCAATATTATTATCTCTGATACATTTTAACATACAACCTGACACTGACTTGCAAAAATATATGAAAATTTGAATTTCGCAGTTCCACCAGGCCTGTTCATCTCCGCGAGTTTACATCGAAAATAAAACACGCACGATGGCCCACCTACAGGATACTATTCGACAAGGCCTCACATACGAGCGAACATTGACTCACGCACGCGTATTCTTGTGTATATTGGAAGAAAATAAAGAAAATGGTGTACTAAATACTGTGCAGTATTTAACTGCCTAAATAATAATAAAAACACAGAATGTACTTTTTTAAGTTGCCTCAAGACACTGAGAGGTAAATAAGTAGTTAATATTATTCATGATAATTCATGCTAAATCATGTATTTCCTCCGCCATTTTCCGCAGTTTGGCACCTCACGTCACATCATTTTACCGAAGTCAGCCTATAGCTTCGGCGCAGTGCCGATCACTGACGTTTGTCAACAAAATGGTGCTTGACTCTTGAGACAGGCTAAATTACACCATATTGTTAATGACATTGAGCATACATTTTTTAAATACCTTCGCGAAGTAAAACTTCTGTACGTAGTACTTATTATTATTCTGTGGTTCCACGCCCTTGGGAAGGATCAAATCTGCCTACGAAAATATATCCCATTAAAACACAGTTATTATAATAAATTATTTTATTTCTATAGTATGCGTAATAAACACCTAAAAAGTCTTAAAATTATAGATTTCCCACTTTTCAGGTAATTTTCCCACGTAAATAACTGAGAACACTGGCCTTTGACGTATTATTTTGTCGGGTGATTGACGTTTGATTTTAATATTTTAATGTTTATAAAATCGGGGAAATAAGTGATTAGATTATTAGTTTGCCTGTGAAATGTGATTCCTTGATTTTTGTTCGTTTGATCAGAACGGTTTTTACACAATTTCACCACGCAAGACATGTCGTATTTGTGTTTTTTTTTTCGACGCGTAAATGTGTCAACTGTGTGAAGTTTGCACTCGAAGTGGTGTATCAGGGTATGAATGTGTGCGTGCCGGCCTGTACGTACAGGCGAGCTGGTATATCCTAATGTCACAGTATTTTGTTGATGAGAATCCGTCCGACTTTTTTTATAGGTCCATGCAGTGAAACTAGAATAAGTAAACTATTGTGGAACCTGAATTATAAGTGCCATTGTGTTATTGATTGTGCGTTTCCTTGGTCGAATATCCCTGTAGGCATCCTGGATAGGTACACATCCCTCATCGCAGAAGGCGAACTGGGACTTAGTACTAAACAGCGGGGTGTCAGACTGAGCTAGCTTAGACGCCCCGTTGCAAACTTAAGCGGTTTAGGTTTTTCATACAAAAGGATTTTCCCGCTAATTCCCGTGGGAATTTCGGTAATTACTTGTTGTAAATAAGCTTTAAGTTTACTAAGGTACCTACATGCCAAATTCCAAGCGTCTAACTTCCGTTAAGCGTTTAGATTTTTCATACAAAAGGATTTTCCCGCTAATTCCTGTTCCCGTGGGAATTCCTAAGTAAACTATAACCTGCCCAGGTGTATGAAGAATAATTGTACCAAGTTTCGTTAAAATCCGTCGAGTAGTTTTTGTTTCTACACTCGCGAGCAAAAGTATGGAATCACTTACATGAAGTTGTTTCCACGCGATCTTGTGTAATAACGAATTTGTTAGGAACAAAAAAAGTGGCACCATTTTAAAGATTAAACTTTTATCTTTAAATTGATACCAAATTCATTTAAATCACACCAGTATTTAAAAAGATATCCCGGCTGATGTGAAGAAGTAACGAAAAAGACATGTATGAACTGTTTGATACGTCGCGAGTTGCGGCCTATTTACCCCCTATAAAAGCACGCGTTTTCGGATTTTTGCTTTCACACGTTGATTCATACACATCTCCGCTTCTTTTGACACTTTACCTGGGATTCTACACCTTCAGAAGCAGCACAAATCGTTGCACTATTGCAAGAAGGGCTCAGCCAGCGGGCTGTCGCACGTCAGCGCCACATAAGCCAGTCCTGGGTTTCGAAAGTTTTAAGACGCTTTCGGGAGACTGGTGGCTTTATCCCGAGACCAAGTTCTGAACAGCGCCGGTGCACATCGCAGAGGGAAGACCGTTTTTTCATGTCAACCTCTCTATGAAATCGTCATTTGACTGGAATCGACGTCCAGCAAGAGCTCAGAAATGTTCGTAGGATAGCTGTTAGCGAGTAGACAGTTTGTCTAAGACATAAGCAATAGAATTTAACTCCAAAAAGACCTGCCACAGGCTCGAAACTGACGGCAGGTCACGATAAGCACGCTTTCAATTTGCTCGTAAAAGTTTAATCTTTAAAATGGTGCCACTTTTTTTGTTCCTAACAAATTCGTTAGTACACAAGATCGCGTGAAAACAACTTCGTGTAAGTGATTCCATACTTTTGCTCGCGAGTGTATAAGGAACATACAGACGGACAGACAGACACAAAAATTTTACTGATTGCATTTTTGGCATCAGTATCGATCACTAATCACCCCCTGATAGTTATTTTGAAAATATATTTCATGTATAGAATTCTGTCCGTCTGTATGTTCCTTATAGAAACAAAAACTACTCGACGGATTTTAACGAAACTTGGTACAATTATTCTTCATACACCTGGGCAGGTTATAGTTTACTTAGGAATTCCCACGAGAACAGGAATTAGCGGGAAAATCCTTTTGTATGAAAAATCTAAACGCTTAACGGAAGTTAGACGCTTGGAATTTGGCATGTAGGTACCTTAGTAAACTCAAAGCTTAGTTACAACAAGGAATTCCCGAAATTCCCACAGGAATTAGCGGGAAAATCCTTTTGTATCAAAAATCTAAACCGCTTAAAGTAGACCTGAAGTGATGCAGTGACCGCGCGCTCTCCGCCCTCTATCTCGAAAACGGTTCACCGTATAAAAAAAGTTTTTAAAAAAATTTTGTAGAGAATTTAGTATTCTACAATATTGATAATAAATACAAATAGCAAAAAACCCATAGGAAATGAGATATTTCTAAAAAAAGCGCAAAAAAACCGATTTTTGTGACCGTTGACCTTGAAATTTAATAGTTGCATACACCCTACCATATGTAGGTTTTGAGACAACTTTTAGGGTGTCAATATACACGTATTTACAGACTTACAGCTGGGTATCTCGAATTCCGAGGTGAACTTACTATAATGACTGGACTATTAGATGAAATTCACACACAAAAGTAATCAAAATATGTGCTCATTATCCACTGCGGTATCAGTACTCAACGTTCGAATAATCTTTAGCACTACGCATGCAATGTAAACTGTTTACGTTATGACGTCTGCAGCAATGTGTTCTGTTTTTGGGCATATTGCTGCGACACCGGCCACGCCCCCTTGTCACATATTATCCCTTTAGTTTCTGTGATCTATGGTTGTGACAATGACAAAAATATTTTATTAGGTCTAGCGCTAGACCTATAGTACCTTGACTGAGTTATGCGCTACACCTATAGCACCACTGACTGAATGATACGCTAGACCTATAGCACCACTGACTGAGTTATGCGCTAGACCTATAGCACCACTGACTGAGTTATGCGCTAGACCTATAGCACCACTGACTGAGTTATGCGCTAGACCTATAGCACCACTGACTGAATGATACGCTAGACCTATAGCACTACTGACTGGGCTATGCGCTAGACCTATAGCACCACTGACTGAGTCATGCGCTAGACCTATAGCACCACTGACTGAGTCATGCGCTAGACCTATAGCACCACTGACTGAGTTATGCGCTAGACCTTAGTAACACTGACTGACTTATGCGCTAGACCTATAGCACCACTGACTGAGTTATGCGCTAGACCTATAGCACCACTGACTGAGTTATGTGCTAGACCTATAGCGCCACTGACTGAGTTATGCGCTAGACCTATAGCAAAACTGACTGATGCGCTAGACCATTGGTTTCTAAAGTGGGGGGAGGCGCAATGACCTTTAAACGAACCTGCGACCGCTGAGAAAATGCATTCCAGACTGCTCGATACGACATGCATTTTTGTACGGTCGAAAGAGGGCGCGTCTCAAATAAGTTTGGGAACCAAATGCGCTAGACCTATAGTACCTTTGTAGTTTGTAGACACTTGCTTAAACTCAACATATTTACTTACCTTCAGATTAAACTTGGCGCCGAACCGATGGTACCAGTCAGCGAAAACGACGTCAGCCAACGCGTCTTTAGGCAGCAGGTACACAGCGCGACCACCGCTGTTGGCTGATAGCAGCCGCAGTAGTGAACTCCGCCAACTCAGCGATCACTAACTTCTCAAGTACCTTTACGGTTACTCCTAAGGTGGCGATTCGAGTCGCTACAGACACAAGCGACCGAGACGGGAGACTGCGATCGTTATTTAGAATATAATAGAATAGAAAGTATTTGTCTCAAAACAGGTTTCATTTATAGTCTGGTCCGTGAGCACGTAGAATTTTTTCCAATGACTCCTAGCTACCCATCCTTATCGCTCGCGCGTAATTATATTGCTGTCGCGACTGTGCGACTGGCACCCGCAGTGAGTGTGCGAGCGCGATAGCAACATAATTACGCGCGAGCGATAAGGATGGGTAGCTAGGGGTCATTGGACAAAATTCTACGTGTCAAAATTCATAGGTATCTATCTCCCGTCTCTGTTTCTCTTGCGACGCTTATAAATACATGGCCTAAAGTCAAGTAGCATTGACATATTACGTGACAGAGCATAGAAATCTGAAGTTTCGCTAACATTTGACGTGACAAAAACACCCTCACGCGGCTCCATACCTTAGGCACTGACTGAATTATGCGCTAGACCTATAGCACCACTGACTGAGTTATGCGCTAGACCTATAGCACCACTGACCGAGTAATACGCTAGACCTATAGCACCACTGACCGAGTTATGCGCTAGACCTATAGCACCGCTGACCGAGTTATGCGCTAGACCTATAGCAAAACTGACTGATGCGCTAGACCATTGGTTTCTAAAGTGGGGGGAGGCGCAAAGACCTTTAAACGCGGGCCATATGTGTACTTAAGTATAAAAAACCTGCGACCGCTGAGAAAATGCATTCCAGACTGCTCGATACGACATGCATTTTTGTACGGTCGAAAGAGGGCGCGTCTCAAATAAGTTTGGGAACCAAATGCGCTAGACCTATAGTACCTTTGTAGACACTTGCTTAAACTCAACATATTTACTTACCTTCAGGTTGAACTTGGCGCCGAACCGATGGTACCAGTCAGCAAACACAACGTCAGCCAACGCGTCTTTAGGCAGCAGGTACACAGCGCGACCACCGCTGTTGGCCGACAGCAGACGCAGTAGTGCTAACTCAGCGATCACTAACTTCTTAAGTACCTTTACGGTTACTCCTAAGGTGGCGATTCGAGTCGCTACAGAGACAAGCGACCGAGACGGGAGACTGCGATCGTTATTTAGAATAGAATAGAATAGAAAGTATTTGTCTCAAAACAGGTTTCATTTACAGTTTTATCACAGATTTGACACAGGTCTTTATCTCCCGTCTCTGTCTCTCTCGCGACGCTTATACATGGCCTAAAGTCAAGTAGCATTGACATAAAATATTATGACGTGACAGAGCACAGAAATATGAAGTTTCGCTGACATTGACGTCACAAAAAACAGCCTCGCGCGCCTCTCCCATACCTCAGGCACTGACTGAGTTATGCGCTAGACCTATAGCACCACTGACTGAGTGATGTGCTAGACCTATAGCACCACTGACTGAGTGATGTGCTAGACCTATAGCACCACTGACTGAGTGATGTGCTAGACCTATAGCACCACTGACTGAGTGATGTGCTAGACCTATAGCACCACTGACTGAGTTATGCGCTAGACCTATAGTAGCTTGACTGAGTTATGCGCTAGACCTACAGCACCACTGACTGAGTTATGCGCTAGACCCATAGTACCACTGACTGAGTTATATGCTAGACCTATAGCACCACTGACTGAGTTATGCGCTAGACCTATATCATCACTGAGTTATGTGCTAGACCTATAGCACCTTTTTAGTAACTTCGCTTTTACATACCTTCAAGTTGAACTTGGCGCCGAACCGATGGTACCAGTCAGCAAATACAACGTCAGCCAACGCGTCTTTAGGCAGCAGGTACACAGCGCGACCGCCGCTGTTGGCCGACAGCAGACGCAGTAATGCCAACTCAGCGATCACTAACTTCTCAAGTACCTTTGTACGGTTACTCCTAAGGTGGCGATTCGCATCGCTACAGACACAAGCGACCGAGACGGGAGACTGCGATCGTTATTTAGAATAGAATAGAATAGAAAGTATTTGTCTCAAAACAGGTTTCATTTACAGTTTTATCACAAATTTGACATAGGTCTCTATCTCCCGTCTCTGTCTCTCTCGCGACGCTTATACATGGCCTAAAGTCAAGTAGCATTGACATAATTATGACGTGACAGAGTATAGAAATCTAAAGTTTCGCTGACATTTGACGTCACAAAAAACACCCTTCAGGCACTGAGTTATGCGCTAGACCTATAGCACCACTGACTGAGTTATGCGCTAGACCTATAGCACCATTGACTGAGTTATGCGCTAGACCTATAGCACCATTGACTGAGTTATGCGCTAGACCTATAGCACCACTGACCGAGTTATGCGCTAGACCTATAGCATCACTGACTGAGTTATGCGCTAGACCTATAGCACCACTGACTGAGTTATGCGCTAGACCTATAGCACCACTGACTGAGTTATGCGCTAGACCTATAGCACCACTGACTGATTTATACTCTAGACCTATAGCACCTTTTTAGTAAATTCTCTTTTACATACCTTCAGGTTGAACTTGGCGCCGAACCGATGGTACCAGTCAGCAAACACAACGTCAGCCAACGCGTCTTTAGGCAGCAGGTATACAGCGCGACCACCGCTGTTGCCTGATAGCAGACGCAGTAGTGCCAACTCAGCTATCACTGATTTGCCGGAGCCCGACGGCGCACCGACGAATACGTTGTCGTCCGAGTTGTAGACTGCGTTGAACACCTGGTGGAGATGATGTTAGTTATTATACCGGCGAAGTTTGTACCGCCTATGTTCGGGAGAAATAATGTAGGATCGTAATGGTGAAAGAATTTTTTAAATCGGTCCAAAAGTTTTGGAGCCTATTCAATACGAACAACCATTATGATTTTAATATGAAAATATCTCATAAATGGTTGACTTTTACATAAGTAAATTGGCTGCAAATGACTTGAACACAGCGTCAAATAGTGACACCCAAAGTAGCCAATAAGTTCGCAACACGTCTTTGTTACAATTGGAATAAGGTTGTGTTGTCAACTTTTTGGCCACTTTACGAACGAACACGAACACGAACTATGTGACACTGACTGTAATAAAGTCCCTTACAAGGATGTTCACTAAAGTCCGGTCGCCGAGCAGATAGAATTTCGTCCAATGACCCCAAGTTATCCATCCTTATCGCTCGCGTGTGATTATATTGCTGTCACGCTCGCACACACGCTGCGGCCGCCCGTCGCACAGTCGCGACAGCAATATAATTACTTGCGAGCAATAAGAATAGCTTGGGGTTATTGAACGAAATTCTATCTGCTCGGCGACCGGACTTTAGTAACGTCACCGTGTTTATTTTAGCTGTTTCTTACCTGTGTCTGCACAGGGTTGAACTGCGGGAATATGTCGCTATACAGCGCCTCGTATTCAGGGTTCCGTAACGCTGATATAGGCAGCGGTTGGAGGTCCAACATCCTTGTAAGGGACATCCTTGAGTGTCACGAACTATTTGACGCTGACTGTACTAGTCCCTTAAAAGGATGTTCATCAAAGTCCGGTCGCCGAGCAGATAAAATCTCGTCCAACGACCCCAAGCTACCCATCCTTATCGCACGCGTGTGATTATATTGCTATCGCGCTCGCACACTCACTGCGGCCGCCCGTCGCACAGTCGCGACAGCAATATAATTACTTGCGAGCAATAAGAATGGCTTAGGGTCATTGGACGAAATTCTATCTGCTCGGCGACCGGACTTTAGTAACGTCACTCTATAAATTCCAGCTGTTTCTTACCTGTGTCTGTACAGTGTTGAACTGCGTGAATATGTCGCTATACACCGTCGCAGTCGCCACAGCAATATAATTACGCGCGAGCGATAAGGATGGGCTTGGGGTCATTGGACGAAATTCTATCTGCTCGGCGACCGGACTTTAGTGACGTCTCCCTGTATATTTTAGCTGTTTCTTACCTGAGTCTGCACAGGGTTGAACTGTGGGAATATGTCGCTATACAGCGCTTCGTATTCAGGGTTCCGTAACGCTGATATAGGCAGCGGTTGGAGGTCCAATAGCTCTGTGGGCGGGAGGTTCTTCTCAGGCAGTATGAGGTGACGGAACGACACTGGTAGCTGGGTTTCGGAGGCTATCCATCTGTAAATATAACAATAATGTTATATTAGCTGTACCTGCGACTTCGTACGCGTGAAAATCTATAAAAGCGAAAGGTCACTGACTGACTCACTCACTCGTCACGAAATCTCAGAAACTACAAGTGCTAGATGTCTCAAATTTTGCATGGGGGTTCCTTTTAGAACGTAGTTGCTCACTAAGACGGGATTTTGCAAAATTCAACCCCCGGGGTCCACGCGTACGAAGTCGCGGGCGGCCGCTAGTTATTAGTATAAGTAGGAAACAGACACACCTTTAGCTTTTTTTGTTGTCTGTATTATTGTATTTCATGTTGATAGCACAATGAATAAATAAATACAAAGGAAGACTCACCTGTCTGACACGACTCGCAAGAAGTACTGTGGCGGCAACGGCTCGAAGACTGGCACGAAGAGTTTCACCTAAACAAAAAATAAAGTGTTTATAGTCCCACTGCTGGGCAATGGCCTCATCTTAGCTGTGGGATGGAGTTATATTCCACTACGCAGACTCAGTGCGGATTCAAGAGGAGGTAAGGTAAAAACTATGCACATTTGTTTAAGCTAAATTGAAATTTTGAGGTGGTTGGCTGACACCAATGTCATAATTTGCGTACCTATATGCTTTCTCAGTAAAGGTCATAGCAGACTTACAAACTCGGAAAGGGATCGACACCGAATCGCCTTTCGCGCGCTGTCAACCGCGAGGCGACGCGTTTACATTACGGCGCGGATAAGTGTGCGTTGCAGTATAGTTTCATACAAAGAATACCAACCGCCTCGAGCTGATTCGGTTAAGTCACCTTTCCGAGTTGATATGTGCTACGCACTAGCGGCGTAAGGGGGGGGCGGTGGGGGCGGACCGCCCCGGGTGCCAAGCCTCAGGGGGTGACACAAGTCGCGCAGATTTGTACTGATTAACGGATCTGATGAACTACTGATTGAAGTCTGGGGTCTATCTCATGATACGGGGGGTGCGATTGTCTTTCAATCTTCGAATCGTTAGGTAACCCCAAAATCCTGGGGGTAGGGGGTGCCTTAGGACTTATGACGGGGGGGGGGGGGGGGGTGATCGCCCCGGGTGCCAGCCCATGCTACGCCGCCACTGGTGCTACGTCCTCTATACGTAATAACAGGCCTGTTCATCTCCGCGAGTTTGCATCGAAACAAAACACGCGCGACTACACCTCTTGAGATATCTAATCGACAAGACGCACGCACGTGTATTCTTCACCCATTTGCATTGTAAAAACAATAAACTATGTAATGTTGCTCGACTCTTGAGACAAGCTAAATTACACCAATTTGTTAACGACATTGAGCATACATTTTTATAAATGCCTTCGCTAAGAAAACCTTCTGTACGTGTAAAGCCCGGTCTGTGAGCACGTAGAATTTTGTCCAATGACCCAAAGCTACACATCCTTATCGCTCGCGCGTTATTATATTGCTGTCGCGACTGTGCGACGAACGCCCGCAGTGAGTGTGCGAGCGCGACAGCAACATAATTAAGCGCGAGGGATAAGGATGGGTAGCTTGGGGTCATTGGACAAAATTCTACGTGCTCAGAGACCGGGCTTTAGTAGGTATTGAGCTATTCTACAAAACGAATGTAAATTTATTAGTCGAGGTCTATTAGTTCCGACGTTATTGTAGAGCAAAGAGACGCCCTCACATCGCTCGCATTTTTAGACAGTTTTAAGACATACCTGATGCTCGTCCTTGCAGTACTTCTGCTTGAGCAGGAAGTACTCGTGATGCAGGATCACCTCGGAATCCACATCCTCCACCAGGATCCAGAAGGCTTCCGACTGGCCGTGGACCTGTAGACAAAACATACTAAGTAAAAAAATAAATTAAGTTTTTTATTCTTTCACTGTAACGTGTCTCAACTCGGGCATGTCTAGTCTAAAGTTCGGTCGCCGAGAACATGGAATTTCGTTCAATGACTCCAAGCTACCCATCCTTATCGCTCGCGCGTAATTATATTGCGATCGCGCTCGCACACTCACTGCGGCCGTCCGTCAGTCGCGACAGCAATATAATTAATTATGCATGAGGGATAAGGATGGGTATCTTGACGTCATTGGACGAAATTCTATCTGCTATGCGACCGGACTTTAGTTGGAATATCGGCCACATTTCCAGCTACCCATTTCCGGTTATGTCGTCTCGTTCTATCGCAAAGAATCACCATGGGAATGACAGCTAGCGACTGTGACAGTAATGTCAGAGACAGTGAATGACTGTGACGGTGACATTAAAAACACTCACTTTGATTATGGTCATGGTCATGGCCATGATTATGAATTTACCTTGTCGTCCCACTGGAAGTCCGGAGTGATCGTCAGTTCCACCCTCAATGTAGACCTGGAGATGGGCTGGATATTACCGTGATAGCTAGCTAGCAACTGTAACAGTAGTGTCAGTGACAGAGACAGTGACTGACAGTGTGAGACTGTGACGGTGACATTAAAAACACTCACTTTAATTATGGTTTTGGTCATGGTCATGGTCATGGTTATGGTCTTGGTTATGGTCATGGCCATGATTACGACGACGATTGCCCTTACCTTATCGTCCCACTGGAAGTCCGGCGTGACCGTCAGTCCCACTCTAAGCGTGGAGCTGGTGATAGGCTGGATGTGCGGCCAGCTCCAGCTGCGGGGACTGGTGCACGTGCTTGTGGATCATCGCGCCGAGTTGTGTTACAGGGAGTTACTCACCTGGCTGGCTGTGACAGCGATACAAGTGACAGAGACAGAGTGACAGCGATTGTGAGTGACAGTGACAGTAAGTGACTGTGACATTAACTAACGAAGACAGAGACAGAGTGACAGTGACTGTGAGTGACAGAGACAATGACTGAGACAGTTAGTGACAGTGACAGTAAGTGACAGTGACAGAGTGACAGAGACAGTTAAAGACAGTGACTGTGCGAGTTACTGACAGCGACAAAGTGACAGTAAGTGACCGTGACAGCTAACGACAGTGACAGGTAGCGACAATGACAGTAAGTGACCGTGACAGCTAGCGACAGTGACAGTAATTGACCGTGACAGCTAGCGACTGTGACATCAGTGTCAGTGACAGAGATAGTGAATGACAGTGTTCGACTGTGACGGTGACATTAAAAATACTCACCTTGATTATGGCCATGGTTATGGTCATGGTCATGGCCACGATTATAATCATGATAATGTCTTCAATTAGCTTACCTTGTCGTCCCACTGGAAGTCCGGCGTGACCGTCAGTCCCACTCTAAGCGTGGAGCTGGTGATAGGCTGGATGTGCGGCCAGCTCCAGCTGCGGGGACTGGTGCACGTGCTTGTGGATCATCGCGCCGAGTTATGTTACAGGGAGTTACTCACCTGGCTGGCTGTGACAGTGATACGAGTGACAGAGACAGAGTGACAGCGACTGTGAGAGTTACTGACAGCGACAAAGTGACAGTTAGTGACCGTGACAGCCAACGACAGTGACAGTAAGTGACAGTGACAGTAGTGTCAGTGATAGAGACAGTAAATGACAGTGTGCGACTGTGACGGTGACTCACCTTGATTATGGTCATATTCATGATTATGGTCATGGTTACGAAAATGGTTATGGTCATGGTCATGATCATGATTATGCCCTCACCTTGTCGTCCCACTGGAAGTCCGGCGTGACCGTCAGTCCCACTCTAAGCGTGGAGCTGGTGATAGGCTGGATGTGCGGCCAGCTCCAGCTGCGGGGACTGGTGCACGTGCTTGTGGATCATCGCGCCGAGTTGTGTTACAGGGAGTGACTCACCTGGCTGGCTGTGGCAGCGATACGAGTGACAGAGACAGAGTGACAGCGACTGTGAGTGACAGTGACTGTGAGTTACTGACAGCGACAAAGTGACAGTTAGTGACAGAGACAACGAGTGACAGGAAGTGACCGTGACAGCTAGCGACAGTGACAGTAAGTGACCGTGACAGCTAGCGACAGTGACAGCTAACAACAGTGACAGTAGTGACCGTGACAGCTGGCGACAGTGACAGTAAGTGACCGTGACAGTAGTGTCAGTGACAGAGAAAGTGTGTGACTGTGACGGTGACATTAAAAATACTCACCTTGATTACCTTGATGGTCATGGTTATGGTATACTATGGATACTACGATTGCCCTTCCCTTATCCTATTGGAAGTCCGGAGTGATGGTAAGGTCCACCCTCAATGTGGAGCTGGTGATGGGCTGAATATGACCATGACAACTAGCTAGCGACTGTGACAGTAATGTCAGAGACAGGGAATGACGGTGATATTAATAATAATCACCTTGATTATGGTCATGGTCATGATTATGGTCATGATTATGAATTTACCTTGTCGTCCCACTGGAAGTCCGGAGTGATCGTCAGTTCCACTCTAAGCGTGGACCTGGTGATAGGCTGGATATGTGTGGCCAGCTCTAGCTTAGGGAACTGGTGCACGTGCTTGTGTATCATCTTGCCCAGTTTAGGTGCGCGCACCAATTCTCCTATTTCGTTGGGACCTAACTCGTACAGTTTCTCCCAGGGGAAGTTCTTTTTTTCTAGCTTCTTTATGACCTGTGAAACAAATAATAATATTATAATATCCACAGGGTTGCATGATTTAAATCACGATTTATATTGCATGATTTTTTTAATAAAAATCACTGATTTAAATCAAAGGCAGAAAATGGAATTAATTAAAGGCTGGGAGTTTATATTCGTTCGTTTCGTTTTCAGCCAAATGACGTCCACTGCTGGACAAAGGCCTCCCCCAAGGTTTTCCACAATGATATTATATTAATCAACTGTAATGTTCGAAAACAATGTTAATATAGGTGTTAATGTATGAAATTGATGTTTTGAATAGAGAATCAGAAAAAATATTTTTTCCGTACAAACATGTTTGCGATTTTTTAGATAACCACACAATTTATTTTTTTTGGTGGTGTTGCCAGCTCTATACACCAATTCTTCGTATAGCCTGACCAGGAACATAAAAACCCTTGCCATGTTGCGGAAAACTAATGGTACTAATTTCTTTTAATGGCAACAGCCCCCCTAGACAAAACGCACTTTTTGATCGAATCGAAAATCGAATCCGTCAAAACTCCATACAAAAAAGGGGCTTTTCGACCACTTTGCGACTGGTTTGCGATTATAATTTGCACTTTGTCTAGACCCACAGTAACTGAAAACTTCATTGACATGTCACCTTGCATGTCAGTCTATTGCTGTCAAAGTGTAAACAAACTTTATTTTAAATGTGCGCAATTGATTTTGTGAATTAAATTGCTAAAATCTTTTTATAGTCGTGAAAGAAAAGTGGTTCACAATGTGTTAAAGTATTTATCGAAGAGAAATACTAAGGGTTCGGACAATATTTTCATTGAATAATATTTCCGACAAAGGTTGTCAAATTGACTGACATGTTTATCGTATAGTACAGTCCACTATGAAAATTAGCTGTGGTTTGTTTCAAATACCTATTTTAAAGTTTCTTGTCACTTTCTAAGTGTTGAATTTTATGGAATTGGGAAAGAAGTACCGAGTTTGAAGCGTTCATGAGCAGACATTGCAGTTGAATATTCAAGTTCTGAATTTGATTATTGATGAATAATAAAATAAATCATACTAACTCGATTGATGGTTTCATTTAATTTATTTAAACCAGGTTACCTATAATAATATTTTTTCGTTAATTTATGAAAATATCAAATTAGCCCGTAATCCTGAATCCCGATACATAAAGTTAGCCTATTAATTTAACACAGGTACGACTGTACTCAGTGTTGCACTATCAAATGCAATTGACGCGCCTCTATGCCAGGGTTTTTATGTTCCTGGTCAGGCTATAAATAAAAATGTTTTCCGTAAGAAAAACTAAAGAAAAGATCGCAAGACGTAATAAAAATCGAAAAAATCAAATAAATCAAAAAAATCGTGATTTTTTCAAAAAAATCTGATTTTTTTGATTAAAATAAATAAATCATGATTTCTTTCCACCCTGAATATCCATCGACAATTAATACTCCCGCAGACTAAAGACTTAGTCGGCCGACAGTTGAGTGGCTTCCAATATGTTTGCAGAATCGGTCGATAGTGGTGGAGGCGCATAAGGAAAGAATGAAAGATATTTCTTATTCATTTAACAAATACATGCAGTGAGGGCCAAGAACTTTATCACTAGACCACCAACTTTATAAGGCAGTGGGAATATAGGTCCCACCCACCATGTTTGAACGTTACTCGCTTGTTTTAAGGTCCAAAAACAATGAAAAATTTGATATAGTTATAACTGTTAAAGTTTAAACCCTTTATAGGGCTCTGTACCATCATAATTGGAACGTTACTCGCTTATTATACAGTGAAAAACTCAATTTCCAATGGCGCAGTTCCACTATGCGGGAAATTGAACAAAACGCACGTACACCGGAGTATTGGCGATGCACGGCGAAAGTAACTGAAGTGCGTGTTTACACTACATGTCTCGATCAATGTAGCATAGTGTAACTGCGCCACAAAATGTAACTTACTTCTTCAGGCATCTTCCTGAACTGTCTCAACGGCGACATAGACTGCCACATGCGTCGGTCCACCATTTTGCATAGAGCTAGCGTCTTGTCCACTAATTGTGCCCAGCCTGAGGACAAAAATGTTTTATTGTAAGAGACGATTGTTTAGTTTTTAGAAAATTGCAGATTAGTAAATAAAAGGATAAGATACAGAATGTCCCATAAAGGCCCTGCCAAACTTACAGACTAAAAGATTACCAACTAGATTCTAAACCAAAAAAAAGACTATTCTGAAGCACATCAGAAGTCTCGCTGACGTTTGACGTCACAAATACATAGAAGCACAACCGGAAGACGTGTTGCGGCCAGGCCTCCCACTAGGTGATCTGGTGAAGGTCGCGGGAGGTCTGGATGCAGGCAGCGCAGGACCGGTCTTTGTGGAAATCCTTGGGGGAGGCCTTTGTCCAGCAGTGGACGTCATTCGGCTGAAACGAACCTGCCGCTTCCATACCTCAGGCACTGGACTCAGTTAAAAGACCTAGAATAGCCAGTTCTGTGGTTGAAGACTCCTGGTGAAGCTCGCTTCCAATTCCTATCAGGTGTCAATGTGATGCAGGTCGTTGTGGATAAAAATACCATTTTCCTCTGGTAAATTAGAGAGGGTCGTGCTCCTGCAGTGTAGAATAGATGATCTGATAATATCGTACAACCCGGTCAAGTTAACTGCGCACCTAGCGGCCATGACGTCACATCGACGCTCTGGTGCGGACTGGACGAACGCGGGGAGGTGTGCGGGTGAGAGCGAGGAAGTCGCATTCCAGCGAGCTGCGTAGTTAAAGGTTATTAAAACCTTTGTTTGTCACCATCCGCTTTGCAATGAAGGGAAGTCGAAACTTAACTTCGAACTCCTATGTTCTTCTGAATAATTTCGTTGCTAGTCCAGTCATTTAAGCTTAAATTAGGTAAGAATCTCGGAATTAGAGATACCCAGCTGTAAGTCTGTAAATACTTGTATATTGACACCCTAAAAGTTGTCTCAAAACCTACATATGGTAGGGTGTAAGCAACTATTAAATTTTAAGGTCAAAGGTCACAAAAATCGGTTTTTTGCGCTTTTTTTGGAAATATCTCATTTCCTATGGGTTTTTTGCTATTTGTATTTATTATCAATATTGTAGAATACTAAATTCTCTACAAATTTTGTTTAAAAAAATTTTTTATACGGTGAACCGTTTTCGAGATAGAGGGCGGAGAGCGCGCGGTCACTGCATCACTTCAGGTCAACTTAAGCGGTTTAGGTTTTTCATACAAAAGGATTTTCCCGCTAATTCCCGTGGGAATTTCGGTAATTACTTGTTGTAAATAAGCTTTACCTAAGTTTACTAAGGTACCTACATGCCAAATTTCAAGCGTCTAACTTCCGTTAAGCGTTTAGATTTTTCATACAAAAGGATTTTCCCGCTAATTCCTGTTCCCGTGGGAATTCCTAAGTAAACTATAACCTGCCCAGGTGTATGAAGAATAATTGTACCAAGTTTCGTTAAAATCCGTCGAGTAGTTTTTGTTTCTATAAGGAACATACAGACGGACAGACAGACAGACAAAAATTTTACTGATTGCATTTTTGGCATCAGTATCGATCACTAATCACCCCCTGATAGTTATTTTGAAAATATATTTCATGTATAGAATTCTGTCCGTCTGTATGTTCCTTATAGAAACAAAAACTACTCGACGGATTTTAACGAAACTTGGTACAATTATTCTTCATACACCTGGGCAGGTTATAGTTTACTTAGGAATTCCCACGGGAACAGGAATTAGCGGGAAAATCCTTTTGTATGAAAAATCTAAACGCTTAACGGAAGTTAGACGCTTGAAATTTGGCATGTAGGTACCTTAGTAAACTTAGGTAAAGCTTATTTACAACAAGTAATTACCGAAATTCCCACGGGAATAAGCGGGAAAATCCTTTTGTATGAAAAACCTAAACCGCTTAAGTTGACCTGAAGTGATGCAGTGACCGCGCGCTCTCCGCCCTCTATCTCGAAAACGGTTCACCGTATAAAAAAAGTTTTTAAACAAAATTTGTAGAAAATTTAGTATTCTACAATATTGATAATAAATACAAATAGCAAAAAACCCACAGGAAATGAGATATTTCTAAAAAAAGCGCAAAAAACCGATTTTTGTGACCGTTGACCTTGAAATTTAATAGTTGCTTACACCCTACCATATGTAGGTTTTGAGACAACTTTTAGGGTGTCAATATACACGTATTTACAGACTTACAGCTGGGTATCTCGAATTCCGAGGTGAACTTACTATAATGACTGGACTATGCGGGTCTAATGATACTTTAACTTTCCCCCGGGACAAACTTGACCTTCACTGGTTGGGTTATTGGCGGTCAAGCTGTAGATCCTGGCAACACAGGAGTTGCAGCGGTGGGAACGAGAGGTGGAAATAGTCCCAAGCTGCGCAGGTAACTTTTTTTTTATGCATAACAAGGCAGGTATTTGACCACAATCGCACCAGATTTTGAGTGGGATGCAGTCTTGAGACTTGTCAGTAAGACTTGAGTTGTGACTCACCTCTATGCAGCACGATCTCGAATATCGCCCTCAGCAGGCGGCAAGCAGACTGGGTCACGTACACCATGTCAGCCATTAGCGCGAACCCTTCCAGCTTCAGCTGGGATATGTACACACGGCCACACTGTTAACTATCCATTCCCGTTTTTGCTCTCGCTCTCATCAAATGGTGATTCTTTGCGATAGAACGAGACGATATGACAGGCAATGGATAGTTAACACTGTTGCCGATGGTAGGCTTGTAGCAGCACTACGGCCAGCTGCGTTACACAAGACTGCCTCTGGCGGAGTGACCGCGCAAGACACTGGCGGCCATTTTAGACCGTAACTTGGACACTAGCGGCCATTTTAGACAGAAGTTTAGACGCTGGCTGCCATTTCAGGCAGTAGTTTAGGACACTGGCGGCCATTTTAGACACTAGCGGCCATTTTAGACGCTTGTTAAAACACTAGCGGCCATTTTAGACACTTGTTTAGACACCAGTGACCATTTTAGACACTATAGGCCATTTCAGACAGTTGCTCAGACAGAAGCGGCCATTTTAGACATTAGGGGCCATATTAGCCACTTAATTAAACACTAGCGGCCATTTTAGACACTTGTTTAGACACTGGCGACCATTTTAGACACTATAGCGACAATTTTAGACACTGGCGACCATTTTAGACACTATAGCGACAATTTTAGACACTGGCGACCATTTTAGACACTAACAACCATTTTAGACACTTCTTTAGATACTAGCGGCCATTTTAGACACTATCAACCATATAAGACACTCACCTCTATGCAGCACGATCTCGAATATCGCCCTCAGCAGGCGGCAAGCAGACTGGGTCACGTACACCATGTCAGCCATTAGCGCGAACCCTTCCAGCTTCAGCTGGGATATGTACGCTTGTAAGAGGACGTTGATCTTCGCTGAAGGCTCTTCTATGCTCTCGCCAAAGGTACGGCCATGTGAGACACTGGCGACCATGCAAGCCACTATCGACCATTTTAGACACTAGCAACCATGTTAGACACTAGCGCCTATTTTAGACACCAGTAGCCATTTTAGACACTATCGACCATTTAGACACCAGCGTCTATTTTAGACACTAGCGTCCATTTTAGACACTAGCGTCCGTTTTACACAATATCAACCATTTAAGCTACAGCTGCAGCAGTAGTTCAGACACTGGCGGCCATTTTAAACACTTCTTTGGACACTAGCGGCCATTTTAGACACTTGTTTAGACACTAGCGGCCATTTTAGACACTTGTTTAGTTACTAGCGGTCATTTTAGACACTAGATTAGACACTGACGACAATGTTAGACACTATCAACAATTTAAGACACTCACCTCGATGCAGCACGATCTCGAATATCGCCCTCAGCAGGCGGCAAGCAGACTGGGTCACGTACACCATGTCAGCCATTAGCGCGAACCCTTCCAGCTTCAGCTGGGATATGTACGCTTGTAAGAGGACGTTGATCTTCGCTGGAGGCTCTTCTATGCTCTCGCTAAAGACTTGGCCATGTGAGACACTGGCGACCATGCAAGCCACTATCGACCATTTTAGACACTAGCGACCATGTTAGACATTAGCGACCATGTTAGACACTAGCGGCCATGTTAGACACTTGTTTAGACACCAGTAGCCATTTTAGACACTATCGACCATTTAGACACTAGCGTCCATTTTAGACACTAGCGGCCATTTTAGACACAAGCGACCATTTTAGACACTTGTTTAGACACTAACGACCATTTTAGACACTAGCGGCCATTTTAGACATTTTTTTAGACACCAGTGACCATTTTAGAGACTAGCGACCATTTTAGACACTTGTTTAGACACTAGCGGCCATTTAAGACACCTTATTAGACACTAGCGTTCATTTTAGACACTTGTTTAGACACTGGCGACCATTTTAGACACTCACCTCTATGCAGCACGATCTCGAATATCGCCCTCAGCAGGCGGCAAGCAGACTGGGTCACGTACACCATGTCAGCCATTAGCGCGAACCCTTCCAGCTTCAGCTGGGATATGTACGCTTGTAAGAGGACGTTGATCTTCGCTGAAGGCTCTTCTATGCTCTCGCCAAAGGTACGGCCATGCAAGACACTGGCGACCTTGCAAGCTACTACGTTACGTTTTGCTTCTTGTGTGTCAATGTGTTTTGCAAATAAACCATTTATCTATCTATCTATCTATCTACTATTTGACCATTTTAGCGGCCATTCTAGACACTTGTTTAGACACTAACGTCCATTTAAGACACTTATTTAGACACTGGCGACCATTTTAGACACTAGCGGCCATTTAAGAATGTTGTTAAGAGACTATGGGACATTTAAGACAGTAATTTAGACACTATCAACCATTAAGACACGAGTTTAGACACCAGTAGCCATTTTAGGCACTTAAAACCATTTAGATATAAGCGTCCATTTTAGACACCAGTGTCCATTTTAGACACTGGCGACCATTTTAGACACTAGCGGCCATTTTAGACGCTTGTTAAAACACTAGCGGCCATTTTAGACACTTGTTTAGACACCAGTGACCATTTTAGACACTATAGGCAATATTAGACTCTTAATTAGACACTAGCGACCATTTTAGACACTAGTACAGACACTAGCGACCATTTTAGACACTAGTACAGACACTAGCGGCCATTTTAGACACTAGGGGCCATATTAGACACTTAATTAAACACTAGCGTCCATTTTAGACACTTGTTTAGACACTAGCGGCCATTTTAGACACTTAATTAGACACTAGCGACCATTTTAGACACTTCTTTAGAAAGTAGCGGCCATTTTAGACACTGGCGAACTCACCTCTATGCAGCACGATCTCGAATATCGCCCTCAGCAGGCGGCAAGCAGACTGGGTCACGTACACCATGTCAGCCATTAGCGCGAACCCTTCCAGCTTCAGCTGGGATATGTACGCTTGTAAGAGGACGTTGATCTTCGCTGAAGGCTCTTCTATGCTCTCCTTGATTGGGATCGGCACCTGCGGACAAAGGTAGATATTTTATATGATTTTCTTTTATTAATTAGGAGAAAAAAACTGGTGACAAAACATAAAATTATCAATTTTACATTTGCCAAAAGATTTTTCACAAATAGTTTTGAAATATTGAGAGTATTGTGAATTAAAGGAATTCATTATTATAATCTAAGGGAGTACTTTTAAGTCACAGACATGTTAGTTACGGAGCCACAGTGCCCATGTAAATCACGGAGCTACAGTAGCCATGTTAGCCACGGAGCCACGGTAGCCATGTTAGCCGCAGAGCCACGGTAGCCATGTTAGCCGCAGAGCCACGGTAGCCATGTAAGCCACGGTAGCCATGTTAGCCACGGTAGCCATGTTAGCCACGGTAGCCATGTTAGCCGCAGAGCCACAGTTGCCATGCCATGTAAGGCACGGTAGCCATATTAGCCACAGAGCCACGGTGGTCATGATAGCTACGGAGCCATGGTACCTATGTTAACCACGGAGTCACGGTGGCCATGTTAGCCACAGTGCCCAAGTTAGCCACGGAGCCACGGTACCCATGTTAACCACGGAGCCACGGTACCCATGTTAGCCACGGAGCCACGGTAGCCATGTTAGACACTAGCGGCCGAGCGAGACACGAGCGTCGATTTTACACAAGCCTCGCAGGCGCAGCAGTGGACGCTGTGCGGCCGGAGACACGCGGCGAGCGGCCGCGCTTGGTGGACTGACGACCGAGACACAGAGCGAGACACAAAGGCCGAGCGAGACACTAGCCTCCACTCTAGCCACTAGCGTTTACTCTAGCCACGTGGGTCCACTCTAGCCACGTGTGTCCACTCTAGCCACGTGGGACCACTCTATCCACGTGGGTCCACTCTAGCCACGTGGGTCCACTCTAGCCACGTGGGTCCACTCTAGCCATGTGGGTCCACTCTAACCACGTGGGTCCACTCTAGCCACGTGGGTCCACTCTAGCCACGTGGGTCCACTCTAGCCACGTGGGTCCACTCTAGCCACGTGGGTCCACTCTAGCCACTCACCCGCTCTATGAGCTTGTGCAGCTCGAGCTTTTCCTCTTCGCGCACCGCGACATGCCGGAACTCCGCCGACAGAGAAAACACTCGGAACAGCTCGATCTCGCCGAGCGTCCACTCTAGCCACGTGGGTCCACTCTAGCCACGTGGGTCCACTCTAGCCACTCACCCGCTCCATGAGCTTGTGCAGCTCGAGCTTTTCCTCTTCGCGCACCGCGACGTGCCGGAACTCCGCCGACAGAGAAAACACTCGGAACAGCTCGATCTCGCCGAGCGTCCACTCTAGCCACGTGGGTCCACTCTAGCCACGTGGGTCCACTCTAGCCACTCACCCGCTCCATGAGCTTGTGCAGCTCGAGCTTTTCCTCTTCGCGCACCGCGACGTGCCGGAACTCCGCCGACAGAGAAAACACTCGGAACAGCTCGATCTCGCCGAGCGTCCACTCTAGCCACGTGGGTCCACTCTAGCCACGTGGGTCCACTCTAGCCACTCACCCGCTCCATGAGCTTGTGCAGCTCAAGCTTTTCCTCTTCGCGCACCGCGACATGCCGGAACTCCGCCGACAGAGAAAACACTCGGAACAGTTCGATCTCGCCGAGCGTCGGCCGCAGCAGTTGGTTGTAGCATTGCATCGTTTCGTATGTGCAGTAGTAGTGGGATGCGATTCGGCCGAGTTCGGTCGGTTGGAAGTGGCCGGATTTGCGTTCGTATTTTATGAGGCCGGCTCTGGGAAAGAAGATTTTTCATTAGTTGAGACCCTTTTCTAGAAAGTTAAACATCAGGATATTTTGGTCTCCAATGCAGAAGCACGAGACTTTCTAATCAATGAACTACGAGGGACATGCCACGATGACCCAAACTTCATGATTTACCAACATTCTATCCTTTGTTGGGAGTATACGCTGACAAACTTTCAGCTTTTATAAAATGACGTAGGTCTAGCGTTCACCAGCTCTTAGTCTAATAATCTTTACTCAAAAATTGTATACTGACAAGTTTTACACCAACATAAAGAATGGTTTAATATTTATTTGCTTATCACATTGTAATACAGATGGTAATTAATACGAGTACAATAGAAGTACCTGGCACACACCATTTTATTACCATATTTAATAATTAATAATAGATCATATTTAAATCTTTTTTTTTTTCATAATAATATAAGCTCTTTTCCGTGAGAATCTGGCACGAATTTGCTTGCAAGAATAAACTCTGTCGACGTGATTTTTGATCTATGATTTATGAATGTTCCAGAAAATTCATTATTTTGTTTATTACAGTTAGATACTAAAGCCATGTAGGAGTTCGTTTTAGGCAGCCTTCGGGAGTGGACGTGCGCAACACGTGCGCTCCAGACGGTCCGACCCTAAAATTTAAAGGCACTTACAAAGCTCTATGGCGTTTGACGCCGACGCGACGGTGAAACCCAAATGTTCTAACAGTGAAAATTACCCGAAATCATAGTCGCGATTAACTATTAACATAGTCAGATGTGTAAAAATTAGTGGTATTTTTGAGTGAGAAATACTGTAGGTGAGAAAAAAGCTTCGAGTACACACCAGCAGCACAGCGCCTAAGCTAAAAGCCTACAAAACTAATCCGACGAAACCCGGTGAGATCTTTCCTTATCTTTCTTTCTTTATAAATATTTGGTGTCAATTATCTTGCCAAAAGCACCAAAGCAAACGCATAATTATGATCTAGTATTTTCATTTAAAAATATGTAACATAGATCGCAGTTTGTCAAATGAATAGCTCTAACTTTTGGTCCATAAACTTTACTTTTTTATTAATAATTTTGATACATACAGATTCTACATGTACTCTACATGTCTATATGTATTCTACTTCTTGCATGTCATTATAGTAAGTATAAATAATAATTGATAACAAAGAAAGATCCCTACAAAACTTTCACCAAACACATTCTATAAAAGACATCTATTGCACAAAATTTCAAAGCGCGTACCAAGAAAGGTCAACATCTGGTCGCCATAAAAAGTTTCCAAAAGCAATAAATATTTAACTTCACTATTGCACTACCATTAGTAGATGGGCACTTTATACACATTTGCCACGAAATACACAAAAAAAATTTGAAACAACAGAGATCCTTTGCTTTGCAAAAAAACTAATAGTCACATCTGCATGTCGTAAACCATTCAAAAGTACAACTCATACAAAAAAAGAGGTGGCCCGACTAACATTTTGTTGAAAGCAGGTTAAAAACAAAAGACTTGACAATACAAAATACAATTAACACCGTAGTCATAATTCACTAACCCTCTAGTTATAAGCCCCTTTTTACAGCTAAAAAATGAAGGCATACACTTTAAAACTACCTGGCGATGGAAAATATCGACTTGGAGAAAGAGCTTACCAAATCAATGAACCTATGTATCCCAGACTTGATCAAAAAGCGGCCAGACAAGATCTTGTACATTTTAACGAGAGAAATATACCTAGTGGATGAAACAAGTGAATCACCAATCAAAGAGCAGACCAGGTACCTGGAAAATCATCTAAGAAATCTTGAGCCTTAAAGAATCAGAATTTACTGCCATATTTACACATGCGTAGATAAATACTATCAGATAGAACATCAGCTTACCGGAATCGGAAAATTGAAAGAGTAATCGAACATACTACAGTTTTAAGAGACTTAAATGCGCTGAGAAGTTTAGGAATTTTGCAAAGGGTCTTCATCATAAACAGAAGAGAGATACTCCGCCTAAAAAACTAATTTAATAGCAAGAAAACTCAAAAACTGGAACCAAAACCATGCCATTGACCAATTAATAACGAAATCCTATAGGAACCACAAAATATTCAAATCGATTGGAGAAACTACGTATTCCAATAAGAAACTTCAGATCGCAAGCAATTTAACCTACAGTGTACACACAGCTCAACAAGCTCTGCTGCAACCTTGTCGGAAAACGGATTTCAACCAGAAAATTTGAAACTAATTAGATTTTTTTCAATGAGAATACATACTTTCACCAAGAGCATAAAAACCTAATCCAACGAGGCAGTTAGCATTGTCTTTTGCCTCGAGAGGACAATATCATGGATATCTTGAAGACATCGAAAAATAATTTAAGTACTAAAAGAAATTAAAAATATCCACCGAAAAAAAAATCCATGAAACAGTGAAGAAATAAAAACCTAATTGAAACGATGGAAGAAACCCAATGTATTAATCACCCTGCATAAAGATCATTGAACTAAAAAGAAATCATATTAGATTACACCAAGGCGAACCGTTTAATGTTAGGAAAATATGAACGCGCTCCTAAAAATGCCGTTTTTAGTGACCCGCCGTCCGCTTACCGCATCAAGCACAATCCAAGAAACGAAAGAGAGAAGACTAAATTAACCCACTATAAAATTAATTATATAAGAAAAGCAGCACAAGAAACACTAGATTATGGAAAAAATATGTCAAAAGACAGCGAAAAAGACGACAAAAACCCAGAACCGCATATATCGACGGAATAGTCAAAAGTGCAAACAAATCAAATAATCGAAGAGAGAAGATTTATTTAGCCCAAGACAAAAAACAATAATAAGAAATATTCGACTCAGGGAAAACAGACAACAAAGAAGACGACAAAAACCCAAAACCACAGTTATCGCCGTAGCAATTATTTAAAAAAAACCCAAAAGAGTCAAGTTTTTCAGAGGTTGTGGATAAATGGATCTAAAATTTAAACATCTACTATCCAAGAAATAGAAAAGAGTGAACTCAATTATGACACAAATAAATTAAGCATAAGAAATATCTGACCCGGAACATGTAAATAAAGAAGACGTCAAAAACTCAGTAGGTATCTACCTAACACAGACCTCAGGAGAAAAATGAAGATAGCCTAGCAGCAGTACAAGAACCAAGACATCTCACCAAAGGCCAGACCGCCCGTCTCATCACAGAAACGCTTAGTCCTACCAACGATATGAAGAAAAGTAGCATACAATTGGAAAAACAATGAAGCAAGTCTTGTAGCAGTAGAACTAAGAAAAACCAAGCCGCCTTACCAAAAGCCAGACCGCCCATCGCATTGCATCAACGCTCAGTCCGATCACCGATATCAAGAAAAGAAGCATAAAATCGGAAGAACAATGAAGCTAGTCTTGTAGCAGTACAAGAACTAAGAATAACCAAGCCGTCTCATTAAAAGCCAGATTAAGCTAAAGAAAAGAAATACAAGAAATATTTTACCTGGAGGAATTATAGGCAGAAAATAAGACGATACAATCGGGACAACAATGAAGCTAGTCCAGCAGTAGTACGAGAACAAAGAATAAACAAGCCACCTCCCACACCAAAGGCTAGACCGCCCATCTCATCGCACCACGCGTTTAGTCCTTCCAACGACACTAAGAAAATGAATAAATAAATAAATAAATCTTTGGACAATTTCACACAGCGTCAGCTAAGAAGTAGAAGAAATAATTAACCTGGAAGATACAGAGACGACAAAAACTTAGTACCGCAGACATCAAGAGAACAACGAGGCTAGTCTAGCAGCAGTATATGAACCAAGAACAACCAAAGCCATCTCATCAAAGGCCAGACCGCCCATCTCATCGCATCAACGCTCAGTCCTATCAACGTTAACCCATCTTTACCTATTTTCCTAGACCAGGCTCAGGATGCATATCTACTTGGTTGTGGTCGACCGGTTGCGGTTTAAAAGACGCAGCGGCTAGTCGGCCGTCCTCTCCCATCCCAGAGCGTGTCTTTCCTTAAAATCGTGCCCCCTGGTATACCGGTTTGACCGGGACAGGCCTCGTCCTGGCTGGGTCGGCACTATCGTATCGTATCGTTAGATACTAAAGCCATGTATTCATTAAGCAACATTTGTTGATAAACACTGTTTATAAGCTGTTCATAAACAATGTTTCATAATGTTTCATCATGTCTGTAAACAGTTTATAAACAGTCCATAAATATAGGTGATGAAACATTGTTTATGATACATGTCCCTGCTATGAGTGGAGAGCAAGTGTGGACGGCCAAGTTTCAGAAACCTGTGTTTATGGTAAACTTGTTTCACACTAGTCATAAACAGTTTATAAACAAATGTTGCCTAATAACGGCTTAAAACACCACTAAATAATACTCACTTGTCCAAAAGATTCGCAGCAGTGTGAACCAAGTCAGCTCTATGCAGTTCAAGCAACGGGTCTTCCTGCAGCTTCTCAGGAGTGACTCCGTACAGTGCGGGCTGACGGAGCATTCGGATGTAAAGGTATGTGTAGCCTGAGGAGGAAAAGTCAAGTTAGATGGGCGAAAAGTCATATTAGGTGGACGAAAAGTCATATTAGATGGACGAAAAGTCCAGCTAGATAGACATAAAGTCATGTTATCTGACTGAGTTTGTTGCGGCGCTTCTTCTCAGCACTTGCCAAATGTTGGTCTCGAAGCGCTGGTAGGGTAAAAAGATTATGAGACATGTAGAGGCTCCTTAAGAGCAAAATGACGATTTGTAAGATTACACAATTATTGATTTTTTTTATTGTTTTTATGTTCTAATAATAGTTTTAAGTACCCAAAATATTGTAAAGTTATCTCCTGGCCTCCACGAGACAGGCTTGCCTAGTGTGGAATCCAAGATTAATATGAAAAATGTAATTGTTTTTCTTGCAATAAACTTTTTTTTTTTAATATTTATATTTATTAGTCTAAACAAATAAAGAAATTTTGGCTTTGACTTTGACTTTATGTGGACGAAAAATCATATTAGGTGGACGAAAAGTCACGTTATGTGGACGAAGTCATGTTATTTGGACGAAAAGTCATATTAGGTGGACGAAAAGTCACGTTATGTGGACGAAAAGTCATGTTATGTGGACGAAAAGTCATATTAGGTGGACGAAAAGTCATATTAGATGGTCGTAGTCATGTTATGTGGACGAAAAGTCATATTAGATGGGCGAAAAGTCAAGATAGATGGACGAAAAGTCATTAGGTGGACGAAAAGTCATGTTATGTGGATGAAAAGTCGTGTTATGTGAACGAAAAGTCATATAAGTTAGACGAAAAGTCATATTAGGTGGACGAAACGTCATGTTATATGGACGAAAAGTCATGTTAGGTAAACGAAAAGTTATGTTGTGGACGAAAAGTCGTGTTATGTGGACGAAAAGTCATATTAGGTGGACGAAAAGTCATGTTGTGAACGAAAAGTCGTGTTATGTGGACGAAAAGTCATATTAGGTGGACGAAAAGTCATGTTATGTGGACGAAAAGTCATATTAGGTGGACGAAAAGTCATGTTATGTGGACGAAAAGACATGTTAGGTGGACGAAAAGTAATGTTAGGTGGACGAAAAGTCATGTTAAGTGGACGAAAAGTCATATTAAGTCAAGTTAGATTGACGTAAACTTGGATATAGTCTGGTCTGCGAGCACGTAGAATTTTGTCCAATGACCCCAAGCAACCCATCCTTATCGCTCGCGCGTAATTATGTTGCTGTCGCGCTCGCACACTCACTGCGGGCGCCCGTCGCACAGTCGCGACAGCAATATAATTACGCGCGAGCGATAAGGATGGGTAGCTTGGGGTCACTGGTTTAGCCACTAGCGGGTGTGTCAGCAGCGCCGTCCTGCGGCTGCGACGATGACGATGCCCCACCCAGCCACGTGACCGCGTCCCGCACGCTCTGCACGGAGCCCAGCACGACCTCGGCATTCAGCATGTCCGGCAGCTTGCTGACCAGCTGCGACTCGATCGGCAGCTGTTGTTGTACACTCTAGCAGCCATTGCAGACACTAGCGGCCATTTCAGACACTAGCGGCCATTTTAGACACTAGCCTCCATTTTAGACGCTAGTTTTAGACACTAGCCTCCATTTTAGACACTCGTTTTAGACACTAGCCTCCATTTTAGACACTATTAGCCTCCATTTTAGACACTAGCCTCCATTTTAGACACTGGCCTCCATTTTAGACACTAGCATCCATTTTAGACACTGGCCTCCATTTTAGACACTAGCCTCCATTTTAGACAGTAGTTTTAGACACTAGCCGCCATTTTAGACACTAGCCTCCATTTTAGACACTAGCCTCCATTTTAGACACTAGTTTTCGAAAGTAGCCTCCATTTTAAACACTAGCCACCATTTTAGACACTAGTTTTAGAAAGTAGCCTCCATTTTAAACACTAGCCTCCGTTTTAGACACTGGTCTCCATTTTAGACGCTACTTTTAGACACTAGCCTCCATTTTAGACACTAGCCTCCATTTTAGACACTGGCCTCCATTTTAGACACTAGCCTCCATTTTAGACACTAGCCTCGAATTTAGACACTGCCCTCCATTAAGACACCAGCCTCCATTTTAGACACTAGTTATAGAAAGTAGCCTTCATTTTAGACACTAGCTTCCATTTTAGACACTGGCCTCCATTTTAGACACTGGCCTCCATTTTAGACACAAGCAGCCATTTTAGACATTAGCCTCCATTTTAGACACTAGTTTTAGAAAGTAGCCTCCATTTTAGACACTAGCCTCCATTTTAGACACTAGCCTCCATTTTAGACACTGGCCTCCATGTTAGACACCCACCCAGCCACGTGACCGCGTCCCGCACGCTCTGCACGGAGCCCAGCACGACCTCGGCATTCAGCATGTCCGGCAGCTTGCTGACCAGCTGCGACTCGATCGGCAGCTGTTGTTGTACACTCTAGCAGCCATTTCAGACACTAGCGGCCATTTTAGACACTAGCCTCCATTTTAGACACTAGCCTCCATTTAGACACTGGCCTCCATTTCAGACACTGGCCTCCATGTTAGACACCCACCCAGCCACGTGACCGCGTCCCGCACGCTCTGCACGGAGCCCAGCACGACCTCGGCATTCAGCATGTCCGGCAGCTTGCTGACCAGCTGCGACTCGATCGGCAGCTGTTGTTGTACACTCTAGCAGCCATTGCAGACACTAGCGGCCATTTCAGACACTAGCCTCCATTTTAGACACTACCTAGCCTCCATTTTAGACACTAGCCTCCATTTTAGACACTAGCCTCCATTTTAGACACTAGCCTCCATTTTAGACACTAGCCTCCATTTTAGACACTGGCCTCCATTTTAGACACTAGCCTCCATTTTAGACACTAGCCTCCATTTTAGACACTAGCCTCCATTTTAGACACTAGCCTCCATTTTAGACACTAGCCTCCATTTTAGACACTGGCCTCCATTTTAGACACTGGCCTCCATGTTAGACACCCACCCAGCCACGTGACCGCGTCCCGCACGCTCTGCACGGAGCCCAGCACGACCTCGGCATTCAGCATGTCCGGCAGCTTGCTGACCAGCTGCGACTCGATCGGCAGCTGTTGGTTGAGCAGCGACAGGTAGTATTGGAGCTCGGAGTAGTTTGTTATCAGGATACCTGTGGAGGGAAAATGTATTGGACATAAGTACTTATACTGACATTAAATGCAATTTCAAATTGGCAATGATGAAAATTATAAACGGTCAAAACCACTTTTGACTGGAAAAATCAGTCAAAAGTGTTTTAGACTGATGCCCTTGGTCAATATAACTTTTGACTGATTTTTCCAGTTAAAAGTGGGTTTTGTCCGATTGAGTTTTGACTGCAACAGATCCATATGACAATGTAAGCTTATTTGCATTAAATAAATAAATAAATTGGGTTTATTGCGAAATAACCCCTATATTCACCCTATTTTAGGTCTAGCACTTAACGGAGTCAGTGCCTGAGGTATGGAAGGGTGTTTTTGTAGTATCAAACTCGTGTCACGTCATAATAATATGTCATTGTCACCCTTCCCATGCTGTTCCCATAGCTCAGGCAGTGACTCAGTTAATTGGTTTTTAATAAACAAATAATTACAGTGCTACATTGGGTTGAAATGTCGCGTTTTTCAATTTTATTTTTCGATTGTCTGTTTCTCAATTTTATTTTTCACTTTATGAAAGTAACTAAAAACACTTACCCTCTCCCTTAGTATCGTACTGCGGCCGCCCAGCTCTGCCCAGCATTTGAAGTACATCCAAAGCCCCAAGCTCGCTCCACCGTCCTTTCTCCGGGGAGTACACTTGGGTCCCTTTGACGATGACGGTGTGGGCCGGCAGGTTGACTCCCCACGCGAGAGTGGCAGTGGATACTAGGACCTAGAGGTAAGAGAATAAGGTTGATTTTTAATTGAGACGCTGACAGAAATTCAAATTACAAGTTGACACCTCTCGCGAGGGAAGCCGTGGAAAGTAGGACCTAGGAGTAAGGTCGTAAGGTTGATTTTTCATTGGAAAGCTTACAGCATAAGCTTGTAGAAATACGTGTTCCTAATTCAAAATTACAGGTTGATACCACACGCGAGAGTGTCAGTGGATACTAAGACCTAGGTTGATGGAAATAAGGATCACTTTAAATTGGGCAGTTGACAGCATAAAGGGACAAGTTCTCCAAAAGATACCCCTAATACAACAGGATAGTGGAAACGTTGCTTAATTGATATACTTTTTAAGGGCTGTTAAAACACCACTTCTAAAATTTTATTATGGAACCATGATGTCATCAATCAATTGACTGACAATTTGTCGATTTTAAGGCTATTTAAAAATCGATTAATGGTTCAACTGCCCATTAATTTCATCGTGATGTCTGATCTTCTGATGCCATATCGTATTTTTAAGTCCCAAGTAAAAAAAGAGACTATCGATGGTTCGTTTTAGGTGTGCGGTGTGTTCGCTGCATTCAGCTTCTAGAAAACGGCTGAATCATGATCCCCGATGAAAGTATCACGTGTGCTCAGGCTCTAAAAAGGCTCATATGTCTCACCTAAAAAGGTTCATATGGCTCACCTGTATATGCCGGTCCGCGAACAGGTCTTCAACCAGCGTCCGGTCCACTCGGCTCTCATCCCGGCGTGGTGGATGGCGAACCCGTACGGCAGTAGTTCACGGAGTTCCGGGTTCTTTACCTGCTCCGCTTACACTAAGGCGGAGCGGAGCAGAGCGGAGAAGTGACGATCTGCTCCCCTCTGCTCCAATCTGCTCTGCTCTCCTTCTGCTCCGCTCTGCTCCACTCTACTCCTTTCTACTCCGCTCTGCTCCATTCTGCTGCGCTCTACTCTGCTCTGCCCTTCTGCGTTCTGCTGCACTCTGCTCCTTTCTGCTCCGCACTGCTCCTTTCTGCTCGCTCTGCTCTGCTCTACTCCTTTCTGCTCCGCTTTACTCCACTCTGCTCCATTCTGCTCAACTCTGCTCCGCTCTACTACGCACTGCTCCGCTCTGCACTTTTCTGCTCCGCTCTACTACGCACTGCTCCTTTCTGCTACTTTCTGCTGCGCTCTGCTCCTTTCTGGCTCTAAAGAACCTCATATTATTATGGCTCACCTGTATATGCCTGTCGGCGAACAGGTCTTCAACCAGCGTGCGGTCCACTCGACTCATCCCGGCGTGGTGGATGGCGAACCCGTACGGCAGTAGTTCACGGAGTTCCGGGTTCTTTACTTGCTCCGCTTCGACTAAGGCGGAGCGGAGCAGAGCGGAGAAATGACGATCTGCTCTACTCTGCTCCACTCTGCTCCTTACTGCTCTGTTCTGCTCCATTCTGCTCCGCTCTACTACGCACTGCTCCGATCTGCTCCACTCTACTACGCTCTGCTCCGCTCTACTCCACTGTGCTCCATTCTGCTCCGCTGTGCTCCATTCTGCTCTGCTGTGCTCCACTCTGCCCCGCTCTGCTCCTTTCTGCTTTATTCTACTCCGCTCTGCTCCACTCTGCTCTCCTGCTTCGGTCTGCTCCGCACTGCTCCTTTCTACTCCGCTCTGCTCTAAAGACACTCCTATGGCTCACCTGTATATGCCTGTCGGCGAACAGATCTTCAACCAGCGTCCGGTCCACTCGGCTCATCCCGGCGTGATGGATGGCGAACCCGTACGGCAGTAGTTCACGGAGTTCCGGGTTCTTTACCTGCTCCGCTTCTGTTCGGAGCACTTCCATGCTTGCTGAACCCTCCCTGGTGAAAGAAAAGATAATCATGTATAGTATATACTATAGGTCTAGTGCTTAACTGAGGCAGTGCCTGAGGTATGGGAGCGGCACGGGAGGGGTGACATTGACATAAAATATGACGTGACAGCGCATACAAATCTGAAGTACGTTTGAAGTATCGCTGACGTTTGACATGAAAAGAATACCAGTGGGTCTAGTCAAAATGCCATCGCAAACCAATGGAAAGTTTTCACTAATGTCAGTCGCCGCGTCACCAGTGATTCGATTCGATCGGAAAATGGCAGCCAAAATGCACATTGAACCACCAATGACACGGCGATATAAAAGTTCATTCAAAATCGAATAAAAGTTAAAAAATGTCTATGACTTTGCGATTGTTTTTACTTTTTCTAGCTTTTTTTTTTAAATTAGTTTCTTCCTTCTTTCTGCTCTCTGTTTACGTCTATGCTTCGCTGTCAAACTAGCTGTCAAAACGACATCGCGATACGGATTTGTCAAAACAGCCTTAGGGTGGGTTGCACCATCTTAGTTTAACTTTGACAAACGTCTAAAATCTGTCAAACTCCATACAAAAAACACCAGTTAACGTCATAGTTACGTTTAAAGTTAGGTGGTGCAACTCACCCTATTGGTTTTCAATCGAATCCAAGCTTATCACCGGGGTTTTAGTAATCGCAATGAAAATGGCGGGTGTTGCGATTCGATTCGATTTTGATTGAGTCTTAAATGCATGTTGGCTAAGCCTTTGTATGGGAAATTTCAATCCAGTCTTTCGATTATCGATAGGTAGGGCTTTGCGATTCGATTTTTTGCCGTTTGACTAAGCCTTTTTTGTTATCGACCTCTTTTGCGATTTGTTTATTTGTTTGCGACTGGTTTGCGATGGGTTTGCGATTTTAAAGTGCGTTTTGACTAGACCCACTGGACAGAGGCCTTCCCCACGGATTATCACGACCGGTCATGCACTTCTCATCATCATCATTTTAGTCACAGGACGTCTACTGCTGAACATAGACCTCCCCTAAAGACTTCCAAATAATTTGCTACATTTATGAGTTCGTCTTACGCTGCGTTTTCATGCACTTCTGAATGCGACTAATTTCTGTTCAGCCCAAAGGTTTACTGAAGCACCAATTCACATGACATTCTCCTTCAAAGTAGACGTTTTTAGCAAGACGTTAAGCGTGCATTTGCAGGACACGTAAAACAGTATGACAACTGCATTAGAATAAGAATGAGAATAACCAACAGTTAGGCTGCGTTTCCACCAGAGATGTGCGAGAATGCGTAGTGAGAAATGTTTGTAAAGAACCAATAGAATCGCCGACTAAAAGTCTTTAGTCTGTAAATAACTCACCTCAAAAACTGGCCCAGAGTGTCCTTCTCCAAACACATATCACGGATCGCACGCGCAGTCTTACCAGTTTCTTTCCTTGAGTGTACGAATACCAGTATCTGAAACAAGATTCAGTCATTAATTTTATTATTTATTTTTGATGTAAATATACAATTAAATATTCTTTTTTTAATACAATTAAATATTTTAAAAAATCTGTGATGAATGAAATGTCGAGCAAAAAAATACTTTTGTTGTATGGGAGCCCCCTTTAAATACAGGGTGGCCCGGTTTCCACCAAAGCGGAGCGGAGCAGAGCAGAGCGGAAAAGTTTCGGGCAATCAAATTTTTCTATAGAATTTAACAGCGGCAAACAGCGGAACAATGCAGAGCGGAGAGAAGTGGAAGTAATGAAATCTGATTGGTTATTCGAAACACTTCTCCGCGCCGCTTTAGTTAGTGGAAACCGAGCCTTAGTAATAGGGTCCTGTTTTAGCCCTTCGGATACAAAATCTTAAAAAGAACTACAGATCGTTTCATCCACGAAGACGCGCCCCACCATTCTTCCGCTAATGTTTGAGTGTTATCGGTACACGCTAAATCATCCATGAGTGCAGCACACGCAATCATCAATAATGCCTTACAGATTGCTCGGATCAAAACTCCCCGCACCCCGCGCGACCGAGACCAACAATGAGGGTTTTCGCGTATGAAAGATCTGCTAGATGGCGGGACGTGGATGTGGGGTCTGACTGCTGCGTGATTGGTGGATTTTGACATATCGGTCAATGTCATGTCAAAAATAACCAATCATGCAGCATTTGAACCTTGCGTCTACGTATTGCCATCTGGTGGATTTTTCATACGCGAAAACCCTTATTGGTGGGGCGCGTCCGAGTGGATGAAACGATTTATAATGATGATCATGAGCTCTAGTAATTCCTGCCCGCTGCACCATTATCTCATATACAATGTCGTTCATCACTTAGGGTCCCGTTATTACCCTTTGGGTAAGGTCGCGGGAAGAGCCGGGATGCGGGCAGCGCAGGACCGGTGGTTATGGAAAACCTTGGGGGAGGCCTTTGTCCAGCAGTGGACGTCATTTGGCTGAAACGACCGAACGGAACCCTAAATAGAACTAAGATGATGATGATGATGATTTTAACCGCCTCTGTGGTCTAGTGGTAAGCCAGTGGGGGCAGATTTTTCTGTTCGGTTTGGTTGGTAGCAGGGCTTGTTCCAAGTCCGCCTGGCTAGCTACCACCATCTTACCTAAGTCTGTCGCCATAACAACAATGTTAACAGCATTGTTGTTTTCCGGCAGTTAGAGGTAAGATAGCCAGTTCCTCCGTGGTTTAGGATTCCGGGTGAAGCTCGCTTCCACCTTCGGCCTGATAGTCACTTACCATCAGGTGAGATAGGCCAAGAGCTTCCTCGTTGGGGATAAAAAAAACCGGCCAAGTGCGTGTCGGACTCACGCACAAAGGGTTCCGTACCATTGATTTATGAAATTAAAATTATTATTTTTTTAATTTAAGTTATTTGTATGAAAGATTACGCGGTAATAAGCGGTTTACGATTTACGAGGTATTAAAAAAAACTACTTACTAGATCTCGTTCAAAACAATTTTCGTTGGTAGTTTTTATAGTAATGTACATCATATGTCTTTTTTAGAATTTTCATTTTCTTAATTTAGAAGTTAGAGGGGGGGGGGGCAACTTTTTTCCACTTTGGAAGCGTCTGTCACGCAAACTATTCGGTTTAGAAAAAAAGTATTTTAGAAACCTCGATATCATTTTTGAAGACCTATCTATAGATACCCCACACGTATGTGTTTGATGAAAAAAAAATTTTTGAGTTTCAGTTCTAAGTATGGGGAGCCCCCAATATTTATTATTATTTTTTTATTTTTGCATCAAAATCTTAATGCGGTTCACAGAATACATCTACTAACCAAGTTTCAACAGTATAGCTCTTATAGTTTCGGAAAAAAATGGCTGTGACATACGGACGGACAGACGGACGGACAGACAGAGAGACATGACGAATCTATAAGGGTTCCGTTTTTTGCCATTTGGCTACGGAACCCTAAAAAAGATGATGATTCTCACCTGATTCCTGCCGGCGTGTTCCATCGTCTTCTCATATACGATGTCGTTCATCACTTGGAACCGTTTCAGCGCTTTCTTCTCTGTCACACCTATGTACTGCTGTTCTAGGGCTACAGGCCTGTGAAGTAAAAAAAAAGATTTATTTTATATTGTACTTTTTAAAATTCTAATCGTCGTCCATTGCTGGGCAAAGGCCTCCTTCAAAGATTTCAACAACGATTCCAAAAATTCAAATATTTTTTAAATTCAATTTAAAAGGGTTGTTTTTTTTTATCCATTTTTTTCGTTATCTAGTCCACTGTAGTGGAGCAGAGATTTTAAGAAATCTTATTTAAAAAAAAAACAGATTTTCATCATTTCTATCTCAATACCTGGGAACTCAAATTACTTATTTACAAAGGCCTTTTTCAGGGCATTTTCATTCACGTTCCAAATATAGCTTGCCCTAGATACAATTTATGACAAGGCAATGTGTTTCAACATTCAAAATAACGTCCAACTGAGAGAACTCTAAACAGATAGTGGTGACAAATCATAGTTATACCTTACTTACCACGTCATTTTGAATCTTATTACCTCAAGACCCAAAAATGGTGAAAATTTTAACTTACTGACCACAATAAGAGTTCTTCTTACTCACAGACACATCCAGTTTTTTGCGTTTTTATTAACATTCACACGACTATTCCGTTAGCAGTGTCCCGCAAAAAACCGATCTTGATCTGAACAATAAAGGTCTCTACCCACTACACCGTATCATACCATGACCGTGCTAGGAACGTGTCAGGCACGAAAAGCAACACGATACGCTCTACTATGCCCACTGAACGGATCGAAAATATTCTCGCTGACATTAGTTGACGCTCCGTGCATGGCACGCGACGGTGTTGGTCGGTGACGGAACGGTCTACTGGGAACAGTGTCATACTTTTCAATACAAATAATATTTATTTGCCTGACACGTTCCTAGCACGGTCATGGTATGATACGGTGTAGTGGGTAGAGACCTTTATTGTTCAGATCAAGATCGGTTTTTTGCGGGACACTGCTATCGGATTAGTCGTGTGAATGTTAATAAAAACGCAAAAAACTGGATGTGTCTGTGAGTAAGAAAAACTCTTATTGTGGTCAGTAACTTAAAATTTTCACCAATTTTGGGTCCTAAGGTAATAAGATTCAAAATGACGTTTTAAAGTATAACTATGATTTGTCGCCACTATCTGTTTAGAGTGTTGTTCACATGACGAGTTTTGCGGGTACCCGCATTTGCCGTGACAAAGGGCCCATAAGGGTCTTCGCTCTTACCTGAAGGAGTTGTCGAAGTAGAACAGCCCTTGCTCGGGCCTGACCCGCAGGAAGGCGGCCACGTCGGTATAGTTGGGCAGCGTGGCCGACAGACCCACTAGGCGGACCTGCAAATATAATCTAAGCTAAGCTCTATAGAACAATTAAACAATACAACTTCATCTTAAATATTCTTACGCGTGGTAATTTATTGCAAAAAAAAATTGATTCACGGTGCCCGTTTATAAAAGGTGACAGTTGCTTCAAGCTACCTGTGACTTGAAAATTATAAATAACTTGAAAAAATCGAACTGCCTAAGGCGGGAATTGAAACGACCTTCCGCTTGCCGGGCGACTGCTCTTCCAACTGAGCTACTTAGACACTGGATAAACCCGTCGAAATTTTCAAGTGTAATACGCTGTTACATCCAGCGTCGAAGAAGAGCAATCGCTCGGCAAGCGAAAGGTCGTGGGTTAAATTCCCGCCTTAGGCAGTTCGATTTTAACAAGTTATTTATAATTTTCAAATTAGTTTGAGATGCAACTCTTAACGCTAAAAATTAAATAACTACCTGTGACTTGTTTGCCAGATTGCAGAGATTCATCTGGATAAAATTGATATTTTTCATGCTTCAACGACAAAGCATTGTCAAGTTCATCAGCGGTTATAAAACCTTTTTGCCTAACAGAGTTGGCCAGGTCATATCTTAAGTTTTAAAGGATAATTGCATCTATTAAGTAAGCTTTGCAATTAACTGTATGTACGTATTTTTCTCTGACCGAATTAAATTATCCACGTGTGCTAATTTAGAATCCGCGCGCACGCAGGTGATAAAAAAAATGTGGAAAAATAATGTTTTCTTCACCTCCTCCTGAGTCTGCTCCACAGTCCTCAAGGTCCTGGCGACCAGGGCTTCTAACACTGGCCCTCTTAAGAAGCATGATGCTCTAATGTAGTGGAGAAGTGCATCTACTCCACGACGAAAGTCTTTCGTCGTGGAGTAGATGCACTTCTCCACTACATTAGAGCATCATGCTTCTGCAGTGGAGACTCCAATGAGCTGATGATGCTGTGATAGATAATACACTCACCTCTACCTGTCAAGTTTTAAAGTCCAAGGTCCTAGCTATCAGCGTCTGTAGGCCAAATCCAGTTCCTGTTTCTGCATTGAAGACTGGATGACTTGATGATGATGACCTGATGGCTGATGCTACAATCACTTCCTCCTGTCTGTTTGACAGTTGATGTATATGTGGGTATACCAATAAAAACTATCCAACGGATATAAATGTAAAGGTGTCGCGACCGTTGATTTAGTAATAAACCAGCTTGAGTTCGTATCGGTTGTTTTACTTGCTGCCCGTAAACATATCAACAGTCCTCCTCCTTAAGCGTCTGTAGGCCAAATCCTCCATTTACCTCAGGTACATAGCGTCGTGCGCCTGAATGACCTGATTATGATGTAATGATGAACTCACCTCTTCATGTCTGTTTTACGGTTCTCAGGGTCCTAGCGATCCAAATCCTACATTTGCCTATAGTAAAGAGCTTCGTGCTCCTGCAATGAAGACTGATTGACCTGGACTAAGACTAAGACTCGTACTCCTTTTGGATGACCTGATGATGAACTCACCTCCTCCTGAGTCTGCTCAACTGTCCTCAAGGTCCTGGCGACCAGTGCCTCCAACACTGGCCCTCTTTCGTCGTGGAGTAGATGTACTTCGTCTATGATGATCAGCCGCACCAGATTCGTGAAGGAACGCTCGCCGCCTGAGGAAAATAAATTGATTATAAAGAAAGAAACATTTATTACAATGGATATCACATAAATACAGGCAGTTACACATGGACATAACTAGCGGCCGCCCGCGACTTCATATGCGTGGACCTCGTTTTACCCCCGTTATACAGGGTGTTTGGCGCATCGTGTGCCAAAATGATTTGGCGGATAGAATGGGTCATTTCCTATATTTTCAGCCCCCATAACACGTTCCATGCCAGGCGGCTACTTTTATATTAATTTTTTTAGTAATTTCACCAAAATACCCAAATCGCATCATTTAATTTCGATTTAAAAAAAAACTACTAGGCGTAGCCTCAAAGTAAATATTTTGTTTTGACGTGCATTGATGTAGGGTTGCATCAAATCTTAATTTACTGACAAATATCATCTAGTTTTTTTTAAATTCAGCTTTGAAGTTTTCCGAAAAGTTAAAAATGGACTGAACATTTAAGTTTACATAGCTATAAAAAAATAAATAAAAGAGATAGCGATCTTCGGATTTTATCAAAACTTCTCTAGTCTATCTCCATTCAAACGGTATACTAATCTTGTTTAAATAATAACAATAACTTCACAAATTCCTTAAATTAGTGCATTGACTCTACTCGGACTGATTTGCGAAATTTGTGTTTATAGCCCCTTTTGTGTGAATAGCACGTTATTAAACACCTAACATGTAAAAATTATTTATCTTATGCAATGTAAAAACCTTTTCCCTTTCGTTTTTCAATGTGGATTTCTTGAAATTAAAGACGAAAATAATTATTTTGATCGTTTATTAATTATTACAAATTTTGTTCAAAATGACCGTCTCGGCAACGTAGGTATACACTCACGACATCTTTTTCTAATTTTGACTGTTGTCGTATGCAGCCACATTTCTCTTTTTATTACTACAAAGGCGTTTTCTACTCTTGGATTGGAAGAGATGGCCCTATACAGTGGCCTGCACGTTCCCCAGACCTAATTCCGTTAGATTTTTACGTCTGGGGACGAGCTAAAGAACTGGTGTACGTAACGGATTCAAACAATAGAAGAACTACAACAACGAATAGAAAACGCCTTTGTAGTAATAAAAAGAGAAATGTGGCTGCATACGACAACAGTCAAAATTAGAAAAAGATGTCGTGAGTGTATACCTACGTTGCCGAGACGGTCATTTTGAACAAAATTTGTAATAATTAATAAACGATCAAAATAATTATTTTCGTCTTTAATTTCAAGAAATCCACATTGAAAAACGAAAGGGAAAAGGTTTTTACATTGCATAAGATAAATAATTTTTACATGTTAGGTGTTTAATAACGTGCTATTCACACAAAAGGGGCTATGAACACAAATTTCGCAAATCAGTCCGAGTAGAGTCAATGCACTAATTTAAGGAATTTGTGAAGTTATTGTTATTATTTAAACAAGATTAGTATACCGTTTGAATGGGGATAGACTAGAGAAGTTTTGATAAAATCCCAAGATCGCTATCTCTTTTATTTATTTTTTTATAGCTATGTAAACTTAAATGTTCAGTCCATTTTTAACTTTTCGGAAAACTTCAAAGCTGAATTTAAAAAAAACTAGATGATATTTGTCAGTAAATTAAGATTTGATGCAACCCTACATCAATGCACGTCAAAACAAAATATTTACTTTGAGGCTACGCCTAGTAGTTTTTTTTTAAATCGAAATTAAATGATGCGATTTGGGTATTTTGGTGAAATTACTAAAAAAATTAATATAAAAGTAGCCGCCTGGCATGGAACGTGTTATGGGGGCTGAAAATATAGGAAATGACCCATTCTATCCACCAAATCATTTTGGCACACGATGCGCCAAACACCCTGTATATCATGTTGATAGATGGCGTTTCACGGCTTCCCCTGCATGAATATTTACGAACGTCAAAAACAGTAGTTTATCCAGCGCTGCAGATTTTAACCAATGACGATAGATGGCGTTTTTTAGACACGTCTTATTTATTTATTAAAATTTATTTGTCAGATATCGTCATAAATTATAGCCTATATGTTAATCTGGGTTATAAACAATAGTACTGTAAAGTTTTAACAAAATCCGTTCAGTAGTTTTTGCGTGAAAGAGTAACAAACATCCAGAAATCCAAACTTTCGCCTTTATAATATTATAATAAGTAGGATAGTGGCACATAATCCTAAATTCTTTAGAAATTTCCATCGATGTAAACAAACGCTTGTGCACACAATTACACTATAATACTCACGTTTTCTTAATATCATACACATTATTTCACAAGCTCATGAAACCAACTTTATTCTCATGATGAAACAAATATGAAATCTAACATTGAAAACAATATATTTTAACAAAATATTTGGATGGTGAAAATTTGTGCTTCATGTTAAAATGTCAAATCGACATTTGACGTTGAAATTTAGGTCCTATCTCTGGAAAATCTGTAAGTCATAGACAATATTCATAGATAATTATCTGTAAATTTTATCGATTTTATTTCAAGTATTCAATTATTTCAATTACCAATTACTTTGATAATATTAATTTAAAATAAAATATAAACGATGTTACCTATATTCAACAATGTATTTTTTCTTCATTGAATGCAACAACACACTTTGCGAAGAAGTCTTTGAATTCAGCTTTATTATACAGACGAGTGTCACATAAAAAAGGCCTTTCGACCACTTTTCGACTGGTTTACGATTTTATTGTGCACTTTGTCTAGCTAGACCCACAGTATAATTTAAATTATATTTCCTAAATAAATAAAAAAGGGAAAATTAATTTTTCTTTGATTAAGAAGATCCTATTTTGACGACCACATTACTGATCACAACATCAATCAGAAGAGGGATTGATCTTAATAATTATACAAACGATCTTTAAAAATCTAATAATCGTCTGTTGTAGTCCGTAAATTACATTTACAGAATTGCGATTAACGAGAGATTTTGTCGCATCACTAGTAGATCATATTAGATCATACATAGACTTAAAATTCGTCAATGTCAGTTGGCCATATTTGTTTACATTTAGGGAAATTTCTAAAGAACTAAGGTATAGGTAATAATAATAATAATAAGATAGAAAAACAAATCAAGAGTGAACTGAACAGTGCCACTTCAAATGATTTAAATTTTCCCCGGGACAAACTTGACCTTCACTGGTTGGATTATTGGCGGTCAAGCTGTAGATCCTGGCAACACAGGAGTTGCAGCGGTGGGAACGAGAGCTAAAAATATTCCCGTTTTTCGCCAATTATCCGACAAATATGGCCTTCCCACTACCACAGCCACTTCAGCTGTTTACATGTTTTGAATTGAGCTAAGTCTTCCAGCGCACTTCATTTCGCCAGAACCTACCCAGTGCGCTTCATTTGTATCCAATTTAAACGGGACTATTCCCACCTCTCGTTCCCACTGTAACTTCTGTGTAGCCAGGATCTACAGCTTGACCAGCAATAACCCAACCAGTGAAGGTCAAATTTGTACCGGGGAGAGATAAACTGTCATTGGACCCGCAACGAAATTAATCAGAAGAACAAAGGAGTTCGAAGTTGTATCCAATTTATAAACTGGCAACGCCAACCTTTCCTCATCATAAAGATAGCAGGAAAGCGCTGGACGCAGGCCGCTACCAATCGGGCAACATGAAAAGCATTGGGAGAGGCCTATGTTCAGCAGTGGACGTCCTATGGCTGAGATGATGATGATGATGATGACCAACCTTTCCTGGTGATGATGTCCCACTTCTCCGGAGTGCAGACGATAAGCTGCGTGGCTTCAATCTGTTCCCGGGTCAGCTGGTGGTCTCCCGTCAGCTCTGATACCTTCATGTTGTATGCTGATAGACGCTTGCTGAAGTTTCCCACCTGTGGGCGAACATAAACGTAAATGTGGGATCCAAAAATAATGAATGAAGATGTAAATCGAATAAAGTTTATTTTATCGTTTATTCAATAAACGAACAAAGATGCGTCTAATTTTATGTATAAGTATACGCTAACTGAAAACTGTAATATCTATTTAATCAGTCATTTCATTATACGTGACACAGGGGGAATATTTAGCTTTTTCTAGGCTACATCGCTAAACAAAGTTGTAATTGAAATGACCAAATGATGACGTATTTGGAATGAATGACCATAGGCACCTCAAACGAATGAAGATCTACCTCATACGAACGAATGAATGAACGAATGAAGATGTACCTGTGAACGAACAAAAAACAAAAAGCTTCTTCAAATAAACAAAAGACGATCTAGTTTGAATAAACGAACGAAACAATTTTTCTGCGGCTATCGATCCCATTTCCTAAACAGAATTACCAAATGAACGATGACGCAAATTGAGTGAATGAACTGTACTCACCATTTCCTGTACAAGTGACCGCATCGGCGCGACGTATATCATCTTGAAGTCGCTCACGTTGACCGTCCCGTCGTCGTTCACGTGTTTGCCCACCTCCCGCAGGATACACAGGAGAGCCACGTTAGTCTTCCCGGCACCTGTAGGAGCGCAAACCAGGAGATTCTCGTCGGTCTCCAACGCCGCTTTGGATATGCGACTCTGTGGGAATGGATTACAGATTGTAATGGTGATTTGACGTTAGGAAACGGCGCTATTTATGGTCTGTGTCTATGAAATCTAATGCCGTCAAGAATTTTATCAATGAAAAAATCAAAATCAAAATCAAAAGTATTTATTCAGTTTAGACCACAAGTGGCACTTATGAACGTCAAAATATTATTATAGAAAATAATAAAAAAAGAAAAGGTAGCCCTTATGGGGCACTTTACATGTCTCCTTATCTTTTGGGCCCTACCAGCGCTTCGAGACAAACATATGGCAAGTGCTGAGAAGAAACGCCGGAACAAACTCAGTCACCAATGCATTGCAAATAGTTTGAAAAGTTAGTAGTGTGGATCATAGAAAGGTTTTTACTTTTCATTGTTGCAAGATTTTAAGTTACTTTTTCCTTATTTCTAGATTTCTTATAAATAAATAATTTCAAATCCAAAACCAGCCAAATCGGTCCAGCCATCTCGAGTTTGTGAGACTAACGAACAGCAATTCCTTTTTATTATTAGAAGAAGATGGTAACATACCTGGATCCTATTCAGCGTCTTGAACCCTTCAAACGCCGGCTGCACATATTTGGGCAGTTTCTCAATAGCCACTAGAGTCTCATCTTCTTCGAAGGGCTTCGGCTTGAGGGCCGGCACGTGGACTTCCTCGTAGCCTGTAGATGGAAATTATATTCATTAACTATTTCTATTACAACTCGTAGAGATAATGGCCGCTGGGCCAGAAAAACGTTTCTCTAGAAACTTCCTGCCCCGTACAACCAAACTGTGGAATGGACTGTCGTCTGCGGTGTTTCCGGACGGATACGACCTGCAAGCTTTCAAGAGGAGAGCGTATCTTTATCTTAAAGGCCGGCAACGCACCTGTAACGCCCCTGGGTCTGCGGGTGTCTATGGGCGACGGTAACCACTTACCATCAGGTGATCCGTCTGCTCGTTTGCCTCCTATCACATAAAAAAAATAATAATCTCCAGTAGCAACCACGGGACGGAAGACGTAGTGTCGGCAGGCCCCCCTCTAGCACCAACGATATGGTAAAGGTCGCGTGAAGCACTTGGATGGGTTCCCTTCCATTCGCATAATGTTGCATATTTTTTTCTTCGCATAAAACTATATTGCCGTAATTATCCGATTTAACTTTTCAAAATAGGTTAACGGGGGCGGCCCTTGGGATGCGTCGGCAGCCTCCGCAATGATTCGGCAGCCTTCGGAATGCGTCGGCAACCTTGCATATAGGGATGCCTAAGGGTCCCATATTGAGCCGTCTCTATAATATGCCTAGTCCCTAACAACTAAGGTATATCCCTCACCTCTTCTCTGCTTCCTGAACGAGCCAGGCGGCAGTTGGCACCTCTTATTGGCCATGAAGTGTGCTCCCGCCGCGAAGACCAGCTCTTCCAACGCTAGCACCTTGCGCGTGCCTTGTACTTGGCCGCCGGACTGAGGGTCCGAGGTCAGAACACTACCCTCAAAGTTGGCCAAAGTAGGCAGTGTAGGCACGCACTCGGGATGCGTCGGCAGAATTCGGGATGCCTCGGCCGACTTCGTGATGCGTCGGAAGTATTCAAGATAACTCAGAAGCCTTCGGCATGCATCGGCAGCCTTCAGGATGCGTCGACAGTCTTCAGCATACCTCAGTAGCTTCGGCATGCGTCGGATGCCTTCGAGATACCTCAGTAGCCTTTGGGATGCATCAGCTACTTTCGAGAAGCCTCGGCGGCCTTCGGAATGCATCGGCAGCCTTCGGGAAACCTCGTCAGCCATCGGGATGAGACTATGGTATATCCCTCACCTCTCCTCTGCTTCCTGAACGAGCCGGGCGGCAGTTGGCACCTCTTATTGGCCATGAAGTGTGCTCCCGCCGCGAAGACCAGCTCTTCCAACGCTAGCACCTTGCGCGAGCCTTGTACTTGGCCGCCGGACTGCGGGTCCGAGGTCTCGGGTTGCCTCGGCAACATTCGGCTTGCGTCGACTGCCTTTGAGAAGCCTCGGCAGCTTTTAAGCAACCTTGGCAGCCTTCGGGATGCCTCGAGAGCCTTCAGGATGCGTCGTTAGCTTTCGGGAACCGTCGACAGCCTTCGGCATGCGTCGGCATGCAGTAGCCGAGAGGCATGACCGCTCGAGCGCATTCGTAACATATTTTGGCATGCCCTACCGTGATGTCCCGATAATGTACCCAGTCCCTAAACACTAAGGTATTTCCTCACCTCTCCTCTGCTTCCTGAACGAGCCGGGCGGCAGTTGGCACCTCTTATTGGCCATGAAGTGTGCTCCCGCCGCGAAGACCAGCTCTTCCAACGCTAGCACCTTGCTGCTTTTTCTTCGGGACTGGTCGACAACCTTAGCAATAGGTCGGCTGGCATCGGAAAGCCACGGTAGCCTTCGGAATCCGTCGGCTGTCTTCAGGTTGCACCTTCAGCCTTCGAGAATCTTTGGCAGCTTTCAAGAAGCCTCGGCAGCCTTCGGGATGCCTCGGCAGACTTCGTGAAGCCTCGGCTGCATACGTCGGCAACCCTCAGGATGAGTCGACTATTTTCCCTTACCTCTCCTCTGCTTCCTGAATGACCCAGGCGGCAGTTGGCACCTCTTATTGGCCATGAAGTGTGCTCCCGCCGCGAAGACCAGCTCTTCCAACGCTAGCACCTTGCGCGAACCTTGTACTTGGCCGCCGGACTGCGGGTCAGAGGACTCGGAATGCCTCGGCAGCCTTCAAGAAACTTCGGCAGCCTTTGAGAAATCTCGGCGGTCTTCGGCATGCCCCGGCAACATTCGGGAGGCGTCGGCAGCGTTCGGGAAGCGCCGGCAGCCTTCTACATGTGTCAGTAGCCATCGGCATGAGTCAGCAACTTTCGAGATGCGTCGGCAGCCTTCGAGATGCCTCGGTAGCCCTCGAGTTGCCTCGGCAGCCTTCGACATGCGTTGGCAGCCTTGCATATAGGGATGCCTAAGGGTCCCCTTTTGAGCCTCCCCGATAATGTCCCCAGTCCCTAACAACTAAGGTATTTCCTCACCTCTCCTCTGCTTCCTGAATGACCCCGGCGGCAGCTGGCACCTCTTATTAGCCATGAAGTGCGCTCCCGCCGCGAATACAAGCTCTTCCAAAGCTAGCACCTTGCTACTTTTTCTTCGGGACTGGTCGACAACCTTCGGCATACGTCGGCTGGCATCGAAAAGCCACGATAGCCTTCGGAATCCGTCAGCTGTCTTCAGGTTGCACCTTCAGCCTTCGAGAATCTTTGGCAGCTTTCAAGAATCCTCGGCAGCCTACGGAATACCTCGGCAGTCATCGGGATGCCTCGGCAGCCTTTGAGATACCTCGGAAGCATTCGGGACGCGTCCGCAGCCTTCGGGATGCCTCGGCAGACTTCGTGAAGCCTCGGCTGCCTTCGGCATACGTCGGCAACCCTCAGGATGAGACGACTATTTTCCCTTACCTCTCCTCTGTTTCCTGAAGGACCCGGGCGGCAGTTGGCACCTCTTATTGGCCATGAAGTGTGCTCCCGCCGCGAAGACCAGCTCTTCCAACGCTAGCACCTTGCGCGAGCCTTGTACTTGGCCGCCGGACTGCGGGTCAGAGCTCTCTGGTTCGGTGTCCGTTTTGTGCCTCTTTCGGGGCACTTCGGATTCTTGGCCGGTCATCTGTGGAAGAGAGTTACTAAATAAATAAATATTGATTAACACTGGCAGCGCATCCCTATTCCCCTAGTCTTTTAGCGCTTAACTAAATCAAGTGCCTGAGATATAGGAGCGGTACGGGAGTGCCGGACACTGACTAAGTTATATGGTAGATCTATAATTCAAGGGCTACAAAAACCTACCTCGTTTCTATAGGCCCTACGGATTAGTTAGTGACAATGGGGCAGGGCACGTAACACACAGAACTGATGGCCGATGGGGCAGCGAGGTTTCTAGAGTGGAGGCAATGTATCAGAAAGCGCACCTTAGGAACTTCCAAGGTGGACAGACGACCTTGTGTGAATTGTAGATCGACCACAATAAGGAAGCTTAGGTGGAATTGCTTCCTTCCGAGCGGGTGTAGTGCCAGTAGTTGATACCATGACCATCTCGGTTTGTCTATTTATACTAAGCAGGGTAAAAAACTTCAACACCGCGATGCAGGTTTGTAGGCGCGGTGGTATATGCCATAGTAACTCATATGTCAGATGACTGCCACTTGTTTGTAGTGAAGCGTCGATAGATAGCAAGAGTGGCAGCGGCCAATCTAAAAACTTTTGGGTGAGGCCTATGTCCAGCAGTGGACGTCCTGTGGCTGCGATGATGACGATGATGATGAGCCTACCTCGTCATCTCCCTTGCCGGTGTCCAGCTGAGCCAATATCTTCTGAAGGTGCGGCTGCTTGGACATCTCCTCTCGGATGGCGGCGCGCTCGCTTTCTGACTGGGATGAGGCCAGCTTGGTGCAGTAAAGGACTGTGAAGAGAGAAATACATAGATCAATATTCTTGATTTATCTAGACATTTGTAATATTCGTTCGTACGTAGAAATAGGCTAGATGACAAAATTTCAATTATTTGTCCGTCAGACAGATAATTAGAAAATATTAGACTCATAATTTTAATTTTCTTTCATAATTAAATAATAACAGTGCTACATCGAGTTGAAATGGCACGATACGTCACGTTTGAGTAGAATTTTTACTCAAAAGTGACGTCACGTGACATTTCAACTCAATATAATACTGTAATTATTCGATTATGAAAAAAATTAAAAAATGTCTCCAAAAATTTTTTATTATCTGTCTGACGGACTAAATAGAATTTCGATTTCATTACCCAGTCATCATCCCTATTCTTTGTGTCTAAGAGCATGGGGACCCTGGTTATAAGTCTAAGGCTGGGTTGCACCATCTTACTTTAACTTTGACAAACGTCAAAAATCTATCAAACTCCATACAAAAAACACCGGTTATTGTTAAAGTTACGGTCAAAGTTAGGTGGTGCAACTCAGCCTTAAGGCCGATTTTTCTATCGTCAGATATTTTTAACTGAAGAATAATCATTTTGACATATCCCCCAAACTGAAACTGTCAATGTGCAAACTATTCATTTGTTAAAAGTTATCTGACGATTGAAATATCAGCCCTTAGTCATCTAAGTACTTTCTGCGGCCAAGGTCACGAGTAAAATCTAGCTAGTATTTTAACAACTAGCTTTTGCCCAACTGACATTTTGTGTCACAGAAAAACTTTATCGCGCGTCCCTTTTTCAAATATCGGGATAAAAACTATTTCCATACCACATCAAAATCGGTTCAGTAGTCAGGATGTGAAAACGTAATAGACAGAGTTACTTTCGCATTTATAACAGGAATTGAGAAGTTGGATGCGGGTATCGCAGGCCCGGGCGATGTGGAAATCATTGGGGGAGGCCTATGTTCAGCAGTGGACGTCCTGTGGCTGAAATGATGATGATGGTAATAACAATAAACTCACTGGTGTATCTGTACTTGTTCAGCAGCTTGACGACGCTAAAGCAATCGTAGCCGAGCAACAACACTAGCCTGTTCTCCAGGTCGCGCTCGTCGGCCGCCTCGGCCAACGCGCGAAGGACTTCGCTTGATTTGCCCTGCAAATTCAATTATAGGTCATAACGCATAACTAAATAGGTGCCTTTTATAGTGAAGCGTAATATGACACGTTCTGTGACGTGACAGAGCTGTCACGAAATACAGTCAGCATCAAATACTTCGTGACACTAAAAGTACGCAACACGTCTTTGTTACAATTGGAATAAGGTTGTTTTGTCAACTTTTTGACCACTTTGGGTATCACGAACTATTTAGTGCTGACTGTACATGTTTGAAGCTCATCTGACGTCTCACGCTGCGCTTGCCGGTATGTAGATTTTTCTTTCTTGGCTTTCGAAGTTTGCGTTCAGCCACAACGGAGTGGGAAGAGGTTAGGATTTTTTTAAATTTTAATAATTAAAATACAAAAAGGGATGAAGCCACGTTTTCACTAGGGGACATGTCGCAGAGATAAGTCGTCCGACATTCACGTAGTTTGTCTCTGCAACTTAGCCCCTCGATATATGACTTGTTCACACTAGCCAGTAGTGCATAGAGCATCGACAAGCGACAAGTCTCGCGACCCGTAGATGTCGCAAGCGACGTCGGGCGACATCGCGCGAGACACGTGAATTTCGTGTCGGACGACAGAGTCGCGGGACAAATGTCTCCTAGTGAAAACGCCGCTTGAGAATCAAGTTGGAGGTGCGCTGGGACAAGGAAAGCAAATAAAGCAATGGCCATAAAAAAAACTAAAGAAAAAAGTTTAAATATGTTTTTTTTACCTGAGACACCATAGCGTCGGGGAAATGCCTGGACAGCCGTCTTTGCAGCCAGTACGCGTCGATGTCCATCGGGTGGAGTGTCGTGTCGCGACGTTTGGCCGACATTTCTTCGGACAGCTAAAAAAACATTTTTTTAGTTTAAAAGCGATCGAAATGTAAAATAAGAACTTATTTTTATGTATGACAATAATTACAGGTTTTTAAATATGTTAGCGGAGAAAAAAATACTGATATTTGGAGACTGATATCTGTAATCTGTAACAAAATACTGATATCTGTAATTTTTCCACGTCTGCATGCAGACTAAACACATGATCCTATTTTAATATTGTCACCCTGTATTACTATGTTTTTGGCAAATAAACGTTTTGAATTTGAATTTGAGAATATTTGATATTCCTGTCTATAGACTGCCTATGGCCATTTCAGGTAAGAGCACCTGTCTCAGATAAACAGGTCCCGGATTCGATTCTTAGTCCGTCTGGTTAGCTACCACAATTTTACAGCAACAACAATGTTAACGGCATTTTGTGTTCCTGCAGTTAAAGATTAGATAGCCAGTTCTTCTGTGGTTGAGGATTCCGTAAGAAGCTCACTTCCACCTTCGGCCTGATCGTCACTTTCCTACTTAAGTCTCTTTTGTTTTATTTTTATTGTATCACTACTTATTTCACCATTGTTCTGTTTTGCATGTAAACCTTTTTTTCTCAAGAAGCTCTTGGCCTGCATCTCACCTGATGGTAAGTGGTGGAAGCGAGCTTCACCCGGAATCCTCAACCACAGAGGAACTGGCTATCTTACCTCTGACTTCCGGAACACAATGAATACTGTAAGTAAATAAAATCAGATCTCTTATTACAAAATAAACAACTCACGTTGGCATGAATAGCATTCTTCTTCCCTTCTCCGTCGCTGTCTTCTTCCCCGGAACTCTCTTTGTCTTTCTCGTTGTCTGTGCCCTCACCCTCCTCTTTTTCTTCCTCGCGAACCTGTGTAATATAATAATATGACAATGTCATAAATTGGCAACATTTATCTTGTAATAGGCTAGATGACAAAATTTCAATTATTTGTCCGTCAAACAGGTAATTAGAAAATATTAGACTCATATTGTACTCCAGTTCAGGCATATAGATTGTAATACAGTAATTAAAACCTTCAGAGAATTGAATATGAAAAAAACCGAGGACCTTTGGGGAATCTCTGTCAGTATAATTGGGACAATTATTGACACCATAGCTCCTCACCTTGCATTCATTTTTAACATATGCATTGATCAAGGTTGCTTTCCTAGTTTAATGAAATTAAGTAAAATAATCCCATTGTTCAAGGCTGGTGATAAATGTGACCCCTCTAATTTTCGGCCGATTTCTATTTTACCAGTACTTAGCAAAATTTTCGAGAAAATTATATTTCATCAACTTCTTTCTCATTTTATTTTCAACAAGTTACTTCACAATAAACAATTTGGTTTTACCAAAGGTAGAAGTACTACTGACGCTGGAGTAGCACTACTGAAACACGTCTTTGATGCTTGGGAGAGTAAAAAAGACGCTGTTGGTATTTTTTGTGACCTTTCAAAAGCGTTTGATTGTGTAGACCACCAAAATATACTAAAAAAAATTGCGACATTATGGTGTTTCGGATGAGGCACTTGATCTGTTGAACTCGTATCTCACAGGCAGAAAGCAAAAAGTTTGTATTAATGGAACTGAGTCTTCTGGAGCACCTCTTACCATAGGTGTGCCGCAGGGATCGATATTGGGACCTTTGCTATTTCTTATTTATATTAATGACCTTCCCTACTTTGTAAAAGATCTATGTGATATTGTGTTATTTGCTGATGACACATCTCTGATTTTCAAAGTTGATAGAGGTAAAGTAAACCTTGATGATATAAATGACACACTCTCACAGGTTTTGCATTGGTTTACTGTTAACAACTTATTGTTAAATGCAAACAAAACTAAGTGTATTAAATTTACCTTACCTAATGTGAGGCAGGTTCCCACACAATTGATGGTGAAGAATGAACCATTAAATAGCATAAGTTCCACAACATTCTTGGGAATCACTTTAGACTCTAAACTTCAGTGGGGTCCTCATATTGAAACCTTGTCAGCAAGACTCAGTTCAGCTGCTTTTGCAGTGAGAAAGATAAGGCAATTAACTGACATTGAAACGGCAAGGCCAGTTTATTTTAGCTATTTTCATAGTATAATGTCATACGGCATATTGTTGTGGGGCTCAGCTGCGGACATTGAAACTGTGTTTTTTCTGCAGAAGAGAGCAGTGCGGGCCATTTATAATCTTGGACCCCGATTTTCCTTGAGAGAATTCTTTAAGGAGATTAATATACTGACAGTAGCTTCACAGTTCATTTATGAAAACCTTTTATATGTTCGCAAAAATATAGAGCAATTTACTAGAAAGAGTGATTTACACAAGTTCAATACAAGAAACAAAAATAAACTTGCCGTTTCAAATTTCAGACTGCACAAGATTGGTAATTCATTTATGGGGAAATGTATTAAACTTTTCAATAAATTACCACAAACTGTTGTAGAATTGCCCATTCATAAATTTAAAGCACATATCAAAAGCACCTTAATGAAAAAGGGCTACTATAAAGTTGATGATTATATAAAAGATAAAAACCTTGAAAAGGACAGGCTGACAATAGTGACTGAGTTTCTTGCGCTGCTTCTTCTCAGCACTGGCCCATTTATTGTCCCGAAGCAGTGGTAGGGTTAATATTGGGACGTGTAAAAGCGCTTTTTTAAAGCCTATTTGCAAAAATAAATGAATTTTATGAATTTTAATTTTAATTTTTATGAATTTATATCTTATTTTCTTTCATAATTAAATAATAACAGTGCTACATCAAGTTGAAATGGCGCGTTACGTCACGCTTGAGTAGATTTTTTACTCAAAAGTGACGTCACGCGACATTTCAACAAAATATAATACTGTAATATTCCATTAGGAAAAAAATCAAGTGTGTCCAATTTTTTTTTATTATCTGTCTGACGGACTAAATAGAATTTTGATTTTATTACCCAGTCATCATCCCTATTGTACCCACGACCTTAGCGTTAAAAGTCGCATCTCAAACTAATTTGAAAATTATACATAACTTGAAAAAATCGCCGGGCGACTGCTCTTCCAACTGAGCTACTTAGACACTGGATGAACCCGTCGAAATTTTCGCTGGCCGTAACAGCGTATTACACTTGAAAAAGAAGTATGATGATGATTACCTCCCCGTAAGCATCCTCGTCGTCCTCCTCCGAAGACTCCTCGAACTGGACATTGATGCCGTAAGTCTCATCGATCTCTGTGTTCCCTTCAGTTGCCGAGCTGATGTTGAAGTCGGTTATCTTCTTGCCTGGCGATGAAGAAATAAACTTTTATTACTATGGAACATTTATAATATGGAACATATGGTGACTGACATAGCCCGCAGAATCGCTAAAATCAAGTGGCAGTGGGCGGGGCACATAGCTCGAAGAGCTGATGGCCGCTGGGGCAGAAAAGTTCTTGAGTGGCGACCACGAGCTGGAAGACGTAGCGTGGGCAGGCCTCCCACTAGGTGGACCGACGATCTGGTGAAGGTCGCGGGAAGTACCTGGATGCAAGCGGCGCAGGACCGGTCTTTGTGGAAATCCTTGGGGGAGGCCTTTGTCCAGCAGTGGACGTCTTTCGGCTGAAACGACGACGACGACGACGACGACTATGGAAATAAAGTCCTAGTATCACTGCGACTGGTATCGATCTATTGTGATCGCCACTGGCATTTAGTACTAATAAGTGTCTAGAAACGTACTACGTAGTAAACGAACTAAAGTCGCTGACATAGCCCGACGGATTAGCAAGCTGAAGTGGCAATGGGCAGGGCACATAGTTCGCAGAACTGACGGCCGATGGGGCAGCAAGGTTCTGGAGTGGAGGCCGCGTACCGGAAAACGTGGCGTGGGACGTCCACCTACAAGGTGGACCGACGACATCATAAAGGTAGCAGGAAGGCGCTGGATGCAGGCCGCTACCAACCGGGCAACATGGAAAGCATTGGGGGAGGCCTATGTTCAGCAGTGGACGTCCTATGGCTGAGATGATGATGACAGTGTTTAGAAAATTTTCACTCACCTAAGTTGACTAAAAGTGCAAATCTCTCATCAGGAATCGGTCCTAACAACATCTCAATCTCCTTTTTCTTCTCTGGATCCTTTAGTTTGTCGTTTTTGAGGACAACCAACACCTGAAAGAAAAAAAGTTCAGTTAGTCCAGTCCACAGAGCATGTAATGTCCAGTCTATAAATAAAAATTAAATCGCAGACACAGGAAAGTATGTAAAGATTTATGTACAAAGTTTCCAGAAGTTAGTATTATTAGATAATTAACTTTAAAAAAAAAATATAACCGACTTCAAATGCGTGAACACAAAAAAAAACTAAAAATTAATACCTATTCAACAAAAACATAATCGTTCAAATTGGTTCATAATCGGCGGAGATATTGCGTATAAAAAAGTTCATCCCCAATTTTCCACCCTTGGGGGTGAAATATTTTCTTCAAATTCGCATGAAACCACCCTTTTGATAATACCTATTCAACAAAAAAATTATCGTTCAAATTGGTTTATAATCGGCGGAGATATTGCGTATAAAAAAGTTCATCCCCAATTTTCCACCATTGGGGGTTGTTTTTTTTATTATTAAATTAAAATGGGACCACCCTTGAGGTATTACTAGGGTTTCTGATTTCTCGACCTATTTTTTTTCTCGAGTTTCGAGAATTCTCGAGGCCAAAGTCTCGAGTTTTCTCGGGTCTCGAGTCTTTTAATGAAAACTGCTGAAATCGGTTGAAATTTAATAAAAACACAGGTTTTTTTAGTCTAATATACCTACTTTTATGCCACTTATTTTGGTAAGTAAAGAAACAAAAAATTAAATCTTCTTTCATAATTAATATTTACTAATAATCATAACAAAAGTCATAAAGTCGCGTGTACTTTAAGGATAAATAACAATAAAAATCTGGAGCTACAAATGAATCACTTATTTTCTAAAGAACACAAGTCCAAATAGCAAAATTACGATAAATAGTTTTTTTTATGAACAATAAAAACTTTTAATAAATTTTTAAATTTCTTACAATTAACGACTTGAATAAACTTTACGAGGAGGCACGAGTACCTAACCTAACGTCTGTTAGGTAAGGTAACTGTCTAGTTAACAAATTTTTCAGTCTTTAAATCAGTCAGAGTTAAATATACATAATAAATATAGCATACTCGTTGGTGAACATTATTACTTAGTTTCGATTGAGATCATTACTTGCAAATCAAATCGGTTAAAAAAGGAAAGACTAGGCCAGTCTAAAAGCAACGTTGAGCTATTAAATAATTAAAAACTTACTTTGGCCTAAGAAAATAGGCTTTCAAGAATATTAAAGATTCAAAATCGAAACTCGAGAATTCTCGAGCTCCGGTCATTTTTTTCTCGTCTCGAATAAAGCCAAATTTCTCGAGTTTTCTCGAGTTCGAGAAAGCTCGAGCAGAAACCCTAGGTATTACCTATACGCCGAAAAAAGATTTGTTCAAATCGGTTCATAATTGGCGGAGTTATCGCGTAACAAACATAGAAAAAAAAAAAAACATACGGGTCGAATTGAGAACCTCCTCCTCTTTTTGAAGTCGGTTGAAAATACAGCTTTCTTACAGGTTTGTGAATAGAATTAATTATATTAATAGATTTTGCAAAGATAGAGAATATAATGTGTGTGTGTCATTTGGCTAAAGAAGAAAGAAGAGAATATAATGCATAACACTGACATTAATTTTCTTGTTTGAATAGTGTAATTGGTACTACCGTTCTATTCATGAAAAATTAATAAAATTAATTCAACACCAACAAGAAGGCTGGGTTTTTATCAGAAATTTCTTTGATTAATGAGCCCAATGTAGTTAATTACAATGTGTATGTAAGTGCACTACAGGCAATGTTAAGGATCCTACTCAGACAATAATTCATCCATGTTTTACCATATAAAAGTCAAAAAAAAAGTCAAAATTTCTTTATTTGTTTAGACTAATAAATAGTTCTTACAAATCGTCATTTTGCTCTTAAGGAGCCTCTACATGTCTCATAATCTTTTTACCCTACCAGCGCTTCGAGACCAACATTTGGCAAGTGCTGAGAAGAAGCGCCGCAACAAACTCAGTCACCACTGTCTGCCGGTTAATATAAATAAATAGAAATAGCAGTAGTAGGTACATTCGATTCAGGAGCAGTTCACTGAATTTACCATGCATTCTTGTACAGTGTATCTTATAAGAATGGGTATACAAAATTGCGTGGTATATTAAACAAGGTAGTGACGTGCTAAGATCTAGACTTACAGATTACATACTTAAATACTAGTAGAAATGACTCGCATACATAAATTGGAATAACACAAAACTCTCAGTTCACTGTTACAGAATATACTCAAACTCACTTCATCGCATGCCCCGCACAATATATCCCTCGGTTGGTCCCCAAGAGCACTCTGCATGAACGACAGCAGCAGTTCGTAAGCGTGCCTCGTGTGCTGAGCCCGCGGTCGGTATAGGACACCCGGGGTGTCGTCCGCCCACGCCACGCGAGCTGTTTTAGACTTGGACAACTCATAGGATGCTTCGTCTCGTTTTTGTCGCCTGAAAATTTTTATTACTAATTAGTACCAAAGATGCTAGAAGCTTGGACTGAATACTAAAAGGCTGGACTATAATACCATGTGAAGGTATGAAGCGAAGGAGAGAACTTACTGAAATTTTGTAAATTGAAACAACCTATTGTTAAACTGTTTGTACCTAATGGGGGGGGACACTGTCGTCCATACTACAGGTAAGGCAACAGACAGAAGATTCACTCAAAATTGTAACACTTTTTCTTGAAATAAAGTCATTTATTTATTTATTTTTCCCTCCTTATGACCATTAAAATAAAGACAATACATCTGATTATAAAACTATATTGATCAATAGCAAAATAAAAACTGACTACAACACAACAACTGAATTGCTATTAATATTGTATAAGAATAATAATTTAAAAACTATATGTATTGCACAATATTGATCAATAAGCAATAGGAAATATTCTGAAAATCAATAATTTAACTACATTTTAGCATGTTTTTATTAAAATAAAGATCGTTTTGAGATGCTAAATAAGTACCAAGAAGCTACCAAAATGACTCAATTCTTACTTGGCTTTTCTCTCCTCAGCCTTGTCAGGCTTAGTGCGTTGTGCCCGGTCACCCATCCGGGTCCCGCCAAGTTTCCCCGTCAAGGATAGAACCTCTCCCGTTGCCTCATCACGACCACGACGCTCTATCAAGCGAACATCAGCTTGGAGAACAAGATTGGAGTTCTGAAAATCAAAAGTTAGGTTATGATGCGTAAACAATCTTGAATTTTTATCAGTTAACGACTAAATAAGTGGAGAGAGATGTGTTCATTAGCGAGTATAGGATTGAAACTAAGTGTTAGCATGGATAAACAAGTAAATAGCAGCTTGTAATAGATAAATAAGATGATGTTAGTACTCACGGCTTTGTATTCGTATTGCAACTGCCTAGCAGCCGCGTCAGCCATTGTAGTTGATTATTTATTTTGCTCCACGAAAATTGTGCACAAAAGTTTGTGTAATTAGCTTTGAAATAATTATAAACTCAATCCAAATGCAAATATTTACGCATCAAAACAAATGTCAGCGAGGTTACTCGCCGCCACCATTTTTAATGCTAACCAGGGGTGAGACAGTTCCTAACATTGTCAAATTTTCAGGCGTTTTTGTGAAAAAGCGACATCTATGATAACCATCCAAAAACAAATAGTTATTTTGTGCCTCAACAGATGGCGATATTATCGTTAGAGCATAATTTTGTAATTAAAATTATTGAAAATTGGTTAAAAGTTAAATTTTTATTATTAAATGATTTTACTTAGAAGATAAAATCATATTTACTTTCATTTGTAAATATTTATGCAATTCAGAAATCAATCCATTAAATACAGCCAAACGCCCCAAATCAACAACGTCACAAAATGGCGACACAAAAAGCGCGGGAAACGTCAAGCTAGGCGGTTGTCTCAATTTTTGCTTTTGCGATTTTTATAAATTATCTAGTAAATAGAGATCAGTTAAGTAGTGGAGTGTAGTATATTTATGTTTATCTTTCTATTTATTTATTAGTTAGTGATTTTGGCAGTGCTCTGGTAAGTTTTTACCTTTTTCTCTGGTTACATGAACGACCCAGACGAACCTGGGGGCTCTGTCCCCCAGGTTTCGTACAATGTCACTATAGCTAATAATTATTCAGCATTAGATACTGAAAGTTCATGCACGGATGGCTCCGAACATTCTCAAAATAAATCCAAACGTTTAAAACGGGCCTCTGTACCTAAGTATTGTAAACACTGTAATAAAAAGAGGAGACGTCATCATAAAAGCTCTACAGTTCCTTCGCTTGATTCATGTGAATGTCACTCGGAATCTCATTCCGACACGCTAATTCAGCCAAAACAACAACCAAACAATTTCAATGATACTACTGCTAAAAACTCTGTGCCAGTGTCAAACTCACCAAACTCACTTGATGTTGAGTTTGAGAACAATAATTTGAATTCTCAGCGTCTACCAATTGGTAGGAATCTTTACCAGGCATCTGATGTTTCTCCATATGTCATACACATACTAAAAGAACAGACAACTTCCAATCAAAATACTTCAATTCACCCGGTTTCTCTTGGTTTGTTTTTGAAAAAGCATGGTTTTAAAAACATAATAAATGGCAGTTTAAAACGTATAGGCAGAAATCGTGCAGCTATTTCCTTTTCTAATTATGAGGATGCCAATACATTCATAAGTAGCACTGTCTTGACCAATAATCACTACAAAGCGTTTATTCCAACATCCAATGTTACTCGCATGGGAGTAGTGAGGGGCATTCCAACCAGCTGGACTGATGAGGAAGTCATACAGAATATTACAGTCCCTATAGGTTGTGGCAACATTCTTAAAGTAAGGAGATTGAAAAGGAAAACTATTGGAAAAGACACAGTTGAATACATACCTATAGAGACTGTAGTTCTCACATTTGATGGACAAGTACTTCCAAAGAGAGTATTTATGTGTTACAATTCTCTGCCCGTGGACTTATACATTTTCCCCACTATACAATGTTACAAATGCTGCAAATATGGTCACATTAAATCACAGTGTAGATCTCTTCCCAAATGTTTTAAATGTGGTCATGACCACTCGGGTGACAGTTGTTCAGTTGATGAAGAGTTTGTTAAATGTTGTCTGTGTACAGGGTCTCACTTTGCAACTAGTAAAAAATGTCCTGAGTTTTCCCGCCAAAAGCAAATTAAAGAGACAATGGCTAAGAATTGTATTTCTTATTCTGAGGCTTTAAAATTACACCCTCCTCTTGGCAAGTCTTATGCTGATGCTTTGACATCAGTAGCCCCAGTTAACACAAATAGACCAGTTTTGAAAAATTCATCTGATAGTATACCCAGCAGGAGTTCATATAAAAAAACAGTATTTCTTAAGCCTAGATCCCCACCAGTAATTAGTCCTGGATATGATAAGGCCTCTCATGATGCTCTTACTAAAGACTTCAACATAAACTTTCCTTCATCTGGCACTGCTTATAAAGATTCAAGTAAAGACTCTTTACTGTCTGATATTATGTCTGTTAAAGAACTTATTATTACACTTATTAATTCATTGTCTCATTATAATTCAAACTTCACACCGCCCAACGCTGCCTCATCCCAAAACCCTGTAAGTGACAAAAATAATTATTCATTTGATAGTAATTTTATAAATAATAATGAATTCGGTGGTAATTCAATGGAATTGCCGCAGTATTTACAGTAAGAAATCTGATTTGTTCCATTTGATAAATAAATATGACCCGTTAGCCATTTCTCTCCAAGAGACTTGGCTTAAATCTAGTAGTTGTTTTAAAGTGGCAGGCTATGCCTGCATTAGAGAGGACCGTCTAGACGGTTATGGCGGTGTTGCACTGCTGGTCAAGCATTCTTGGCCTTTTAAACATATTCCTATTCCCGTTCATAACGATGATTATTCCATTATAGCAGTCTCTGTAAATGGTATTTGTTTTGTTTCCATTTATATCCCACATCCATCCTCTATCATATATGATGAAATTTTACTTAATATTTTACCGTCCCTTCCAAAACCTATTTTAATAATGGGAGACTTTAACGCCCAGCATGCTTCTTGGGGTAGTTCTTCCTCTAATTATTATGGTTCAAGAATCTTAGATTTTTTAGATGTGAATAATTTATGCTTACTGAACTCCGGGGAACCTACACGTCGCACTGCTAGTTCTGAAGGATTCAGCGCTCCTGATCTATCTATATGTTCTCCTTCCTTAGCGTCATCTTTAACCTGGCACGCTCTTAGCTCTTCATATGGCAGTGATCATTATCCTTTATTTATAACTTTACCATTTTCTGACAAATCAATCCCAATCCGTCCCCCTCGATTGAAGTACCAATTGATTAATGCTGATTGGAAACATTTTAAAGAAAAAGTGGAGGAAAGATTAGAGTCACTTCCTTCCTTACAATTAGACAATCATAGCAATTGTGCTGATACTTTCACTCAAGTTTTAATTGATGTGGCGGACAATATTTTTCCTGTTAAAAAGAATCGTAGTAGATATATTCCTCCTCCCCCATGGTGGGATGAAGAATGCGCTGAAGCTATTAAAAAAAGGAAATTAGCCGAACGTGCGTACAGAGCATTTTCCTCTTCAGAAAACCTAGAAACTTTGTCTGAACTTATAAACAGCACCCGTAAGTTATTTAAACAAAAAAAATGGGAAGGATGGAAATCATTCTGCACTTCGATATCACCAGACATTTCCCCATCTGAGGTATGGAAAAATATTCGGAGATTTAGATCTTGTTTCCGAGAGAGCACTCCCTCGTTCATAGATAAATCAATTGCTGATTGCTTTCTAGATAAATTAGCGCCTCCTTCTGTGCCTCCTATAGATATAATACATCATGAATTAAACTATCCTATTTGCACTGAAAACCTTACAGATTTAAATGCTCCATTTACTTTTTCTGAATTAAAAGGCATTTTGTCGTACGTGAAAGATTCGGCTCCTGGTATTGACGGTATTCCTTATTCTTTTTTCATTAATTTAAGCGATTCTTGCCTTTCATATTTTTTATCAATAATTAATTCCATTATGATTAACGGTAACATACCTCCGTCATGGAAATCTCAAGAGGTAATTCCAATCCTCAAACCGAACTCTCCTGTAGGTAACTCCACTTCGTATCGGCCTATTGCTTTATCGTCTGTTCTTCTCAAAATTGCAGAGCATTTAGTTAAAAATAGATTAGAATGGTATTTAGAAAGCAAAGGTATATTAGCTACTACTCAATTTGGTTTTAGAAAAGGGAAGAGTACTATGGATAGTTTAGGAATTTTTACTACAGATATTCGCTTAGCCTTTACTAATAACCAATGCCTCCTTGCTGCCTTTCTTGATATCACAGCCGCTTACGACGGTGTTAATTTATCTATACTTAAAAATAAACTGGTAAAGCTACAAGTACCGATTACCCTAATCAATTTCATTATTAGTATGTTATCAGAAAGATCTATTAACGTTGCTACTCAAGATTCAACAGTTTTGACCCGAGTTCTTTGGAGGGGATTACCCCAGGGGTCTGTTTTAAGCCCATTGTTGTATAACGTATATACGTACGACCTTGAATCTGTTTTTATTAATAAAATTAATATTCTACAGTACGCTGATGACCTTCTTTTGTATGTTTCTGGTTATTCAGTAAGCGAATTATGTAATTGCTTAACTTCAGCTTTAGGTTCCCTTAAAAACTGGTTAGATAATAACTGTCTTTCATTGTCGGTCCCCAAAAGTTCTGTGGTACTTTTTAGTAGAATGCGGATGCCACCTCCTATTTTTGTTTACTATGATAATATCACTATCCAAGCTTGTAAGGAGGCAAAGTTTTTAGGTATAATATTAGATGACAAACTATCAGGGGTTCCTCATTGTTATTATGTCACGGCCAAATGTGAGCGTCTATTAAATATTTTGCGCTGCCTCTCAGGGGTCTGGTGGGGTGCTCACCCTTCCTCCCTAAAACTTCTCTATAACGCCATAATACGTAGTGTTCTTGATTATGGAGCTTACTTCTTAGAACCTTGCAATCTAGTCGGTCTGAAAAAAATGGACAGCATCCAATCAAAGGCTCTTCGTATTATTTCTGGTACAATGAAATCTAGCCCTATTAATTCTTTACAGGTTGAATGCACTGATCCTCCTCTTAGATTGCGCCGTCAATTCTTATCTGACAAATTTGTATTTAGAGTTTTACAATATTCAAATCACCCCCTATTCTTAAAATTACAACTTTTATCTGATTCTATTGGGACATCTCCTTACTGGGCTCATAAAAACCTTCCCTGTCTAGTTTTAAGTTACCGTAAATTTATATCTTTTCAAGCTCCAACTCACAGAACTCCAAAATTTCCCATATTTTCTGCTAGTTTTGAGTCGTTAGTTCTTTCTCCTGAAATAATATATGATTTAGATATCCCAAAAAATTCACTTGACGCTAAATATAAATTTAACTTAATTATTGAGGATAATTGGGCCGATTGGCATCATATTTATAGCGATGCATCCAAACACTCCAACGATGGTGTGGTCGGAGTAGGGCTTTTCCATCATCAGTATGGTATTCATGAAAAGGTCAGATTACCTCCTGAAACATCAGTTTTTACCGGGGAGTGCTGTGGAATTTATAAAGCCATAGAATATGTCCAAATTATGAAACTGAAAAAAAACAGTAATTTTCGTAGATTCTAAGAGCGCTTTACAAGCCTTAGAAAGATTTCCATTTAAATGCAATAGTCAATATCCAATCGTAATCCAATGCAGGGAATTGCTTCATAAATGTTCTACTTTGGGGTTCAAAATTGTCTTCGCCTGGATTCCGAGTCATAGCCATATTTTTGGTAACGAAAAAGCAGATAAATTTGCAAATGAAGCTGTTGTGAATGGTGATATGATCAGTTATAAAAATTATTGCCATGACCTTTTGTCCCTCCCTAAGTCCTACTTGCGTGAATCATGGGAATTGGATTGGGCGCACAGTAGTGCAACCAAAGGAAAATGGTATAAGTTCATTCAACCTACCATTCCTATAAAACCATGGTTTTTTAAAATGAAACTGGGAAAGGTTTCTACCTCTAATATTATCCGTATGAGAATTGGCCATGCTTGTATACCTACGCATCTTTTTAGACTTAAAATTGTTAATTCTGATTTGTGTGAGTGTGGTACTGGCACAGGTGATTTAAATCATCTGTTTTTCATTTGTCCATTACATGACCGATCCTCTTTCATCGAATCCCTTATATCTTTAAAAGTACCTTTTCCCACTTCCATAGCCTGCCTCCTAAACATGCATGATAATATTGATATTTATAATACCCTATCTGTATATATGAATAATAATAACATTAAAATATAATTTGTTATGTAATTTAATTTTTATGTTTCCGGATTATTTATCATTTTGTTCTCTCCTTTATTTTCCTGATCCTTTGCAACCTTTTTTTTTTCCGTTTTCCATTTTTACTTTCCTATACGTTTCCCAACCTTTACCTTACTTCGTCGTGGCTGACGCACAAGCCGTGCATGCCATCATAGGGAAAAAAAAAAAAAAAAAAAAATGGCGACAGCTCCTACGTGTGCGCATGTTTGTAGTTTTCGCTCCATTTTTGTGCTTTTCTTCTGGAAATTAATCTGCTGATCCGCGTTGAGTTGAGTCCTCTCCTCCGTTGTGAAGTGTGTGTGTACAATTTCCGAAGTTATTGTGTGATTCAGTGCAATTGTTTTGTTTTTGTGCGACCCGGACGCTTCGATTGTGCTGTTTCTTTGCGATATAGACGCTTGTAGTTTCTTAACAAATAGCATCATGCCTAAACGATGTGTATTTGGATGTCCATACAGTAAGTACCTATCATCAACAGCATCATAATCAATCAATCTCAATCCTAATCCGTCCTTTTAACTGTCAAAGAAGGCCGGCTGGCCCGGTCCGGTTAACCTAGCTTGACACTTCTTTTTGGGACACCCTGTTATGTTACAGTCAAAACACAATGTTCAAAACGACTATTGGACTGATTTTCGCAATCAAAAGTGTTTTTGACCGATTATGAGTTTTGAATAACATAAACACAATAGAGAAAATTGTATAGACAATTTATATACGAAACTAGCATGAAAGCATGGAGTGAGCATTTTAAATGAGATCAGTAATTGTGTGTAACAAATCAATAACAATTTTACTCATACCAATCATGTTAATCAAGACTTTTAAAATTATTACAGATAACTGCGCAAGAATCATAGCTTCAGAACACAATTATTGCCTAGCAGAAAAGAAAGCAACGAAAGAAAAGAAAAGTAAGTTTTTGTATGTTCGTTCGTACGTTTCAGCCGAAAGACGTCCACTGCTGAACAAAGGCCTCCCAAGCATTTCTACAAACAAACAAGGTTTTTGTACGATTTTTATGAAATTACTAGACAAGGGACTCTCTAGAGTACAGAGATCTACCACTTTAGCAACCCCCAATCACTAGGGTAATATTATGGCTGTATTTGTGATACCTAGCTAGAACTGACAGACAAAAATCATAGGTCAAAACATAACAAATATGATGGATTAGTTTTTTTTAAATAAACTTTTTGAAAATAAGTTTAGAATAAGAATATTCATGTTTTCATTCTCATCTTATCAGCCTATAAATGCCCACTGTTGAGTAAAGGTTTTATGATATGGATGCAGTGTATCATCCATGACACAATTCAATTATCATAATATTTATTAAGCCAAGTGCTACTCCAAGCTTTGAGATTTATATTATATTGAGAATGGCAATTTAGTTCTCATTTGTAAATTCGGAAATATGGGACTAAAAAATGTGTGTTTTTTACAGATAATCGTCGGCAGCAGTTGATGCCGTCGCTCCTGTTGAACCAACTAAAAACAACAAGGAGAAAAATCAAGGTCCTGCAGTCGACATTATTACGGTCTCAAAAGAGAAACAAAAATTTTAAAGCTAGACTAGTTGATGCTGAAAAAATTTCTACAGATGTTTTATTACGAAAAGTAACACAGAAAATGACAACCGCTGCAAAAATTTTCACAAAAATGCAATACACTCAGACCAGCAAGAAGCCTTCAGGTCGCAGATTCTCTTTGGAAGAGAAAGTGCTCTCGCTATCTCTGTATAAGAAAAGTCCAAGGAGCTATCCACTTTTAGCGAAATTTTTTACATTACCATCCACGAAGTCTTTAAAAAGGCTTTTAACAAAAATAGAAGTGGAATCAGGATTAAATAAATGCATATTTTCAAAAATCAAAGATACAGTTAAGGAGCTATGTACGGAAGATCGATTATGCAGCCTAATTTTTGACGAAATGTCAATATCCCCCCAAATTCATTACAATGCTGCGAAAGACCAGGTTAGGGGATTTACATTTGATGGAAAAAAAATTGCAGACCATGCATTAGTCTTCATGGTAAAAGGTTTAAAAAAAAATTTCAAGCAACCCATTGCCTATTATTTTGGTAATGCAATCAACAAGAGCCAACTAAAAGATTTATTAATTAATGTAATACAATATGTGCAAGGCACAGGACTGAAAATTGTATGTACAGTGTGTGATCAAAGCACAGTAAATGTAAGTACAATTAATGAACTAATAGAAGACACAAAAAAAAACTATTTAAGAAAGGAAAAAGAATGGAAATACGAAGTGATTGAAATTGGAAAATCAAGAATAATCCCTCTATTTGATGTCCCACATTTGATTAAGGGGCTAAGAAATAACTTGCTCACAAAAGATTTAAAATACTTCGATTTTGAAGAGAAAAACGAAAAATTAATAAAATGGGAATATTACCAAAAAGTTTATGAAGCTGATAAATGCTATGGAGAATTAAAACTTCTACATAAACTCACCGATGAGCACATTTATGTTGAAAAAATTAAGAAAATGAAAGTGAAAGCAGCTACACAAGTGTTCAGTCACAGCGTAGCTGTGGTAGCAGAACACCTCACCGCAAGAGGAGACCTCCCTGAAGAATGCAGAAATGTAATCAAATTTACAAAACTGATCGACAATTTATTTGACTCTTTGAATTCAAATACTTTTAATGTGCCTAATGGCAAAATTTATAAAGGATGTGTTCGCAGGTCTACACCGCACCATGATTTGTGGAATAATGCCATAAAAATTTTAAAAACAGTAACATTTATTAAGAAAATTAAGGACAAAAATAATAAAATCCGTGTGATTGAAACTAAAGCGATACCATCTATCAAAAACTTCATACGCACAATTGAAGGAATGCAACATTTATGGATATTGCTGTCTCGAACTTATTCATTTGATGCTATGCTAACACGAAATTTCAACCAGGACCCACTCGAAAATTTTTTTGGGAACATCAGAAGCTATGGGGCCAGAAATACGGCACCGGACACAATGGCGTTTGAAGGGGCCTTTAAGTCCCTTTTAATTAGTAATTTTAACTCGCCCCATTCACTACATGCTAATTGCGAAAGGGATGATAACAGCTGCCTGCAAAATTTAGATTTTTTTATAAGAGAAAATGTTTCGACTTCTGATATTCCCAGTCCCATTGATGAAGAAGCACCACAATTGTCAGAACATGTAGACGAAATTGTGGTACCTTTCATTAATTTAAGTAGTGATGTTACTGATGCTGGTCAAGGTAATTATGTGTGTGGGTGGGTCCTGGGGAAATGCCTCAAACATATTTCCAAAGGATGCAAAAATTGTAAAAAAGATATGCATGGTGACCCTAATGACAAAACTAATGAATATATTAAAGCCAAAGAGTATAAAAAACATAAAACTTCTTTATTATACCCAGCAAAAAATGTGGAAAAATGTTTTGTACAAATTCAACATGTAGTGTCAGACATATTAAAAAAAGATGTACCGAAAAATAAACTAAAAGAAAAAATCAAAATGTTTACAGACATATTTGTTGATTTCCCTTTCAATTGTGAAACTCATAAAAATATATTAAAACCTTATTTTGAGAATACAATAATAAATGTTCTTTTATATAGCTGGTGCCGTTCAATTAACCGGATTTTGTCAGGCAAAACCACATATCATGGTGATGATGAAACAAAGGTAGCAGCACAAGCTTATAGAGATAAACATAAGTGTAGAAAATAAATGTTATCCAGTAAGTAAAATATTGTTTATTTTTCCTATACTACTATTCTGGAAACATGCTATTTATTTATTTGTTTTCTAAGTATTACCGTATTTTCGTAAATATATAATGAGAAAGAAAATAGGCTTAGTCAAATGTATCTTTTAATAGCAAGTAATCTAAAAATAGCATGTTTCATTTCTCATAAGGTTGCCAAAGTACTAAAAGATGTATAGAGTACAGGGAGGGAGGATCAAAAAGTACCTTTTTATCAATTAGAAGACTAGATACTATAAATACACATGAAGAGTACAGGGACAGAATGATCCAGTCACTTTTTATAAATTCTAATAACTTCCGATTTATAAAAAGTGACTGATCATTCTTTCCCTGTACTCTTCATATGTATTTATAGTATCTAGCTAGATAGATACATAGCTATAGATATAGCTATACGTAGCTAAAGATTACAGATGGCGTTAATAGATGGCGCTATCAACTGACATTAGCGGTCTACAACAAAATCTGTGAGAGGGCTCTCTATTCCCAATGTATTACTTTGCTCTGTGATGCTAACTTTTTTTATCGTATGTCAAGAAGATTTAGCCTTGGGAAATGGGGTTTGAACAAGAGTGGTGTCTTTAGACATACTCTCTAATCTGTGGTCTTTTTAGTCTGTGGTGTTATAGTGACTCCTTGGTGGTTAGATGCGTCATGTTGGCAATATTGAAAATTATTATAAAATGCAATACATCTCTAATCCATAACTGTGCAATACATGTTGATTGTCTGTTTGTTGTTATTTACGAGTTCACGATCTTTAATTATTTTTCTTTGTATGGTTATTCATATTATAATCTATTTAAATTAAACCAAATGAAACAGGGACAATTTATGCGAAATCATGGATTAAGTTTTCCATGGTTTACAGAAAAAGTTGACCATGTACTACGTACTAGTCTTAAGCCCGGCTTTTGCTCGCGAGGATTTATTTTTTACATGCATTAACTCTTCAGGAATTTTAATTATTATTATTAAACTGTGGTGAACTGGTTTCATATTGCATAAATGGAGGTTCCAATCTAACTTAATTATACCTAAACGAAATAAAAAAAAATATTTTATTTTATATTATTTTATTTTACTTCAGCGGGATTCAAACCTGGAACTTATAATTTTGCAATAAATGCTTATTTATTCTTACTTATTTTCAGAGTGTAAAATTGCTTGCCTTTACCACCACATCGAGACAAGATAATCTAATTAACACAAAATGCCAATAAATTATTTGATTTTTAAAAACTTTCATCTACTTACAAACTTACTTTATGTTTTTGTTATCTCAAAGCTGATTAAGGCTGGCATCAGCGTGGCCAGATTATGATGCGCGCCGTGATATTTAAGCTTTTGTCATGCCATTTTATCGATTAGACGCGATAAAACCATACATTTGTCATCTGAATCATATCGACCGATCTAACCCGACAGAAAACCAAAGTCGATGTAAACCGAACGAGAGTCGGTCGAATGAGGACGCTGACTGCTGCTGACCTTCACCATGTTGTTTTCCTCATAAATATTAAGGATTCTGACTAAAGCCTTTTACATGCCTTTTCTGTCTGACCGTAATTTTTTTTACCTTTAGTACAGAATGGTTATTTCAATCGCCATCTCTCTTTTTTCTCCCTCTTTTGAGGGGCATGATGATGGTTTTTTTTTGTCTTTCGCATACAACCTAAAAATAGCACGTGTCTGTATCACAATGCGTTAAGGTCTACAATCGCATGATCGTGATGACTCAAACAGTATGTACGAGTGAATAACCGTCCTTGGGCTCGTTCATGTATAACACGCGTCACGTGTTTGTGTTATTATTTTAAGAAGTATGATTTTTTCACAACTATGTATTATCAATGTTAAGGTGAAAGTGCGCTGATTACCTAAGGTTTCGGGGGATCTTTCTGTGATTATGATATTTAGTGACTCTGACACATAGTACCTGTATTAGTGGCAAGGCAAGAGATTTTAAACCTCCTCCCCTCCCCCTCTAAATCTCCCCCTCCCCCTAAACCACCTTTTATGATGCACCCACTCCCTCCCCCCTAAATCTCCCCCCACTCCCCTTAGTACACCCCCTTATGAAGCATCCCCCCCTCTCCCTTCCTTTAGACCGCACATGATTATTTTGCAGCGCCACTCGCCAGCAGTTCTTTTTTTCAAGCGTAGGTAGTTTATGATCTTTCAACTGATGTAGGGTAGTTTAAGGAACTTCCTGGTTCTCCTGGATGCTCCTACGTCTCTGTGATCGAACCACGGATTTGCGGTTGGCTGCATCTGCGGTTGCGGTATGCGATCAGCCTAGGACAGTCTTACAACTCAATCAGTCAGTCTTCCACATCTCAGTCAGAAAAACATGAAAGACCGGTCAACCGGTCAAAGTTTGATAACAAACAGCTGATTTTGACATGTTTACCACAATCAGCTGTTATTGACAGCGCAGTGTTGGCAACATTTAAAAAATGGATTGAATGAATGATCAATGTGTAAGATGGACGTCATCTCTTAGCCCCGGGTAAAATTTATACAACTTTTTAGTATTTTTAACATGTTTCACAATTACACGTAATACGCATTGTAATAAACGGACACGTGCGTGCGCACGTACGGTATAGAACGAATTTTTGGGATGAAAGTCTGTAGGGTTGTCACTTAATTTTTTACCTACCCTTCAGTTTAATTTATTACAAATAAATATATTCTATTCTATTCTATTCTATTCTATTCTATTCTACGTGCTTGCGAGCGAGTAAAGGCAAATATCTACAATTCTTAATTTTTATACAATCCAAGATTAGGGCTTAGGGCAAGAAAAAAAAAACAATTAGGTTGATTTGGGAAAACTTTTTTCACATGCCGCGCTGCAATGCAATGAAAACAACTTTTATTTAACTGTTTAATAATACCTACTACACTGCAGGGAGGGACCACAATGAGAACAGAAAACTTAAAAAGATATTGAATCAAACACAGATCTTTGATTGTAACTGCTTTTTTGTTTGCAACTTGCGAGCAACTCGTTGACAACCCTGACTCGTAGAACGAATGAGCGTGCGTGGATAACGACAACGCTCACACGGCGAGCGAGCGAGCGGGTAAAATACGCCCATCGCTTGTGATCGCTTTTCGCGCATTTTGCTTGCGCGTGCTCGCTCGCTATACATACAGTAGCGACTTCTCTTTCACTCAGAGACGCCAAACGGACAATAACATAAAATTGTGCAATCAATCAAATACCTAAGATGGCGACTCCCTCAAATGGAAGTGGTAATTTAGTTGAGGAATTTGAAGAATCATTTCAGGTATGTTTTTATTCGAATTAATAGTAGTTTTCCGATGAGAAATTCGTAAATCATTCATAACCTCAACGCGAAAAAGAATGTTTGTATTATTGACAACTGTCAAAATTGTATACCAACATTCCGAAATGAATCCGGACCGTGGCTGAGTGGCCGGCGTTGCTACAATCGAAGCTGCATAGGCTAAAAAATAATCCTAGTTCGCATAATGTCATACAATTCGGTGTGTACGTGACCTAAATTAGCTTATGTAGCTTCAAGTGTACTTCGATTCGTGTGAAGGGATTTTTGTTGAAAGCATTGCGAGCGCATCTCATTCAAGTCGGCCATTTTACTGATAATGTTTTCACTTAATTACGAATAGATTATCGCGTGGTTTTTAACTCGAATTTCCGAAATTTGGACAATATTTCGTGACGAATAATATCGTGAATGGCGTCTAAAGTGGCGAAGTGTCGTTTGAAATACTGTACGAGTGGTGGACAAGTGATGAAATAGTGTTGATTTTGGACATCGTGTGTTGATAAAAAAGACATGTCCGTGGTTAGTGATGAAGCTGGGACCTCGGCGGGTGGTGTGGCCATTCAGGTGTTCCGGCCGACATGGGAGGAATTCAAGGATTTCAACAATTACATCCAGTATATGGAGTCGAAGGGAGCTCACAAGGCAGGCCTGGCTAAAGTGATCCCTCCGCCGGAGTGGGTGCCTCGTAAGTCGGGCTATGACTTGGACGCCCTAAACGTGACGATACCCTCGCCAATTTGCCAGGTGGTGACTGGAAAACAAGGTTTGTTCCAACAGATCAATATTCAGAAAAAAGCCATGACTGTGAAGCAATTTGCTGTGATGGCCAACTCTGCGAAATACTGCACTCCTCGACACAGTAGCTATGATGATCTTGAGAGGAAGTACTGGAAAAATGTAACCTACGTTGCTCCGATATACGGTGCCGATGTCAACGGCAGCATCACTGATCCAGATGTCAAAGAATGGAACATAAACCATTTGGGAACGATACTCGATTTTGTCAACTCAGATTACGGAATAGAAATTGACGGTGTAAACACAGCTTATTTGTACTTTGGCATGTGGAAAACAACATTCGCTTGGCACACCGAAGACATGGATTTGTACTCAATAAATTATCTACACTTTGGTGAACCCAAAACATGGTATGCAATCCCACCGGAACACGGAAAACGGTTTGAAAGAATCGCTTCTGGATTTTTCCCGACTTCTGCGAAAACCTGTCAAGCTTTCCTACGACACAAGATGACATTGATCTCACCACAGATTCTGAAACAATATTCAGTTCCAGTCAATAAAATCACTCAAGAGGCTGGTGAGATTATGATCACATTCCCGTTTGGCTACCATGCAGGTTTCAATCATGGCTTCAACTGTGCGGAGTCGACAAACTTTGCAGCTCCACGATGGGTGGAATACGGAAAGAGGGCAACTCAATGTACTTGCAGCAATGACATGGTTAAAATATCGATGGATACATTTGTGAAAAGGTTCCAGCCAGATCGCTACGAACTGTGGCTGAAAGGCCAAGACATCGGCTGTCATCCGGAACAGCCTGAGAAAATGGTACCCGCACCACATCCTTCAGGCCAAGACATTTTGTGCAACAAAAACAACACGGAACTCCCAGAATCATTTATAGAAGCTGAAGTTGAGAATTCAAAGAAAAAGAAACGTCACCCGCTTCATCTGAAGAGAGCAATGGCCAGTAAAAGCATATCTGAAGGTGCGATTGCTGTGTCCATTTTAGGTCACGATGTTATGGATGACGATGAGATGACAATGGCTGAAGGAGACCTGGATATGATGACCTCAATGAAGCGACCGATGATGCCAATGGACCCTGATGACACACAGCTGGATGCTCTTGAAGACATCTGGCTGAAAGGAGATGAGATGGACCCATCTGAAGCTCAATTGCCTGACGTTGGATATATGGACTCTGACAAAGATTCTGATTACGAAGAACCAAAGAGTAAAAAGATGTCAAAACCCAGAAGAAAGACGAAAGAGAGTATCAAGAAAGAAGGCAAAGTCAAATCAGAAGATGGGAAGGTCAAAACGGAGGATGAAATCTCTGAAGATAAAGACAAAAAGAAATCTCCATCGAAAGCTAGTCAGAAACCCAAACAGAAGGGAGTGAAGAAAGTGAAGACAAAGAAATTGTCAGATGAACAGCTTGACGATATGGCCTCTGCGGTCTCGAACTGGGAGTCTCCGCCGCATGTCGAAGGGTTAAGTCCAAACGCAGTCGCGAAGACAGACGGCAGTGATCCGCTGGAAACAAGCCAGGCTAAACCAAATACCTCTACTGAATCAAATACGACGCAGGGAACACCTGAAGTAAAGACTGAAGTGAAGAAAGAGCGCAAAAAGCGGAAACCCGCCGTGAAATCTGACGCAGAAAAGAAGGAAAAACCGCCGAAGAAAGAGCGCGTTAAGAAGGAGCCCAAAGTAAAGAGCGACGTACCAAAAGAAAAGAAGCCGAGGAAACCGCGAACGCCTAAAAAGCATCCCAACTTCGAATACAACTCACCGGTAGAACCAGTAATGTCAAGGCAATCCAAAATGTACTCTACTACACAGAAAATAACCGCTACAACAGTCTCCCCGCCTACATCTACCGTCACTTCTTCAATACTCAAACAGTTGACGCCGCTGCAAACACCGCCTAAAGTTCTTTACTCAAATGCAACATCAAATGCCAAAACAGTTCAACCAAAGTCCTACGACTACGACACAAAACCATACACGAGTAGAGTGCTAGATTCAAGTATACGGGTTCCAGCTGTAATTCCACCTTTGAATAAAGACCCTAGTGCCTTCCAAGGGGAATTCCACAAGTTTATGTCGAACAAACAGAATGTTTTGCCCGTGTCACCGCCGTTAGGGCAAGTCAGACGGCAAGCTAAGAAGCCTTCGCCTCCCAAAACCGTCGCACAGCCTGCTCAGCCCGCTAATCCGCAGGAATGGCCCATGCCAGTGGGCCAGTACAATGACAGCATATTCCTTGACTCCCCACTCGACTATCGGACGTATGCACCTCTGCAGACAGCGCAAAGGCACCCAAATCCTGAACCGGCCAGGTCTTGGAGACCAGAGGACGCCTACTACCAACAACATCATCAGCAACAGTCCTTCCAAAATATGCACAACATCTTCAATCAAATCAACACAAACGATGACTACTACAGAAGTCCGTACCAATCCCCGTGGTATTCGTACCAGAAATAATCAGTATTGTAATAGTTACTCAATAAGTAATTTAAATCCGTTCGATATTTCTTATTAAAGACTATAAATATTGCTTAATGATGTAAATTGATTACAAGATTTAGTTTAATTTATTGTACAAAATAATTAAATTACAGAGTTTAGTTCACAATTCTTTATTACAGTGTTAATTGCAAACACTAATGAATATAGTCATCTATTATCAGGCTGTGGGGATTTACATCCATCGCCTATTCATATTCATAAATCCATAAAAACTATAATAAAATCACAGAAAGTAATTTTTTACACTACCAATAATTTAAAAGTACCTAATAGAGTCTAGAAAATGTAACACTAAAGTTTTTTCTATTTATCAAACTATATGTTTGTGATTTGATTATTTGCACTTATTTTTAGGGTGTGATTTTAAGCAATAACCGTTTAACTTATTTTAAATTGTGTTGGTAAATTAAAAAACGATACAAAATAATAAATGTTGATTGAAAAATGTTTACGATTGTTAAAGTGAACTATTATAAATAGGTAGATTTAATGGGATCTTTATTCATTAATTTCAATATAAAAAATCCGCTTTGTGAATGGATTGTAAATTATTATTTGTGTATCATCATTACACTTAAGTTACGAATGATGTGAAAAGTGATTTGGTTAAGTTACATGGCAGAATGTTTAACTAGCGGCCGCCCGCGACTTCGTACGCGTGGATCCCGTTTTACTCCCTTAAGGGTTGAATTTTGCAAAATTCTGTCTTAGTGAGCACCTACGTTCTAAAAGGAACCCCCATGCAAAATTTGAGATTCCTAGCACTTGTAGTTTCTGAAATTTCGTGATGAGTGAAGTGAGTCAGTAATTTCGTATGAACCTTTAAAATTATAAATTAAAAAATGTCTATGTTAATCACTAAAAAAAAATAGAATTCTAATGGTGAAAGAATTTTTCAAAACCGGTCCAATAGTTTTCGAGTTTATTTATTACAAACATACAAATATTTTACGTAATCTCTTCTATATTTTGGATTGTCAACCAAATCACTTTCCACATCATTTAATCATGCTCTTAGCCATTTTATCGACTGATTGAATACCTAATTTAGTATAAAAATCACATTTAAGTATAGTTCTACTTAGTTTAATGTAGCAGCTTTACCATAGTATAAGTGTTGTACACAATTTTGGGTGTCCTAAGTATTAGTTTTAGGCTCCCTGCAGACTACAGATTTAATCGGCCGATAGTTATGTCAGTCAGGCTGTTGATCAGTCTGAACAAGTACGGAAGTGCGCACATTACACCGATTTGGTATCGGCCGATTCTTCATACAAGTTTGAAACTGACCAGACTGATTAAAAAATCTGTAGCCTGTGGCGAGTCTTAAAATTTGATTTATTATTTCAACACGATTCTATTGGCTTGTCTGCCGTATCCGTGATTTTGGTTCTATCCCTTTCGCTCTTAAGCAGTCGTGGCTTGTGCAACAAGGACAGATATAGCCGAAAATACGGAGATGGTAGGCTTGAAAATGAGTACTTTACACTTGTTTGAAATTAATAGTTATTTTCATCATAAGTGTGGAATTAATTACAAAATAATTATATTCAGAATTGAGATTTTATTGTATTGGTCTAGAAGTGGGCTATTAAATTTAAAATAACGTACCTATTCAAGTGTTTTCCAGAAATATGTGAAGGCATTTTGGTTGTTAAGTATAATATAAAGCTTGTAAAAAGTGAATTTCTTAGTCATAAATGTATTAAGACTCTTAACCATGTGAACTATTGTATATAAGATTAGAATTATATTAAATAGCTAATTTAGAGGTAATTTACGAGGGTAGTCTAACTTTACTGAACTTCTAGACAAAATAACGTCACTTCAAAATTTGATTCGCTTGCAAGTCAAAAAGCCAATTTAAAGATGGAGCTATTAAATGTGACTTTTTATGGGTTTTGTACATTTGTACCGAAAAATGGCGCTTGTCGACTACTTGTTTCACTATTTGATTTGTAACTGTAACATAAAGCCATAAGGTTCGAAGTTTGAGACCTGTAATTTGGCGTTAAATTGTCGACTTATGGCCAGCTCCACACGTTGGTTAACGCCACTCGCCCAACGTGTGGTTCTAGAAAATAGCTGGTCCCAACGTATACGTGTGGAATCGGATTAAGGCTGAGTTGCATCATCTAACTTTTTTGCCATAACTTAAAAGATTTTTTTTTAATCTGTTTTTATTTAGGGACTTTTGTTTGAAAACATGTCAGTCCCATGGAGTCTTAACCTACGCTTACATTAACATTCACTATTTAGAAAGAAATTTAATCCTGCGAAACCATATCCACCACAAATCTTGCAGCTTTGCTTGTTGGGTTAGCTAAAATATTAAGAAAACCTCCTACATCGTACGCGTTGATGTGAAACTTTCGCAGGATTAAATCTCTTTCCTTTTTAAATTTCACACACTCTACTAGGATGTGTTGAACATCCTCCACCTTATCACAAATATTACAATTTGGAGAGTTAACTTTCTTCATCATAAAAGCGAACTTAACTTAAAAGATAAACGGCGTTGTTTTTTTGTATGGAATTTGAAAGATTTTTGATGTTTGTTAAAGTAATATGGTGCAATCCAGCCTAAGAAAACACCCCGCAGGCTACAGACTTTTATTCCGATAGTTTGGTTGTGGTTGGCTTCGAATTTGTACAGAGATCGGCCGATACCAAATCGGTGTAATGTGCGCACTTTCATACATCTCCATACTGATTAACAGCCCGACCCAACTATCGGCCAACTAAAAATCGGTGGTCTGCGCCTAGGCTAAATCTAAATGTACCTACTTTGAGTGATGTTATTTTAATTCATATATTACCACGACTTGTTCTTCTACTATAGCTCGATGTTTGAAGCCTCATCATCATTATCATCATCATCACACGTTCAATTGGTTAAGAGTGCAAAATGTTCAATGTAGAATAATTAATAGTATTTAAAACCTGTTTTAAATGGAATTCTGTCAATAAAAGTATGGTAAATTATTTGCGCTTTTCAATTTATCAATCCTGTAGATATCCTGAATCACGCTAACACAACAACAGTCTACATTCTTGTTGCAAAATAGCTACATACAAACGCAACCAATAACCAGATTTAATAGGCACACACTTAGATTAATAAGCTTGATTAATCTAAGGGCACACATAACAAAAAAACTTTTTGACAATACCATAAATCATCACGTAAAAGTGATTTCGCTACTTGAACTTTTATCTACTCCTACACTACACAATAGAACTAAACAATAACCTATTTTTAATTACCAAATAAGTAATAAACACTACAAAAAAATTTTGACCATTAGGCGATTATCACACTGCACCGCGCTCCGCCGCGGTACGCGGGACGACTAGGGTTGCCAGGCGTCCGGATAAAGCCGGACATAGTTAGGCTTTTTGATTGCGTGTCCGGCCATAATAACCGATGTCCGGCCTGTCCGGCTTTTGTTAGGCTTTTTATTTGGCTGCCGCGCCAGGCGAAAGTCGAGCCACAGAATAAGGCACGCACGCATCAGGACGTTAGGCAACGGATGATGATAGTACTCACTCGTGAGCTCACTAATTGGACGCATCACATGCGTCGCATGTCCGGCTTTTAGGGTAAAATGTCCGGCCAAATGAAGCACATAGTCCGGCTTTTGTGTTTTTGGACCTGGCAACCCTAGGGACGACAGATTTAATCATTGTATGCAAGTACCTCAGTTTGTATAGAAAACACGCGCGGCACAACACACTGACAACTTGTTTGCGCGCGGGATTGTTCATATGTCGGCACGCGGCGGAGCGCGGTGCAGTGTGATAATCGCCTTAATCTTCAACAAAGCGAAATTCACTACTACGATAGTCTAGCCTTGCCTCCCTAGACAAGTGGCAACTGTGGCTGCCCGTCGCACAGTCTTGGGGTCATTGGACGAAATTCTATATGCTCGGCGACCGGACTTTAGGACCTACTGCCCACCCCCAGGCATGCCTGAACGTGCTGACGAAGCAGGAAGCGTCTCCGAGCGTGGAGAAGGAGGAGGTGAAGGTGGAAGTGGAGCGGTTCATCGACCTGGCCAGGCAGATGGAGGCGTTCTTCCTTCAGAAGAGGTGAGTTTTGTGAGGGAACTTTAATGGCTTCGTCAAATAAAGAGTAGGTACCTACCTAGCGTTACGTTATAGCATGACTAACATTGAGCAGGTTGGTTTTAGTGTCACGCGGACCGTCCAGTGCGGATCCGCTCCGCACAGTCGATCTGTATAAACTTCAAGGGAGCGTTTTAGAGTAATACGGTCCGCAGGAACCGCTCGCTCCCTAGTAGTTGATGCAGATCGACTGTGCGACTGAGCCTTAAACGGGTATTTCGCCAAAAATGGTCAATTTTGCCTAATTTCCTTGGTACGAAATATTTTTTTGTTTTTAACTATTTTTAGGTTCCCATTGCATTAAGTAGAAAAAACTAAGCTAATATATCTAAAAGGGGTGTCATAATTCGTTTTAGAAACAAAGTTATAAGGTCATGAATTTTTGGTAGCCAAGGAAATTATTATAAATATTTTTTTCTCTGAATTTTCTTCTGTAATTTGCTTTTTTTTGTTCGACCCATTTTTGTGTACCTTCGCAAGCCAACATACCAATTAATATTGTATCATTACGACCTTTTTACACAACTAAGGAAGATAAATGCAGTCGATTGAGTTTAGAGTTAAAAACAAGTTGTTCTATATCTATTCTGATACCCATTTCTTAAAATGACAATTTTAAACTTATTCCAATAAAGAAATACTAAAAATTTTACTTAATGCCGAATTAAAAATGGTCTTTCATAATTTCCTAGGCCATTTTATGCCACGGAAAACAAGGAAATTAGGGCCACAGAAATTAGATTTATGCCTAAAAGACACCACAGACAAAAACCTATTTACCCTATGCATTTACTATTTAAATCATGGGTTTACCCCTACAGACACTACATCTGTGTAAATAAACAATAAAATTAATCCATTGTTTAGCTGCAAAAAGCCGTCCAAAGAAATTGACTTTTTAGTAAACAAAAACCCAAGGAGGGACCTACTTATGCAATTTGTCGCGAAACTGGTCAACGAAGTACTGTCCTGCCTCGATGGCCTTTTGGGACGAAATGGCCGAGTGTAACGGTGCAGTGCATTACATTCTAAGTTCTTTCGTTTCGTTACTACAAGGGTCGAAATGAAGACCCCGGGAAATTATATTTTTGACTCGGACAAGAACTTAACTTCACTTTATTTACTTCCTTTAAGTATTTGACATTTAATGTTTTTATTTTCCGATAGCCAAACGTTTCTCAAATATAAAGAGAGTGCTATTAGAATGAAATTACGCTTCAATTTGTTATAGTGTGCCTTCATTTTGGCAAACAACAGTAATGGACATAACAAGGAAATTAGAAAAACGACTTTTGATTAAGTTTTTCTACGCTATTATTTGTAGTATCTGCTATTGTAATAGCAAAAACAAATAAAACTTTTGATGAACTTTCCCAGAAAAATAGTTTTATACGTATAGATATAAAAAAAACATGTGTTCGCCTGCCTGGACACAGAAAATTTACTGTTTCGGCGAAATACCCAAAGGTCGCTTATTCTTATTAGTCGCACACAAAGCAAATAACACAAGCAAAATGGGTTAGAATCCCAGGCCCAGCTACGGAATCTTAGGAGATTGACGCCCGTATTCACAAACGATGCTTGCTTAAATGAAGCAGCAAATTGAAGGTACAGCGTTGAATAGAGCTCTTTGATTGGTTCGTGTGTCACGTTGTGCGTCTACGCGCACTGTGAGACCTCATAGTAATGTTTGTGAATACGGGCGTGATACTCGGGTCTAAAGTTGAAGGCAGCCGCCACTCTTTTACGCATCGAATACACTTCATTGTGACTTATAATCTGGCTCGAAGGACCATATTTTGGCCCAATAGTTGCAGAGATAAAAAAATAGAAAAATCAGCAGAAACTATAAAAAATAAACGATTGTTTTTCCTCTTCCTTTCTCCAACGACCAGGTTCCTATTGTCTGCCATGAAGCCAGAACTCCTGGTGAAGGAGGACAACAACGAGCTGAAGTGTGAACTGCAGAGGAAGGAGGAACTCCTGAGGAGGCACTACGACAAGATCAGCCAGTGGCAGAACTTGCTAGCTGATTTACAGGTGAGGTTACTCTGTGAGGTTTTACTTTTACGAGACTAAGTATTCCCACCTGTCGTTCCCACCGCTGCAACTCCTGTGTAGCTATCTACAGCTTGACCCAGTGGCGGCGTGGCACCCGGGGCGATCACCCCCCCCCCCCCCCCCCCCGTCACAAGTCCTATGGCACCCCCTGGTACCTCAGGATTTTGGGGTTACCTACCGATTCGAAGATTGAAAGACAACACACCCCCCCGTATCATGACATAGACCGCAGATTTGCCATGCAGATGCGCCAGTGAGTACTAATCTATGCGACTTGTGTCACCCCCTGATGCTTGGCACCCGGGGCGGATTGCCCCCACCACCGCCCTCCCCTTACGCCGCTACTGGCTTGACCGCCAATAAAAACCCAACCAGTGATGCTCACTTTAGTCCCGGGGAAAAGTTGAACTGTCATTGGACCCGCAACGAAAGTTTCGACTTCCCTCCAGTGCAAATGTGACCGTTTAAGTATCTTTTCTTTGTGAGGTTATTAAGTTAGTTTTCCTGTTAACCCCTCGCATTAAACTATGAGTTCACCACAATTGTCCAGCGGCGCGGTCAGGTTCCTCGGATCTCGAGTCGGTCGGTAGTCCTCCATGGACTGCTCCATGACATGCTGTGAGTGAATGTAATTTTAAACAAAATGTGGAGTGGAAATCATTGTGGGAGCCATATTATTATGGTCACTTAAGGATCAAGGCAGTGGCGGATTTACAGATTTGCCGCCCGTAGGAAATCGAGTAAGCGTACTCTGAGATCTACTGCCCCTAGGCCGCGGCCTATGTAGCTTATTGACAAATCCAGAACTGGATCAAGGGGGGCCCTTATCATCTGGCGAAAAGTCTTTAGAGCAGACGGGGGCCCCCTCGGTCGCGAGAAAGGGGCCTGGTCTCGACTCTCGATTATGAACATGTTTTGGTGGTAAGATGTATTTCTAAACCGAATGTCTATTGCAGGGCCACACAGTGTACAACAAGTGCCAACAGCAGCCGGCGCAGCAGAGCGTACAGCAGGCCGCCTCCCCCGCCCCCCGCCAGCCGCCTAGTGTCCAAGCTGTGCAGGTGAGTCATAGGTTTGATGCTCAGCCGGGTCACAGGCGCGCATACTGCAATACTTCGGACATGTCTCAAGGCGGGATGACAACTCCATAGAATGACTGGTCGTCCAAGGAAAAGTCGAAGGAACTCGATCGCGTGGCAGTTCACCAATGCGCTAGACCGACCAAGTGAAATCCGCAGTGGGAGACGGCGTATGTGACTGCACCACCAGACAGTCTGCCAATAGAGAGAGATGGAGAGAGATCGTGCGGAGAGTTGTATCCGCTCTACAACCGATGTGAACAACGCCTCAACATGACCACGACCGCTATGCCAAGAGCGTAACGAATAAGATGAAGAAGGGTAACGTACACAGCAAGTGCTAACAGCAGCCGTCATAGCAACAGCAGCAATCCAGCCGCCTAGCGTCCAAGCTGTGCAGGTGGGTTACAGGTTTAACACTCGGCAGGGTCACACACAGTGCACAGCAGGTGCTATAGCAGATGACGGAGCAGCAACAGCTGCCAAACGATGAAGCTGTGCATAGGTTCGATACCCGGCAGGATCACAGTCAAAAGCCCTTCCTGACTCATAACAAAGTTAAAGAAGCTTTGTACCTGACGTATAAAAGACTACGGCACTGCTGATTAGGCTCCCTAGACCGTAACCCGTCTGGCCAGTGTGGGGAGTGTAGTGTAGGTATGTATAAATAATCCTTTATTTGCCTCTGGAAAATAAGCTTTGTTCCTGCAGTAGCAACTACTCGACCTGCTGATAAAATTCATACGTTATTGTCGAAAAAGTCACTTTTTTTTAAATAATATTAGCAAATTACTATAACAATCCCGTTAATTCTTCGTAGTACTAAATACCAGTATGCTTGTGTTACGAGTGGGTTCACCACTTTAGTCGAGCAGGGGCGGGGATCGAAATTCGAAACCTTCACCGTTCTATCGTCGCAATCTTTCTATCAAAAGTAAAAAAATCATCATTAAGGCTGAGTTGCACCACCTAATTTTGACCGTAACTTTTACGATAACCGGTGTTTTTGTATGTAGTTGGACGGAATTTTTGACGTTTGTCAAAGTAAAAGTAAGATGGTGCAACCCAGCCTTAGCCATTTCATTTGTCATTTGACTTTGTACCCTATCACACTAGCTCTAAAACAAGTAACCGTGCCATTCAACTTTGCACCCTATTTCACTGGCATTAAAGTCACAACTTCTCCTTAGGCGCAGCAGATGGCAGCGGCGGCAGCGGCGCAGCAAGCAGCATTGCAGCAACAGGCGGCCTTACAGCAGCAACAGGTACCGCGCCCGCCGCACCCCCCCGCGTATCCCGCGGCCGGCCCGCGCCGGTAGGGACGTAAGGGGCCGTAGTTAGGGGGCGTTGGGGGGCAATTTGGTAGACTGATGCAGGGCCGTAGTTAGGGGGCGTTGGGGGGCAAAAGACGTGTTGACACCACCAATCAATTGACGTACTTTTTAAAACTGTCAAAACGAAACTCTCCCATAGATTTTGTATGGCACTACAAGCAAGTGACGTCACTATTTTGTCAACTCAAATAAACTACTTTTTTCAATTACAATGCGACCAAAAATAGTCATTTACAGGTACCTAATTTAAAATTAAGAAATTATTAATTAAATTCTTTAGAAAAGTTGAGATTTCGAATTATTGGGGAATGGTGTCAAATTGTCTATTTGGTAGTCGTGACGTATGCAGGGCCGTAGTTAGGGGGCGTTGGGGAACATTAAGGGGGAAATAACTGAATCTGATTGGTTATTCAAAACACGTCTTTGGTGAAAACCAGGCCTGAGACAAGACACGCGCGGGATTTTCCATGTTAATACAAACTTAGCAATGATGATTGAACTTTAAAACCAATACAATTTAAGGCAGATTTTTCAATCATCGGATATTTTTTCTATAAAAAAATAAAATTGTCATTTCGACATAGTCACAGATTAAATCTGTGGACATTGTATTTCCCACGCAGAAACTGTTAATAGGCCAATTTTTTTTTTTAGATAAACGTTATTCGATGGTTGAAAAATCAGGTCTTAAAATCTCATCCACGAATACAAAAACTTGTGGGGAATTTAATAACTAAAATCTCGTATGTATAGCCCGACCAGGAACATAAAAACCCTCGCCATGTTGCGGAAAACTAATGATACTAATTTCTTTTAATGGCAACAGTAACTGAAAACTTCATTGATATGTCACCTTGCATGTCAGTCTATTGCTGTCAAAGTGTAAACAAACTTTATTTTAAATGTGCGCAATTGATTTTGTGAATTAAATTGCTAAAATCTTTTTATAGTCGTGAAAGAAAAGTGGTTCACAATGTGTTCAAGTATTTGTCGAAGAGAAATACTAAGGGTTCGAACAATATTTTCATTGAATAATGTTTCCGACAAAGGTTGTCAAATTGACTGACATGTTTATCGTATAGTACAGTCCACTATGAAAATTAGCTATGGTTTGTTTCAACTACCTATTTTAAAATTTTTTGTCACTTTCTAAGTGTTGAATTTTATGGAATTGGGAAACAACTACCGAGTTTGATGCGTTCATGAGCAGACATTGCAGTTGAATATTCAAGTTCTGAATTTGATTATTCATTATTAATAAAATAAATCCTACTAGCTCGATTGATGGTTTCATTTAATTTATTTAAACCAGGTTACCTATAATAATATTTTTTCGTTAATTTATGAAAATATCAAATTAGCCCGTAATCCTGAATCCTGATACATAAAGTTAGCCAATTAATTTAACACAGGTACGACTGTACTCAGTGTTGCACTATCAAATGCAATTGTCGCGCCTCTATGCCAGGGTTTTTATGTTCCTGGTCAGGCTATACTATGTACCTGCAAATACAATGTTTAAAATTATTGAAAAAACCTTCATAACATTAAAATGTTGATGTTGAATATTTAAAAACGAAAAAGTATTCACATAGATGTATGTATTTATCTATAAGTACCATTTACATTAAAGAAACCCATCTATTTTTTAAGAAATTTACCAGTTGAATGTTATTAAAAAAGTATTTTATTGAATAGTTTAAAAATGTTAAAGTATAGTACTAAATCTGCCAAAAGCTTTCATGTTGAGATATAAAATACTAATTTTGATGAACTTTTGAATATTAAAAATTGTCCAGAAGGCATAGTTTAACATTTTTGTTAAATAATAAGACACTTGCGTAAAAAATATCTATTTTTGTACCCAACTATTTCAACTAACGGAAAACTACGTGTGATTTTTCAAATGTTAGAAGATAAAGTTTTTATTTAGTTTGACATTTTAACTGATTATTAACAAAAACATGTCAAAATAAATTAGAAAACAATTGAATTAATCGCCCTTAAGTAGAATATACCTAATTTTAAGCTATTATTTTGTAAGATTGCATCTTTAATTTAAGTTATTTTGTTCTGTTCCTAGCAAATATAATTTCTTTAAACCCATATTTTTGTTTTATTTATTTACCTATTTATTACCCTAGATTGGGCCTAGATGCTTTCATTTTGTATTGCACCAAGGTATGTATGATTTATTTATTCCCATTTATTTTTAAGTTCAACTTAATTTATTTTTAATTGCTTATTCTAAAGTAGTTATTTTCGTAGTTACAACGAATGCTCGCTTGCTTATTTATTGTATGAAATCAATCAGATATTGACGAAATTACCCGCGTCTTAGGAAACTGGCAATTTTTCTATCAAATGAAGTGGAAATAATTTAGCGAAAGGGCTAAATCAATATTTTATTATGTTTTAGAGATATATTACAAAAACGCACCTATCTTTAGCCCACCACCCCAAAATGGTCTGATGCACACCTCAGAAACGTCAGATTGTACTATGCTCTGTGACATAATAATAATATGTCAATGTTACCCCTCCCGTGCCGGTCCCATACCTTAGACACTGACTCGGTTAAGCGCTAACCTATAACATACAAAATTGCCAGTATCTTTTGGCGCGGACTACAAACCGTTACCTAAGAGCTATCCTATCGTTTCGCCTTCCCTTAGATGCAGAACAGCCTGGCGCAAGGCATGTTCCTTGCGGGAGGCCGGGGCGCGTACGCCGGGGCCCCGCTTCAGGGGCCCCTGGCTTATCTGGAGAAGACCGCTACCAATATAGGTGAGTAATGTTATTAATATGATATTATGGGACTCCTAAGGGTCACCCAAAGAAGCCATTCCTTGATTACGCGTAAAATTAAACTACTTTTGCTAGTTTTGATTTTTTGACCCACATTTCAGTAACCTAACTAGTTTGTAGGTAGTCTCCCTCCCACCTAGGGTTGCCAGGTCCTTACAACAAAAGCCGGACTCGGTTCCTAATTTGGCTGGACATCAGGCCTCCGAATCGGACCTAGTGAAAATCGCGGGAAGCCCTTGGATGGAGTCAGCAGGACCAGTCCTTCTGGAAATCCTTTGTCTAGTGAACCTTTTTTGATTGAAACAAACTACGAAAGTTTTAAAAAGTAATAAATAGGAGCAATTGATTTCTTACTGTGTTAATTTCCAGACATGGTGGGCTTGGGGGATGGACGCAGGTGACGCGGTCGCGGGAGGGGCAGGGGCAGGGGCCGCGGCAGAGGCCGAGGTGAGTGGTAATGTTATTATAATCCAAACACAAGTATCGGAGCAATTAACTATAGCCACGGATCTACGATTTTTTCTAAGGGGGCGTCCATTAATTACGTGAGACTTTTAGGGGGGGGGATTCCACAACAAACAGAGTAAATCCTCCGTCTGCATTTGTGAACACAGGCCCAGTTTTTAGAAAATAGCCAAAATTGTCTCACGTAATTAATGGACGCCCCCTAACCGGGCAAAATTTTATTATGGCGTTATCTCCCAGTTGCGTTGCGAAACATTTTGTTTTTCACAAAGCTCCCCCTTTTTTTTCATTTGTCCTGCTAAGGCTGGAGCAGGCTAGGCGCCCCGATTTGCCCCCTAGATCCGTGCCTAATGGAGAAATTCTTGAGTGACGAACATGGACCGGAAAACGCAATGTCAAGGTTGCGGAAAGCACCTGAATGCAAGCAGCGCAGGACCGGTGGTTGTGGTAATCCTTGGAGATGGGGAGGCTTTTCAACAGTGGACGTCCTTTGGCTGAATGATGATGACATCTTGGAATGTGAGACGAGAATCGAGATCGATAAATGTGTCGCTGCAAAGATCTTTCAAGTCTCAACGATATCAGAAATATACGCATGTGTATTATAGTGTAACTTGCTTTTTCTACGTTTCCAGGTCGTGGTACTTCCCCTGAGTACGGCGGGAGCATGACGCCCCCATAGCCCGACCCCCTCCCCGCGTGGCCAGCAAACCCCAGCCCACTCGGGGAATTCGAATTCGATGGTAGCTTTTGGTAGAGAGATGCCGGACGGTCGATACTTAGCGCCTTTACCTGTAATGCGGATTTCGGACGGCGTAAGCATTTCATTATTTTATTTCGTGCTGAAATACGCATCATAGGAAAAAGGCATTAATACTGTCGATAGTTGACCAACTCAGATTAACGCAGATTACAGACTTTTACTTAAGTATAGTCCGGTCCCTGAGCACGTAGAATTTTGTCCAATGACCCCAAGCTACCCATCTTTATCGCTCACCCGTAATTATATTAATGTTGCGCTTGCACACTCACTCGCACAGTCGCGACAGCAATATAATTACGCGCGAGCGATAAGGATAGGTAGCTTGGGGTCATTGGACAAAATTCTACGTGCTCCGCGACCAAACTTTAGTCCACCGATAAAATTTGGTGTCAGTCGATTCCTCATACAAATTGGTAGCCGACCAACTAAAAGTCTGTTGTCTGCTTGGTAGGTATTGTCTAACGCTACAAAAAAGTTTTGTTACTATCGATAGTAAAGGCGATACACATGCCAGTAACTAAAGCCCGGTCTGCGAGCACGTAGAATTTTGCCCAATGACCCCAAGCTCCAAGATCCATATCGCTCGCGCGTAATTATGTTGCTGTCGCGACTGTGGGACGGGCGCCTGCAGAGAGTGTGCGAGCGCGACAGCAACATAATTACGCGCGAGCGATAAGGATGGGTAGCTTGGGGTCATTGGACAAAATTCTACGTGCGCGCATACCAGCCTATAGCACCAGCTCCCAGGGCCGTATTTAACCTACCGGGGGCCATTGGGCACATAAGGATCAAGGAAGCCCATTTAAATAAAGGGATATTTCAAAATTATAGAACTTTTAACCTTATTATTTTTACCCTATTACTTGCAAGCAACTATAACAATTTTATAGGCTTATGTATCGCCGCCATAAGGTATCGAACGGCATCTCTAGTCTAGTAGATAATAATATACATTACCGTGTGCTGTTTTATTTTTTTTATTTATTTATTTATAAATCTTTGGACAATTTCACACATCGCCAGCTAGCCACAAAGTAAGCAACTTAATGCTTGTGTTATGGGTGCTAGCTTGACGGATATACTACTTATATACTTTTTTTTTAAATAAAAGCTGTTGTGAAGAGAGAATTAATGTTAGCCTTTGCTAAAGTAGATGTCCTATTATTTTGATTTATTCCCGTTGTCACCACCAGGCTTGTCCCCACTGGTGGGGATTTAATTAAATAATTCAAATGTATTACTTTTTATTCTCGTTATCTTTTTGAAAGAATTTCATTACAAAGGGACGTCTTTTAATAAAATTGTGCACTTGTGAATGACAAAAAATATTAAAAAGGTTGCCCTTTCAAGAGGCTCTTTACATGTCTTAATGTCTTTTACATTTTGAGAATTAATTCTTTCTTTACAACATTTCAGACCTATATTTTGAATTAAATTATATAAAACACATAATTAGATAACCACACTAAGAGTTATAAAGAAGACGTTACAAAAATCTACTTACTAATAGATTTTAAATAGAAGAAAGCAGTATTTTATATCAGACAAAAATATTTTAATAAAGCGGATAATACTCCTACATTTATCGATATTTAGCAATGCGTATTTAATAAAATTAATATAATCACACTTACCTATTCTACCTACTCATATTTTGTAAATACACTTATTTGCACTTTCAACTATTAAACTCTCCCGTAGAGATGAAACGGATATCCGGCAACTATCCGGTAGGCCGGATATCCGGCCCTAATTTACTATCCGGCCGGATACCGGATAGTAACTCACTATCCGGCCGGATACCGGATATTAAAAAAAAATGACAATTTCCTATTAATAAAATGAAATACATTAATCTTTGAGGTAAATATCAATAAAATGGCTTACAATAATGATGGCTTTTATTTAAAGTCCAAAAAGTTACAAAAAAGTCATATTAAGGCCTTTCAAAACTAATTTATTTTTCTGGGCTATTCACTCTAATGACGAATACATAGATAAATAGTAAATATCTGTTAATGTCGAAATATTGCCAAATAAAATAGGCGATTTTTTTTTCACTGATGGTCTGATGACATGATGCAACTGCACTGGTCATCACAAAGATCGACCCTCCCGCGACAAGCACTTTCAAACGTATGCATCCCCACTTCCCACCAATATTGGCACCATTTAAAAGCCTAGTTGTAAACTTCATTTCATTTAAGGAAAGGGTTTTACCCCAAAAATGTGTCTGTAGAAGAATCCAGAGTCACTTCTTCAAAAAATAGGTAGTTACGCTTGAGCCGACTTTTATGGCTATAAAACTGTAAAGTTGGGATTAATCGCTATCCATCTGTTAATGAGGACACGTGAGATCATTACGTTCGAAGCACCTGTGCGGCACTATACTCGTCACGACATGCAACGAGACAATGGGCCAACTATCCGGCCGCCGGATATCCGGCTATCCGGCCTAGCAGCTGGCCGGATATCCGGTATCCGACCAAACAACTATCCGTTTCATCTCTACTCTCCCGCACTAAAAAAATCACGTAGCTACCTTATTAGGAAAAAAAATGATATCATTAAATTAATGTAACAATTAAATACGAGGTTTAAAATTATCTACTCCAATTCTAGTTTTGCACTTTTAGATCGTGTTTTATCTTTCCAACTTTTCCCGGGACTAACTCAGTCTTTATTTCAGTTTTTTGCATAAGAAATATTTTTGGCAATATTTTACTACATCCAAAAATATTACTTGTATAATCTTGAGACGTCTCTATGACCTGTAGAAAATAGAAATTGTTACTTAATTTCGCTATTTGAAGCAATAATTTTCAAATTAAGTTATTTACTGTACAGTTAACATTGTATTTTAGTAATAATTACCCTTAAGCGTTAAATACTAATAATATCCATAGTTGTAATTTAAATAATAATCTAGTCTTTACGTATAATAACCATTTTGAACAAATTGTAATCAAGTATCTGTGTTTAAACAACAATAAATCATTTGAGAATAAAATTTAATTTATTTTTCATCTTTACCCAAAATTTTAATTATCGTTATAGCGGGGGGCCCCTAGGTAGTTGCTTACTCTGCCTAGTGGTTAATCTGGCCCTGGGGCCCCCGTACAGTCAGCCTCAATAGTTGGTGATACCCAAAGTGGTCAAAAAGTTGATAACACAACCTTATTCCAATGAGGGCTATCGTTTTTATACTTAACAGTTGGCACCCCTGGCGATTGACAGGACCTTACTCTACAGTGGCGCCATCTTGATAAGTGCAAATGCGATAGTCCTCCTACCACTTTAGCGCTCACAAGTTGGCGCCACTGTCTTCGCTACTAGCAAGTGACAGGACCTTACTCTACAGTGGCGCCAACTGGTGAGCGCTAAAACGATAGCCCTCATTGTAACAAAGACTTGTTGCGGATTTTTTGGCTACTTTGGGTGTCACGAACTATTTGACGCTGACTCTTAAGCCTTGATCACACGTACCGAGCAAACGGGCGAGACAGTGCTCTCGGCCGAGTACTCGGTGTGTATAGACATTACGCCGAGCGCTCGAGTATGTGACTCGCTCACCCACCTGTCTCGACCGAGTAAACATTTTACTGTCTCGCCCGTCCACTTGGTAGGTGTGATCAAGGCTTTATGGCGGATTTACACTACGCGGAAATTAGCCGAGTCAAGTCAAAAGTGTCAGTGGAGTGGGGATGAAATAAATTCATTTTTCATCCTCACCCCACTGTATTTTTGACTTGACTTGGTTAATTTCCGCGCAGCAGTGTAAAAGCGCCATTATAATTGAGATGGTGGTAGCTCGCTCGCTGCCCTTGCAACTAAAGAAAAAGGCAGCTAGTATAAAATAAAACACATTTTTATGCGAAGCGCATTTATTTATTTATTCATTTCAGTTACATAATCGAACAACGATCTAATTAATATTTCTCTTACAATTAAAACTGGATTTATAATATATAAAAACATTTAACGTTACATTCCTATGCTACAAAAAATGTCGCAGTCAAAATGTTAAACTTGACTTTTGCCAAAACGCCCAAGTATTTTTTATAGAAAAAAATCAAAAAATACAGCGAGAATAAAACGTCTAGCTTTTTTTCAAGGACAGTAGGTACTTATTTTTATGTTGTAATTTTTTCACAAAAAGAACTATTTTTTTTCTAGTTTCACCAATCGACTGCGACAAACAAACAAACATAAATGCCTCAAATACAACTATACATATAGATAATACATTCCTGTATAATAAATACTACAAGTAACTTACATAATCGCCATAGATTAGCAACCATACATTTTCATATCTGCAAAAGTGTGACATTCCAAAACACTAAAAAATGCTTACATTTTTTTATTCATACGATAAATTAAGTACAAGTCATGGGTGAAGAGACCCACTTTTTCACCTTTATGCTGTAAAGATGTTGAAAACCAAAGAAAGCCAGGTTAAAGGTCCTAACACACTTATAAACCCAGAAAGGGATCAACACCGTATCGCCGTTCGCTGCCAGGCGAGGCGTTTACGTTACGGTGCGAATAAGAGTGCGTTGCAGTAAGGAGTTTCATACACAGAATACTGACCGCCTCGATCCGTTGCTGTGTTGATAAGTGTGCTTCGTCCTTAAAGATCTTAAGGTATTCACAGATTTTCGTACAAACATTTAAGAATCTACACGTTTTAAATAATTTAACAAAACATTATAAACAAGATATAAAACAGTACTTACTTATACATTTTCCATTATTTTCACATCAATTATTTTAATCATACATTTAATAGACAAACATTTAGTAAAATATTAGGTACATGATTTTAATTAGACACTGAATTATAATTCTATATTAAAGATTTCTACTAAAGCAAAAAAAATACTGATGAAACTAAAGTAAATTGTCAATAATCCCTAATGAGAAATCCAAATAGCATCAAGTAAGCTACAAGTAAGGGCAAGACAGTGTTGCATATAACAGTCTACTATCGATATTAAACAACGGGACAATTCCCACCACTAGTTCCCGCTGCAACTCCTGTGTAGCCAGGATCTACAGCTTGACCGCCGATAACCCAACCAGTGAAGGTCAAGTTTGTCCCGGGGGAAAGTTAAACTGTCATTCGACCCGCAACGAAATTAAGCAGAAGGACATAGGAGTTCGAAGTTAGGGTCCGACTTCCCTTGCAAAGCGGATGACAGGTGAATGCAACACCATCAAAATACGTTTTACAGTTCGTTCTTGTCTGTAAACTTATAACAAATTAATAATAAGTATAAGCTTTATGTATATGACGTTAGTTACTGCACCTTTCAAACTTAAATAACTTAATATAATCAGATGTTCCTTATTGTCTTTGATACATAACATTAATATTACTTTCAAATACGTATATCATCTCCAACACCAGTTTTCAGGATGGATACAGAATATATTGGCATAAATATACAGGGTGGAAATGATAAGTGATCTCACTCGATTATTTCTAAACTATACAAGATATCGAAAAACTTGTTACTGATCCTGAAAGTGCTTCACGAGCTCTATCCAAATAGGTTAAAGAATAAACTGGATCTATCCGAAAATTCAAGGTTTCCAGCTTCCATATACAGGGTGACTGGAACTGAACCCGCCATAGCTAATACGCGTATAGAGGAGGTCATTTGCTAATTATTGAACCTTACTTTCTATGACTAAAGTTTCATAGTTTAGGAGATATGTCAATTTTCATACTTTTTCCGAAATTTGACCTAAAAACTGCTTAATTTTTTTTTCTCGCATGATTTTAACCGATTTTTTTATTTGATACTAATATCGAATAAACCTTTAGTCAAATAAAATAAATTTCAGATCCAGATAATGATTGAATACCTAGTTACGAGCCGCCAGAGTTTAACAAAAGTACAAACCACGATAAAAACTTCAAGTTTGAATTCGATTTATAAACAAACTAATGGTGATAATGGATTGCCAATGATCTTAAAAATATCTTTACCTTCTCTTCTTTCCAATGATATATCACACGTAGTAAGTAGATATTGAAATTTATTAAAAATTCAAAGTTTATGGAAGAAAATGGAGTAATAATACGAAAATTATCCATACAAAGTTTCTTCAAACATCTCATATTTTCTGCTATACTCCTTTTCATAACTATTTTTGTGTGTTTTTTGAAAAATTAATTTAAAATAATAATCACATTATGAAGAAAAGATTTAAAAAAAAAACAAAATCAACTTTGTATGGATAATTTTTGTATTATTACTCCATTTTCTTCCATAAACTTTGAATTTTTGACTAATTTCAATATCTAATTACAACGTGTGATATATCATTGGAAAGAAGAGAAGCTAGAGATATTTTTAAGATTATTGGCAATCCATTATCACCATTAGTTTTTTTTTAAATCGAATTCGAAGTACAATTTTTTTTCGTGGTTTGTACTTTTGTTAGACTTTGGCGGCTCGTAACTAGTTATTCAATCATTATCTGGATCAGAAATCTATTTTATTTTAATAAAGACATATTCGATATTAATATCTAATAAAAAAAACTGTTGAAATTACGCCAGAAAAAAAAATTAAGCAGTTTTTAGGTCAAATTTCGGAAAAATCTGAAAAAAGTATAAAAATTGACATATCTCCTAAACTATAAAACTTTAGACATAGAAAGTAAGGTTCAATAATTAGCAAATGACCTCCTCTATACGCGTATTAGCTATGGCGGGTTGAGTTCCAGTCACCCTGTATTTTTTTTGTAGGTAAATACATACAGAGAAAAAGCCATTTATTTTTGTATCCATCCTGCATGGTAGTTATTCGTAATTTCGTATGAATTTCCTGGACGCAACATTTTTTCAAATTTTATAAAATTTCTAAAATAAAAATAGCTATTTCTATATCAGAGAGCAAAATAAAAGTAGATAAGCGTAGTGAAATTACTCAATTGACTTTCTTTAGGCCATGTAATTAAATAATAAAATAATTACAAAATTTGCAAAGATATCGTGGACAATGGACATACAATCAAGTTATTTAACATACTAAACACCATCTAGTAGTGTTGCCGATCCATAGTCAATTTTATCGATAGCAGTTCGGAATAAAAATAAATAAATAAACATTTTACACTGCGCCTCTAGTCCCAAACTAAGCAAAGCTTGTACTATGGGTACTACTAGACAACGGATATAAACATACTTAAATATCTACATTTTTTTTTGCAAATACATATAAAATTATGTTATACTATCGCATTAGGCGTCAAACTGTAATGATAGTTATAAGTTTGGAATAAGCACCATTTTTAATAGTCCATGCAAATAAAGAAATTTTGACTTTTACTTTGAAACAAATTCCCGATTAAAGCTGTCGAAACACAAACTATTATCGATGTTTCGGCAACACTACTGTCTAAACCGTGACTTTGTCCAATTTTACAGTTATCTGTTACACCTAGTGTCACGTGACAATTATTTTAAGCCCCATTCAATAGGTTAAAAGTTGAACTAAAATCTTTAATAGCAGCCGAAATACATGTATATTTGGTCGTGTATAATACAATATTTGCACCTTTATTTATATACTATGTATAAAACTATAAATAGGTACAGTCGTTGGCGGTGGATGTTATTTTTCAGTAAAAATGTACACTATTGTGTGGCCGACTGTACAATTTACAGGTACAATACCAATTTATATTAGGATATTTATAATTTTTAATTTATAATTAGTATTAGATACATTATAATTGAGAAAAAAAAAATCAAAGTAGAGTAATTTTTGACCAAAAAATAGTAAAAAAAAACAGTAGGTATAAAGTTTTCGATTTTTATTTACCTACTTAATTTTTTTGTTAAATATTTTAATAGGTACAGAGTATAAAAGTATTAATCATACATTTTAAATACTGGAAGTTTTTTTTTTCGCTACAATTACTTTATTATAATTCGAAAAAGATTTTTTTTAAAACTAAAACCATTATTGTACTATGCTATAGAGTATTTCTGGACTAGTTTATTAAATATTTAAGTACTTTGGCCGAAAAATGGAACAAAAAAGTTTTGAGAGACATTTTTCAGAAAATAACCATAAAAAATCTAAACAACAGGCATCATTATGTAATAATGGGCGTTATAATAACCGATAATAAAAATAGTTTTTTCACATTAAGAATAAAAAAGAAACTGCGAATAAAATTTATAATCGTGTTACTTTTTTCAGCATAAATTCTTTATTAGTATGTAGGCCTTTTTCAATTGAATTTAATGCATGTAGTTTAGACTTTTCTATTGTTTTGCATTTAAAACTTATTTTTAAGCTAAATCCCACTTATCAATATACGTGTGCCTGCTATGAACGCCTAAAATAGCATTAACATAAATTTTCTGTATAAGATGACGCAACAACACTAGTCTAAAGAACATGTGCGACATTACCGCTAATTCCTTGTATAATTATGTCACTGGAAGATAACAAGATCCGTAAGTTTATAAATTTCGTAGGAAATTTACAAAAACATTTTTACGTAGCTAAGATTCTAAACGAGAGATAAAATGGATTTTCATATTTTCGAAAATTGATAAACTTACCGAACTCGCGCGTAAAATAATAAGTAAGAATAAAACATTGTTATTAAATGTATGACGGATAAGATTGTACAGCGCCCCTAGCAGAAACTTTCTAAAACTAAAATGATTCTAAATTTTTTTAACGCGCTCACTAGTGAGGACTTTTGATATAAACTCACACTAAGCCCTCTGATTGGCTTCAAATCAAATTAAATGTACAAGCACTAGGGTTTCTGCTCGAGCTTTCTCGAACTCGAGAAAACTCGAGAAATTTGGCTTCATTCGAGACGAGAAAAAAATTACTGGGGCTCGAGAATTCTCGAGTTTCGATTTAGAAGCTTTAAAAGTCTTGAAAGCCTATTTTCGTAGACAAAAGTAAGTTTTTTTTATTATTTAATAGGTTAACATTGCTTTTAGACTGGCCCAGTCTTTCCTTTTTAACTGATTTGCAAGTAATGATCTCAATCGAAACTAATAATGGTCACCTACGAGTATGCTATATTTATTATGTTTGTTTAACTGACTGATTTACAGATTGAAAAATATGTTAACTGTCTGTTAGGTTAGGTACTCGTAAATACGTTTATTAAAGTTGTTGTCTTTAAGAAAATTTTAATAAAAATATTTTTTTGTTTGGTTAAATGTAGGTTTATTATCGTAATTTTGCTATTAATTTGGACTCGTGTTCTTTGGAAAACAAGTGATTCGATTGTAGCTCCAGATTTTTATTGTTATTATTTATCCTTAAATTACACGCGACTTTATGACATTTGTTCCTTTCGTTAATTACTAAGTAATGATTAATAGTTAATATTAATTATGAAAGATTTTATTTTTTCTTTCTTTCCTTACCCAAATAAGTGGTACTAAATTCTAATATTGATTGTTGTGCAATAAAAGTAGGTGTATTAAGTTAAAAAAAACCTGTGTTTTTATCAAATTTCAGCCGATTTCAACAGTTTTAATAAAAAGACTCGAGACCCGAGAAAACTCGAGACTTTTGCCTCGAGAATTCCCGAAACTCGAGAAAAAAAATAGGTCGAGAAATCAGAAACCCTAACAAGCACTGTCTTATACAGTTGCATTAAGTATCATTTTGGAACAAAAATGTGTAATCCGATGTGCTGACTGTACTTTATGAATACAGGGTGTTTCACAAGAATAGTTTTTTCTAAATATAAATTAACGCAAAAGTTTCATGTTACCCGACTGCGCCAGAAGGAGGGTTATGTTTCCGGATGTCTCTTTAGGAACAACACTGCAAACGTACATGTTTTGCAGGATCTAGTTAGTAATGCAGGCAATCCATAGAACGACTGGTCGTCCAAGGAAAAGTCGAAGGAACCCGATCGCGTGGCAGGTCACCAATGCGCTGGACCGATCAAGTTAAGTTGGCAGTGGGAGACGGCTTATGTGACTGCCCCAGACAGTCTGGCAATAGAGAGAGATGGCGGGAGATCGTGCGGAGAGTTGTATCCGCCTCTACAACTGATGTGAACAACGCCTCAACAATGACTAAAATGATTTAATAAGAAGTAATGCAGCAACGTTACTAAATGGGAACCAGCAAAAAACCTTGGGAAAGAGCCAGGATTGACTTTGGGATCATAATTAGCTGTCCTACAGTAAATTAATACAGATTGTTTCCGTCTGCACGTTTAAGGACACCGTCCCTTCACTTGCATCGTGTCACGCGGAGTGGTCGAGCAATCGGCGCTGTCCGTCGCAGGATCCAGTAATGCAGGATCCTGCAAACTAGACATCCATGCTATTTTAAAACGTGCTAAAACTGGATCCTGCATATAACGGGATGTCTCGGAGGATAGACCGGAGTGAAGATTCTAAGAACGCGTTCCTAAAGCAATCCAGTTTTGCACTCAAACGAGACTCACTTTGGGTCGCTGCGCCATCATAGTTAGAATAGAGGACAATAGAATTTACTAAACGGGATCCCGCAAAAAACGGGACGCCATCCTACTTACTTAATAATAGCCTGCACATTTGCGAAAACTGTTCTACTGTAAATTAATAAACACTGTCTCCGTCTCCACGTGTAAAGAGACCGCGCCTTCACTTATCCCGGGTCACGCGGAGTGGTCGAGCAATCGGCGCTGTTCGTCGAGACAGCGCAGGTCGCCGTTACGCTGCTCGGGCGAAGCGCGCGATACGAACGAAGCGCGCGTGTTCGGAGACGCCGACACTGGGAGGGCTGATACAATGGTGCGGGATCCAGTGAACTGGATGAGATTCTAAGAGCGAGTTACTAAATGCAGTTTTTGCGGAATCCCGCAATAAACGGAACTCACTTTGGGTCGCTGGGGGACACTGCAAACGGGATGTTCGTATGCTATTTGAAAACGTACTAAAACGGGAACCTGCAAAAAACGGGATGTACCAGAGTGAAGAATCTAAGGGCTCGTTCCAGTTTTGCAGGACCCAGTAATGCTGGACACAAAGAGCGTGTTCTTAAAGCAATCTAGTTTTGCAGGATCCTGTCACACTGTTCACTTTGGGTCACGGCGTCATCTTAGTTACATAGATTGTTAATATTTGCCTCTTGCTCTGACACTGCAAACAGGATGTTAAACGATCCTGCAAAATGCAGTACTAAATGAGATCCAGAAAAAAACAGTTCTTGCAAAAAACGGGACACACTTCGCGACACACTAAGACACTGCACGGAGGAAGTTAAGCGGGATCCTGCAAAATGACCACTTTGGGTCGCTGCGCCATCTTAGTTAGTTGCTTGCACATTTTACGAAGAGTGTTCTACTGTAAATTAATAAACACTGTCTCTGTCTCCACGTGTAAAGAGACCGCGCCATCACTTATCCCGGGTCACGCGGAGTGGTCGAGCAATCGGCGCTGTTCGTCGAGACAGCGCAGGTCGCCGTTACGCTGCTCGGGCGAAGCGCGCGATACGAACGAAGCGCGCGTTTGGAGACGCCGACACTGGGAGGGCTGATACAGTGGTGCGGGATCCAGTCAACTGGATGATTCTAAGAGAGTTACTAATGCAATCCAGTTTTGCATAAAACTGGACTCGCTTCTAATCTAACTCAATAGAATAGAGCAGAGTACAGATATCCCGCAATAAACGGAACTCACTTTGGGTCGCTTCTCGTCGTTCCAGTTTTGCGGGATCCAGTAATGCAGGACACAAAGAGCGTGTTCTTAAAGCAATTTGGTTTTGCAGGATCCGAATCTGAAATCTACCCGTAAGTGAAACCCGTTTTTTCAGGGTCACGGCGTCATCTTAGTTACATAGTTTCTTAATAATTGTAACTCATAGTAGACCAGAGTGAAGATTCTAAGGGCTCACGCTGCGCCATCTTAGTTACTTAAACAATGAATTGTCCTGCACATTTTAAGAAGTGTTCTACTGTAAATTAATAAACACTGTCTCCGTCTCCACGTGTAAAGAGACCGCGCCTTCACTTATCCCGGGTCACGCGGAGTGGTCGAGCAATCGGCGCTGTTCATCGAGACAGCGCAGATCGCCGTTACGCTGCTCGGGCGAAGCGCGTGATACGAACGAAGCGCGTGTGTTCGGAGACGCCGACACTGGCAGTGGGTTGGGAGATACCTGTCTCGATGGTGTCCGGTGTTCACCAGTGATGCTGGTGTCCTCATCTACAGATTGGAGCAACTGTGAACAAAACGATAAATTACATTAAATAATAATAATAAATATCCTTGGACATTTTACACTGCGCCTCTAAAGCCCGGTCCGTGAGCACGTAGAATTTTGTCCAATGACCCCTAGCAATATAATTACGCGCGAGCGCGAGAGACCTCAAGCTACCCATCCTTATCGCTCGCGCGTAATTATATTGCTGTCGCGACTGTGCGACTGGCACCCGCAGTGAGTGTGCGAGCGCGATAGCAACATAAGTACGCGCGAGCGATAAGGATGGGTAGCTAGGGGTCATTGGACAAAATTCTACGTGCTCACGGACCAGGCTTTAGTCCCAAACTAAGCAAAGCTTGTACTATGGGTACTAGACAACGGATATAAACATACTTTAAATACTTTTTTTCTTGAAATTTTTTTATTGACGAAACTATGAAACAGCGCCATCTGTATTATTTATTATGTACTATTTATTTCTTGTACGATTTTCCCCACAGTGGGGGATAGTCAGCGTCATAATACAGGGATGTTGATTTCAATCCTCGCCATATTTATTTCGGTGATCTATTATGACTTATAGAAACGCATTATCCACAATAAAAATATACAAACGAACGATTAGATTATTTTCCGTGCGACATCAACTGTACTGTGGCTCGCAATACTGCAATATGTTTACACTGCGGCACTATCGAGCTACGCGGATCGCTCGCTTACCATGTCGGATAGCCTACTGAGGCAAGCCACGTAAAGTAGGTAGTGTAAATAGGTATTTTTCTTTGACTAACAAAAGTTAAAGTACGTTTTAAATTTTTTCGAAACGAATTTTTTTTACTGATTCATGATGCTACTTAATCAACTCCCTAAATATAGCGAGGATTGAAATCAACACCCTGTATAATAATAGTTGTGACACCCAAAGTAGCCAAAAAGTTCGCAATTGGAATAAGGTTGTGTTGTCAACTTTTTGGCCACTTTGAGTATCACGAACTATTTGACGCTGACTTTACTACAGGAATATACGAGCTTGGAGTAGGATAGATGGGAATGGAAAACGTAACAAGTTGTAACGTAGTAGGAAAGGTATTAACACAATTTTAATTTCAAATGCTTACAAAATATTACAATGCATTTTCTAAATAAAGGTTTAGCGCTTAACTCAGTCAGTGCCTGAGGTAAGGCTAGCGACAGGGTTACCTACGCCATATCGAATGACAAATGATCGAAAATCAAAATATCGAATACGTTTCATCGAACGATCAAAATATCGAACGATCAAAATATCGAATGCTCAAAATATCGAACGTTCAGAATATCGATCGATCAAAATATCGAACGATCAAAATATCGAAAGTCGATATACCTAGACGTTTTTATTTCATCACGCATCATTTCTGAACGAAGCGCGTCAAATAATTTTTGTTCTACCCACTAACAGAGTAATATTTTGTGTACATTGCAGATTGTTAATAACTTCATAGCAGCAGTTTTGTTTTGCGAGTTAATGTGTGCCTTAAGTATTTTTGTGCCTGAAAAGTTTATAAATTTGGAGAATAATGTCCGTGGGGACCTATTATAAGCCTAGCCTGTCCCAAAAAGGAGAAACAGTCCTCATTTTGGAGGGCTTTGTAATGGCAATGAACAAAAATGTTGATGAAACATTCTATTGGTATTGTTCACAAAAATATAAATTTAATTGTAGCAGTACGGCAATAACAACGCTTCAGCAAGGACCCGAGGAACAATTGTTGAAAAGTTGTACGACCAAACACAACCACGCACCGGAGCCGAGCAAGGTAGATGAATTAAATAAAAACGTCTATATCGACTTTCGACATTTTGATCGTTCGATATTTTGATCGTTCGATATTTTGATCGTTCGATATTCTGAACGTTCGATATTTTGAGCATTCGATATTTTGATCGTTCGATGAAACGTATTCGATATTTTGATTTTCGATCATTTGTCATTCGATATGGCGTAGGTAACCCCTAGCGACAAGGGAGGGTGTTTTTGAGACGTCAAGCGACACTGAGACTTCAGATCTTTTTTAATTTTTTTTTACTATTAGGTACGGGACTATTCCCACCTCTCGTTCCCACCTCTGCAACTCCTGTGTAGCCAGGATCTACAGCTTGACCGCCACAAAAACCCAACCAATGAAGGTCAAGTTTGTCCCGGGGGAAAGTTAAACTGTCATTGGACCCGGAACGAAATTAATCAGAAGAACATAGGAGTTCGAAATTAAGGTTCGACTTCCCTCCATTGCAAAGCGGATGACAGGTGACAAACAAAGGTTTAAAACCTTTAAGAAAAGATTATGCACCACGGACAATAAATTAAATTAAGGGGGCCTATCTTATGAGCAATTAGCAACTACCTGCCAATAATATTTACTATTAGGTAGTGATTCTGCCAATGTCAAGTGTTTCAAGGAGACAATTTAGTCCGCTTCAGTATTGACTTCAGATTATGCTTCACATTTGAATGCTGTTGTTCGGGATTCTTTATAGATATCTACTCGATGAAGGAGACACTGTTTCGTGTTTCAAACGGTTTACTACTTGTTAAAAGGAAATACATTAAATTGCGTAGTTGCTCTGATGTGAACGATGCAAAAACCAAAGCCGTGACAGCCGCGCGCGGGGGCCCAGCGGGCGCGGGCGGTGGGGCACGCGGCCACAGAATAAGTAATAGTACAGGTACAGAAGGATTACTCCGCAAGACGATTTAAATAAATGCGAGTCTTGCTACGACGCGATACAGTGGAATTCAGCTCGCACAGCACTACGTACCTACAATTTTATTCACCTACAAGTTTTGTCTCTTTCTATCGCGTGCCTCTGAACTCTTCTTACGCTGTTAGGGTTGCTGTCTAGTAGTGTCTAGTAAAAAAATAATTAATCTACTTATTTGTTATGAGGTACGTATGTAGGTAAGTACGCATTCATTATGGAAAACCTTGGGAGAGGCCTTTGCCCAGCAGTGGACGTCATTTATTTTGGCTGAAACGAACGAACGCATTCTGAGCAGTAGTCATGGTAGGTTAGGTTCCTATACTATCCTAAGAATTATTGATTACCTACATGGTCAACATACCTTTCAGCATCTTTGGGAAGCGAAAAAAAAGATAAATCCGGTAAATTTCTTTTCGAATTTAAACACCCGAACGCCGCACAATAATATTTCTTTCTCTTTATGTCCATTTTTAAATAATACTTCGATCATAGAATTAGTTACTACAACGCACGCCAGCGTCCTGACGGGCGCGCGCGTGACACTCGACTGATATAATACCCGCCGGCGGGGCGCTTCGCTATAGGTAATTATCGGATGTACCGCGCGGAGTGAGCCAGGCCTGACGCGGCGTAGTGATGTTCTTGGGAACAGCTGTCATGTCATAATATGTCAATGTCACTCCTCCCGTGCTGCTCCCAAGCACTGATTGAGTTAAGCGTTAGAACTATAATCGAACTATTTACATTGTTTAATTTGTAATTATGATACTGACAACTAAAATTATTTAACTACCTTTACATTTTTTACTTTTCTACAAGACGAGGGAAAAATACAGCTATAATACAACCCGATCGAGCTAACTGCGCACCTCGCTTGGAATGCGACTCTCCCTCGCACTCACCCGCACACCTCCCCGCGTTCCTGTCCGTGCCAGAGCGTCGATGTGACGTCACGGCCGCCAGATACGCAGCTAACTCGACCGGGTTGTAATACAGATGATGATATTACAGTCAGCATCAAATAGTCAAAGTGACCAAAAAGTTGATAACACAACCCGATTCCAATGTTTTCGCGATTGAAAAATCCGCCAGATGGCAATATGTAGACGCACGGCCCAAATGCTGCATGATTGGTGGATTTTGACATATCTGTCAATGTCATGTCAAAAATAACCAATCATGCAGCATTTGGACCTCGCGTCTACGTATTGCATCAAATTGCATGCATGCATGATTGGTGGATTTTGACATATCTGTCAATGTCATGTCAAAAATAACCAATCATGCAGCATTTGGACCTCGCGTCTACGTATTGCATCAAATTGCATGCATGCATGATTGGTGGATTTTGACATATCTGTCAATGTCATGTCAAAAATAACCAATCATGCAGCATTTGGACCTCGCGTCTACGTATTGCCACCTGGCGGATTTTTCATTCGCGTAAACCCTCATTGTAACAAAGACGTGTTGCGAACTTTTTGGCTACTTTGGGTGTCACGAATTATTTGACGGTAACTGGTACTATCGCCCGTATTCACAAACGATGCTTGCCTAAGTGAAGCAGCAAATCGAACGCACAGCGTTGAATAGAGCTCTGTGATTGGTTCGTGTGTCACCCTGTGCGTCCACGCGCACTGTGAGACCTCATAGTAATGTTTGTGTCTACGAACGTATGTCAATCAAAACCTCAAGTCTGATCCTTCTTCTCCAATATCCTGATGATTTTCGATAGCTGCATTAACACCAGTCTATCCGTCTCCGCTCTCCTCTCCCTCTCTCTTTCGTATCTCGATACCGAGTCGTAATCGATCGATTCCCGCTCGTATTCGAGTCGGTCGCTGTCGTCGAGCGACGAGCGAGCGTACTCGGTACCATCTATATGGGAAATAATTCAATAATATTGTTGTATATTTATTGTATAGTTTCTGAGTAACATCTCACTGCGTTATGAGTTTATCGACATTTCAACGTCAAATTGTGAACCCGTCAGTTTATACTATAACGCGTGAGATTGTAAACTATTAATGGATTGTAATCTAACAACGTCAGATTATAATCTGACGGAATTCACAATTTTCCGGTGTCAGATACATATTTCCACATCACTAAATTCGTCATTAACACTTCCCCGGACAATAAACCAGAATAGAAGTTTAATAATGCGAACAGCGGGACTGGAATTCGTTGCCTGCTGCTGTCTTTCCCGAAGACTATAATCCGGGCGATTTCAAGGCGAGAGTGAATAGGCACTTACAGGGCAGATATGTACCATCCTAGACTGCATCCCACTTAACATCAAGTGCGATTGTGGTCAAATATAACAATTCACTGTCGCGGAATGTGTTAACTCACAAGCAAAAAAATCAAAATGGGATTGTTAAGATATTTAATTACATATTTATTGAAAAGTAATGTTTGTAGTAAAATGAAAGGTTTTTGTAGTTTAATAGCCACGATAGCCGAACGGTGAAGGGGTCGGAGTGGCCGACTCGAGATCCGAGGAACGCGGGTTCGAATCCCACCGCCACTCGACTATTGTGGTGAGCCCACTCATAACACAAGCACATTTAGCTTAACACGAGGAGCTAATGGGGCTATTAGTAATTTGGGCAATACAAATTGCTAATAATCTTTTTTATAAAAAAATAATAACAATAAAATAAGCCCAAATATGGCGTCGAACTCATCTTCATTTACCTACTAGAGTTGGAATTTGGAATATCGATTACATTACACTACAGTCAGCGTCAAATAGTTCGTGACACCGAAAGTGGTCAAAAAGTTGACAACACAACCTTATTCCAATTGTAACAAAGACGCGTTGCGAACTTATTGGTGTCAGGAACTATTTGACGCTGACTGTACTACACATCGATTAAAAATCGATTTCAACTCGAAACATCGTTCTGATACGAACTAACCTTTATTGGCTCGTTGATTCGTCTCATCATCATCATTGGGAGTCAGATTATGTACCGTTAAGAGTGAAGAGTCCGTGTGAAAGGTTGTCTTCTTCTTTTTACTGAATTCTGTATCTGGTGGAGACGGTTAATGAGTCTATTGAGAATGTGTATCTGTTACAGTTAAAACCCATTTTTAGTATAAACGCGTTTTCTCCAGTTAAAACTATGTAGTTTTCACCAAATCTCAGGGAAAAATATTTCCATTAGTTCTAATGCTTAACTCAGTCCGTGCCTGAGGTATGGGAGCGGCATAGGATGACTGACATTGACTTATTATGACGTGACAGCACATCTGCAGTCTCGTCTACGCTTGACGTCAAAAAACCCTTCCTGTGGCGCTCCCATACTATACAGGGTGTTAGGTAAATGGGTATATGAGCCGACACTAGCCCATGTTAACATGGTCATATAAATGGTATGGTGAAGTCAGAAAATTGATATCTTCATTTTAATTAGATATTTTAATTTTCATACAAACCAGATTTTGTAAAATTTATTTTGTATGAAAATTTAAAAAAATAAAATGATGATATCAAATTTCTGAATTCACCATACCATTTATATGCCCATGTTAACATGGGCTAGTGTCGGCTCATATACCCATTTATCTAACACCCTGTATAGTATCATCTGTCACATCATATGTCAATGTCACCCCTCCCGTGTCGTTCCCTGATTGAACTGACTGAGTTAAGCGCTAGACCTATAGTAAATAATATTTCTGTAAAATAAGAAAAAAGTAGATGTGTCATTATACTGCTAGGTGAGCGATATACTTTACAATAAAAGTACAGACTAACCATTGACTTTAATGTCATCCACGCTCTTATTCAAAACAGTTTTGGCCATCCAGTAGTCGTTCTTCAAGCATTCATCACAAACATCTGTGTCCAGTTTCTCTTTCCTCTTCGATTGCTTAGAATCCTGATTAAATTCGATTATCGGATACTCTTGATAATTTATTTTAAAATCTTGCAACTGATATTTTTCTGAACAAAACTCATAGGGGCTGGACCAAGATTGGGCCAAGCATTTGCCGTCTGTCCGCTTTTCAGTTTTGGGTCCAATGTTGGGCAAACATTTGCCGTGTTTGTCGCAATGTCTGTTGTCGGTGTTGCTAGGATCGTTAGCGGAGGACGTGACGTCGATTTTTTCTGATGATGTATAATTTTGTTGTGGCAACACTTGCATTAGTTCGATTATGTTCGTTCTTGGGGAGGTCTACGAGTGGATAAGTTTGTTTTTTTTTTTTCGAAGATTTGTAAGGTCTAGCGCTTAACTTAGTCAGTGCCTGAGAAATGGGCACGGGAGGAATGGCATTGACATATACAGGGTGTTAGGTAAATGGGTATATAAGCCGACACTAGCCCATGTTAACATGGTCATATAAATGGTATGGTGAAGTCAGTGATATTATCATTTTAATTTTTTTTATTTTTCGTACAAAATATTTTTTTTTTAATTCCGATTTGTATGAAAATTTTAATGAAGATATGAATTTTCTGACTTCACCATACCATTTATATGACCATGTTAACATGTGTCGGCTCATATACCCATTTACCTAACATCCTGTATTATGAAGTGACAGAGCATTCTGACGTCATCAAAACACCCTCCCGTGCCGCTCCCATACCTCAAGCACTGGCTGAGTTATGTGCTAAACTTATAATTAGAGATATAAAAAGTATCTACTATTCGTTCGCTTTAAGTTTGCCGCTGGCGATATGACGTCACTCGAAGAAAAGCGTCTATAACTTTATCAAATTATATTTAAAATATTTTTTATTTATTGTTCTTGATAAACATTGTGTATTTGCGTAAAATAAGACACATTAATGAGGGTTTTCGCGAATGAAAAATCCGCCAGATGGCAATACGTAGACGCGAGGTCCAAATGCTGCATGATTGGTAATTTTTGACATGACATTGACAGATATGTCAAAATCCACCAATCACGCAGCAGTCAGACCCCACGTCCCGCCATCTAGCGGATCTTTCATTCGCGAAAACCCTCATTGCGTTTAATCACTAACTAATTATGTTTAATCGCGGTTGGGGGAGAGGGCGCGTATTCCACGGACCGGCAAACTTAGCGCGAACAGGTAGTACCTATATTTTGTTTAAATACGAAACTTCTTAATAAAATATCAACCTTATTTAACGTAGAAGTGGATTCCAATACATCGGCGTTAGTAGACGCGGTGCTTGTGGATTTACCGAACAATTTCTTGGATATCATTGATATGGGTATATTACCGCTTGATTGGCATAGGTGCTGGAAAATAGGGGAAAGGTAAAAGGAGGGGGTAAGATAGGTAGTTCTTCTGTGGTGAGATGCAGATCAAGAGCCTCCCTGTTGTTACACTGAATCGCAAAGAAAATGTAACTGAGGGCTTAAGTGTGAGTATAAAATGTATGAAAATTTTAGTTCTTGAATGTTACCGCTAGGGGCGCTGAACAATCCGTCATACATTTAATGTATTTTTTTTACGCGCGTTTGATGTAAAGCCATACTCAGCCCTCAGATCTAGCTCTAAGATTTTTAATCAACCCTTTTGCTTTGCGGTCCAGTGTATTTTCGATCTCCAAAAGGATGGAAATAAGGACGAAGCACACTTGTCAACCCGGAAAGGGATCGTAGCTTTTCAACTCGAGGTCGAGGCGGTCAGTATTCTTTGTATGAAACTCCATACTGCAACGCACACTTATCCGCACCGTAACGTAAACCTCGCCTCGCGGTTGCCAGCGCGCGAAAGGCGATGACAGCTCGCGAAAGGCGATACGGTGTTGATCCCTTTCCAAGTTGATAAATCTGCTGACTTTTGCCGCCTTATTAATTAAAAGTCACACCTTAGTTGAACACTTTTAAAATGACATATCCATACTAAACGTCCCTTTAAAGCAGTATTCAACTATAGTTCGTTCGCGTTAGGAATGCAGTGAGTGATAGTGATTAAAATATGATATTTAACGCGAACGAACAGGGTGTAACTTTTTATTAATAAGAGGGTATTGCTTTAATAATCGTAATATACGACTCACCTTATCTACTTCGGTGTCGAACTGTTCGTTAGTGGCTCCTTTAGACAGAGCTCCTTTTTCCATTAGAGTAGCCCTTTTGGCCGCCAGGTAGAGGGATCTGAAAAGATAGAAATAAACATCATATTAAGGCACAGTCACTGTTTTAGAGTAAGGCATGGTTTGATAGTCATGCAGTGTGACAGCGAGCCACATTGACAGTGAGACAGCTATCCACAGTGAGAATGTGACATCAAGCCACAGTAAGAATGTGACAGCGAGCCACATTGACAATGTGGCAGCTAGCCACAGTGACAGTGTGACAGCGAGCCACAGTCAGTGTGACAGCGAGCCACAGTGACATTGTGACAGCGAGCCACAGTCAGTGTGACAGCGAGCCACAGTGACAACGAGCCACAGTGGCAGTGTGACAGTGAACTACTCTCCGTTTGACAGTCAGGTAGAATAGCTCTGCGATGGCTCGCACGGAGTAGTCTGGTACGAATGTGTGACGTAGCATGGAGTCGACGTTAATGTTCTGTAGGGAGTGTGACAGCGAGCCACAGTGGCAGTGAGCCGTAGTGACAGTGTGACAGCAAATCACACTGACAGTGTGACATCAAGCCACAGTAAGAGTGTGACAGCGAGACACAGTGACAGTGTGACAACGAGTGAGTGTGACAGTGTGACAGTGAGCCACTCACTGTTTGACAGTCAGGTTGAACAGCTCGGCGATGGCTCGCACGGAGTAGTCCGGTACGAATGTGTGACGTATCATGAAGTCGACGTTGATGTTCTGTAGGGAGTATGACAGCGAGCCATAGTGGCAGTGAGCCGCAGTGACAGTGTGACAGCAAATCACAGTGACAGTGTGACAGCGAGCCACAGTGACAGTATGACCACGAGCCACAGTCAGTGTGACAGCGAGCCATCGTGGCAGTGTGACAGTGAACCACTCACCGTTTGACAGTCAGGTAGAACAGTTCGGCGATGGCTCGCACGGAGTAGTCCGGTACGAATGTGTGACGTAGCATGGCGTCCACGTTGATGTTCTGTAGGGATCCCATGGCTGACGGGCTTGGAGATTCCGCTGCAAGAAAAATATTTTTATTATACAGGGAGCCGACACTAGCCCATGATAACATGGTCATATAAATGGTATGGTGAAGTCAGAAAATTAAAAAGTCGTGTCATGAAAAAGGATGAAAAACACTGTGAATCAACCACCATAAGGAGCTAAATGTTAGTGTTTCCTTTCGAGCAGGTGTTGTTCTCGGGGACCGAGGACCAGTTTTTCTATTTATACTAGACAGGGTAAAAAACTCCGACACCGCGATGCAGGATTGTAGGCGCGGTGGTGTGTGCCGTAGTTAGGGGGCGTCCATAAATTACGTGAGACAATTTTGGCCATTTTTCAACCCCCCCGCCCCCCTTGGTGAGATTTGGTGAGATTTTGCCTGACCCCCTCCCCCACCCCCTAATCTCACGTGCTATTTAAGCCAATAAAAACGCCTATTTTGCAATGTCTATGCTTCGAGTCTATTAGATTTATATGAAAAAATCAGTAACCCAGTGTCGTGCCACGCGCAGTGCAGGGTTCCGTAGCTTCCCGTCGTTTAGTAAGACAAGCAATTGCTTCAACCTAGGACCAGTTTTTTTAATTCATAGTTAAAATAACTAATTGTTAAATTTTGCTAATAATGGTTAAATATTAATAAAATGTAAACTAATAGTTAAAAAATGTACTAAAAGTCAAGTTAAACATTGTTATAAAAACATTTTTTTCTGTTATTTAACCACTTGTCATTTGACATCTGTCAAATTTGACTATTGGTTACTTTAACTACGAATAAATAATATTTTCATACGTATGTAATGTCATTTTTTAGGGTTCCGTAGTCCTGACAAGGAACCCTTATAGTTTCGATATGTCTGTCTGTCTGTCCGAGGTTTCGCTTAGAAACTATTGGCACTGGGGAGCTGTAATTTTGTGAAGGTATGTCGGTAATCACGCCGACAAAACGGAAAATAAAATTTAGAAAAAAAAATTTTGGTTGCTCCCCTGCATGTAAAGTGGGGATGAATTTTTTCAAGGAAAACTACAACGGTTAAGATACATTACCTTAGTTTAAGAGTAATAATCATTTGACTCATGTATTACCTATACAATTTCTTAACCAGTAAAAATTCCTTAGAAGAAAATATGAAAAGTGACTTTAGATGAAGTAATATGCTTGCTTCTGAAATATATTGTGGTAACGACAGACAACTACGGAACCCTACACTGCGCGTGGCACGACACGCACTTGGCCAATTTTTTACGCAGTAGCGATGCCGATGACGTTTTTTTTTAATTTCGAATTTTCTTAATTTGGACATTTATTCTGCATCTTTAGTGTTCACAAATGCAGATGGAGGCATTTTTAGTTTAATTTAATCAAATAATCAGATCGTCTTATCAGACGGTGTGGAATAAATTGTCATCATCATCATAAAAAAATTCATTTTTTTTTACTTCAATAACCCAGTTTTCTGGCAATTTTACTCTATTTTTTGCGGGAAAAATTACGTGATATTTTCCGAGACCCCCCTCTCCCCCACGTGAGATTTAGTGAGGTTTTCGTTGACCCCCTCCCCCCCCCTAAAAGTCTCACGTAATTTATGGACGCCCCCTTATGTGTGCGTCAACGCCATCTGTTGGTGAAGACTACCACTAGTATGTAGTTGCGCGTCGATAAAGCCCGGTCTGTGAGCACGTAGAATTTTGTCCAATGACCCCAAGCTACCCATCCTTATCCCTCGCGCGTAATTATATTGCTGTCGCGACTGTGCGACGCGCGCCCGCAGTGAGTGTGCGAGCGCGACAGCAACATAATTACGCGCGAGCGATAAGGATGGGTAGCTTGGGGTCATTGGACAAAATTCTACGTGCTCACGGACCAGACTATACCTTTAGGAAGTCGTCGGTCCACCCAATGGGAGGCTCAGCCCGTGGTCACCGAAATGACGATAAAAACGTTTTTTATACTTACCGACGCCGATGTTCTGGGTCAGCGCTTGTACACCAAAATACGTGAAGGGGCCAGCTTCGAACACGAGATTTTCGCGGCCCACTGTCACCTCCACCCGCCCTTCCAGTATCAGAACGAAGTAGTCCACCTGGATAAATAGACAATTATTAGTAAGAAAACCTTAAAAAACAATCTTTTATAATAGGCCCAAAGACTCGTGGCAAGCGGTGGCTGTCATAATAAAACAGTGCATAATCACGTTTTCTTACGCACTCACACTGGTTATGGGTGACGTCACACAGAGGCAGGCATTTCGTTGTTTATAATACGTAACAATTAATAAAATATTGGCGAGTGTGTATAGAGACACACTCAATTTTAATTTTGAAAACAGAGGTTTTAAAAATTACTTATGGCCGGCCTGCCACGAGTCTTTGGGCCGAGTATAGTCCGTAATGCTTCTACCACAGATGACAGAAACTAAAGGGAGAATCAGATGTGAAAAGGGGGCGGGGCCGGTGTCGCAGCAATATGCCCAAAAACAGAACACATTGCTCGCGACAGCAATGATCATAGCAGCAACGTTATATGTGTAAACAGTTTACATTGCTTGCGTAGTACTAAAGATTATTCGAACGTTGAGTACTGACTGATACCGCAGTGGATAATGAGCTATAAGAATACATTCAATCGAACGTCATTGCGTATGTAGTGGTGCTGTACGTATATTACTTGCAACTTGGTATGCGAACGAATCGTCACACTCAATGCAATGTGTGTCATGCACACATTGCATGACACACATTCTTCGCGACGTATTGTTTTTAATTTGATTACTTTGTGTGTGTGAATTTCTAATGCGACTGGGTTTCTTTTGAACATTAGTTGGCATCTCTCTAGATCTCTGACTTCTACATTAAGGACTTTGACATTTGATAATGACATTAAGGCCCAGAACACACGGTGAAACGCAACTGCAACGAAACTGCAACTTCTAGTTACTTTTGAGTTGCGTCTAAGTTTGACGCGACCAGTTTGAAACTGGTCGCCTCATGTGTGGCTCAACGGACGCTATGGCAGAAACTTAGATGCAACTCAAAAGTAACTAGAACTTGCAGTTTCGTTGCAGGTGCGTTTCACCATGTGTTCTGGGCCTAAGAAAGAAACATTTATCTCTATGGACATCACACAAAGACAAAAAAAAGGTAATTAAAAAAAAGACAGGTAACAAATAAATAAAACATAACAATGGAAGAGAAAGTGAACTGAGTAGTGCCACCCTGTGGGACAAACTTGACCTTCATTGGTTGGGTTTTTATGGCGGTCAAGCTGTAGATCCTGGCTACACAGGAGTTGCAGTGGTGGGAACGAGAGGTGGGAATAGTCCCGTAGTGCCACCCTGTCTCAGGGTTGAGCATCGTTTCGTTTACATACGTCAGTAATCGGTACTGTGCCGATGCGATGGGGCTGCTACAAGAAGCTACTGTGTCGCCATCTAAAGCCCGGTCTGTGAACACGTAGAATATTGTCCAATGACCCCTAGCTACCCATCCTTATCGCTCGCGCGTAATTATATTGCTGTCGCGACTGTGCGACTGGCACCCGCAGTTAGTGTGCGAGCGCGATAGCAACATAATTACGCGCAAGCGATAAGGATGGGTAGCTTGGGGTCATTGGACAAAATTCTACGTGCTCACAGACCAGACTATAGGCCACATGCGTATTTTTCTTCTTTCCATCGCGAATATTGTTTTACAATGGGCGAAGAATACGCGCGCGTACGTCACTCACGACTCGTTCGTGAATGCCTTGTGGATTAAACATCCCAGGAGAGCACGCCGCGCGTGTTTTGTTTTCGATGCATACTCGCAGAGATGAACAGAGGGCTTAGAGAAGGCGCACACCGTTGATTTTTAGTTGGCCGATAGTTGTGCCCGATTTTAATTTGTATGAAGAATCGGCCAAATCGAATCGGCGTAGTGTGCGCACTCCCATACATGCCCATACTGATCAACTGCCCGACTAAACTATCGGCCGACGAAAAATCAACGGTGTGCGCCTACTCTTAGTGCGAGTTTACATCAAACGTATATTGAGCGCGTAGAAAATTGACATTAAATGTATGACGGATTGTACAGCGCCCCTAGCGGACACGTTCAAGAACTAAAATTTTCATATATTTTTTATCGCGCTCAATAGTGAGGACGTTTAAAGTTAAAGTAAACTCACACTCAGCCCACTGGTATTACGAAGCCGTGAACTATTGTAACTATAGGTCTAGCGTTTAACTGAGTCACTGCCTGAGGTATGGGAGCGGCACGGGAGGGGTGACATTGACATATTATGACGTGACTGAGCATACAAATCTGCAAGGCTCGGAACCGGTTTGAAAAATACCGTTATTATTGTTCTTTAACGGTTTTTGCATTAGTTTTGAGCGAAAACGTTAATCATTTCGTTCTTTAACCGAAAAAGATAGTTAAAGACGCGGGCGGGCGGGGCACACGCACACAATAAAACGGTTAATTGTGGTAAAGAACGAAAACGTAACCCAAAACTTGGTTCTGAAAAATAACGTTATGAATACCGGTTTCGAGGAACGAAAACGAAATAATTTCGTTCTCATATACTTAGGGCTATAACGGTTTGAAAAATTTACCGATATCCGAGCCTTGCAAATCTAAAAGAAATCTGAAGTGTCGCTGACGTGCCGCTCCTATAACTCAAGCACTGACGCAGTTATGAGCTAGACCTGTAGCTATAACTCACCGGTTTCACCTGCTGGAAGACGTTAGTGCTCGGATCCTGCTTGAGAATACGCGCACGAACGTCACTCACTACTCGCTCGTGAATCCCTTGTGGATTAAACCCGCCGGCGGGTACACTGAAAGTCCGGTCGCCAAACAGATAGAATTTCGTACAATGACCCCAAGCGACCCTGCGGTCGCCCGTCGCACAGTGAGTGCGCTAGCGCGACAGCAATATAATTACACACGAGCGAGAAGGATGGGTAGCTTGGGGTCATTGTACGAAATCCTATCTGCTCGGCGACCGGATTTTACTCGGGGAGATGAACAGGCCTGTTCTGACTCCTGATATAGAAGAGAACTCACCGGTTTCCCCTGCTGGAAGACGTAAGTGCTGGGATCTTTCTTGGTCTTGCCCTTCAGCTTGATGTGGTGAATCACATCCTGCTTCAGGAGACGGCGGAGGACCGTCTCTGATACAGTGTCTGGACGGAAGGCGTCCACGCCTGACGGGATAAACGTAATAGACTAAGAGCTAGTGAACGCTAGACCTACGTCATTTTATAAAAGCTGAAAGTTTGTTAGCGTATGCTCCCAATATAGGATATAATGTTGGTGAATTATGAAGTTTGGGTCATCGTGCCTTTGGGAGCTACCCTAAAAAAAACTGTCTGGCAAGGAGTTGGAACTGTCAAAACTGTTTGGCTGTTGGGGAAAATACTTCTAATTATTGCCCAAATATTATTACATAAAAATCAGATTTTATGGTATAACGTAAGTCTAACTTTTACGGTGGCTTTTTCTGTATATTCAAAAGACTGTAATTCTACTAACGTTAAACCATTAAATGTGATTTTTATGTATAATATTTGGACAATAATTTGAAGTATTTTCCCCAACAGCCAGACAGTTTTGACAGTTTTTTTAGGGTAGCTCCCAAAGCCACCATGACCCAAACTTCATAATTCACCAACATTATATCCTATATTGGGAGCATACGGTGACAAACTTTCAGCTTTTTTAAAATGACGTAAGTCTGGCGTTCACTAGCTCTTAGTCTATAATGTGTATTTGACTCTAGTCAATGAGTACTACCGTTTTAGCTCTCAACAGTTGGTACCAAGTAGAATGTAGTGGATTTGCACTCACTAGAATGGCGCCACTACAGAGTGGGGTCAATTCAATCGCCAGTGGTGCCAACAGTTAAGTATAAAAACCATAGCCCTCGTTTATAAGCTGAGCTGTATAACTATTGTAACATCTACCTTATTGTATTACCTTGTCTCGGTGAATAAATGATCTTTTAATCTTTAATCTTTTAATCTTTATATCCGAGCTGTCAAAACGCAACTCTCACATTCATTATTATGTAAGGACAATAAATTTTGATATCTTGAAAAAATAGTTTGTCTCTGGTGAGATGCAACTTTGAATTGAATAGTTTAGTTTAGAACTAGATAGTGATGGTTTTTAATTTAGTTTATCAACGTTGCACTGTTAAGTCAGATTGTTTAATATCCGAGACTAGAAGAAGAAAAATAAAAATAAAAAAAAGAAATAGAACAAGAAAAAGAAAAAGAAAAGACAAAAGAAAACAAAAAAGAAAAGAAAAAAAGAAAAGAAAAAGAAAATAATAAATAAATCACTCACTAGTGCTCAAAAACTGGAAGGTGGCAAGCGTGAGTTGCGGCGATATGTGTATGCGCTGGTTCTCGTGCCGTTCCGCGAACGCAGTGAAGTCTTGCAGTTTGTTCTGAGGGCGGTTGCGGCGGCGCTTGGTGCGGTTGTCCACTGTTGGGAATAATAGTAATTAAAATTAGACATAGACGGGGCAGCAAGGCATATTAAATTTCGTTGCGGGTCCAATGACAGTTCAACTTTCCCCCGGAACTGAACGGATTTTGTTGAAACCCTACAGTATTATCTACACTAATATTATAAAGAGGAAAACTTTGTTTGTTTGTTTGTTTGGTTGTAATGAATAAGCTCAAAAACTACTGGACCGTTTTTAAAAATTCTTTCACCATTCGAAAGCTACATTATCCACGAGTAACATAGGCTAAATTTTATTTTGGAAAAAAATAGGGTTCCGTAAAATATGTAGATAATGTATTGTAGTCGACGCGCGCGAAGCTGCGGGCGGAAAGCTAGTTTTTTATATCCTAGATTAACATATAGGCTATAATTTATGACGATATGTGCCCTACTAATTTCAATAAACAAGTTAGGCATGGGTAAAAAGCGCCATCTATCGTCATTGGTTAAAATCTACAGCGCTGGACGTTTGTCCAGACTGTTTTTGACGTTCGTAAATATTCATGCGGGGGAAACCGTGAAACGCCAGCTATCAACATGAATCTAACAACAGATTTTACGAACTAAGGGGGTAAAACGAGGTCCACACGTACAAAGTCGTGGCGGCCGCTAGTATTGTAGTAAATAAAAGTGCCACAAAGGAAGAAAATTATATCATCCATCAATCATCGCTCATTAGTTGTAAGCTCTCCTGTAAAATGTATTTTTTTTTTAATTTAACCGCCTCTGTGGTCTAGTGGTAAGACCACCTGCTTCAGACGCAGAGGTCCCGGGTTCGATTCCCAGTGAGCAGATTTTTCTGTTCGGTTTGGTTGGTGGTCTGTCGCCATAACAACAATGTTAACAGCATTGTTGTGTTCCGGCAGTTAGAGGTAAGATAGCCAGTTCCTCCGTGGTTGAGGATTCCGGATGAAGCTCGCTTCCACCTTCGGCCTGATCATCACTTACCATCAGGTGAGATACAGGCCAAGAGCTTCCTCGTTGTGGATAAAAAAATAAACAAATAAATACTCACAAAACACATCAGTCTCATCGACTATCTCGGCTTGAATCATTTCCTCGATGACGTCCTCCAAAGTCACCAGCCCGATGGTCTCGTAGAACGGGTCGCCCTCGCCCTCGTTGTTGATGCGATGGACGAACGCCATGTGGCCTTTGTGACCTGTGGATAGATAAATCAAATGGTTTATTTATGCAACTAGGTGTGGCGACATCTATCACGCCACACCACAGACTAAGTGGCAGACATCACTCAACAGATGGCGCTGTTACATACAATGACTGGCACACGCTACCGCGCCTACAATCCTGCATCGCGGTATCAGAGTTTTGTACACAAGTATACATAGAAAAACCAAGATGACCAAGGTCCCCGAGCAAAACACCCGCTCGGAAGGAAGCATAACATCTAAGCTTCCTTATTGTGGTGATTCATCAAATCCCACATTAGTGACCCCGTACAGGTCTCAACCCTATCACTGCTTAGGGACAGTAATATGGTGAGTAAAGGTAATCTCGAGTTTCTAGGCTGACCCTGGGTATCCTAGGTCTGGTGTCTTAGGAGACCACAGATGTCTAATGCACCCCCCGCCGAGTGACTAAGCCTTAGACGTAGCCCAACCCAGAGTCGAAGACATCTAAAATGACCTCAAGTGTTTAATGTTACCCCAAGTGTCTATTGTGACCCTGAGTGTCTAAAGTGACCCCGAGTGTCTACAGTGACCCCGAGTGTCTAAAGTAACCCCGCGTGTCTACAGTGACCCCGAGTGTCTACAGTGACCCCGAGTGTCTACAGTGACCCCGAGTGTCTACAGTGACCCCAAGTGTCTAATGTTACCCCGTCTCGCGTCTAAAGTGACCCCACCGAATTTTTTAAGCGACTTGGTAGTGTCTAAAATGATCTCAAGGTTTCTTTAAGAGTCGGAAGGATTCCAGCAGCGACACTTAACATCTTTGAACTGTCTCCAAGTATCTAAGGTGTCCCACTGCGTGTAAACTGTCCTGCAAGCAGTCACTCACCATCCTTGAACTGGCGGAACATGACATCAAGCGTGACATCTTCAAAGACGAAGTTGCACGGGTTCTGGTAGTACTGGCAGAGCGTCCGCAGCGGCGTGTTGTCGTCGGGGTCCACGAACGCTAAGTCCTTGATGAAGAGCACTGTGTGTCTAATGCGATCCCGAGTGTCTACAGTGACCCCGAGTGTCTAAAGTGACCCCGCGTGTCTACAGTGACCCCGAGTGTCTACAGTGACCCCGAGTGTCTACAGTGACCCCGAGTGTCTACAGTGACCCCGAGTGTCTACAGTGACCCCGAGTGTCTACAGTGACCCCGAGTGTCTACAGTGACTCTGAGTGTCTACAGTGACCCCGAGTGTCTACAGTGACCCCGAGTGTCTACAGTGACCCCGAGTGTCTACAGTGACCCCGAGTGTCTACAGTGACCCCGAGTGTCTACAGTGTGTCTACAGTGACCCCGAGTGTCTACAGTGACCCCGAGTGTCTACAGTGACTCCGAGTGTCTACAGTGACCCCGAGTGTCTACAGTGACCCCGAGTGTCTACAGTGACCCCGCGTGTCTAAGGTGTCTTGCGCGTGTTTATTTTGATCACCTACCGTCCTTGAACTGGCGGAACATGACATCAAGCGTGACATCTTCAAATACGAAGTTGCACGGGTTCTGGTAGTACTGGCAGAGCGTCCGCAGCGGCGTGTTGTCGTCGGGGTCCACGAACGCCAGGTCCTTGATGAAGAGCACTGTGTGTCTAAGGCGATCCCGAGTGTCTAGTGACCCCGAGTGTCTACAGTGACCCCGAGTGTCTACAGTGACCCCGAGTGTCTACAGTGACCCCGAGTGTCTACAGTGACCCCGAGTGTCTACAGTGACCCCGCGTGTCTACAGTGACCCCGAGTGTCTACAGTGACCCCGAGTGTCTACAGTGACCCCGAGTGTCTACAGTGACCCCGAGTGTCTACAGTACCCCGAGTGTCTACAGTGACCCCGAGTGTCTACAGTGACCCCGAGTGTCTACAGTGACCCCGCGTGTCTACAGTGACCCCGAGTGTCTACAGTGACCCCGAGTGTCTACAGTGACCCCGAGTGTCTACAGTGACCCCGAGTGTCTACAGTACCCCGAGTGTCTACAGTGACCCCGAGTGTCTACAGTGACCCCGAGTGTCTACAGTGACCCCGAGTGTCTACAGTACCCCGAGTGTCTACAGTGACCCCGAGTGTCTAAAGTGACCCCGTCTCGCGTCTAAAGTGACCCCGCCGATTTTCTTAAGCGACTTGAAGGGTCTCAAATGATCTCAAGACTTCTCCAAGAGTCAGAAGGATTCCAGCAGCGACACTTAACATCTTTGAATTGTCTCCAAGTATCTAAGGTGTTCCCAAGTGACTAAAATGTCCCCTAGTGTGTAAGCTGTCCTGTAAGTGGCCACTTACCGTCCTTAAACTGGCGGAACATGACATCCAGCGTGACATCTTCAAAGACGAAGTTGCACGGGTTCTGGTAGTACTGGCAGAGCGTCCGCAGCGGCGTGTTGTCGTCGGGGTCCACGAACGCTAAGTCCTTGATGAAGAGCACTGTGTGTCTAAGGCGATCCCGAGTGTCTACAGTGACCCCGAGTGTCTACAGGGACCCCGAGTGTCTACAGTGACCCCGAGTGTCTACAGTGACCCCGAGTGTCTACACTGACCCCGAGTGTCTACAGTGACCCCGCGTGTCTACAGTGATACCAAGTGTCTAATGTGACCCTGTCTAGCGTCTAAAGTGATCCCAAGTGTCTAATGTGACCCCGTCTCGCGTCTAAAGTGACCCCGCCGAGTTTCTTTCCGAGCGACTTGGAAGTGTCTCAAATGATCTCAAGACTTCTCCAAGAGTCAGAAGGATTCTAGCAGCGACACTTAACATCTTTGAACCGTCTCCAAGTACCTAAGGTGTCCCACAGCGCGTAAACTGTCCTGTAAGTGGACACTCACCATCCTTAAACTGGCGGAACATGACATCGAGCGTGACATCCTCGAAGACGAAGTTGCACGGGTTCTGATAGTACTGGCAGAGCGTCCGCAGCGGCGTGTTGTCGTCGGGGTCCACGAACGCCAGGTCCTTGATGAAGAGCACTGTGTGTCTAAGGCGATCCCGAGTGTCTAAAGTGACCCCGAGTGTCTACAGTGACCCCGAGTGTCTACAGTGACCCCGAGTGTCTACAGTGACCCCGAGTGTCTACAGTGACCCCGAGTGTCTACCGTGACCCCGCGTGTCTAAGGTGTCTTGCGCGTGTTTAATTTGATCACCTACCGTCCTTGAACTGGCGGAACATGACATCGAGCGTGACATCCTCGAAGACGAAGTTGCACGGGTTCTGGTAGTACTGGCAGAGCGTCCGCAGCGGCGTGTTGTCGTCAGGGTCCACGAACGCCAGGTCCTTGATGAAGAGCACTGTGTGTCTAAGGCGATCCCGAGTGTCTACAATGACCCCGAGTGTCTACAGTGACCCCGCGTGTCTACAGTGACCCCGAGTGTCTACAGTGACCCCGAGTGTCTACAGTGACCCCGTGTGTCCACAGTGACCCCGAGTGTCTACAGTGACCCCGAGTGTCTACAGTGACCCCGAGTGTCTACAGTGACCCCGAGTGTCTAAAGTGACCCCGAGTGTCTACAGTGACCCCGAGTGTCTACAGTGACCCCGAGTGTCTAAAGTGACCCCAAGTGTCTAATGTGACCCCGTCTCGCGTCTAAAGTGACCCCACCGAATTTTTTAAGCGACTTGGAAATGTCTAAAATGATCTCAAGACTTCTCCAAGAGTCGGAAGGATTCCAGCAGCGACACTTAACATCTTTGAACCGTCTCCAAGTACCTAAGGTGTCCAACAGCGTGCAAACTGTCCTGTAAGTGGACGCTCACCATCCTTAAACTGGCGGAACATGACATCGAGCGTGACATCTTCAAAGACGAAGTTGCACGGGTTCTGGTAGTACTGGCAGAGCGTCCGCAGCGGCGTGTTGTCGTCGGGGTCCACGAAGGCCAGGTCCTTGATGAAGAGCACCGTGTGTCTAAGGCGATCCCGAGTGTCTACAGTGAGCCCGAGTGTCTACAGTGACCCCGCGTGTCTACAGTGACCCCGAGTGTCTACAGTGACCCCGAGTGTCTACAGTGACCCCGAGTGTCTACAGTGACCCCGAGTGTCTAAAGTGACCCCGAGTGTCTACAGTGACCCCGAGTGTCTACAGTGACCCCGAGTGTCTAAAGTGACCCCAAGTGTCTAATGTGACCCCGTCTCGCGTCTAAAGTGACCCCACCGAATTTTTTAAGCGACTTGGAAATGTCTAAAATGATCTCAAGACTTCTCCAAGAGTCAGAAGGATTCTAGCAGCGATACTTAACATCTTTGAATTGTCTCCAAGTACCTAAGGTGTCCAACAGCGTGCAAACTGTCCTGTAAGTGGACACTCACCATCCTTAAACTGGCGGAACATGACATCGAGCGTGACATCCTCGAAGACGAAGTTGCACGGGTTCTGGTAGTACTGGCAGAGCGTCCGCAGCGGCGTGTTGTCGTCAGGGTCCACGAACGCTAAGTCCTTGATGAAGAGAACTGTCACGATGTTGCCGCGGCTTCCCTCGTATACCGGGATGCGGGAGTAGCCTGGGGACAAAGTTGATAGAATAGAATAGACGAACGTTTTGATGTCACGTGAAAATAGATGGTAAAACACAAACATTACAGTATGGTCAGAAGAAAATATTTTTTCTTTAAGTAGACCTTTGAATACTATTTTAACAGGTGCAGAAACACCGTAAGAAACTCAGTAACTTGGTCTATTCACACAACAGAATCGAAATGTATGCCAAATGAAAGTTTAAACTATAGGTATACTAGCTTTTAAGCGGCTTCACCCGCGTGAAATTTAGTTTGTCACAGATCGTCATAAAATATAGCCTAGATATGTTATTCTGGGTTATAAACAATAATACTGTAAAATTTCATTGAAATCCGTTCAGTAGTTTTTGCGTGAAAGGGTAACAAACATCCATACATCCAAACTTTCGCATTTATAATATTAGTAAGAAGTAAAATGGGGTAGGTAAGTCTATAGTATATTATAGACTATAGTAAAAAAAAATATTTTTTGGGTCTATATTTTTGATGCAAAATATCGCTATTATAGCCTGACCAGGAACATAAAAACCCTGGCATAGAGGCGCGTCAATTGCATTTGATAGTGCAACACTGAGTACAGTCGTACCTGTGTTAAATTAATAGGCTAACTTTATGTATCAGGATTCAGGATTACGGGCTAATTTGATATTTTCATGAATTAACGAAAAAATATTATTATAGGTAGCCTGGTTTAAATAAATTAAATGAAAACATCAATCGAGCTAGTAGGATTTATTTTATTATTCATCAATAATCAAATTCAGAACTTGAATATTCAACTGCAATGTTTGCTCATGAACGCTTCAAACTCGGTACTTCTTTCCCAATTCCATAAAATTCAACACTTAGAAAGTGACAATTTTTTTAAAATAGGTAGTTGAAACAAACCACAGCTAATTTTCATAGTGGACTGTACTATACGATAAATATGTCAGTCAATTTGACAACCTTTGTCGGAAACATTATTCAATGAAAATATTGTCCGAACCCTTAGTATTTCTCTTCGACAAATACTTTAACACATTGTGAACCACTTTTCTTTCACGACTATAAAAATATTTTAGCAATTTATTTCATAAAACCAATTGCGCACATTTAAAATAAAGTTTGTTTACACTTTGACAGCAATAGACTGACATGCAAGGTGACATGTCAATGAAGTTTTCAGTTACTGTTGCCATTAAAAGAAATTAGTACCATTAGTTTTCCGCAACATGGCGAGGGTTTTTATGTTCCTGGTCAGGCTATACAAACGATATAACCTTTAGGTCGATGTACAGTCTAACGTGGTTTATTTTTAGGTACTATATCGTGTGACTTCATAGCGATGTCATAAAGTAATACAATTAAGTGGCCCAGTTAATTTGCAGCGTTGTTCCCATTACACTGATACCAAAATATAACGATAACCTAAGGGGTGTTGTATTAAATGTGTGTAGTTTTCGAGCCAAGTTCTCCATGTTTATTTTTATAATCGGAATCGTTCGCTTTATGCTCCTGACTTTAGCAATACAATATCGAAAAAAAAAAATGTCAAGTCTTGTTCATTTCTGTAGCAAAAAGTCACCAATTAAAACTATATAAAATGAAAGTGTTAAAAATGCTGATTGCGTCGTTTGTAAATATCGGCTGTAAATTTTTTTTTTATAATAAAATGGATCCACTAACGATAAACTTGTTAACTTTGTTGTTGATAACTTGTTATTCTGATTCATTTCGTTGCGGGTCCAATGACAGTTTAACTTTCCCCGGGACAAACTTGACCTTCACAGGTTGGGCTTTTATTGGCGGTCAAACTGTAGATCCTGGCTACACAGGAGTTGCAGCGGTGGGAATAGTACCGTTACGATAAACTTAATATTGCACCCATGCATCACCGTTGCCCAAACACTACTCCCAAATCCGTCATTTACGCCATTTTATACACAACTTGGCTCATTTTTTACAGTGACACCATGACAGGTACATATGGCTCGCTTACCGGAGGGTGGGCCCTCCGCAAAAGGTCAAATCGGAGGGTGACCTTCGAACTGAATACATAAACATTTTTGTATACCTTTTGTTTATAATGCGACTGGCTGCTGTCTTAACTCATAAAACTCATTTTATTTTTGCAAGTAGGGTTTTTTAGTTTACAATTACATGTTACAGAAGGATCTACAATTCCAACTCAAGCCAATAGCAGAGTCTCGCCGCTTATACTAAAGTAAACTGACACGGCGAACTCAGTACCGCCTGTTTATTCAATCCGTGTGCTCTAATTTATCAGAAAATTAAATTAATGTAGGATTCTAATGATGAAAGATTTTTTTTTAAATTGGTCCAGTAGTTTCGGAGCTTATTCAATACAAACAACCAATCTAATATTTCCTCTTTATAATATTAGTGAAGATCAGTGGGAACTGGGAATATTAGGCAACATGTTTTTTTTTAGTTAAATGTCCAAGTAGCTCAGATAGTGATTGATGCCCGGCAAGCGAAAGGTCGTGGGTTCGATTTCCACCTAAATCAATTCTATTTTTTCAACTTTTTTAAAATTTTTGCTAAAACTCTAAACAAAAAAGTGTCTGCGAGCGTTATTAGTATATTTCAACCATGAATGTCTCCAGTGACGACGTAATATCTGGAGGGTGTCCAAAAGGCGCGGCTTTAAATAAACGACGCCATGTTAAGAATACGATGCTATAACGGTTATGAAACTCGGTAGTTCAGTATTGGTAGTCGGAGCGTTGGTCTAGCGCTTAAATGAGTCAGTGCTTAAGTATGGGAGCGGCATGGAGGGGTGACATTGAGATATTAACAGAGCATAAAAATCTGAAGACTCGATGACGTTTGAACATTACAAAAAATACAAAATACAAAATATTTTATTTCATTACAAAAGTACATTAAATAACATACAGGGTTTGGAGTTTCCTTTTAAGCATACAGTTGCTTGTGTTAGGAAACACCGCTCTTGTGTTCTAATCTCTATTGTACCGCGTGTCAGTGTGTGTGTGTGTGTGTGTGTGTGTGTGTGTGTGTGTGTGTGTGTGTGTGTGTGTGTGTGTGTGTGTGTGTGTGTGTGTGTGTGTGTTGTGCGTGCGTGCGTGCGTGCGTGTGTGTGTGTGTGTGTGTGTGTGTGTGAATACTATGTATAAGGTTTGACTAGGTTTTCGATATCGTCATAGTTTTTGGTCTTAAGCCACTCTGTGATTCTGTTTTTACACTCATGGATAGTCAACGGATAAATATTTGATATACATTGAATATACATTGAACTCTCAAAAACATCTTCACGTGCAAAAATCTCTTGAACTACTGGATCGATGTTGAAACTCTGTCTTCCAACACTAGAAAGCTACAATGTATTCCTGAGTGACATAAAGGCTATATATTTTTGTGACAAAAGTTAGAAATACTAGATATTGCCTGCGGTTTTATTTACCTTAAATTCAGGAATATCCTTGTTTCTGCCTACAAACTTAGGATTCCCGTTTCAACCCTTTTAGGGGGGTAAATTTTGGAAATGTTTACTACATTCATCCCATCATAAGGGAATAAAAATCTCGTAAAGCTTGCCCTGGGATTTTTTTGGTATTTTCATTCCCTAAGGGGTTGAAAATTCGACCCTCTAAGAGGATGAAAATCCTGTAAAACTTTCATAAGGCTAATAAAAGACTCACCAGACTTAACAATCTCCGACATTGTCTCAAAATCGAGCACAGAGCTTATGGGCAGCATGAAGACATCCTCCAGCTTCGTCATGACGTCAGCAACGGACTTCTTGCGGAGCTCTAGGGCTCTGGAGATGATGTTGACTTGACTTCGGAATTATTCGAGAAATTCGGGAGTATGTAATTTGCTTTCTCCCTACAAACTTTAGACTCCAGTTTCATCCCTTTTAGGGGGGAGAATTTCGGAAATTTTTACTACATTTATACCCCTAAGGGGATGAAAATCCCACCCCCTAAGGGGATGAAAATCTCATCCTTTAAGGGGATAAAAATCCCGTAAAGCTTGCATAAGACTAATAGAAGACTCACCAGACTTAACAATCTCTGACATAGTCTCAAAATCGAGCACAGAGCTTATGGGCAGCATGAACACGTCTTCCAGCTTCGTCATGACGTCAGCAACGGACTTCTTGCGGAGCTCCATAGCTCCGCATATAAAAAAATACTAGCTATTCAATGCGGTTCTACTCGCCTTAAATTCGGGAATATCCTTGTTTCTCCATAAAAACACTGCGATCCCGTTTCATCCCTTTTAGGGGGTAAATTTTGGAAATGTTTACTACATTCATCCCCTAAAGGGATGAAAATCCCATCCGCTAGGGGGATGAAAATCCCGTAAAGCTTTCATAAGACTAATAAAAGACTCACCAGACTTAACAATCTCCGACATTGTCTCAAAATCGAGCACAGAGCTTATGGGCAGCATGAACACGTCTTCCAACTTCGTCATGACGTCAGCAACGGACTTCTTGCGGAGCTCCAGGGCTCCGGAAATGATGTTGACTTCATCTTTGTCCAGATCGTTGACGTCGGTGGTGACCTGCGAACCGATGAACTGGAGGATTAATTAAATACCTGTGTCTTCTCGGGTACTTTTCATAGATTAGGAGTCCACACGGACCGCAGGATTTACTTATAAATAAGTTACAAATAAAATAAGTGAGTGTAGGGCAGCGGAGATGTTTGTTGTTGATGATTGAAAGGCCGTGTTTCACTAATTAAGTTTATTGCCAGGTCTGCACAGTTTAAGATAATACAGCACAATCACAAGTGTAATGGCCGGAGTACGAAACGCCCCTGGGCGCGATGGCGCTCAAATACAAACGTCACAAGACCGAACGAATGAAAGTATGAATAGGTGAAAGCAACATTTATCTCTTTGAAACACCTTTTTGTAAACCCTATTTATTGCAAATAAATAATTTGAATTTGAATTTGAATGAATTTTAGTGTTGGAACCCAACAGTGAGTATGATTCCTAGCAAGCGCCTCCGCGCGGCACTTAACGTCGTGGCTAGAGGAACCCCTATGATGGAAATGTACAAGTGAAGTGAGCTAGGAGGAACCTACTAGAACGCACAGTCGCGTTAGTGTAATATTTGCCTAAATATGGAACAAAGTAACTTGCTTGGAGTCAAGTTAGGTCTAGGCTAATGCCGGCTCAAGGACAAATCTGCGAAAACCCGTTATACATATAGAAAAAAACCGGCCAAGTGCGTGTCGGACTCACGCACAAAGGGTTCCGTACCGGGTTGATTTATGAATTTTTTTTTTTTAATTTAAGTTATTTGAAGAAAGATTACGCGGTAATAAGCGGTTTACGGTTTACGAGGCATTAAAAAAAAACTACTTACTAGATCTCGTTCAAAACAATTTTCGTTGGTAGTTTTTATAGTAATGTACATCATATGTTTTTTTTAGATTTTTCATTTTCTTATTTTAGAAGTTAGAGGGGGGGGGGGACCAACTTTTTTCCACTTTGGAAGCGTCTGTCACGCAAACTTTTCGGTTTAGAAAAAAAATATTTTAGAAACCTCGATATCATTTTTGAAGACCTATCCATAGATACCCCACACGTATGTGTTTGATGAAAAAAAAATTTTTGAGTTTCAGTTCTAAGTATGGGGTGCTCCCAATATTTATTATTATTTTTTTATTTTTGCATCAAAATCTTAATGCGGTTCACAGAATACATCTACTTACCAAGTTTCAACAGTATAGCTCTTATAGTTTCGGAAAAAAATGGCTGTGACATACGGACGGACAGACGGACGGACGGACAGACAGACATGACGAATCTATAAGGGTTCCGTTTTTTGCCATTTGGCTACGGAACCCTAAAAATGGCACAGTTGAAAGGCTAATTTAGAAATATACCGCCTCTGATGTAATAAATATCTGTATTATTCAAGAAAATATAATGGAGTCCGTCCGTATGTCACAGCCATTTTTTTCCGAAACTATAAGAGCTATACTGTTGAAACTTGGTAAGTAGATGTATTCTGTGAACCGCATTAAGATTTTGATGCAAAAATAAAAAAATAATAATAAATATTGGGAGCACCCCATACTTAGAACTGAAACTCAAAAATTTTTTTTTCATCAAACACATACGTGTGGGGTATCTATGGATAGGTCTTCAAAAATGATATCGAGGTTTCTAAAATATTTTTTTTCTAAACCGAAAAGTTTGCGTGACAGACGCTTCCAAAGTGGAAAAAAGTTGGTCCCCCCCCCCCCCTCTAACTACTAAAATAAGAAAATGAAAAATCTAAAAAAAACATATGATGTACATTACTATAAAAACTACCAACGAAAATTGTTTTGAACGAGATCTAGTAAGTAGGTTTTTTTTTAATGCCTCGTAAACAGTAAGGTTTAGCACTAACCTTCACAAGTTCCTTCAGCCGCTCCCTGTTGTACACGCTGCCTATCTCCTCGCCTAGGAAGTAGTCCAGGAGCTTGCTCACCGGGAACGCGAGTGGTGCTGTGAGCGCCATGACTGCCTGTTAATTAATTTATTAATTAATAAGGCTAGATGACAAATATGCATTTGTTTTGGTATTTTATAAATTGAACTATGATGATTATGGTCAAAGAATTACTTCGGTATAGATCGGTTCATCCACAAAGACGCGCCCCACCATTCTTCCGCTAATGTTTGAGTGTTATCGGTACACGCTAAATTATCCATAAGTGCACACGCACACTACAATAATGCCGCTCGGATTCCTCCGACCAAAAATTGGTGAGGCGCGTCTTCGTGGATGAAACGATCTATAGCATAAAAAAAAACTGACGGAGTACACAATTTCACTTTGACATGTACATCGCTCATGGAATTTGTTCGGTAGCTATATGTAGTGTGTACTAAAAATACTTAGTTTTTCTTTGCAGTTCTCACCTTAGTAATCATGATGCTTTTAGCGCCCACCATCAAACCATGTCTTGAGCATATCGCCTGGGGCGTAATCTCGCCCAACAAAACGATTGCCAGCGTCGAAAAAATCACAGCGAACAGCCCAGACGTGAGCTCATCCAGCAAAATGGTAAACGTGGAATTCACTGCGACATTCCCCAGTAAAATGCTGCACAGCAAGTAGTTCCCGTGGTCCCTCACTGGCATGATCGCTCTGGCGTACTTCCTTTCTTGTTCAGTGCCAGTATTTGATATGATCTTCAACTCTGTTCTATCCAAAGACATGAGCCCTAGATTCAGGCCAGAGAACAACGCCGAAAACATCAGGCAGACCAGGATTAAAGTAAGAGAAACCCATAAGGGTAGAAGAGTTTTGTGGGTGGCCAGAATCTTCCAGTTTTCAGAGCCCATGTGGATGTATTTCGCGTCGTCTTTGGATATGTCAGTCACTCCTGAGTCGAGGTTCTTGATGCAAAGGTATAAGTGGGAACCAGTGACGGGAGATGGCGCTGTGATCTCGAATAGTGCGGACTTCTTCGTGACGGAGTCTTCTTTGGCCTGGAAAAAAAAGGTGTTAAGTGGGAAGAAAGTGGAAATTTTGTTGTTTTTATGTGGTTTGGGAATGGGAAATGATTTATAAAGTACATCTTCATCGATTTAGTAGTGAAAAGGTGCCACACAAACAAGACAGATTTAATTTCACATTTAGGCTAGGCGCAGACCACCGACTTTTAGTTGGCCGATAGTTTAGTTGGATAGTTAATCAGTATGGGCATCTATGGAAGTGCACACATTACACCATTTCGATATCATACAAATTAAAATCGGGCTCAACTCTCGGCCCTTCTAGAGATGAAACGGATATCCGGTAACTATCCGGTAGGCCGGATATCCGGCCTTAATTTACTATTCGGCCGGATACCGGATAGTAACTCACTATCCGGCCGGATACCGGATATTAAAAAACTACGACAATTTCCTATAATAAAATGAAATACATTAATCTTTGAGGTAAATATCAATAAAATGGCATAATAATAATGACGGCTTTTATTTAAAGTCCAAAAAGTTGCAAAAAAGCCATTTAAGGCCTTTAAAAAAACTGATTTCTTTTTCTGGGCTATTCACTCTAATGACGAATACATAAATAGTAAATATCTGTTAATGTCGAAATGTTACCAATTAAAATAGGCGATCTTTTTTTCACTGATGGTAATGATGCTGTGATGATGCAGTTCAGTCAGATTACGCAGCAAGTAAAATAATTTAATTTTCGCTATTAAATCACACACTCACGAACACGATGGCAACCGAAATCGCCCGAATTGATCTGCCCCCTAGACAAGTGGCAAAATCTGATATTCTATTTGGACGGATTCGATTTTCGACTTGTCTAGTCTACTCGACCCACTGATCGCGTTCGAAGCACCTGTACGGCTAGCACGAAAAACTTTCGAGTTCAAATCGATTGCGTAGGTACTCGAATCGCCATCAAAAGATTTAGTAAGAAAACTACAACAGCGCCCTTGTGAACGTGTCGTAAAGTGAACTTAGTATGAGATGTGGTTGCACGAAACTTATTTTGAGAATCAAAATTGTCACATTATCGTTTAATTCGAAGATTGAGTATCGAATTTTATCGAGTATGCAAACGATTCGAAGACGAAAGTTGTTCATGCTAGAGGTACTGCTGTGCGGCGCTAAACTCGTCACGACATGCAATGAGACAATGGGCCAACTATCCGGCCACCGGATATCCGGCTATCCGGCCTAGCAGCTCGCCGGATATCCGGTATCCGGTATCCGGCCAAACAACTATCCGTTTCATCTCTAGTAAAAAGTCGGTGGTCTGCGCCTAGGTTTATGAATAACGGGTTTTGATTGACAATATCATAAACTGTAAAACATCTGGACCGCAAAGAAAGAGGGTCGGTTAAAAAATCTTCAATGCTATCTTGAAAAGTACCCGACCTGGTTTTATGGAATAAAGACTCAATTAATTCAAGCTTTTATCCCTACATAACATTTTAAATGCGAAAGTAAGTCTGTCTGTCACGCTGTCATGTCTAAACCAATGAACCGATTTTGATGGGCATAGCGATAGTTTGAGTCGGAAAAGGACATAGGATCATTTTTATCCCGGTTTTTTAAACAGAGACGCGCGCGATAATGTTTTTCTGTGACAGACAAAATTTCACGCGAGTGATGCCGCGGGCAAAAGCTAGTTTTTAATCTATCTATACTAATATTATAAATGCGATAGTAACTCTGTCTATCTGTCGGTCTGTCTGTCTGTCTGTCTGTCTTGCTTTCACGCCTAAACCACTGAACCGATTTTGATGGGCATAGAGATAGTTTCAGTCGGGAAAGGACATAGGATAGTTTTTATCCCGGTTTTTGAAACAGGTTTTTCTGTGACAGAAAATTTCACGCGGGCGAAGTCGCGGGCAAAAACTAGTTTTTAATAAATGAAAAAATATTAAAAATGCGTAGTTTTTCCACAATGTTTTGTGTTATAAAACTAAATTAAATCCAGGATACATAAATCAAACTTCAATATTGATAAAATTATGGTCCAGGTCATACTTTAGGCACGGAACCCTTCAAACCAATCGGTTAGAGTTCTGTAAGCATGTACCACTTGATTGGAACATCCGCGCGCTCTAATTTAATGGCATTGGGCTAATGAGTGCGAATTGCGTGGTGAAGGTGTAGTGCGCCTATAGAGTTCGGCAATTTTGATGGAAAAGTTGACTACAGGTATAGCGCTTAAGAAATAAAGAGCTCTAATTTCATGGCATTGGGCTAATGAGTGAGAATTGCGTGGTGAAGGTGTAGTGCGCCTATAGAGTTCGGCAATTTTGATGGAAAAGTTGACTACAGGTATAGCGCTTAAGAAATAAAGAGCTCTAATTTCATGGCATTGGGCTAATGAGTGAGAATTGCGTGGTGAAGGTGTAGTGCGCCTATAGAGTTCGGCAATTTTGATGGAAAAGTTGACTACAGGTATAGCGCTTAAGAAATAAAGAGCTCTAATTTCATGGCATTGGGCTAATGAGTGCGAATTGCGTGGTGAAGGTGTAGTGCGCCTATAGAGTTCGGCAATTTTGATGGAAAAGTTGACTACAGGTATAGCGCTTAAGAAATAAAGAGCTCTAATTTGATTGCATTGGGCTAATGAGTGAGAATTGCGATGTGAAGGTGTAGCAGGGCCTATAGAGTTCGGCAATTTTTCTTAGTGCTAAGAGTAGTTTAATAATGTAATAGCTTAAATTATAGGCACTGGTCTTTAGTCATATTCTTCTTTACCATATAACTATTAACTGTTTGTACATGTCTGTATGTTGTATTAAATAAATAAAAAAAAACTGACTAAAGCCCGGTCTGTGAGCACGTAGAATTTTGTCCAATGACCCCAAGCTACCCATCCTTATCGCTCGCGCGTAATTATATTGCTGTCGCGACTGTGCGACGGGCGCCCGCAGTGAGTGTGCGAGCGTGACAGCATCATAATTAAGCGCGAGCGATAAGGATGGGAAGCTTCGGGTCATTGGACAAAATTCTACGTGCTCGCAGGCCAGATTATACAGGCTTAGCGCTTAACTGGTTAATTCACACGTTAATGGATTTCTGAGACACTTTTTTAGGCCCGGTCTGATTTCCTGGTTTCCTGAATAATGACATCTGATTGGTTATACAAAACACTTTTCCGCTCCACCTTGGTGGAAGTCAGCTTTAAGCTGAGTTGCACCATGTTACTTTAACCATAAACGGTGGTTTTTGTATGGAGTTTGACAAACTTTTGATGTTTGTTAAAGAAAGATGGTACAACCCAGATTTAATCTTTTATAACAACTTACTGTTAGCCTTCTGTTGCTCAACACATTGGTTTTGCAAAGAAACATTTTACGAGTAGCCTTTGTCAATGTGTTTTTTGGAAAGAAAAAATTTACGAGTAACAAGTGAACTTTAAAATATGCCAAAGTCCATTGGCGCGGACTTACATTTAGCGTTGCTGCTATAATAACAACGGGGTTAATAACGAAGCACAAACGTCTATATTTAAAACAATAATAATTGCCTCTACATATATTCGGCTTTGCCCATATAAATGAAAAAAGAAAAAAACCTATAGGTCTAGCGCTTACCTGAGTCAGTGCCTGAGGTATGGGAGCGGCACGGGAGGGTGTTTTTTTGACCTTAATGGCCTAATTCACGTATTTTGACAGTCAAGATCTCGCTGACGCTGACGTTCAGAAGTCGTCCCATTGAAAAACTGTTCTAAATCCGTATTCACAAGGGTCATTTTGATAGAACGATTACTCGCAGATCAAGCGCCGCAAGTGGAACTGGATTAGCCACACTCTCCGAAGGGACCCCGATCACATCCCTAAGCAGGCTCTGGATTGGAATCCCCAAGGAAAACGCAAACGTGGTCGACCCAGGCAAACTTGGCGGCGCACTGTAGCGGACGAGGCGAAGAAGATCGGCAAGACCTGGAGCGAGATCAAGCGAGAAACTCAAGACCGAACGAGATGGAGGACTGTTGTGGACACCCTCTGCCCCATCTAGGGGACATAGGACCATAAGTCAAGTAAGTCACATGAAGCTACAGATAAAAATGGAGGCCACACTCCGAATACCTACTTGAAGCACAAACTAAGTATCACTATCTCGCTCTCTGTGGGCAGACTCGCTCTTTCTAAATAAACAAAAAATATAAAATTGCTCAAATTCAATGAAACCAATGTAAAATCTTTATTTCTTGACATAGGTATCATTAAAAATGATAAGTGTAATTACTGGTAAAACGTTTTAGGAAGAAATTACTGTAAAAAATGTTTACAATGATCCAATGTCGGAAATCACGAAATAAACACTTACGCGTGGAATCTTATGTCACTTCCAGGACACCACGTACTACCGCAACCACGCACTACAAAATTTTGCACCAATTCTTGTGATAAAACAATGATTATTTCCTGTAAACAATCTCAAACGAAATTAACTGCTTAATAAACAAAATAGTAAACAACCGCCATGATGGGCTGGATTGGGCCGATGTTGCCACATGGTACCGATTACCCAGGAATTGGGATTGTAATTCCCTGATTCGCCAACACATTAAGCCTAAATGGCCGACAATTTTGTGATTTTTTATTTAACTAGGAAATCTTAGTTTCAAATATTAATTATTTATTTGTTTAACTTCTGATTTGGTTAGTGAATTGGCTATTTCGAAGAATTTACAAGGAGATTTAAATCAGAAGATAGCAATACTACAGTTCACACTAAAAAGAGAGGTAGGGCCGCAGAGAGCGAGATAGATATAAGTAGGTATTTGACTCAAGTTTTTGTTCCAACTCTGCCCTCCATTTTTATCTTTAGCTTCATGGTAAGTCATTACTCGATAGGATCGCATTCTTCGATTTGTTGTCGTTGAAGTTTTGTTACGTGATTAAGGCTACTGATTTCCTTTAGATTTGTATGCTCTGTCACGTCATATGTCAATGTCACTCCTCCCGAGCCGCTCCCATATCCAGGTAATCTTTTACGCTATACCTTTTAAAGATATTTTAGTTGAAACTAACTAAACTTTCTTTACGAGATCGAATCAGAAATGAGGAGATCCGTAAACGAAAGTCGCTGACATAGCCCGACGGATTAGCAAGCTGAAGTGGCAATGGGCAGGGCACACAGCACGCAGAACAGACGGCCGATGAGGCAGCAAGGTTCTGGAGTGGAGGCCACGGTCGTCAACCCAAAAGGTGGACCGACGACATGATAAAGGTAGCAGGAAGGCGCTGGATGCAGGCCGCTACCAACCGTGCGATGTGGAAGTCATTGGGGGAGGCCTATGTTCAGCAGTGGACGTCCTGTGGCTGATATGATGATGATGATGAACTAAACTCACCATATACTCCCCGGGTAGTATAAACTTGCAAGGCTGGCCGTATTCTTGCGGGTAGTTCGTAAATGCTATAACCGTCTTGGGTGTCAGTCCATCACCGAAGATTCTGTAAGAAAGATCACGTTAAAAATGTTAAATAATGCCACTAATTTTAATAACTTTCCTAACAACATAAATCTCATTTCTGTTGCAAAATAAATCTTATCACAGATAGCAGGTCTCCCACTCGGTGGACCGATGATCTAATTAGGTTGCGGGAAGCACCTGGATACGGACAGCGCAAGGACCGGTCTTAGTGGAAATGGAAATCCTTGAGGTCTTTGTATAAATGAAATGCCTGAAATCATGACTGGGAATCGAATCCGTGTTCTTTAAGGTCTTAGCACAAATCCACAGAGCTTCTAGCCGTCCTAACGAAGAATACCATGAAATAATGATCCTTACAGCATGTTTCGTATAGACACAGAATAATAGGCACTTCCAGGGCAGATATGTACCATCCTAGACTGCATCCCACTTAACATCAGGTGCAATTGTGGTCAAATACCTGCCTTGTTATCCATAAAAAAATGTACTTCGGTATGTAACATGTAAGCGCTTTGGGTTTTCTGTAAGCTTATTATGTTGCTCATAAAATAAATAAATATAAATAAAAAATAGACGGCAGTACCATTTACGACATTTTTCGTTAGAATGGCAACATGATGGTAACAAACTTGACTTTCACTGGTTGGTTTTATTGGCGTCAAGCAGTAGATCCTGGCTACACAGGAGTTGGAGCGGTGGGAACGAGAGGTGGGAATAGTCCCGTAATAGAAGCAGGTATAAAACTATTTCAACTCACCTAAGTGTAACTCCAGTATCAGCCAATACACTTGGTACCCCATCCTCCACGATCTTCGGCTCTTTAGCAGAATCCTCAACCCTGATCCCATCTACACTCACAAACTGATTTACAGCTCTTACACTCGAAAATTCTCCATCACCAGACACTTGTCTTTCTGTTCTGCTCTTAGAATCGTCTAGCGTTGTCCCTTTCTGTTCTACTTCTTTTTTATCTCCCGTCTCCCTTTTCGTCCGCTCCGATTTGATCTTCTCTATTTCTTCAATCAAATCTTCAATGGTTGTCTCCGTACTCTCTTCTAAACCTTCCAATTCATCAGGATACATTTCTTCTATAACATCATCATCATTAACTTCGTCGGTATCGCGCTTATCCCTATCATAGTCCTCAGTGTCCGCTTGTATTTCGTTGAAGTCGACGTTTTTTATGTCGTTTACGTTATTCAAAGGTACGTATTGGTTGTTAATAAAGAGTTCGATGTCGTTGCTCTCCTCTCTAGTAGGTCGGTTGACGGTCGGCAGTTGGTTCACGTCGACGTCATGGGACAGGTCCGCCCATTGCGTATCTGCTTCAAGATTTGCCTTCTGTGTTGAGGTTTGGCTGTGGACAAAATGAATGGGGTTAGAAACAGTTTTTTTCGATTCAGTGCCTTATGGATAACAAAACAGTATAGTGCCTCCGCTGTCTACGTTATGTATTGCCACTATAAACTAATATAAGGGGAAATGGATCATACAAAAGACGTGTTTTGTCTGGTTTTGTTTGAAGAAAATATTAGTATACTAAAGGGGTGGCCAACTTTATTAGGCATAAGACTTACTGTTTACTAACGAAACCCTGGGCGATCTAACACTTACATACTTCATATTACTATGAAACAGATTTTCATATTACTATTATACAGTGAAATGGCTGGCAGTATGTACTTGACAGACATTTAGATTTTCAGAAGATTATGTTTAGTCTATCCACATTACAATAAAAAATGTTATGTTCGGACGACGGCATTCAATGTAAACACTGCCACCTTAATGTAGTTGCAATAGGAGCTATTTTCCAACAAAAATGTACAGTCTTATGTGCTATAGACAGCACTAAAGAACTACGCGTTTTTATTTGTTTGTGTTATTCTTTTCTATTAAAGTTTCATTTTTATTGATATGACGCACTGCTTTAAAAGTTTAGATCTTAGAGCCACAACACACGTAATGGTACTTTTAGCCTAGGCGCAGACCACCGACTTTTAGTCGGCCGATAGTTGGACCCGATTCTAATTTGTATTGTTAATTATGAAAAATCTAAAACGTTAAAATAACGGTATCGTTGTGGCCAATGAGATGCTGTCATAGTGACATTGACAATACGTCAATGTCACACGAGAATCAAACGTCAGAAGAATAGAGGGACGCGCGGAGGCGACTCCGCGCGCTTTTGTGCTAAGTGATGAATTGTATCTAAAATAATGCAATATACTGTGAAAGTTAAGTATCCAGTGTTTTATTTATGAGAATAGATCTACCGGCCTCTAATAGTATGAAGAATCGGCCGATACCAAATCGGTATAATGTGGGCACTTTCATACATGTCCATACTGATATTACTGATAACAGCCAGACCCAAATATCGGCCAACTAAAAGTCGGTGGTCTGCGCCTAGGCCTTAGATTAATAAAACCTAGATGGATAGTCTTCATACAAACGCTTCGTCAAGAGTGAGGCAAAAATCTTATGTCATTAGTGTCAATTTTGTTGGGGAGTGTAAACAGTGAAGGCGATTTTCCCGAAAGTAGGGAAATTTTTAATACGTTTTTAATTATTTTATAATTAACAAAAACAAAACGCATCATGTACTTACTTATTTATTGAATTCAAAGAACCTACCTAATTACAATAAGATAAATCGACTTAAAAGTCTCGATTTCATAAAAAAGGAAGTGTATTTGTAGGGCGAACAATTGGGAAATAAATTTTCTTGTTACTGGTATCATTCCCGTATTTAATTTTTGAAAGCCAAATTCAAGCAAAATACGCGTCGAATTGTAGTACTTACTTATGAAATGTAACACTGGTCACTTTCTTTCGTTTTTCTGATGTATTTAGACACCCTTTCACAGCCCAAACCGTCATAATTAATTAAAATTCGTCGGACGTGTTTACCAATTTTTCACTTTGACAGTTTATGTGACGTTTACGGGTGAGCCATTCTGGCTCACTAAAAGCTGCCTCACCTTTCGTGCACTGACTATCTATCTAGGTTTTATTAATCTAAGGCCTAGGCTTAGTATCGGCGATCGGCGATTTTGCGACTGTATCGATGCAGCATCGCGATTTCCCTATTTCATGCGTTCGGACACTTCGGACGCGGTATGGTAATCGCGCGTTTCAGCGACTGTCGCTGCGTCGGGCTTCCGAAAAGCGACTCAATCGCCGCGTTTGGCGTTTTTAAGTGTGCGGTGTAGATTATGTGGGCCCTGCATTCAGCTTCTACTTGTGACTTGTCCTATGTCCCCTAGATGTGGCAGAGGGCGTCCACAACGGCCCTCCATCGTGTTCGGTCTTGAGCTTCGCGTTTCAGCTTCTAGAAAGCGTCTAAATCGCCGTTCGCCGATACTAAAGTAGCATGTATGCTGTGGCTCTTAGACAACCTTCAGAGTAACAATAAAAGTTTTATTTCAATTTTACGGTCTATGGACGAGTGGTGAGTGAGTTGTATCGAGGGTAATAAGTCCCAGGTTTGATGGTAGTTTAAAAATCCGGTCAAGTGCGAACTCAAGGAAAGCAGTGGAAAGGGGGCAAGTACGAGATGACTTTCCGAGCTACGATGATGCAGTAGTGTAGTGTAGTAAGTACAGGTCTACTTAAGGTCTTCGTTAATCGTTCGTTCGTTTCAGCCACATGATGTCCACTGTTGGACAAAGGCCACCCCCACGGATTTCCACAAACACCTGTCCTGCGTTGCCCGCATCCAGGTACTCCCCGCGACCTTCACTAGATCGTCAGTCCACCTAGTAGGTTCGTAATTGCTACTTGAGAAGTTTTCTGTTCTCCCTCAGTAGTCATCAGTTCTCGGAGCTATGTGTTAAGTTTGCAAAGCAATTCATGTTGTCATTTAGATTAGATCACGCAATGAAACTCCGAATCTTAAGTTCTTAGTTCGTTGAAACTATGTACATATTCGTATTCGAATAGCAATATCACTTCTTAACTCTCATCTATAACTCAATTTTATAAAATCCCAGTGCAGCCAATAAAAACGTTTATCAACATTCAGATAAGCTTCAAAATGGTATCACGGGTGACTCACGACACTAACCGTCGTAGTACACTTGGCAGGTTGCCAAGTAAACTGGACGGTGATCCCAATGGCGCGCCAAGTTCTATGGCAGTGGGGTAACCATAGTATAGTTGTCCAACACTGAACCGTCTCAGAATTTTCATTGTCAGGCAGGAGGGCTACTATCAATACTGGATTACTAGTTCTGATTTCTTCCACGTTGGACAACTATAAAATTATGACGTTTATAGTAGGGCGCTATCACTACTGAGTTCCGATTTTTGTCAGAGATGCCAGCCTTCACTCAGAGATGGTGAACGAGGCCCAATAGTGTCTGTGACGAACTAAACCCATATTGTGTCGCAAAAAGTCACAAAATCTGTGACAGATAAACCCATCTCTAGTTGGCTACTCCCTTCAGTCAATAACGTCCACGGTTGGACAAAGGGAGGCCTTTTAGGAGGCCAAGGATTTCCATAATGACCGGTCCTACGCTGCCCGCATCCAGGTACTTCCCGTCTTCCCTTCTACTTTCACCAGATCGTCGGTTTACCTTATGGGGGGCTTGCCCACAATATGTCTTCAGTCCCATAACTCCCATATATCCACGATTATTAACAAACCATCGTGCACCCATTAGACATAACGCTTGCATAACAAATCACTCTCGGCGCACGTGTTCTGCGGGTGTTCTGATATTTGACACGCGATGAGAAGCAGCAGATGCACGAGGAATGCACAATAATGCATTTATTTGGTACAATAAATTAGATGAAACAGTTATAACAGCTTCAAAATCCTCCTATGTTCTTATGATTAATTTGGTTACGAATCCCAGGACAGTTTAACTTTCTTCCAGGACCAAAACTCACGTCACTATTGGCGGTCAAGCTGTAGATCCTGGCAACAGAAGTTGCACTGGTGGGAACGAGGGAACATCCCAGAAAGTTGCTTTCTGTCAGCTTTTACGCCTTGAAAAGACCCGGATTAGTGTACGGGAAAGACAGTAGAAGGAAGCGAATTTCAGTCCCTAGCTGTCCGCATACTAATGTTTTAGAATAACAAGGTCCCCTTGATCCTCGATACCCAGGATCCTTAGTATAATACGGTTCTGAAGTGATCCAGGAATCACACAGGTTTTATTTGGTTAAATATTTTTCCATTAACCGGCAGTTCTCGAACCGGGCGGTGTTGTGACGTGTGACCTATTTCCTGGGCAATGACGCACACGGCCCTTCGCAATATTGGCGTATTCGTTATAACGTTATATCATATTTTGGATACATTGCCAGAATACGTTGCTTCTTTGTTTTGTAGTCAGACCACTGCGTGGCAGTGCCGGATTTACCCTAAAGCAAATTGCTTAGTGCCTTTTTCCTTTGATGCGATTTCGGCACGCGTGCGGATGTGATCCTCATGTGGGCTGCCCGCATTTCATTATTTTATACATTCGTAATTAAAATTTCTTTGCGAATAGAGTCGCTTCTCAAACTGTATTTTAAATAAACAACTTGAAAAAATCGAACTGCCTAAGGCAGGACTCGAACCCACGACCTTCCGTTTGTCGGACACTGCTCTTCCAACTGAGCTACTTAATCACTGGATGAACCTGTCGAAATTTTCAAGTGTAATACGCTGTTATGGCCGCCTTAGGCAGTTCGATTTTTTCAAGTTGTTTATTTCATACACGTTTTTCCTCAGACCGATGATCCGCACGCGTGCAGAAATCCGCATCACAGGAAAAGCGCACTAAAAAAAGGTACGTCATGATGTCTTGAGGGACACCAAATGAGCACCTAAAAACTGCTAGCATATAAATGTATTGTGTCATCAGTCTTTGTCTGAATTTGAACTTTCTTGTCCGCTTACCCCCTTACTATTAAAACTTACACGCTCGTTGAACAGTGTTTTAAAGTGACGTTTAATATGGAAATGTCATTTTAAAACAGTGTTCAACAACTGTTAACTTTTTATTAGTAAGGGGGTTAATGATTAAGTACAATCAAGATTTACCACTGTGGCAACCTACGTTGTTTTAATACATAGATGATATTTTTCAACCATAATATTCAGTAATATTCTGTAATGTTCAGTAATATTCTGATGCGCGTGGTCGTATCGATTCGATTCAGACTGTACGACGCCATCAAGAAACTTATTAATATTTGAGAAAAAAAGTAAAATGGCCGCCCTCGTTACGCCCCAGTGACTGCGCAGTGTCTGTCTGTCTACTCTGGCATTGATTGTCACTTGTTTATTTTTAACGCGCCTGATCAGACAGATTGGCGTCAAATATCTGGATTTTAAATCTTGTTTACAATTTTTAATCATACTGATCAGGATGTGACGTAATTATTTTCGCGATATGTCTGGACTGAATGACGCACGGTTGGTAGTCGCAGGCACCGAAAAGCGCAGCGTAGGACGTCTACCCACAAAGTGGACCGACGACCTCATGAAGGTAGCAGGAAAGCGCTGGATGCAGGCCGCTACCAACCGGTCATTATGGAAATCAGGAGTGGACGTCTTATGGTTGAAATGATGATGATGATATGTCTGGAATCTCGGCAATCCAACTAATAATTCCACATAACTTCTTAAAAAAGCACAAAAAGGCTATAAAAATTTATGGACACTTATTCTAGCTCTGACTTGGCACAGTTGGTTTTCAAATTGCTTTAAAATTGGATTTTTAATGGCTTTAAAATAGACAATTAAGTTCGTGCACTAGAGAAGTCACAGGGTTTGACGTGCAAAATCTATTTCATAAAAAAAGATACAGTCGAACAAGAACCTATTTGTTAGAAGTTGGTTAAAAAATACGTCAATTTATTGGTCAATTCCCTGATGATATCAAATACCATATCACTATCCTACTAATATTATAAATGCGAAAGTTTGGATGTCTGGATGTTTGTTACTCTTTCACGCAAAAACTACTGAACGGATTTAATGAAACTTTGCAGTATTATTGTTTATAACCCAGAATAACATATAGGCTATAATTTATGACGATCTGTGACAAACAATTTCACGCGGGTGAAGCCACGGGCAAAAGCTAGTCACTACATGATTATTATAAAACGAAGTCTGTCCCTATTTTTTATGCTTAGAAACCACGCAAAGAATTTTGATGCGGTTATTTTTATTAGATAGAATGATTCAAGAGGAAGGTTTTTAACGCCCGTATTCACATTTCACAAACCATAAGGTCTCACAGTGCGCGTGGACGCACAGCGCGACACACGAACCAATCACACAGCTCTATTCAACGCTGTGCTTTCGATTTGCTGCTTCACGCAAGCATCGTTTGTGAATACGGGCGTAAGTACCTGTGTGAAACAGGGGCGGGTCGCTAGTTTAATTTAATACAGAACGCTATAAAAAGAAACACGGAAACATTCGGCAAGGGTGCCTAACCCTTAGTATATTTCAAGGGCGGCACTCGAACTTAAATGGGAAGCCTCAAATACTGCGATGACGTGTTTAACCTTAACCTCGTTCACGTAACCCAGTCGAATTTCACGTAACGTTTGCTATTTACGCTCGAATGAACGCCTCTAGTTCGCCTAGTTTAGACGTTCGTTTCAGCCAAATGACGTCCACTGCTGGACAAAGGCCTCCCCCAAAGCTTTCCATAACGACCAGTCCTGCGCTACCCACATCCAGGTTCTTCCCTCGACCTTCACCAGATCGTCGGTCCACTTAGTAGGAGGCCTGCCCATGACGTCTTCCGGCCCGTGGTCGCCACTCGAGAACTTTTCTGCCCCAACGGCCATCGTCTCTACGAGCTCTGTGCCCCGCCCACTGCCACTTGATTTTAGCAATTCTGCGAGCTATGTCGGTCACTTTGGTTCTCCTGCGGATCCCCTCATTTCTGATTCGATCATGCAGGGAAACTCCGAGCATAGCCCGCTCCATCGCCCTTTGGGTGACCTTAAGCCTAGTTTTAGACACCCGAACCTTAACTTCGAACTCCTCCTATGTTCTTCTGATTGTTTTTATGCACAAGGCAGGTATTTGACCGCAATCGCACCTGGTGTTAAGTGAGATGCAGTCTAGGATGGTACCCATCTGCCATGTGACTATTCACTATCGAATTGAAAAGGCCCGATTATAGTGTTCAGGAAAGACAGCAGCAGCAGCGAATTCCAGTCCCTAGCTATTCGCATTATCGAAACGCTTAGTGCGAGCTGGTGGAATGTGGACAATGTAGGGATGGATTAAGTTCGTTGCGTGTCCTGATCACTGTCCAAGGAAAGTTTAACTTCCCCCGGGACTTTGACCTTCACTGGGTTTTTATTGGCGGTCAAGCTGTAGATCCTGGCTACACAGGAGTTGCAGCGGTGGGAACGAGAGGTGGGAATCCCGTTTAGCTTAGACACCCGGCTGTAGTCAGACTTTTTGCCGGCCGATAGTTTGGTCGGGCTGTTAATCAGTATGAACACGTATGGAAGTACGCATATTGCACAGTAATGCTGATTTCTCATATAAATGAGATGCCGACCAAACAATCGGCCTATAAAAAGTCTGTACCTATTCCGCAGATGATTCTGCAAAGAGTCTAAGGACCCGTTCCTACGGCAATACAGATTTACGGGATCACGCAAAACTGGACTGTCCTGTGAAGATACTTGTTACTTATGAATTTGAAATACGAATTCCAAAACTAGAACTTACCGTGCTAGAACCAATTTATTCTGTGCTAGAACGTAAACTCTCTCACTCTCAGGTCGTAATGTTTTTTTTTCCCCCTTTTTATATCTGCAATCGACTTAGGTCATAGTCAGATGTTTTGTCTTGCTTTTTTTGTTTGTGTTCATGAGGAGGGGTATTCCAGTAAATTCTCTCCCTCGGTTTTTACTAATTCACGTAGCAATCTAGTCCAGCCTTCCAATATTCAGTCCAAGCCAGATCGTAATGTTAATTAATATTTAAAACTTAGTACTACTAAACGGGATCCTACAAAAAAATGGTATGACGTCTCCATGGGAACAAGCCCTAAGTCATATGAAAACTAGCAATTACTGTCTGTATTTCGATAGATATGTAGCAGATTGTTAGTTATTGAGTGTCAATAATAATATGAAACCTTCGTAAAAGGTGTAGGGCGACCAGATTTGGGTGAGAAAATTCTGGGATAAAAACAGGACACACCTTGATAGTAGAAGAAAATATTTCAGCAACGTCTAAAAAAATCGCGTATAGTTCTTGCAATTCACGAAGGCGAGTGAGCTTTAATTGTGTGTGTACGTGTACATGCACATAACGATAGTGTAATGTGTATCAAAACTTTAGAAAAACCAACAGTATCGAGCCACCACACATGGAAAGCTCACTCGCCTTCGTGAAATGCAACAACTATAACGTGTGAAAGCTAGTCGTGTGGTTCCGGCAGAGTACAATAAGGCTACAATCTTTCCGTGGATGTTGTAAGAGGCAACCAGGAAGAAATATCTTCAGGCCTAGTCAACCCGTCTGGCCAGGTATCGGGAGTGTAGGCCAAATATTCCATTTGCCTCTTTTGTAAATTAGAGGGATAAGATGATGATGTTAAAGGTAACAAAGGAGTGCATCCAAACATGGACGACATGTTTGGATGCACTCCTTTGTTACCTTTCGTTATCCCACTAAAAGCGATTTAGGGAAAATGCGGAGGTTTTAACGATTCAACTTAACGCATAGGCTTCATGCCAAGAAGATGCACGCTCAGTGTAAATCTAAACTCATTTAGCCTACACGCAGACCACTGACTTTTAGTTGGGCTATAGTTGAGTCGGGCTGTTAATCAGTATGGAGATGTATGAAAGTGCGCACATTAGACCGATTTGGTATCGGCCGATTCTTCATACAAATTAAATTCGGGCCCAACTATCGGCCAGCTTAAAGTCGGTGGTCTGCGCCTAGGTTTAAATGCTTATTTTTGGGACAATAAAGAAGGTGCTCTATCCCGAATTTACCGAAATCCTGGTAACCCTAAAACGGTGGGAGGCGTATCGCGACTACTGCGTAGTTTGATTCCAGGTACACAAGGACTCGGGTCACCTTCTCCCTTAAAAGGCAGTGAGTGGCGGCATCGTATTTCGACGCTAATTGACTCGTAATAAGTCTCAAAATCAAACGCGATATTTATGCCTTTCAAGGGTGTCCTTTTTATTTTTAGATGACTGGCGGGCGTCTCAAGAAATATATTTCTTATTAAATATGAAAAAGGTTTTGCTGGTACAGTCAGCATCAAATATATCGTCACATCCAAAGTGGCCATAAAGTTGACAATACAACCTTTTTAGACGTGTTGCGAACTTTTTGACTATTTGGGTATCACGAATTATTTGACGCCGATTGTCATCATCATTTCCAATGATTTCCATGTCAGCGGCCTACGTCCAGCGCCTTCCTGTTACCTTTATGACTACCATCGTTTATCGTCGATCCACCTTGTTGGTGGACTTCCCACGCTACGTTTTCTGGTACGCGGCCTCCACTCCAGAACCTTGCTGCCCCATCGGCCGTCAGTTCTGCGTATGTGCCCTGCCCATTGCCACTTCAGCTTGCTAATCCGTTGGGTTATGTCAGTGACTTTAGTTCATTTACGGATATCCTCGTTTCTGATTCGATCTCGTAAAGAAACACCGAGCATAGCCCTCTCCATAGTACGGTGTGCAACTTTGAGCTTTTTTATAAGGCCTGTAGTGAGCCTCCCAAAGTCCCAACCGAAACTGGGTAAGGCGCAACGTGGATATTCGACAAGCTTCGTTTTGTCCATGTTCATTCGCAGGCCTACCTGTTGGGAAACTCGATTATGCCATGACCACATAACCGAAGGTGAAGGTGACGCTGTACAAGCTTAAAATAGACACGCGGCAGCGTGTCAAGCCAAGTTCAAGCAAAGCTGGCTAGCCAGCGCCGAGTGTAATATTACACGAACCATTTGGTGCCACTTTTTATAATATAATCAACAAAACCATGGTAATGCAATATCCTGAAGATAAGCCTCTCAATTACAATGGTTCGCTTATCTAGCTGATAATAGAGTGAATGCCAGATTCAGGAGATAGTGTTGGTCATGGTCATGGTACAGTCAGCATCAAATAGTTTGTGACACCCAGTCCCAAAGTGGCCATAAAGTTGGCAACAAAACTTATTCCAACATTTTCCAAGTTGGCAACAAAACTTATTATTGTAACAAAGACATGTTGGTACTTACTAGGATAGTAGGTAATTTAGATAGGCCATTTGATAACATTGAAATTATGTATTGTTGACTGTTAAAATGACTTGCATTACTTACAAATTTTTTAACCGACTTCAACAAAAAGGAGAAGGTTCTCAATTTGATTGTTAATTATTTATTTATTCTTTCATGCCATATAGTTGGTACATAAGGCAAAATTAATGGAATTGGGCATTCTCTGCCAGTTAACCTTTGGGTTATTAGGAAAATTCGTTTGGCAGTGAATTCAAAAGAAAAAAATTAGAGGAAAAATAATTTACTGCCTCTGGTGGTAATTAAACCCATGACTTCATCTTTTTTTGTTTATTGGCCAATAAACAAAATAAGAAGAAGAAGAAACCATGGTAAGAGAGTGTGAGTCACAAAGAAAAATTCTGTATTACAATAGAATTTCATTAATATTTGAAAGGGAAGATTTGATTTTGCTGTACGCACTGGAAATATTCAACTGTTAACAGTTTTTAGAAAGTTGCACACCGTTTAATTATTTGTTCGCTCGAGTGTAATACAATTACTATGTTTAGGTATGTGATATGTTCAAGACTGCTATAATGTTTACAATATTATTAAATAACTCTTTAGTGCCTATTTCTGTCCGTCCGCATTTCATTTTCTACATGTAAGATTTTAAACTTTCGCTTTCCATTTAAATTAAAATAGTAAGACACGAGTCTTAACGCGACGTTTGCTTGTGATCACGGCTGCAGCATCACAGCCGAAACGTCAAGCCGTGAGTACATAATGTAACTCATTAATAAACGTTGCGTTAAGACCTGTGTCTTACTATTTTAATTTTCTACATGTTTTTCCATTCCGTGTGCGTGTAGTGTAATAGTGCTGAAACCTGTATCACAGGAAAAAAGAACTAAATATTTGGTGAAGTGTAAGTGAAGAAGTAGTTTTTTTAATTTCAGTAGTAGGTGAATCTGATGCAGAATGTGCACTTTGTATTGTAATAGGTATTTCATTAACATTGCAAATTGTCATTAAAATAAACTAATAAAAAAATGAAAATTGAATTTTTCAACTAATAGCAAACACAAAGGAAGTCTAAAAAATGAAATTAAATTGGACCTAAAAACCTGTTAAACCTACCGAATACCAATTGATTTACAATATTTAACAATTTTCTAAGTATTAATAAGAGTATTGTATTATTTATTGATTTTAATATTCAACACTTACATTTTTTCCTGCATTGGTGATGAAATGTCGTCGGATTTCGGATCCAAATACAGCTTCTCGCCTTGGTGAACCCATTTTCCACCGAAAGGGTTGTTCTTCTCTCTTCTATGATGCAGACAGAAGTAAATCCTACCATCAGAAGAAGGCACGGTCACCTCAACTTTTGTAAACCATTGCGACGTTTGAATTTCTTTTAATTCGTAATTGGGGAATATTGTATCACAATTATCACCCCTAGAACCACCGCTAGGGGTTAATCTCCAAGAATAATGCCCGAGAAACTCACCACCGCGCACATTTAGTAAATATTTACAATTATTTTGCGAACATTTTTTCGTAGCTATTTCAATCGAAGATATCCACGGTTCTAAGTTCGTTTCAGGCACAGCGAACGCGCACAGCACAAAACAAAATGTTAAGCCACAAGTCCGTAACACATTACACACTGTTGCCATTTTCACAAGATTTATTATTCCAAAAAGAAAACGACCAAGTCGGATCGAATGTTTTCACGACATGTTTTCTTCGATTGACAGTTCGGCGGCAATTGTTGCCTGTGCGAGCGGAACTGCAGTGCTATTGGACTTTAGTCATATCCGGCGCCGCACTAGATGAGAGTATTTATATTGATTATATTAATGAAAAATTCATTCGGATTTTTGCAAAACTGTAAGTTATTTTTAGTTGATTTAGAACAACACCCACGAACACGATCAATATTCATTCAGGTTTCTTGTTTTTTTGTTATTTCAGAACGAAGCTGTCAAAATATTTTGCATTCATTTCTGAATGTTGGTATCTTTTTGTGATCGGATGCACACAATTGAAGGTTTAAAACAAGTGCGTGTCGGATCACTCACAAAGGATTCCGTACCATTGATTTATGAAATTATTTTTTTTAATTTAAATTATTTTTATGAAAGATTACGCGGTAATAAGCGTTTTACAATTTACGAGGTATTAAAAGAAACTACTTACTAGATCTCGTTCAAAACAATTTTCGTTGGTAGTTTTTATAGTAATGTACAGCATTATGTTTTTTTTAGATTTTTCATTTTCTTATTTTAGAAGTTAGAGGGAGACCAATTTTTTTCCACTTTGGAACTTTGGAAGCGTCAGTGACGCAAACTATTCGGTTTAGAAAAAAAATATTTTAGAAACCTCGATATCATTTTTGAAGACCTATCCATAGATACCCCACACGTATGTTTGTTGAAAAAAAAAATTTGAGTTTCAGTTCTAAGTATGGGGAGCCCCCAATATTTATTATTATTTTTTATTTTTGCATCAAACAAAATCTTAATGCGGTTCACAGAATACATCTACCTACCAAGTTTCAACAGTATAGCTCTTACAGTTTCGGAAAAAATGGCTGTGACATACGGACGGACAGACGGACAGACAGACATGACGAATCTATAAGGGTTCCGTTTTTTGCCATTTGGCTACGGAACCCTAAAAAGAGTTGTTCAAGTTGTTTAATGTATAAAGATCAAGAGTAACAAAGAGAGATGCCACACCTACAGTGTACGGTTCCGCTTTGTTGTTTTACATAATAAATGACGTGCGAAATGCTCAATAAATATTTTTTGAGGCACACGTGGAAACACAATAGCCATAGAGGAGAAGGAGAAGAAGAAGAGGAGGAGGAGATTATTATGTTTTTGTTCATTATGTAGGGCAACAAGAACACAAACAGCCGCAGTTGGATGATTTTAGTTTTTTAAATCTCAAATGTCAATACCTTTTTAATTAATGTTTTAAGCCGGTTCCCCAGCTCGTGTTTCGCCCTACACATTCAACAAAAATAATTCAACAAACAACAAAATTATTATACTGTGTATCCAAACGTATTGCGGTACTCTCAAAACTCACTTGACATCAGAGAAACTCACTCGACCGATTTATATTTTTTTCACCTCTACTTTTTGTTTGAAATAGAGGGGGATGGGTAAATAGAATGAGTTTCAATCGACAATCGTTCGAGTTTTAATTGCAATGATGGCAGCGGACAGCAGTGGGTAGACACTTCTCATACAAAAACTAGTCTCTATATGTAGCAATTGATATACAACCTTATCCCTTAAGCAATAAAGTGCATTTTGGATTGATTTCACTATAGCAGGGGAACCCGCGGATCAATACCACCATACTAAAAATAATTGTTAGTGTCCTTATGTTGGTAGAATTGTTAGTTTGACAAATGAAAAAAAATGTCTGTCAATTGAGTTTGAGTTTTTAACCGGCGAATTGATTCGTGTGAAGTTATTTTCTCAGATTTGGTGCAATATTACTGTAAATAAACTTTTCTGTCGTTTACGTTGAGTTGATTAAGTTCCTCCGTATCGGGCGTGATAAAGTTTGCTGTTCAGTGTTATGTTTTTTGTGAGATAGAGACTCTTTTAAATAAGCTGTGTTTCAACTTCTACAGAAGTTTAAACTCTTATTTACTTTTCTGTTTAATGGGTATGTTATCTACTTACTTGAAATATTAGATCTATTACAAATCTATTTTTCATTAAAAACAACCCTATGTGATGAAAATGTAAATGTACTTTCAAAACTGGTAAATGCATGAACCAGGGCATTGACACTGGTTGGAGAGAAATTATAGGCTTTGTTTAATTAATACCTATTTCATTTTAGGCTTCTACTGATAATGGAGAGTAGAAACAACAAGAAGTGCGTTATTTGTAATAAGAGGCGAAGTCGTGGTGGATCACCCTTACTTTTGAGTAGGTTTCCTCTGGATTCTGACCGGTAAGTTCCTAATAACACTCATTTATTACAAGATAATTTTACTGATTGTGTAAACTTAAAGGCTGGGATTAATATTTTTAATCATACAGTAAATAACCATAACCAATTTTTAATTTCAGTATTTTGTTTCGTACTCTGTAAATGAATTGCATAACAATACTAAAAGAAATTAGTTGATGAATAAATTTCAGTTTGTTATTCTTTTTCTTTTCTAATAGGTATTTCTTATTTCAGTTGTCGAATGTGGGTTAAAAATGCTGGCATAGAAGACTTAGCATATGTACCTATTGAAAAGTTACACCAACTTAAGTTTGTTTGTGGTGGGCACTTCACTCCTGAATCCTTCAATGCCAAAGGAACTCGGCTGAAGAACTCAGCTATTCCAACACTGGAATTGAGCAATCCCATCTTGCCAGATGAAGTTTTGACAGAGTTTCCTCTTCATGTAAAAGACTCCAATAAAGAAAACCTCAAGACAGGTATGATGATGACTTCAATTATTTTTTTTTAAATTTAATTTAGGTACTATCTATCAATTTTTCTGAATTATTTAGATGTCTTAATTAATTTTCTTTGGTTTCCAAAACAAACCAACCGAATGCAATTTAACAAGGTTCTTTCTTTGTAACCACAAACATGTGTTGTATGCTTATCAATAAATAATATAAGGTGTTATTTTTTGTACTGATCATACTTTACCAACGCATCTAATAAAATCATATAAATACAACCAAAGTGTTTTTAAAAAAAAATTCAGGCTAGTTTTTGTTTTTACTTTTCCTAACAAAAAAAAGATATTATTTTTACAACCATCCTGTCTTCACTCACTGCCTCTCTCTCTTTCTTTACTCATTTCATTCATACGAGTACGAACAATGGCCGCGCGCATTCATTCAACGTTCACACACATAAAGGTTAGATTACACTAAACCTACGTTACCAAAAATTATCACTCGTGAGTATGTACGATGTTACGTCATGTTAATAGGTACTACGCGCTGGGAGAAACAAAATCTAGCTACATAAGTAGGTAAATAAGTGTATTTTCATTAGTGTAATAGCGGGGGACTTTTCCAACGAACCGAGGCGAATCATCCGCGTTAAACTAGAAATTTAAAAAAGGATAGAAATTGGAATTCAATATCTACGGTTTCGTAATGCCTACGCAATTTATTTAGAGACGTAATAAAAAATTGATAGGTACATACCTATTACTACTTCGCTTCGCTTCAGTGGAAATGCACCCTAATATTGAATATGAATAGTTGTTGTAAATAAAACTCACTGATCAATTTTCCTGGTTTTAATTCCTAAATTATGATTTGCCATCACACTTTAGATTCATTGATTTTACTTATTCACACATTTACCTATTTTGAATGTTGTTATTTAAAGTTCCTAGGTTATTATTACACTATAGTCTATCCAATATAGCTTGATTAGAATGACGGCTGTCAAACGAATGTGACTAGTGATGGGTATGTTTCGTACGGTTCACATAGATGTATCGATAAGTTTTCGAAAAAATGATATGAAAAAATGCACCCAATTTTTCTTCATATATCTTTATTCATAAAAATGACAATTATGATTTAAATTTAAAGACAGTAAACCTAAGTAGATGTACAACCTAAGTCGTAGTCATTATCATCAGTGTTCTTCAGTGGTTTTTTCCTCTCGCTAGAGGGCGGTGGGCATCTCTTCTAGAGCAACGGTGCTATGAATACCCAAAAAATTACCGGTGATTGATTTCCGATGTTTGATTATTTAAGAATGAAATGTTTTTTGGTTTTTAATAGTGAACATTTAGAAAAACGTATAACTTGACTTAAATATGTTAAAAAAATAGTTTTAATTTAATATGACATTTAATTTTGTCGATATGTCCCAACACTAACATTTTTGTAACTCGAGATAACCTTGTAGAGACGTCGTTAATACTCTAGCTTGATTTTTATGATTTCGAATTACTACTTATTGGTGTAATTTAACGCTGCATTTACACGAAATTATCATTTTTATTGGAAGCACTGTCGTCGAAAATATTGTTTGTAGGTCAGACGTGAATTATTTCTTGTCCGCCAATATTTAGCTCTCATTGATCGCTACTACAAAGTTATGTCGTTACTTTTGATGACAGCTGTCATTCTAATCAAGCTATATTGGATAGACTATAATCACAATACATTTTGAACGTCAAGCCTTTGTTGAATGTTCACGTAAACACTGCACTGTCTTATCTAGCCACGATCGAATTGAGGTAATGCTTTCGGGCTGCACACTTGCTTGCTGTTCACTAGACACCACGTCGGATGTTGACGATGTTGTATTCACAATTCGCGCACTAACTTTTTTACGGAAAAAGTCCCTTTCGCGTAAACAAGCACTCATCTGTCCAAATCACACTGTAGGTATGTACCTAGGTAGACTTCCGCAATAACCATCGATGGAACTAGGTCGCGGTCGTGGCCCTCTGGCAACAACTCCTTGATAAGGCATTCCGTATTTTTACGCAAAAGCCGCCGTCTGCGGCGCTCGCATCTGGGTACCGCCAGCACTGTGCCGGTGATTGAAATTGAAATCCAGAACTTCGTCCTCGAAGCGCACGGAATCTCGTCAAGTCAGGATACGGCTGCGCTCCCTGAAGCGCTGCGCGGCTCCAAACAAGCAAGGTATGAAGGTTTTCGACTCGTCAATGTTTCTCGTCGGCCAGTTAGTGTGCCCGAAACATAATTTCACCTGCGTTTTGTTATTGATCAAGCGCGGCATTGTAATAAATCACACATACACTGCAATACGTTTGGGCGCATTGGACGGACTGGGACGATTATTTATGTTGTTGCGCTCCCGCATGCCGATCGGCGGCTCGGCGCGGGCTGTGGGCGCGGAGCGACTGGCAGCGATATCAATATGGCCGACTCACGCGGCGCGGCACGTGGCAGTGGTCGTTGCCCTCGGCCGGCTACTACGATAGTGCGTACAAACGAATACTCACCGCGCTCAAAGGATGATTTATTTTTTATTTTTTTCGAAACATTCTTTGTCGTTTTACTCGAAAACTAGCCTGAATTTTTTTTTAAAAACACTTGGGTTGTATTTGTATGATTTTATTAGATGCGTTGGTAAAGTATGATCAGTACAAAAAATAACACCTTATATATAATTTCAATTATTAATTATATCTATACTTTGTTACAGTTCTTTATGATCATTCATATTGCATTCCAAAGAAGTCAAATCCAGTTGAACGAGGTATGTTTATCTAAAATTATACTAATAATATAAAAAGGAAATATTTAATTGTTTGTTTGTATTTGATCGGCTCCGTAACTCGAAGCCAAGATAGCCTAAAGTGCGGGTTAGAACCCCACAGCTTGAATATTGTAGTAAACCCACTCGTAACACAATTTAGCTTAGAATGAGGTGTTGAGTTAGAGGGACTTTAGTAATTTGTGTAATACAAATTCTTCAAAAAAAGTACCGGACCAATTTGAAAAATTTTAGGCAATCTACATTAATTAGCCAGGTCAGCTAGTTTAATAATATTTATAAGCTAGTAATTTTTAATATGAGCAAGACATGTACTAGACTGATTGTACCCTAAAGTTGGGTAAGAACATGACATTTTATTACCCAATTCACATTTCATTATCTGCTTTCAGTTCCCCTTACAACTACAACCAAACAACTAAATTCAACATGTTTGGGAGCTGTGGATATACCAGATTCTGGTATTTCTGCGAAAACAACTTTTGAACCTCTTCCTTCTACTTCCAATGCACCAGAACATATGACCTATAAACCCATTGCTCATGGTAAGTGTACAAACTAATTATTTACCTTCTAAAATATGCCTTCCCTCAAACTAAAGAATGCCACCCTGGATGCGTTCTGCAGTCTGCAGTCAGGTCAAAATGAACTTATATGTACAACATTCTAGGTTTCTGTACATTTTATATTAATGCGATTTGACCGTGCGGATACGAACAAAGAACGCAAAGCACACGTGACTGATTGCCTTATCACGACCACTTACAGATTGTCTTGACATACCCGCAGACCGCATCCAGAATGCAGAACATTAAAACCTCTAAATGCCTTTAATTTAATATTATGTCATTGTTATTGAAGGTGGGCCCACGCTTCATATTTTATGAGAAGAGCTATCATTATCCTGTCTTTGCATTTTTTTAAAACTTGATAATGATTGATTGATTTGGAAATAATAAATGTTTCATAAAACAACAAAATAAATTTTAAACTAATTTGCATATATAATATTTCAGATGATAAAAACATTTGCCATCAAGATGCACAGGCAGAAATATTAGTCCACAGTTATAAAAGACCTAAGAAAAACATTGAAATGAAAGGTAAGATAAAACATACCTAATTTAAAAAACTAAGTAAAATTGCTGATTAATTAACCAATATTCAATTCAATTTGCTTTAATGTTGTTTTTTTACTAATGGAAATGTTTTTATTACAGACACTTCATCAACATTTACAATTAAAGAGAAGAGGCTTTGGCGACAGTTACAAAATGCAAAAAAAACAATAAGGAATATAGCGAAGTCAAGAGTGAATTTAGACAAGTTAGATTCGGAAGTGCTGACATCGTTAGTAAAGGATGTAGTGCAGAATAACAAAAAAAAGTCACAAGGAAAAAGGTGGACTTTAGCCAACAAAATATATGCTTTGGCTATATTTAAACGGTCCCCTAAAGCATACCGCTATATGCAAAAGCTGTTTACGCTACCAAGCACTAAAACGCTCCAAAGGATTTTAAAAAATATACCAATGGAGCCTGGTATAAATAAAAATATAATTGATATGTTAGAGGCAAAAGCATCAAGTATGCCAAAGGAAAATAAATATTGCTCGTTAATATTTGACGAGATGGCGTTAAAGAAACGGATAATTTATAACGAAATTGCTGATAAAGTGGATGGCTACGTGGATTATGGAGAGGGCGAGAACATGGGACGAGAAAAGAAAATTGCAGACCATGCGTTAGTGTTTATGATACAGGGTGCTAAACATAAATACAAACAATATATTGCGCACTATTTTGTGGAAGGCACAATATCAACAGCAAAACTGGCAAAAATTATATCGGACATCATCAAAAAATTAAAAGAAATCGGATTTGTGGTTCTAACAACAGTTTGTGATCAGGGATCTACAAATATAGGAGCTCTTAACATGTTAAAAAGAAACTGTGGACAAGGCATAGATAGCAACTTTTTCTCTGTAAATAATGACAAAATTTTTATAATCTATGACATCCCTCACTTGTTCAAATCATTACGAAACAATTTCTTTAAAAGTGGAAATATGTCTTTCGATGGAAAAATTGCACAATGGAGGCATTTGGTAGTTGCAGAAGAACACAACAGAAATTTTTTAAATTTTAAAAAACTGAATAGTACCATTGTAAATCCAACATTCAAAACTAAGATGAGGGTGAAATATGCTGCGCATGCTCTGAGTAATACCGTGGCAGCTATTTTAAAAATGATGGCATGGAAAGAAGTTTCTGATTGCAATGATACAGCATTTGTGATTGAACAGTTAGATAAACTATTTGATTGTACAAATGGTCCATCATCTTTAAATGACGTAAAGAAAGGGATCCGGGAAAATGTTTCCACATCAAGTAATCACATTGAGTCTTGGACCTTTTATACTGATAAGTTAAAAACCATAAAATTTATAACAGCAGAAAACACGATACTAAAAAATGTTAAATGCGTAAAGGGATATCAAATATCTATCAAATCCTTAAACGATATTTGGGAAAAGTTAAAGAATGAAGGGTTTAAATATATGAACCTTAGACAGTTTAACCAAGACTCTCTGGAAAACTTATTTGGAATCATTAGGCAACACAGTGTAACCAATAGAAATCCCACTATCACGCACTTTACTGCAGCGCTTAAAACAAGCATGGTTACTGGGCTGAAAGTGCCTCATAGCAGAAGTGCTAATTGTGAAGCAGACAACAATAAACATATGCTGGAATATAAAGACATTTTAAAAACTAATTTAAAAACAACAGAAATAAAAATTAATGTTCAAGATTCCACAGACACTGAATTTTATCCTGTGTTGTCTATCCCGGACCCTGAAAACTTAGAACAGCCCATTGAAAATTTGTGTAGCCTTGAAAACCAACCAGTAGTATATGTAAGCGGGTATTTAGCTGCCAAACTATTACAGAACAGTTCTTGTTTAATTTGTGAAGAGTGTTTGAGCGTGAAAACTCCTGTTGACAATGATTTGTATGCATATATATCTCTTCGCGAATGGTGGCATGATAAAAAAAGTCTCGTTTATCCAACAATTCAATTATGTACCACCGTAAATGAAGCTAAACAATTTTATCATGACCATATTGCCGACCAGATATATATGGAAAATGTTGGAAAATTCATTTTCTTAATGTTGAGTACAAATTGTAATTTTAGTTGGTTTAAATGTCAACAACATAATAAATAAATTTATGATAAGATGTTTAAAATATTAAGTTACCTTTTTCTAAGAAAAAGTTGTAAAATCATTAATGACAGCTTCATAAAAAGTGAAAACAATTTTGCTGACAAAAGTAAAAAAGCACAGCAACAAAGCATTGAAAAGTAATCTTGAGGCTGAGGTTCGATCAGCTGATAAGAAAATTAAAGATGTTTATAAATAAAAATCCTATTTTTTCTTAGAAAAAGTTGTGAAAATAAAAGTTTACAAAATTATCATTTCTGTACTTTGTTATAATATTCAATAATTCCTCATGCCTACAACTGCTATGTCATGTTCAATACTTATTGTAATATACCTATTTTATTTCGAAATAAATAATTTACGTTACAAAACTTCGTTTTACTTACACATAGTATAAAATAAAAATAGTAATAATTAAAATATTGAAGGTTCCTATACTAGATATCGATATGCAATTACAACCCTAGCAAAGTATCGATAATCGATAAGTTATTACGAACGTCACTAATACTGTCAGAAAATAAGGCATTATGTTGGTAGCTCCGCCTGCAGTTTGTGCGGTTGGTAAAGATTTGCGGGTCGTTCTCTAAAATGCATATGTGTGCGTGAGCTCAAAAAATATCTATGGAGTGCCGTCTCTTACTCTTTTATGCTCTTTGGCGGACAGCTGCAAAAGAGATTCTGCCGAGTAGAGATGGGTTATACTAGGTAAATTTGATACTAGGTGCACCTATTCCAAGTATTTATTAATACGTGATCCAAATACCTGTTCCACTTAGTACGTAGTAATTTACCATACTTGACGCGACTAGTGACGACTAATCCACGTATTATGACTTTAAAATACAATTTTCTTTGAAAAGATCCACTCGTAGTCGTAGTATTAATAATGCAATTTGAAATTGAATAATAATGTTTTTGCTGGTTGTTGATTGATTGATATCCTCCCTTCATACTTCAACAGGCTTAGGACTGTCAACTTAAAAGTTGGCGTATTTAAAAGATATCAATTTCATAAAAATATTTACATAGTTTTTTTCTATTTTTTATTTATGCAATTATCACGGACGCGTGACAACAAACCAAAACAAACCTGTCGGAAGAATAAAAACTGGTTTTTTACCGGCTAGTCAACAAGGAGTGAGCTGGATGAGAGAGAACAAAAATTAAAATATTCAAAACCTTACCTGTGTACAAATAGAGTTTAAATTACGTAATACATCAAACACCTATTCCTATCTCACACCTGCCTGCGCTCAAATTTGTTTGTCAGACAGAGACGGAGTGAATCTCTACGTTCGCACATAAGCTTAGCGAGAAATACGCGGTGCGCGTAATACACGACTACGGATTATGCAATAATAACCTCTATTACTTTGAGGGTAGGGTCGGAAATCGTGTAATTTAAAAAATACTTAGTGAAAAATACGCGGTGTGCGTAATACACGACTACGGATTATGCAATAATAACCTCTATTACTTTGATGGTAGGGTCGGAAATCGTGTAATTTAAAAAATACTACGTGGATCAAGTATTTTAAAAATTGGAATAGGTGCCACTTAGTACTGTAAAATACCTAGTGTGTGGATCTGTTCTAGTAAATACGTCTCATCTCTACTGCCGAGCGACCATTTGGCAAGAAAAGTCAAAAACGAAATCGAATGTGTTGGCTTACTTCTAGTTTTAATTTATACTAATTCTGTAATTAATTATCACATATAATGCTGTCCAATTGTAAATACTCGCGCTAATTAGTCAAATTTATTAGCTAAGTGTAATAAAGCGGAAGGAGTTGCTTAGTGTTCTTTGTTAGGCAAAAATTGTTATATCATTATGAGAATAGCTTTGTTTAGGGGATTTGTAGAAGTTTATTAGTTGTTTTACTGATGGATATTGTCAGTATGGAGGTGCGGGAAGCAGGAGATGGCGCGGCGTCCGCCGAATACGTGCGCCCGCCCTCAAAAAGGTATACTTGGGCAGAAGTGAGACAAGCAGTTCATGATTTGAGAAAGGAGTTATCGTCGTTGGCTACGATGGTACCAATGGCAATTTCGTTCAGAAAACTTGGAAATGGAAAGACGAGGATCTACTTCTTGAGAACTCCTCAGAATGGATGGGAAATTACATTGTTGTACACTGATATAACACATACAGCGCAGGCCACTAATGCCAGGTATGTTTTGTTATGTAAAGAACATTATTCTAGGCTTATATGTAACATTTACAGCTTTCTAACTATGTACCGCATGCATTAGTAGCATAATACACACTGAACTCTAGAAAATTAATTAACTTTGTGCAAATGGGTCAGATTTCTTTCAAATAATTTCTTTTTTAACTCTCATGTATTGACTTTTTCTATCATTAATTAAAATTGTAAGCATACAGCCCAATTCCAATTAGTTTTGTTTTTGTTTATGTTTTCAATTAGAATAAACTTAAAGAACTTTAAAAACTACTTAGTAATAAAATCTAAAGGTTTTGTAGTAATATGAGTGGAAGGCACACAATACCAGAAAAATACATAATTGGAAAAAAACATCCATAACATAGTTAAAATTAAATAACATAGTGTCTTTTGCCAAAAGGCCCTTGGGTCAGCAATAATCATGACAATGCCAGGATCTAATAAAAAACCATAAACTTTTGGTTTTTACATGCTCCTGTTCTCAATTAGATTCCAAGTGGATTGAATTCTTATCAATTCTACGCACATACCTCCCTCGAAACCTTCCCAACAATCAGTGCAAGGTTAGATAAGCAGGTGTTTGTGCTATTGAAAATAATGCGATTCAATGGGATATTTTGTTGTCTACAGCCTTAATTTAGCAACAATTCAAACAATAATGTAAAATAGATTGTGTTACTTGGTTTTTGCATTATTATAAATTAAACTACCAACAAATCATTCTGAAGAATGAAATCTGACTGTGTATAAGTGCCCTAGAAAGAGCCTATGTACCTACTGAATAATTTATTTGATTTTTGCATTTGAAAGATTGGTTATTCAAAACATTTCTCCGCTCCGCCTTGGTGGCAACTTAACCCAGTTGTTACGGATATCCCTTTTTTCTTACGATTCCTGTGATTTTGCATATATCAGCTATTTAATGCATCAAGGCAACAGGAAAAATACAAAAAAAATTATTGGTCTTACGGAAACGCTGGAAAATGGTGTTTGATATACGGAACGCTAGTAATATGTACGGCCACTTGTATGAACTTAGAGATAATACCTACTCTTTGCCACTTGCGTAAGTTATTAAAGTATTTGCATAAAATATGGAATATTCATTAATAAAATAATATTCAGAGTTAAATTGATTATTTTTCAAATTTAATTCCAGTAGTGTGAACTGTATAATTATGCCCAAAACATTTTCTGGGATAAAGGGTAATATTATATTTCTTGCAAAAAACATTGCATTTGTATCAAAGTGTGAGTTTCATAAAAACTGTGTGTTGTGACTGAATTTGTGTGGCGGAGAAAATCGCTTGGTTTTGACAGTTGGCGCAATTTTCAATGCATTTGAAGCAACTGTACTGTGGTTAGCACACTAAATTATCTCATTTACAAAAAATAATTTCTTCATATCTTCAAACATGACTGACCCTGTCTAGAGCATAATTGGCAATCTAAGCTAACGAGATGCAGTATTCTTCATCATCACTGGATGAAGAATTCCCTAGTGATTTCTATGTGGGCTCTCATTTGTAATCCAGGCAAATCTATTTTCACTTTATTTTCATCACCATAGTTTTCTTTGGTTAAGTTACCCTTACAATTTTCCGGATTTTCCGTCGGGAAAATTGTGATTGAGTTAGGGATACACTCATCTTAATTTTTCTCCAATTCTTCAATCATGGCTTTTAAAGGAAATGGCCTCGAAGGCAGGCCCTAAGACAACAAAATACCGCAGTTCATATTACTAGCGTTCCTTATACGGATCACTAAGTTTAACGTTGAATTAGTAACAGTTACTATAAAAATGTTTATAATTATGCTATCGATTTACAAAAAGTGGGCTACAAACTTTCATATTTCGACAAGAAATACTTTAGAATAAATACTTATCATGTTTGTATTCACCTTGAAAAAGTCATCGTAAAATTTACTAAAACAACAAAACGCTTACGATTGAAATGTGACACCCAATGGAGAACAGAACACCTTTGATGGACAAAGGGACCCCACAGGAATCGTATAACATAAACAATGTTATCAGAAACCACCCTCATTGTTTATAATAATTTAATTTTTATGTTGATCCGTATATCAAACGCTAGTAACAAGTGGGTTAAAGAAAGAAAGAAAAAAATAAATTTATTTGGTACTAAACTGGGCTTTGATATGCCTTTTATGATTTTTAAAATTATTGTAAGAAATAATATTTAAACCAAATATTAATACTGACAGGATAAAATTGCATATTTTTATCTTTCATTGACCATGTGTTTAATACTCTGGGTCTGGTAAACCAGGTCAAGAGTAAAATAACTAGATAATAAAAGTGTGAATATTAACATAACTATTCCGTATACATATCATAAAATTTACTTGTTGATTAAAGTTAAACAAAGTCTATCTTATTTATTTAATTAATTTACTGATTCATAAAGTATTGTAAATGACTTGTCAACCAATGAGGATCATTTCGATTTTTAGCTGTGAATGCAGATTTATAGGGCTAAGAAATCCTTAATACACAGTCCAAAAATTTTTGTTCTACGACAAAAATTGACGAAGTTATGGCCAAATTACTAAAAAAGTTCACTTACCGCCCGGCGCGGGGACGATGACGTCACTATATCCGATCCGAACGCTGCCGGCGTACTGCGTGGATAGAAAATATTTTTTTCTAGCCAAACTATCAGTTTTAGAGAAAAACTTGTAATGACATTTATTCATCAGAATAAAGCAAGCTATCGATAGGTAATTTTTAAAAACAGAAATTGTGAAAAATAACGAAAAAAATTCATACGCTCATACGATTCAATGGAACGCAGAGACGCGATTGGGGTCTCCGCGGTGGTATATTTGGCGATTTATTGAAATAAAGTGTTCCTAAGTGTTGTTAGAGTCATATCTTCTTCCAAGTAAAATATAAAAATGTATAAGTATTAATTTATTTACTTCTAACAATAAGGTATAGCTGAGGCAGATACACTCTGCCTAGGCTACAAGACATTGCTATGAAGATCATTTCGATGTACACGCAATACCTACCTGTTATTTAGTTTTTCTGAGTTAAACCTACGTACCTACCTATCTATTCGCCGTTCCCATGGGCGGGTCAGCTGCTGCAGGAAAGGACAGCTGCTCCCTCCTGGAAATCTATTTAATCTTAGCCTAGAAGCTGGGTATGACTCCCCCGCCCCCCTCCTCTCCCCAGGTCATAAGCATAAGCTAGATATGACTCCCCTTCGGCCAGAAGCTGGATATGACACCCCCCCCCATGCCAGAAATGCCAGAAACTGGGTATGACTTGATAGATTACTTTATTTTGATGAATAAATGTTATTAAAAGTTTTTTTCTAAAACTGATAGTTTAGCTGGAAAAAATATTTTCCATCCCAATAGTACGCCGGCTGCGCTCGATTCGGATACAGTGACGTCACGCGGCCCTGCGTACGTTGACTTTTAGCGGCAAAAACGGCCTATGTTTATTACTTAATATCTTCGTAAGTAATGGTCCGATTTGGATAATTCAAAAAGATATATCTTTCTTATGTCTTAAAGATTAACGTAGATACTAGTTTTATTGAATTTTCTACAACAGTACTGATCCTCATTAGAAAAACAAACACTTTGATACTTCAATAAATGTGTTAAGTAAATAGATAATTAGCAATCAACAATAATAAAGACACTTTATTGTATCTAGCTAGACACGCGGCAGTGTCAAGCCATGTTCAAGCAAAGGAACTGGCTAGCCAGCGCCAAGTGTAATATTACACGAACAATAAAAATTAAATGTTGTCTGATGTGCTGTTGACTGAATAATCGTTGTAAACTCCTATTAAGAGCACACTAATGCAAATAAATAGTTAGAATGAAGACATTAAACGGACCTTTTCAAGGCGAGAGTGAATAGGCACTTACAGGGCAGATATGTACCATCCTAGACTGCATCTCACTTAACACCAGGTGAGATTGAGGGGATATACCTGCCTTGTCTTGCATAAAAAAATTCTCATTGGATTTGTCTCATATGAGTATTTATTCTCTTCCAGACTAGAATGGAAGCCGCTCATCGAGTCAAACGTAGCGCTCGGCGTCACATCAGGCAAATGGTCGCGCGAAGAACAACTTTTACTGGAAAGGCAGAGAGTGGCCGCTTGGGGAATCGCATCATACGAACTACATGCAGCCACCGGACGGGTCTTATTCCCGTGCGCTTCGTCGCTGTTCGTAGCCGAAGAAGGACCTAATCAGGTAACTAACGATAGCGCGATGTAAAATGTAACAGCGCCATCTCTTGATCAAACTTAAAACTTTATGGTTTCTTTAGCAGTACTGTAGAGAAGTGAGAAGCTTCTAGTTTTTCTCCAGTTTCCGCCTTTAGTCCCCCGCTCATCACAGGCGACGTAGCAGACAGCAGAATAGCGCCATCTCTTAATCAAACTCGAAACTCAATTGTCTCCCGCAGTCACTTGCCCTAGTCTCCCGCTCGCTCAGCACAGGCGACATAGCATAACAACGCCATCTCTTGATCAAACTCAGAACTTTATTCTCTCGCAGTCGCCTCCCTTAGTCCCTCGCTCGCTCAGCACAGGCGGGGGCTGCGCCCTTACGCCCGCTATGTGCCCGCGGGTGCCGGCGCTGGTGGCTCACGCGGCGAGGGCGACTTTATAAGATCCCTTTTATATTCTAAAATACCAATATTCCACAGTCATTAGTCGCGTTCTCTTGTGGAGCTCCGAAATCAGTCACTATTTTTACAGACCAAGGTATCACAGTCACTACTGAACTACGTGTAGAGAAGTGAAAAGGTTAGGTATTGTTTTTCTCTCCAGTCTCCGCCTTTATATCCTCGCTCACTCAGCACAGGCGACGTAGTAGACAGCAGATAAGCGCCATCTCTTGATCAAACTCAGAAGTTTATTGTCTCCAGTCTCCGCCCCTAGTCTCCCGCACTCGCTCACGCGACGCATGCGACGTATAGCAAAACAGCGCCATCTCTTGATCAAACTCAGGACTTGATTGTTTCTCTAGCAGTACTGTAGAGAAGTGAAAAAGTTATTATTTGTCTCCAGTCTCCGCCACTAGTGCCTCGCTCGCTCAGCACAGGCGGGGGCTGCGCCCTTACGCCCGCCATGTGCCCGCGGGCGCCGGCGCTGGTGGCTCACGCGGCGCATGCGACGTATAGCAGACCAACGCCATCTCTTGATCAAACTAAGTACTTGTTTCTCTAGCAGTACTGTAGAGAAGTGGAAAAGTTATTGTTTCTCTCCAGTCTCCGCCTTTAGTTCCTCGCTCACTCAGCACATTCGACGTAGTAGACATAGCAGAATATAAGAATAGCGCCATCTCTTGATCAAACTCAGAACTATGTTATCTCCCGCAGTCGCCCCCCCTGGTCTCCCGCGCTCGCTCAACACATTTATATCAGCGCCATCTCTTGCTCAAACTCAGAACTATTAGTCCCTCGCTGGCTCAGTACAGGCGACATAAATAAAGCATAACAACGCCATCTCTTGCTCAAACTCAAAACTTTATTGTCTCCAGTCTCCGCCCCTAGTCTCCCGCTCGCTCATGACATGCGACGTTTAACAGAACAACGCCATCTCTTGATAAAACTCGGAACTTGATTGTTTCTCTAGCAGTACTGTAGAGAAGTGAAAAAGTTATTGTTTTTCTCTCCAGTCTCCGCCCCTAGTGCCTCGCTCGCTCATTACAGGGGATGTAGCAGACATAGCAAAATAGCGCCATCTCTTGATCCGCCTCCGCTTTTATTTGTCCGGAAAAAACCAAATGATACCGCGATGTAAAACAGTACAGCGCCATCTCTTGATAAAACTCAGGACTTTATTCTCCCGCAGTCGCCTCCCCTAGTCCCTCGCTCGCTCAACACATTTATATCAGCGCCATTTCTTGCTCAAACTCAGAACTATTAGTCTCTCGCTCGCTCAGTACAGGCGACATGAATAAAGCATAACAACGCCATCTCTTAATCAAACTCAGAACTTTATTCTCCCGCAGTCTCCGCCCCTAGTGCCTCGCTCGCTCAGCACAGGCGGGGGCTGCGCCCTCACGCCCGCTATGTGCCCGCGGGCGCCGGCGCTGGTGGCTCACGCGGCGCGAGGCGACTTTATAAGATCCCTTTAATACTCTAAAATACTAATATTTCATAGTCATTAGTCGCGTTCTCTTGTGGAGCTCCGAAATCGGTCACTATTTTTACAGGCCAACGTATCAGTCACTACTGAAATCAACCAATTGCCGAGGTCATGACTCCAATCGCTTATATTTACTCAGAAAAAAAAAACAAAATGATACCAGCTCTTGATCAAACTCAGATTTTAATTGTCTTGCGCAGTCGCCATCCCTAGTCCCTCGTTTTCAGCACAGGCAACATAGCAGAATAGCGCCATCTCTTGATCAAACGCAGAACTTTATTCTCCCGCAGTCTCCGCCATTAGACCCCCGCTCGCTCAGCACATTCGACGTAGCAGACATAGCAGAATAGCGCCATCTCTTGATCAAACTCAGAACTTTACTGTCTCCAGTCTCCGCCCCTAGTCTCCCGCACTCGCTCACGCGACGCATGCGACGTATAGCAAAACAGCGCCATCTCTTGATCAAACTTAGTACTTGTTTCTCTAGCAGTGCTGTAGAGAAGTAAAAAGCTTCGTTTTTTTCTCTCCAGTCTCCCCCACTAGTCCCCTGCGCGCTCATCATAGACGACATAGCAGAATAGCGCCATCTCTTGATCAAACTCAGAACTTGATTGTTTCTCTAGCAGTACTCTAGAGAAGTGAAAAGCTTCTTGTTTTTCTCTCCAGTCGCCGCCATTAGTCCCTCGCTCGCTCAGCATAGGCGGGGGCTGCGCCCTTACGCCCGCTATGTGCCCGCGGGCGCCGGCGCTAGTGGCTCACGCGGCGCATGCGACGTATAGCAAAACAGCGCCATCTCTTAATCAAACTCGAAACTCAATTGTCTCCCGCAGTCGCTTCCCCTAGTCTCCCGCACTCGCTCACGCGACGCATGCGATGTATAGCAAAACAGCGCCATCTCTTGATAAAACTCGGAACTTTATTCTCCCGCAGTCTCCGCCCCTAGTGCCTCGCTCGCTCAGCACAGGCGGGGGCTGTGCCCTTACGCCCGCTATGTGCCCGCGGGCGCCGGCGCTGGTGGCTCACGCAGCGCGCGGCGACGTATAGCAAAACAGCGCCATCTCTTGATCAAACTCAGAACTTTATTCTCTCCAGTCGCCGCCCCTAGTCCCTCGCTCGCTCAGCACAGGCGGGGGCTGCGCCCTTACGCCCGCTATGTGTCCGCGGGCGCCGGCGCTGGTGGCTCACGCGGCGAGAGGCGACGTATAGTAAAACAGCGCCATCTCTTGATCAAATTCAGAACTTTATTGTTTCTCTAGCAGTACTTGTAGAGAAGTGAAAAAGTTATTGTTTCTCTCCAGTCTCCGCCTTTATATCCTCGCTCACTCAGCACAAGCGACGTAGCAGACATAGCAGAATAGCGCCATCTCTTAATCAAACTCGAAACTCAATTGTCTCCCGCAGTCGCTTCCCCTAGTCTCCCGCTCGCTAAGCACAGGCGACGTAGCATAACAACGCCATCTCTTGCTCAAACTCGGAACTTGATTATTTCTCTAGCAGTGCTGTAGAGAAGTGAAAAAGTTATTATTTGTCTCCAGTCGCCTCCCCTAGTGCCTCGCTCGCTCAGCACAGCCGACGTAGCAGGCATAGCAGAATATAAGAATAGCGCCATCTCTTGATCAAACTTAGTACTTGTTTCTCTAGCAGAAAAGTTTTTTGTTTTTCTCAGTCGCCGCCATTACTCCCCCGCTCGCTCAGCACAGGCGGGGGCTGCGCCCTTACGCCCGCCATGTGCCCGCGGGCGCCGGCGCTGGTGGCTCACGCGGCGCATGCGACGTATAGCAAAACAGCGCCATCTCTTGATCAAACTCAGAACTTTTTCTCTCCAGTCGCCGCCCCTAGTCCCTCGCTCTCAGCACAGGCGACATAGCATAACAACGCCATCTCTGGATCAAACTCAGAACTTTATTCTCCCGCAGTCGCCTCCCCTAGTCCCTCGCTCGCTCAGCACAGGCGGGGGCTGCGCCCTTACGCCCGCCATGTGCCCGCGGGCGCCGGCGCTGGTGGCTCACGCGGCGCGCGGCGACGTATGGCTGGCGGGAGCGGTGGCGCGGCCTGCGAGGCTCACGTACGCTGCTAAAGGACACCATCCTGACAGGTTAGTTGTTTTAATTTTAAACTTTCGCGTTCCATTTGAACTAAGATGGTCATAATGCGACATTTTTATCTGAGTAATAGATCGTTCCATCCACGAAGACGCGGACCACCATTCTTCCGTTAATTTTTAAGTGTTATCATCATCATCATTTCAGCCATAGGACTGATGAGTATCCACTGCTGAACATAGGCCTCCCCCAATGCTTTCCACGTTGATCGATTGGTAGCGGCCTGCGTCCAGCGCTTCCCTGCTACCTTTACGATGTCGTCGATCCACCTTGTGGATTGTGTCGTCGTACGAGGTGGACGTCCCACGCTGCGTTTTCCGTTGTTATCTTTCCGGTCATAAGTGTTATCGGTACACGCTAAATTATCCATGAGTGCACACGCACGCTACAATAGTCAATAATGCCGCTCAGATTGCTCGGATCAAACTCCCCGCACCCCGCGCGACCGAGACCAAAAATGGTGGGGCGCGTCTTCGTGCGTGGAACGATCTACATATTTACTCACGGCTTGACGTTTCGGCTACTGCTAGTGCCGTGCTGCAGCCGAAACGTCTAGCTGTGAGTACATATGTAACTCAGATAAAAAAATATCACTTGAGACCCGGTTTTCTATATTCAATCCTAATCCAAATCGTAACCGCATAAAAAATTATGGATATTTGATCGAAAACAGATTCAAATTTGACATTTGCAATCCGGATTTTGGACACGGATTGAATATGGGAAACGGGTGATAGCAGACCTGTCAACTCGAAAAGGGATCAACACCATATTGGCTTTCGCGAGCTGTCATCGCCTTTCGCGAGCTTGCATGACCTGTCGCGCCATTAATCCCGCAAAAAACTGATCAGTTACTGACATAACACTAAGCTAACGGTAGTTTCTTTTCTGGAAACTAGATGGCGCTGTCTTTAAGTTATACCGCGGTGTCAAAGCGAAGTCCTAGTGAATCAACAAATGTCCCCAGGTTAGCAGACGACCCCAGGCAGGCGGGCGTACCGTGCTACGTCACGCAGGAAGAGTTCTCGCGGTATACCGGCTTCTGGTGGCAGCCGAAGTCTGACGGTGAGCATATACTTGCATACAGGGTGTCCCAGAATGGATGAATCAAACTGCTATGGGAGGTATTGCCCGTATTCACAAACATTACTATGAAGTCGCGTGGACGCACAGGGTGACACACGAACCAATCACCGAGCTCTATTCTACGTTGTGCGTTCGATTTGCTGCTTTACTTAAGCAAGCATTGTTTGTGAATCCGGACTATACCTCTGACCATCCCCCTAAAATATGAAAAAAATAATATAACGCAAACCCTGTATTTATGTATTTTGTATGTGTTACCATATGGGTAACTTAAAAATTAGGGATTGATAGTGAAAACGTGCATTAGACACTGGATGAACCCGTCGAAATATCCTGTTTTCGCCTAAGATATTTCTTGTATAAATTGCTTGTTTTTCACAGATGACGTGTTCAGAATAGTGTACGAGGAAGTCGACGAGAGCGACGTGAAGATATTCAGCTTCCCTTCTTCGCAGAATAGCAGCGGGGAGGTCGAGGAGTTCAGGTTGGTTGTAAACACTCATTAATTCCTGCTAGCTCATTGGTACCCAAACTTATTTGAGACGCGCCCCCTTTCGACCATACAAAAAACATTTACATTTTAAAGGTCTTTGCGCCTCCCCTGGGGTGCACGCCCCCCACTTTGAACCAATGTACTAGGTGGACCGACGATCTTGTTAAGGTCGCTAGAAGAACCTGGATGCGGGCAGTGCAGGACCGTTCATTGTGGAAAACCTTGGGGGAGGCCTTTGTCCAGCAGTGGTCGTCATTTGGCTGAAACGAACGAACTCATTAACTGCCTCCATGGTTTATTGATACCACCACATATTATTGAATCGAGATTATTTTCTTAAGAAATCTAATCGACATTTTATTTGTTTGATTTTTAATTTTGATCAAAATTATATTTACGAATTTTCATAATAATCATAAAACTCATTCATTTTTGCAAATAAGCCTTTACAAAGTAGTTTACACGTCCCAGTATTAACCCTACCACTGCTTCGGGACAATAAATGGTGTTGAAACCTGGGATTAGACACATCATAACTACATAATTAAACACACATATTCGTAAAGAGATTTTATTGCCATAGAACAATGGGCATTACTATGAGGCCTCACAGTGCGCGTGTACGCACAGGGTCACACACGAACCTATCACAGAGCTGTATTCAACGCTGTGCGTTCGATTTGCTGCTTCACTTAAGTAAGCATCTTTGTGAGTACGGGAGTCAGTCAGTCACTATTGTCAGCCTCTTTTTCAAGGGTTTACAAGTACAGTTGTGAATCACTGAACCGTCCTAGCTATGAAATTGTCAGGAGGGCGCTACTATCATATCGGGTCGTTAGTTCCGATTTTTGCCACGTTAAACAACATCGTCGGTCCATCTTGTGGATGGACGTTCCACGCTGCGTTTGCCGATATGTCGCCTCCACTCCAGAACCTTGCTGCCCCATCAGCCATCAATTCTGTGTACTGTGCCCTTTCCATTGCCACTTTAGCTTTGCTAATCCGTTGGTTTTTGTAATAAATGTTTCTTTCTTTCTTTCAAATTGGTACGAAGTTCGCCGGGTATTTATCAGCTGAACTAATTCTATACCGCAGGTTTCCCCGCGCTGGTACTCCAAACGCCAAATCTGTGCTGAAGATGGTGACCTTCCGTCTCCAGAAAGCCTCGCCCACAACCGTTCTGGATTACTACCATGAAGGCTCGGCTGATGCGCCAGGTATGTGATGATATAAGACTTGATTTACACACTCACACATAAATAAATAAATAAATAAATAAATAAATCTTTGGACAATTTCACACAGCGCCAGCTAGTCCCAAAGTAAGCAACTTAATGCTTGTGTTATAAAAGTGAAAATGAAGGAACTCACCACCACCCATGGTTCTTCCTGGCTCACGGCGTACGAACCGAATCTCGGGAGAGCGCGCGGGTACTTGCTCTGGGCTCTTTTCCCCGGGCGCTTTGCTTGACTCCCTACAAATGGCAATGCCAGATTTTGTATGGAAGGTGGCGTCTTTTTTTTTCGCGCGGCCATCGACCAAACTTTGTTTTTTGATTACAAAATAGTGTAATAAACCAAACTTACTATGGCATGTATACCTCTAAACTCAGTCTGAACTGAGTTACGAGCATTAGAAGTTGATGATTTTACATACTAGATTTGCTTTTTGCGCGCAAGTTTTGTAAGCGCAAGTTTTGTAAGAAATTGCAACAAAATATTGCGCTATTTTCTTATAGCGCTGATTCTGCTCCATCCTGATATCTGGAGCCTTTAATGGATGGCATTGTTTGTTTACACATACAATGTCACTATTTTGTTGCAATTTCTTACAAAACATGCGCGCAAAAAGCAAATCTAGTATGTAAAATCATCAACTTCTAATGCTCGTAACTCAGTTCAGACTGAGTTTAGAGGTATATATGTCATAGTAAGTTTGGTTTATTACACTATTTTGTCATCAAAAAACAAGGTTTGGTCGATGGCCGCGCGAAAAAAAAAGACGCCAATTTCCGGCATTGTCTTTTATCTGATCCATGTCCCTTCTCATAGTCAATTCTCCCCCTTCTGGGGCTTGACACCACAAATACGGTACTTCGCGTCGGGCTGCTATCGTTGATAAATGTCATCACTTCTCATAATTTCGCCTGATTGTGTGCCAGGAGTGCGCGAACCAGTTACTGCGACTACTCGTGAGGTCCTGGTGATGAACAGGTCCTTGCTCGAATGAAGGAACTGTAAAACTATGTGTAAAGTGATAATAATATTTATGTTTTTGGTACAATAATAAACGCACAAGACACATTAGCCGAAGCCACGATAGCCGAACGGTGAAGGTATCGGACTGACTGACTCGTGATCCGAGGAACATGGGTTCGATCCCCGCCGCTGCTCGATTATTGTGGTAAACCCACTTATGACACAAACATATTAAGCTTACCATGAGGGAGTAACGAGTCTATTTAAAAAAAACATTTCAGTAAGCCCCGGCTTCCACCAAAGCGGAGCAGAGCGGAGAAGTATTGGGCGGACTAATTTTTCTACCGAATTTAAATAGAATTTCGGAGCGGAGCTGTGCGTAGCGGAGAGAAAATAATTATATCTGATTGGTTATTCAAAAACTTCTCCGCTCCACACTGCAGAATCTCTCTGCTTGATGGTATAGTCTTGTTTTCTCTTGTAATATTGCCTTATATTTTCAGTACTGGACAGTGACTCCACAGAAGTGACGGATATCCGATGGTACGAACTGCGAACACCCTTGAAGGAAGCGTTCCCGTGGTTTGAGTACTTAGCCAGAGTGGGGTGGACGCCTTGTGGGAAATTGTGAGTTTATTCTTTACTAGCTGTGCCCCTCGGTGTTACCCGCGGTAAAACGTAACGTATGTGTTAATCCAGGATATCAGCTAGCTCTATACCAAATTTCATTGAAATCGCTCCAGCCGTTTAGATGTGAAGAAGTAACAAACATACATACTCACAAATTCGCCTTTATAGTGTCATAGCTGTACCCGCGACTTCGTACGCGTTAAAATAGTTTGAATATTTTTTCCCGTTTTTGCAACATTTTTCTTTACTGCTCCGCCCCTATTGGCTGTAGGGTGATGTTATACAGGGTGGAAACGATAAGTGATCTCACTCGATTATTTCTAAACTATACAATATCGAAAAACTGGTTACTGATTCTGAAAGTGCTTCATAAGTTTAACTTCTATCAATCTGTATCAATAAATAGGTTACAGAACGAACTGGATCTATCCGAAAATTCAGTGTTTTTAGCTTCCATATATTTAGCAATAGAAGGCATCTTCGAACAATATTGGTAGTGTTAAAAAAGTTTAATTAAATATAGATCGTTTCATCCACGAAGACGCGCCCCACCAATTTTTGGTCTCGGTCGCGCTGGGTGCGTATCCGAGCAATCCGAGCGGCATTATTGTAGTGTGCGTGTGCACTCATGGATTATTTAGCGTGTACACCCCCATTCTTCCGCTAATGTTTGGGTGTTATACTCAAACATTAGCACGTCTTTCACCCACTTTCACCCACTATAGGACTCTGTATACGTATTTTTTACACCCGGTATTCATTATAACAAACCTTCTTTCCAGCGTCTGGGTGCAACTCCTGGATCGCAAGCAGCAGCGTTTAGAGTTGGCCCTCATCCCGGTGGAACAGTTCAGCACACCAGTCACTTACGAGAACGCACCGCCGCACCTACGGAACCCCTCGCCGGTCGCTAAGGAACCCTTGGATCAGGTACTCTACGTTTTAGGAATAACATTGGATTCATAACTCCGGTGGAACAGTTCAGTACACCAGTCACTTACGAGAATGCACCGCCGCACCTACGGAACCCCTCGCCGGTGGCTAAGGAACCCTTGGATCAGGTACTTGACGTTTTAGGAATAACTCTAAATCCAAAATTTCAGTGGAACAGTTCAGTACAACCGGTCACTTACGAGAACGCACCGCCGCACCTTCGGAACCTCTCGCCGATGGCTAAGGAACCCTTGGATCAGGTACTTAACGTTTTAGGAGTAACCCTGGACTCAAAACTCCAATGGTCGCACTCACGTACTTACGGAACCCCCCGCCCGTGCCTAAGGAACCCTTGGAATAGGTAGTCAATAATAATTTAGGAATAATCCTGGATTCAAAAGTCCAGTGGACCCCCAGTGGAGTAGTTCAGTACACCACTTACGAGAACGCACCGCCGCACCTACGGAACCCTCGCCGGTGGCTAAGGAACCCCTGGATCAGGTACTCTAACCGTATATTAGGAATAATGGATTCAAAACTCCAATTTTCGCACTCACGTACTTACGGAACCCCTCGCCGGTGGCTAAGGAACCCTTGGATCAGGTACTTAAGGTTTTAGGAATAACTAAATCCAAAATTCCAGTGGAACAGTTCAGTACAACCGGTCACTTACGAGAACGCACCGCCGCACCTACGGAACCCATCGCCGGTGGCTAAGGAACCCTTGGATCAGGTACTTAACGTTTTAGGAATAACTCTAAATCCAAAACTCCAGTAGACCCCGAGTCGAGCAGTTCAGTACACCAGTCACGAGAACGCACCGCCGCACCTAAGGAACCCTCCGCCGGTCGCTAAGGAACCCTTGGAACAGGTACTTATTATTTTAGGAATAACCCTTGATTCCAAACTCCAATGATCGCACTCACGTACTTACGGAACCCCCCGCCGGTTGCTAAGGAACCCTCGGAACTCTAACTGTATTCTTAGTAATTACTCTGGATCCAAAACTCCAGTGGACCCCCAGTCGAGTAGTTCAGTACACCAGTCACTTACGAGAACGCACCGCCGCACCTACAGAACCCCTTCTCGGTGGCTAAGGAACCCTTGGATCAGGTACTATAACCGTATATTAGGAATAATGGCTTCAAAATTAAAATTTTCTCGACTCTTTCTTGCAACATTGGCTTTCGCAGAATACCAGTGTTTTGTTCTGGGTTCTACCTGCATGACATATGCTGAGCGGTTGCCATTGTTGACTCTATTTAGAGTCAAAAAGGCATTTAGGCTGGGTTGCACCATCTTATTTTAACTTTGATAAACGTCAATAATCTGTCAAACTCCATACAAAAAACACCGGTTATCGTCATAGTTACGTTCAAAGTTAGGTGGTGCAACTCAGCCTAAATCTGTCTCATATTATGTACAAACCAAATAAATGTTCTTCTTTCTTTCTTGAAAGAAGGGAAGGAACTACGGACGGAGCTATTCCGAAAAACGTTATCTGAAGTTTCTATCTACATATACTTTTATTTGTATTGTCAACTACCAAAAGCACTTCTACAATCTACCCTCCCTTCCAGAAGCCGCAAGACATCCAAGTGCTAATATCGGAATCAGCGCCAGAAGCGTGGATCAACGTCCACGATATCCTACACTTCCTGCCCAGCGCGCCAGGAGAGGCCAGCTTCGTCTGGGCCTCGGAGGAGACGGGCCACCTGCACCTGTATCTGGTCACGTGCGCCATAAACCGGCGCGAGCCAGCTTGTGAGTATACCATTCTACTTGTCTCTCCTGTCCTCTCCTCTCTCCTGTCCTCTCCTCTCTCCTGCCAGCGCGCCAGGCGAGGCCAGCTTCGTCTGGGCCTCGGAGGAGACGGGCCACCTGCACCTGTATCTGGTCACGTGCGCCATAAACCGGCGCGAGCCAGCTTGTGAGTATACCATTCTACTTGTCTCTCCTGTCCTCTCCTCTCTCCTGTCCTCTCCTCTCTCCTGCCAGCGCGCCAGGCGAGGCCAGCTTCGTCTGGGCCTCGGAGGAGACGGGCCACCTGCACCTGTATCTGGTCACGTGCGCCATAAACCGGCGCGAGCCAGCTTGTGAGTATACCATTCTACTTGTCTCTCCTGTCCTCTCCTCTCTCCTGTCCTCTCCTCTCTCCTAGTTATCTCCTCTCTTGTCATCTCTCTTATCTCTTGTCCTCCTCTCTCCTGTCCTCTCTTCTCTCGTCATCTCTTCTCCTGTCCGCTCCTCTCTCCTGTCCTCTCCTCTCTCCTGTTCCCCTCTCTTGTCATCTCTCTCCTGATCCCCTCTCTTGTCATCTCTCTCCTGTCCTCTCCTCTCTCCTGTCATCTCTCTCCTGTGCTCTCCATTCTCTTGTCATCTCTCTCCTGTCTTCTCTTCTCTTGTCCTGTCTCATGTTTGCTCCTCTCCTCTCTCCTGTCCTGTCCTCTCCTCTCTCCTGTCCTCTCCTCTCTCCTGTCCTCTCCTCTCTCCTGTCCTCTCCTCTCTCCTGTCCTCTCCTCTCCTCCTCTCTTGTCTTCTTGTCCTCCCACCTGCACCTGTATCTGGTCACCTGCGCCATAAAGCGTTTCGAGTTAGCTTGTGAGTAAATCCAAAATAAATTATTTAGAGGTCCCACTCTGCGCTTGCAGGTCCTACTCCACTCCAGAACCTTGCTGCCCCATCAAAATCAAATCAAAAATATTTATTCAGTTTAGACCACAAGTGGTATGAACGTCAAAATGTAAATAATAAAAAAAGGTAGCCCTTATGGGGCACTTTACATGTCTCCTTATCTTTTGGGCCCTACCAGCGCTTCGAGACAAACATATGTCCTCAGTCGTCAGTTCTGCTTACTATGTGCCCTGTCCAATGCCACTTCAGCTTGCTGATCCGTCGGGCTATGTCAGCGACTTTAGTTTGTTTACGGATCTCCTCATTTCTGATTCGATCTCGTAGAAACACCGAGCATAGTTCTTTCCGTAGCAGCATGCTGTGCAACTTTGAGCTTCTGTATCTGTATAAGGCCTTTATTGAGAGGCCAAATTTCTGAACCATATGTCATCATTGTGGAAAACCATGGAGGAGGCCTTTGTCCAGCAGTGGACGTCATTTGGCTGAAACTAACGATGTCATCATCACTGCGGTATTTTGAACGAAAAGATGAAGTTTCCCGAACGCTAACCTTGTTCTTGATTTGTTAAATGATTCTTATTCCATGCTACATAAAACACAATTTGTCCTGCAGCTGTGCTGGACATGATAACGGACGAAGGCCCAGCGCTGGGTCCGCACACATTGAGCCGGGAGCCGATCACAGCTGGAGACTGGGAGATCATGGGCAGGAAGATCTGGGTACGTAATCTGTGTATCTGTTACAGTCAAAACTCATAATCGGTCAAAACCACTTTTGACTGCAAAAATCAGTCCAAAGTGGTTTTGACTGATGCTCTTGGTCAATATCACTTTTGACTGATTTTTCCAGTCAAAAGTGCTTTCGTCTGATGTACAATTTTACCAATCAGTCCAAACTTCACACAAAGTAGTGATTTTATTTATATTTTGTCTGACAATTCTTAAAACCTAGACCTAGATTTCTTAAAAATATGATAAGAAATAAAAAGCAACATTACTGTGGTACCTAATGTAAGTATGATCACGACGTTGTATCACAGAATACATAATAGTAGCAATAGAAATTGCACTCATTTGATCTGGATCAGATGCCGACATTTTAATGGTAATAATAATAATGCAAAGTTTCCAACGCACCTGGTGCATTCCTAATCGCACCTTACTAATACGCTCACAAGAGCGCAATTTTTTTTGTGTTCAGAATTGATCTGCCCCACCGCTCAATCGTCAGGTTGTAAAGTCCTTCAAAATTTTTGTTATTTTTAATTATTTCTAAGTATTACGATTTTCCATTATAAAGAAGTGTAACAGTGCTGTTGGAACAATAAACCTTGATTGCGACGATGATCGACCGAGCGTGTATAGGTTGTCGTATTTAAGCGAGTCGGCCAGTCCGACACCACCGTTCGGCTTTGATTCTATTATGATTCGATTAATTCACATTTCTGTTGCAGGTAGACGAAGCCCGCCAGCTGGTATACTTCCTAGGGCTCCGCGAGACGCCGCTGGAGCGCCACCTGTACGCGGCGCCGTACAACCCGCCGCGACCGCACGCGCCCACGCTGCTGACCACTGTCGGCCACTCGTGCGCGGTGGATATTGACGAGGTGAGACCTTGTTGTGTAGACAGTAATGTGGGGCAGCTAGTACACTTCCTAGGGCTCCGCGAGACGCCGCTGGAGCGCCACCTGTACGCGGCGCCGTACAACCCGCCGCGACCGCACGCGCCCACGCTGCTGACCACTGTCGGCCACTCGTGCGCGGTGGATATTGACGAGGTGAGACCTTGTCCCACTAGGTGGACCGACGATTTGGTAAAGGTCGCGGGAAGATCCTGGATCCTGGATGGATAGATAGTAAGGTCTAGTTTAGCGTGTACTTTGTAGGGCTCCGTGAGACACCTAAAGAGTGCCATCTATACGTGGCATCTGACACTCGTGCGCAGTGGATATTGACGAGGTAAGGTCATTTTCAGAGCTCGACGGATTAGGCCCGGTTTCCGCCAAGGCGGAGCGGAGCGGAGAAGAGAGGAGATGTGTCGGGCGGACGAAGTTTTCTATAGAATTTGACAGCAGCATTGGTGCGGCGCGGAGTGGTTTTGTGCGGAGCGGAGAAGAGATGTGTAAACAATGAAATCTGCTTGGTTATCCAAAACATACTGCTGACCACTGTGCGCGGTGGACATTGACGAGGTGAGACTTGTTGTGTAGACAGTAATGTGGGGCAGCTAGTACACTTCCTAGGGCTCCGCGAGACGCCGCTGGAGCGCCACCTGTACGCGGCGCCGTACAACCCGCCGCGACCGCACGCGCCCACGCTGCTGACCACTGTCGGCCACTCGTGCGCGGTGGACATTGACGAGGTGAGACCTTGTTGTGTAGACAGTAATGTGGGGCAGCTAGTACACTTCCTAGGGCTCCGCGAGACGCCGCTGGAGCGCCACCTGTACGCGGCGCCGTACAACCCGCCGCGACCGCACGCGCCCACGCTGCTGACCACTGTCGGCCACTCGTGCGCGGTGGACATTGACGAGGTGAGACCTTGTTGTGTAGACAGTAATGTGGGGCAGCTAGTACACTTCCTAGGGCTCCGCGAGACGCCGCTGGAGCGCCACCTGTACGCGGCGCCGTACAACCCGCCGCGACCGCACGCGCCCACGCTGCTGACCACTGTCGGCCACTCGTGCGCGGTGGACATTGACGAGGTGAGACCTTGTTGTGTAGACAGTAGGGCATGCAAAAACCGAGCGGTTTGGAAAAACCGGTTTTTTCGGTTTTTATTTTTAAAAACCGAACTAAACCGGTTTTTTCGGGTTTTTCGGGTCGACTGTTTGTAAGTAAATAAAAATGCTGCAAATTATAATAAAAATCATTTTATTTCTTTTATATTCTAGTTTGACAAGATGAAGTTAGAGCTGGCTCAAGCCATGCCTTGACTCCACATCCTACGCTCTCCCTGGTTTTATTTTAATTAGGAATGATCGGATTGGCAAGGGTGGTGGCGGTGTCGCCATTTACTTGCGCAGCGACATCCCTCATAGGGTGTTGTGCATGTCGCCAGCTCCCTACAGTGCGTCCGCCGAGTTTCTCTTCGTCGAGATCAACGTGAAGGGTATCAAGGCCGTCCTTGGAGTGGTGTATTGCCCTCCTGGTATCGATTACCTCTCCCAACTTGAATCCACCTTGGAACCCATTTGTACGGATTACACGCATCACGTGATCATGGGCGACTTCAACACCAATCTCCTTATCAAATCTTCTTCTTCTACTAAGTTGTCATCACTCTTCACTTCCTTAAATCTGTCTATTCTACCACTACAACCCACTCATCATAATATCGATTCCCCTGATACTTGGCTTGATCTAATTATCACCTCTTCCCCTGACAGTGTCATTGCGCATGGTCAATATGCTGCACCAGGCTTTTCACGCCATGACTTAGTTTTCGCGACCTATAGGCTCCACACCACCAAGCAAAAACCAACTACGGTGCTGATGCGTAACTTTGGCAAGGTGGATGCAGATGCGATTAAGCGCGATGCAGCATCGCTCGACTGGGGTCCGGTTCAATCCGCGAAAACTGTAGATGATAAGGTGGCCTTATTCAATTCTAACTTGCTGTCTCTCTACGATGTGCATGCTCCGCTGCGACCTGTTAAACTTAAACATCTTCCTGCTCCTTGGATCTCGAGAGAAGTGCGTGCGGCGATGAACCGCCGTGATAGGGCTTTCCTCAATTTCAAAAAAGATCGTTCTGACATAAACTGGTGTAAATATAAAGTTGCAAGAAACCGTTGCAATCAGATGGTGAGATCGGCCAGACGCGGTTATATCCATGATAACATTAACAACACCTCGTCTGCGGATGTGTGGAAGTTCCTCAAAACACTGGGTATTGGCAAACGCCCTACCACACTTTCTCACTCCTCTTTCTCTTCTGATGAGCTAAACACCCATTTCTCCTCTGCTTCCACTTTGGATCCGCTCATCAGATCACAAACTATCAACGAGATAACTTCCACAACTCTTCTACTTCCTGAGGTGTTTATGTTTTCTGCTGTGTCTGGTGATGAGGTCAGGAAAATTATCCTCTCCATCAAATCCAAAGCCGTAGGTTTTGATGATATTAGCCGTACCATGATCCTTATCCTCCTCGAATTCCTTCTCCCTTTCATTACCCATATCATTAACTTTTCCTTATCCTCTGGTGTGTTTCCTCGCAACTGGTGCAAAGCCTTTGTAATCCCTCTACCCAAAATACCTAATCCTTCCACCTTAAATAATTTTAGGCCCATATCCATATTACCATTCCTCTCAAAAACCCTAGAGGCGGTTGTTCACTCCCAACTGTCCAAACTCATATTCACAAACAACCTCCTCAGTCCTTTCCAATCCGGTTTCCGTCCTGGCCACAGCACCAGCACTGCACTGCTCAAGGTGACGGAAGACATCCGAATGGGAATGGAACATGGCCAACTTACATTGCTTGTACTCATTGATTTCTCCAATGCCTTTAATACAGTTGACCATGAAGTCCTCCTATCGTTGTTATCCAGATACAATATGTCACCAGTTGTCATGGATTGGTTCGCCTCATACCTCTGCGGACGCCAACAGGCCGTACGCATAGATAAAACTATTTCCCACTGGCGTGACCTCGTGACCGGTGTTCCGCAGGGTGGTATACTTTCCCCTCTCCTTTTCTCTATTTTTATCAATTCACTCACCTTCGGTATTGGCTCGTCTCACCATCTGTATGCCGATGATCTTCAACTTTACCGACATTGTCGTTTTGACGAAATTGACCAGGCTGTACATCGCTTAAACGATGACCTTGAACATATCAGGGAATGGTCAAATCGTTACGGCGTTGCTGTTAATCCCAACAAATGCCAGGCTATAATAATCGGGAGCCAGCGACAACTCTGTCGTTTAAATATGAATAGTGTCTCAACTGTCACTTTTAATAGTGTGGATATACCATACTGTACTAGTGTTAAGAACCTTGGCCTATACCTTGACTCTACTCTTGGCTGGACGACTCAGGTCTCAGAGATTAGCCGGAAGGTCACTGCCACATTGCGTTCTCTTTGCAGATTAAAATATTTCCTTCCTGTCAAAACCAAGATTTTACTTGTCCACGCCCTAATTTTCCCGCTCATAGATTATGCTGATGTGTGTTATCCGGACCTTAATCAAGTTCTCCTTAACAAACTGGACCGCCTTCTCAACAGTTGCATCCGGTTCATATTTTGTCTACGTAAATATGATCACATCTCCTCCTACCGATCTGAGCTCAAATGGCTACCTGTTCCTCTACGGCGTAATGCCAGAATTCTCACTACACTTTTTACCATCTTAAACGACCCTAATGCTCCTTCCTATCTTAAATCTCAGTATACTCTTTTAAGTTCAACTCATGTAAGGCAACTTCGTTCCTCCAACAAACTTCTTCTTTCTACCCCATCCCACCGCACTGGTTTCCTCTCTAATTCATTCCTTCTCCAATCTATTCGCCTTTGGAACGCTCTTCCCGAGAACATTAGGCAGGCTCCCAGCAAGTTTGTGTTTAAATACTCTGTGCGCAAGCATTTCCTTGAACGTATCTCGTCGTCTTGATCTCTCTTAAACCTTCTCGTTATCCACCTTATATTATGTATATGTATGTATTTATGTAGGTATATATTTTGTATTAATATATTATAATATTTTATGTATTATATTAGTATAAGTTTTTTTGTATTTGTACTATTTTGCACCGCCTACTTAAATTCTCTGTTTTGTCTAATTTTCTGGTTAGCTGGAAGAGAATGCCACATGGCATTAAGCTCGCCTGTTGTACCACTGTTTTTATGTGTGCAATAAAGATTTTAAATAAATAAAATAAGTTACATGTTCTGAACATAATATTGTGAGATCAATTGAATAGTTTAATTAAAAATCAAATATAAAGAGATCAACAATAGGATACTTCGCTCATTAGCAAAGCAAAACCTTTGGTCAGGACTTCTTGGCGGGAATCTGAAGCGTCATGTTAGCGGTTTTGTTTTATTTCCTCAAATTCGTGTGTGGGCGACTATTAATGTGTAATAATGGTGGATTATTAACCATTGAGTGTTCGTGAACGTCCATGGGGCAAGTGAAGCAAAACAGTGCATCGTGATTCTTCTGGTTGTCTCAAGTTGTCCATAGGAGGTCTCAGTAAAGCACCACAACTTTACTGAGACTCAAAGGGTGGGAAAGGGTATCATCTATCATCCTTCATTATATCATTACTTGATCTCATTTTGTAACTCGTATCACTTATACAGGGTGGAAACGATAAGTGATCTCACTCGATTATTTCTAAACTATACCAGATATCGAAAAACTAGTTACTGATCCTGAAAGTGCTTCACGAGCTCTTTTAAATGGTACCAATAACAGGTTACAGAATAAACGGAATCTATCCGAAAATCCAATGTTTCCAGCTTCCATACTAAATGTATGCCAACCACTCAATATTAGAAGTGTATTTTTTTTAAACTTAAAATAAACTCGTAAAATGCATTCTCATTTAAAATAATTTAAGGAAAACATTAGTTTTAGGCTTTATTTGCTATAAAATTTGCTATAATATTATCAAGAGATGAGTGCCATATCTGTGATAGTACTAAATGTATGGAAGATGGAAACATTGATTTTTTAGATAGATCCAGTTTATTCTGGAACTTAATATTAATACTATTGGATAGAGCTTGTGAAGCACTTTTAGGATCAGTAACCAGTTTTACGATATCTTTTGTAGTTTTTAATATTATGAGGCTGTACCAAATGTATGGAAGCCGGAAACATTGAATTTTCGGATAGATCCAGTTTATTCTTTAACCTATTATTGGTACCGTTTGATAGAGCTCATGAAGCACTTTCAGGATCAGTAACTAGTTTTTTGATATCTTGTATAGTTTAGAAATAATCGAGTGAGATCACTTATCGTTTCCACCCTGTATACTGGAAAATGGCACAAATCAAGTCGACCTCGACGTGTATTGCCAACATCATCAAAAAAGAAGAAGAACATTTGGTCATAGTTATGCTTAATTAAATAATATTATGTAAGTTGACACTGACAGAGACTAGCAAAGCAAAAATAATGGCGGCAATGGTCAAATACAAAGCGCGTTCCATTTTGCGCCCGCGCGCTTATAGCTTTAGCTAGAAGATACATGGTACTTTAGTTCAATACCATAGCCATAGACTATACTCTACTCATTCACATTGCATTACAATAATTGTTTTTATTGATATGACTAAAGAAGCATGTTCTTGTATGAGTTATTAAATTATTTAAAATCGTAGAAGAAAAACCGAAAAAACCGAAAAACCCGGTTTTATAACTGACAAAAACCGAGTTCCAAATTGTGTCGGTTATCCGGTTTTTCGGTTATCCGGTTAACCGGTTTGCATGCCCTAGTAGACAGTAATGTGGGGCAGCTAGTACACTTCCTAGGGCTCCGCGAGACGCCGCTGGAGCGCCACCTGTACGCGGCGCCGTACAACCCGCCGCGACCGCACGCGCCCACGCTGCTGACCACTGTCGGCCACTCGTGCGCGGTGGACATTGACGAGGTGAGACCTTGTTGTGTAGACAGTAATGTGGGGCAGCTAGTACACTTCCTAGGGCTCCGCGAGACGCCGCTGGAGCGCCACCTGTACGCGGCGCCGTACAACCCGCCGCGACCGCACGCGCCCACGCTGCTGACCACTGTCGGCCACTCGTGCGCGGTGGACATTGACGAGGTGAGACCTTGTTGTGTAGACAGTAATGTGGGGCAGCTAGTACACTTCCTAGGGCTCCGCGAGACGCCGCTGGAGCGCCACCTGTACGCGGCGCCGTACAACCCGCCGCGACCGCACGCGCCCACGCTGCTGACCACTGTCGGCCACTCGTGCGCGGTGGATATTGACGAGGTGAGGCCTTGTCCTACTAGGTGGACCGACGATCTGGTAACGGCCGCGGGAAGATCCTGGATCCTGGATGGATAGATAGTAAGGTCTAGTTTAGCGTGTACTTTTTAGGGCTCCGCGAGACACCTAAAGAGCGCCATCTATACGTGGCATCTTACACTCGTGCGCAGTGGATATTTATGAGGTAAGGTCACTTTCAGAGCTCGACGGATTAGGCCCGGTTTCCGCTAAGGCGGAGCGGAGCGTAGAAGAGAGGAGATGTGTCGGGCGGACGAAGTTTTCTATAGAATTTGACAGCAGCATTGGTGCGGCGCGGAGTGGTTTTGTGCGGAGCGGAGAAGAGATGTGTAAATAATGAAATCTGCTTGATTATCCAAAACACACTGCTGACCACTATCACTGAAAGCCTTAGAGTGAGACACCTATTATAGAGAGAGAGAGAGCCATCTTTACACTCGTGCGCGGTGGACATTGACGAGGTGAGACCTTGTTGTGTAGACAGTAATGTGGGGCAGCTAGTACACTTCCTAGGGCTCCGCGAGACGCCGCTGGAGCGCCACCTGTACGCGGCGCCGTACAACCCGCCGCGACCGCACGCGCCCACGCTGCTGACCACTGTCGGCCACTCGTGCGCGGTGGACATTGACGAGGTGAGACCTTGTTGTGTAGACAGTAATGTGGGGCAGCTAGTACACTTCCTAGGGCTCCGCGAGACGCCGCTGGAGCGCCACCTGTACGCGGCGCCGTACAACCCGCCGCGACCGCACGCGCCCACGCTGCTGACCACTGTCGGCCACTCGTGCGCGGTGGACATTGACGAGGTGAGACCTTGTCCTACTAGGTGGACCGACGATCTGGTAACGGTCGCGGGAAGATCCTGGATCCTGGATGGATAGATAGTAAGGTCTAGTTTAGCGTGTACTTTGTAGGGCTCCGCGAGACACCTATAGAGCGCCATCTGTACGTGAGACACTCGTGCGCGGTGGATATTGACGAGGTGAGGCCTTGTTGTGTGGGTAGTAAGGTCTTTTATAGCGTGTACTTCTTAGGGAAGCCCTAGGAGAGAGATACCTATAGATAGAGCGCCATCTGTACGTGAGTCTCTCGTGCGCAGTGGATATTGACGAGGTAAGGTCACTTTCAGAGCTCGACGGATTAGGCCCGGTTTCCGCCAAGGCGGAGCGGAGCGGAGAAAAGAGGAGATATGTCGGGCGGACGAAGTTTTCTATAGAATTAGACAGCAGCATTGGTGCGGCGCGGAGTGGTTTTGTGCGGAGCGGAGAAGAGATATGTAAATAATAAAATCTGCTTGGTTATCCAAAACACACTGCTGACCACTGTCACTGAAAGCCTTAGGAGTGAGACACCTATTATAGAGAGAGAGCCATCTTTACACTCGTGCGCGGTGGATATTGACGAGGTGAGACCTTGTTGTGTAGACAGTAATGTGGGGCAGCTAGTACACTTCCTAGGGCTCCGCGAGACGCCGCTGGAGCGCCACCTGTACGCGGCGCCGTACAACCCGCCGCGACCGCACGCGCCCACGCTGCTGACCACTGTCGGCCACTCGTGCGCGGTGGATATTGACGAGGTGAGACCTTGTCCTACTAGGTGGACCGACGATCTGGTAACGGTCGCGGGAAGATCCTGGATCCTGGATGGATAGATAGTAAGGTCTAGTTTAGCGTGAACTTCTTAGGGCTCCGCGAGACACCTATAGAGCGCCATCTGTACGTGAGACACTCGTGCGCAGTGGATATTGACGAGGTGAGACCTTGTCCTACTAGGTGGACCGACGATCTGGTAACGGTCGCGGGAAGATCCTGGATCCTGGATGGATAGATAGTAAGGTCTAGTTTAGCGTGCACTTTGTAGGGCTCCGTGAGACACCTAAAGAGCGCCATCTATACGTGGCATCTTACACTCGTGCGCAGTGGATATTGACGAGGTGAGGACACTTTCAGAGCTCGACGGATTAGGCCCGGTTTCCGCCAAGGCGGAGCGGAGCGGAGAAGAGAGGAGATGTGTCGGGCGGACAAAGTTTTCTATAGAATTTGACAGCAGCATTGGTGCGGCGCGGAGTGGTTTTGTGCGGAGCGGAGAAGAGATATGTAAATAATAAAATCTGCTTGGTTATCCAAAACACACTGCTGACCACTGTCACTGAAAGCCTTAGAGTGAGACACCTATTATAGAGAGAGAGAGCCATCTTTACACTCGTGCGCGGTGGATATTGACGAGGTGAGACCTTGTTGTGTAGACAGTAATGTGGGGCAGCTAGTACACTTCCTAGGGCTCCGCGAGACGCCGCTGGAGCGCCACCTGTACGCGGCGCCGTACAACCCGCCGCGACCGCACGCGCCCACGCTGCTGACCACTGTCGGCCACTCGTGCGCGGTGGACATTGACGAGGTGAGGCCTTGTCCTACTAGGTGGACCGACGATCTAGTAACGGTCGCGGGAAGATCCTGGATGGATAGATAGTAAGGTCTAGTTTAGCGTGCACTTTGTAGGGCTCCGTGAGACACCTATAGAGCGCCATCTTTACGTGAGTCACTCGTGCGCAGTGGATATTGACGAGGTGAGACCTTGTTGTGTGGGTAGTAAGGTCTATTTTAGCGTGTACTTCTTAGGAGAGCCTTAGGAGTGAGTCACATATAGAGCGCCATCTTTACACTGGTGCACGGTGGATATTGACGAGGTGAGACCTTGTTGTGTGGGTAGTAAGGTCTATTACGTGTACTTTGTAGGGCTCCATGAGACACCTAAAGAGCGCCATCTATACGTGGCATCTGATACTCGTGTGCGGTGGATATTGACGAGGTGAGACCTTGTTGTGTAGGAAGTAAGGTCTATTTAGCGCGTACTTTGTAGGGCTTCGCTAGACGCCACTAGAGCGCCATCTGTTAGGAGAGCCTTAGGAGTGAGACACCTATAGAGCGCCATATAGAGAGAGAGCCATCTTTGCACTCGTGCGTAGTGGATATTTATGAGGTAAGGTCACTTTCAGAGCTCGACGGATTAGGCCCGGTTTCCGCCAAGGCGGAGCGGAGCGGAGAAGAGAGGAGATGTGTCGGGCGGACGAAGTTTTCTATAGAATTTGACAGCAGCCTTGGTACGGCGCGGAGTGGTTTTGTGCGGAGCGGAGAAGAGATGTGTAAATAATGAAATCTGCTTGGTTATCCAAAACACTTCTCTACTTCGCTTTGGTGGAAAGTGGGGCTTAATGCCGATGCGGCAACAAGTTTCTAGAGTGGAGGCCACGTACCGTAATCAGCGTGGGACGTCCACCCACAAGGTGGACCGACGACCTCATAATGGTAGAAGAAAGACGCTGGATGCAGGCCCCTACCAACCGGTCATTGTGGAAATCATTGGGGGAGGTCTATGTTCGACAGTGGATGTCCTATGATTCATTCGTATCATTAGGAGAGTCTTATTTTAAAAAGTTTCTAACTATTTCAATTTCATCCTGTATAATCTTGTCACATAACCGCTATATTATTGCTCCCAGGACTGCACAACGGCGGTGGTGACCAGTTCATCCATCAGCAGCGTGCCAAGAACACGGGTGTACCGCCTCGCGCACTCGCCGCCGAGACTGCACGCGCAAGGCACGCTGTTGGAGCGCGCAGGTTAGTGTTGTACAACTATCGATAGTTGACTGTCGATAGGTCACTATAAAACACACACAATATTTGACACATTTGATTTGTCATACATAGAGCGCTTTCACATTTAGGCGATTTTTCCGCCGCCCATAGACACCCGCTGGCATGGGGCCGTATCTTTTGCATACTATATCTTTCTTTTTCTTTTCTCGTCCTGTGTGGTATACAATGAAGTGAGTTCTATCTTAGCACCACGATATTAAAATAGATCTATTCTGAAAGAGGTCTTGCTGGAATGAGCCTTGTAGTTTCACACACTTTTATAAAGTTGTTTACACTTTGACTTCTCGTCGCACACTGACGAACGTTCGTACTACCTGGCCCTTTTATCATGTTGATTAGAATGGGGCGAGTGAAGTGGGTGTGTTAGTCAGTATGCACATATTTGATTTACTTCAATTTGGTTATTTTTACCGTTAGATAATTACTGGCAACTAGTGGTGACTGAGTTTGTTCCGGTGTTTCTTCTCAGCACTTGCCATATGTTTGTCTCGAAGCGCTGGTAGGGCCCAAAAGATAAGGAGACATGTAAAGTGCCCCATAAGGGCTACCTTTTTTATTTACTATATTTTGACGTTCATAAATGCCACCAGTGGTCTAAATTGGATAAAATATTTTTGATTTTGAGTATAATTACGTATAATTAAAAAAAAAATTAGGGAAAAAATATTAAGAAATGGTAATAATTTAAATAAATTCATGCGAATTAATCATACATTTACTGATTTTCTAACAATTCTCACAGAATCGCCAGAGACGCGGAGTTTCAACGGCTCCTGGGACAGCCGGTCCGGCGACGGAGACGATACCGATTGCAGCGACACCGGCATGCTTATACGAGGTGAGTGCGGATCATCAGGTCATTCAGCCTCCTTGCTCAATACCCGGAAGATGAAGCTGGGTGAAATGGTTCCGAGGTGATATGAGAACACTAAATATTCCATTTTGTTTACCCAGGTGATATATCACACAGGTGAGCAAAGTGGAATAATCCATAACTGTGTAATTAAAATAAATAAATAATAAGGGCGTCCTCGGAAAACCAGCTTCTGCGCATGCTCGCACGGCCCTTTCTAAACCAAAGGCGCGTGATTTTTTTTGTCAGTCACAGAAATACCCGTCACATTTAACCCGTGTGTGTCTTTCTTCCGAAAACAGGCATAAAAACTATTATATTTCTTTTAGTTTCAATCTATCTCCTATAACACATCTAATTCGCTACTGTTGTTTAAGCGTGAATGAGTAAATACATCCATTAATACCAGTTAATCCTTAAAAACTTAAACAAATACCAGCATATTGTTTTGTTTTTAGAATTATTGTTGTTATATACCTGTATCTACCCGTGCGAAGCCGGGGCAGGCTGCAAGTATTTATTATAAAAGATTAGCGTGGGGCGTCCATGCTTCACAAGATTATTATTTATCTATTCGAACTGTTTACTCAGTCAGTCTGTTTTCTAAATAAATACATCTTAATTCCAGAAAACTCGCTATCCGTCCACGACATACCGCCCGCGCAGATATTCACGACGCGGCTGTCGTGCGGCGCGCCCGCCTACTGCTCGCTGTGGCGCTGCGCCCGCCCGGGGCGGAGCCCTACCGTCTTACACGTGTACGGCGGGCCCGAGGTGCAGACCGTCACCAACAGCTACAAGGTGAGCGAGAGAGAGACTTGTGATATAAGTCGCTATGACGTCACACGCGGCTGTCGTGCGGCGCGCCCGCCTACTGCTCGCTGTGGCGCTGCGCCCGCCCGGGGCGGAGCCCTACCGTGCTGCACGTGTACGGCGGGCCCGAGGTGCAGACCGTCACCAACAGCTACAAGGTGAGCGAGAGAGAGACTTGTGATATAAGTCGCTATGACGTCACACGCGGCTGTCGTGCGGCGCGCCCGCCTACTGCTCGCTGTGGCGCTGCGCCCGCCCGGGGCGGAGCCCTACCGTGCTGCACGTGTACGGCGGGCCCGAGGTGCAGACCGTCACCAACAGCTACAAGGTGAGCGAGAGAGAGACTTGTGATATAAGTCGCTATGACGTCACACGCGGCTGTCGTGCGGCGCGCCCGCCTACTGCTCGCTGTGGCGCTGCGCCCGCCCGGGGCGGAGCCCTACCGTGCTGCACGTGTACGGCGGGCCCGAGGTGCAGACCGTCACCAACAGCTACAAGGTGAGCGAGAGAGAGACTTGTGATATAAGTCGCTATGACGTCACACGCGTCTCTCGTGCGGCGCGCCCGCCTACTGCTCGCTGTGGCGCTGCGCCCGCCCGGGGCGGAGCCCTACCGTGCTGCACGTGTACGGCGGGCCCGAGGTGCAGACCGTCACCAACAGCTACAAGGTGAGCGAGAGAGAGACTTGTGATATAAGTCGCTATGACGTCACACGCGTCTCTCGTGCGGCGCGCCCGCCTACTGCTCGCTGTGGCGCTGCGCCCGCCCGGGGCGGAGCCCTACCGTGCTGCACGTGTACGGCGGGCCCGAGGTGCAGACCGTCACCAACAGCTACAAGGTGAGCGAGAGAGAGAGAGACTTGTGAAAATAGGCCTTCCAAAACCAATCATCTGCTAGCTGAACGTTTACCATATAGGGTACTCTTAATGTGGTATGATAGCCACTAGGTGTGGCTACTGATAGTAGCTAGATGCGGCCACTGATAGTGGCTAGATGCGGCCACTGATAGTGGCTAGATGCGGCCACTGAAAGTAGCTAAATGCGGCCAGTGATAGTAGCTAAATGCGGCCACTAGTAGCTTGACGTAGCCACTAATGGCTCGCCAACATGGCCACTAGTGTCTCCATATGACTTCTCCTTAAAGCTACGAGAGCAGACCTAGATTATTTCATCCACTGGTGGCTTGACTTGGCCACTACGAGCCACTAGTAGCTATATGTGACCACTGATAGTAGCTAGGGGTTCTAAGCTAGTTATGGATAATGATATAAGTCGCTAGTGTACGGTGGGCCCGAGGTGCAGACTGTCACCAACAGCTATAAGGTGAGCGAGAGAGACCGCTAACTAATGTGGTACATTAGCCACTAAATGTGGCCACTAGTGGATAGATATGCCCTTGCCCCCTGTGCCAACGATAGGGGAGCGTATGAATGAGACTATACATGAGTTTCTTTGCGAGATCGAATCAGAAATGAGGAAATCCGTAAACGAACTAAAGTCGCTGACATCGCCCGACGGATTAGCAAGTTGAAGTGGCAATGGGCAGGGCACATAGTACGCAGAACTGACGGCCGATGGGGCAGCAAGGTTCTGGAGTGGAAGCCGCGTACCAGAAAACGCAGCGTGGGACGTCCACCTACAAGGTGGACCGACGACATCGTAAAGGTAGCAGGGAAGCGCTGGATGCAGGCCGCTACCAATCGATCAACGTGGATAGCATTAGGGGAGGCCTATGTTCAGCAGTGGACGTCCTATGGCTGAAATGATGATGATGATACATGAGTAATTGAGTACTTATATTAAAGAGATGAAAGATAAATATCGTAACAGCAATCTTATCACTGCGTGGTAAATCTGCTGACACACACGTACTGAACGTGATCAAGATAATTGAAGTATGCAGAGATAATGTTTAAATTATGTGCATACCGGCACGCCAACTGACTTTCTTTTATAATGTCCTTAATTTTATTGTAAATTGAAAAATATGAGAATAAAAACTCAAATAACCATTTAGGAATGATCAGTACATTTTTAAGTCTTAGTCTTTAAATTGAAATCTTAAAGAAAGGTTTATTTTTTTATTTGTGAAAATGCTCTCCATTCTTAGTGGGAATGTTGTTGGCAACACTTCTAAAATGTCAAAATTCCGTGGATTTAAAAATCAGACTTCAGATACTTTCAATGTGGTTCGATTGAGAGACTTATGATCAAGTTGATGAAAATCTACTGATAATGAGGTGTGATAGTCACTAGTAGTGGCTACCTGAAAACCACGAGTAGGTTGAAATGGCCACTAGCAGCTCGATTATGGCCACTGACAACAACTACCTGATAGCCACTGGCCTGTCTATATGGTCACTATTTATAATGCGAACAGTTAGGGACTGGAATTCGCTGCCTGCTGCTGTATTTCCTTCCTGAACACTATAATCCGGGCCTTTTCAAGGCGAGAGTGAATAGGCACTTACAGGGCAGATAATATGTACCATCCTAGACTGCATCTCACTTAACACCAGGTGCGATTGCGGTCAAATACCTGCCTTGTCTTGCATAAAAACAAATTGTAACAAGTCAAATGGAGGCTAACGCTCGTATTCACAAACATTACCATGCTGTCTCACAGTGCGCGTGGACGCACATGATGACACACGAACTCATCACAGAGCTCTATTCAACGCTGTGCCAGGCCTGTTCATCTCCGCGAGTTTACATCGAAAACAAAACACGCACGATGGCCCACCTACAGGATACTATTCGGCAAGGCCTCACATACGAGCGAACATTGACTCACGCACGCGTATTCTTGTGTATGATGGAAGAAAATAAAGAAAATGGTGTACTAAATACTGTGCAGTATTTAACTGCCTAAATAATAATAAAAACACAGAATGTAGGTACTTTTTTAAGTTGCCTCAAGACACTGAGAGGTAAATAAGTAGTTAATATTATTCATGATAATTCATGCTAAATCATGTATTTCCTCCGCCATTTTCCGCAGTTTGGCACCTCACGTCACATCATTTTACCGAAGTCAGCCCTATAGCTTCGGCGCAGTGCCGATCACTGACGTTTGTCAACAAAATGGTGCTTGACTCTTGAGACAAGCTAAATTACACCATATTGTTAATGACATTGAGCATACATTTTTTTAAATACCTTCGCGAAGTAAAACTTCTGTACGTGTTACTTATTATTATTCTGTGGCTGTGCGTTCGATTTGCTGTACACTTACCAATTATTTGTGAATACGAGTGTAAGAAACCCTAAAATCGTCTCTTTATTTCACAGGGCATCCGCCAACTCCGCATGCATATGTTAGCAGCGCGCGGGTTCAACGTAGTTGCGGTCGATTCGAGGGGCTCGAAGCACCGCGGGCGCGCGTGGGAGGCTGCTATCAAGGGCAAGATGGGGCAGGTGGAGCTTGACGACCAGGTGAGTCGGTTGTATGAGGTATGATAGCCACCGTGGCTACTTTATAGCCACTAGAAAGTAGCTACTAGATAGCCACTAGATGTGGTTACTTGATAGCCAATAGAAAGTAGCCATTAAATATTGTGGCTATTTGATAGCCACTAAATGTTACAACGTGGTGGAGGTCAACTCGAGAGGCGCGCGTGGGAGGCCACCATCAAGGGCAAGATAGGGCAGGTGGAGCTTGACGACCAGGTGATCATCATCATCATCACATTTAGTTTCTCCCTACTGTGTTACTATGTATGAAGGGACTCAACTTGGAAATCCTATGTTCTTCTGATTAATTTCGTTGCGGGTCCAATGACAGTTTAACTTTCCCCCGGGACAAACTTGACCTTCATTGCTTGGGTTATTGGCGGTCAAGCTGTAGATCTTGGCTACACAGGAGTTGCAGCGGTGGTTGCATGTCAAGATAAATGCTGAGCGGGAGGGAGCCTATTGGCGCAGTGTTTTAGTCATTGTTTTTTTATTTATTTTGTTATTTTAGATGTGTTGTTGTTGTTATTGTATTATCTACTTGTTCATAAAGTACTTTTTGTCCCAGGTTGAAGTATTGCAATGGCTGGCCAAAGAGACCGGCTGCATCGATATGGAAAGGATCGCGATACACGGCTGGAGTTACGGTGAGACGACACTCTAAAATGTACTTTATTTACACACGCTTAAAAGCGAATATTCTTATCTATTCTGTTTCTATGACTCAATAGGTGTGTCAGGAACTTTTATTTGACACAACAGTTGGGTCACGATGTAACTTGACAAGATAGTTGCGTCATGAAATAATATCATTTCAATCTAGAAATTTTTACTCACAACGAGAAAGCTTATGTGCCTGCCGCGCAACTGATGCAAAGTAATGATGAGAACGAAGGTGGAAGCTACCTTACCTGAAATCCTCAATCACGGAGCAACTTGGCGATATTTTCAATTCATACTTGAATTTATTTCAATTTTTTATTACGCAAAAATCTTAGCAACAGTTCAGATAACGACACATACAGCTAAACATGGTGGTATCTTATGCAGTTATTCAATTCAATTCAATTCAATTTATTCATTTAAAGATAAAATGATCCACATGGTTAGTAAATGGGTGCCTTATACAACTATGTTAGTAATTTATTTATTATAACATACCACTAATTATCCAACCCGTTCAGTAAGAAGTAGCCGAAGGAAATGTCGGATAATAGGAGAGTCGTACCTCTCCGCGACGGTCTTCAGGATACTGTTGGGTTAACAGTTATAACACTGACGATTTTGCAACAGAAATTTAATCTATGTAAAGTGTGCAGCAAAATAAACAAGTTCCCTTCGTTTCCAGGTGGTTATCTCTCGCTCCTCGGCCTAGCAACGCGTCCGAACATATTCAAAGTGTGCGTGGCGGGCGCGCCTGTCACCAGCTGGCGGCTCTACGACACCGCCTACACCGAGCGCTATATGGGCCTGCCGTGCGCGGCGCCGCATGCCTACACGCGGGCCAGCGTGCTGGCTCACGCTCCATTCTTCCCTGACCAGTAATTTCACATTTAAATATTACTATAACTTAAGACGTGAAAGAAAAAAAAATGATATTTTATCGTGACTCAACAGGTGTGCCATCAACGTGACACGACAGTGGTGTCATGATAGATTAGCATCTCTCTAACACTGAGCTAGTTGTGTCATCAATGTGTACCATGACACGACAGTGGTGTCACGAAATATTAGCATCTCTCTAGGCTGTATGATAACCAGCTGGCGGCTCTACGACACCGCCTACACCGAGCGCTATATGGGCCTGCCGTGCGCGGCGCCGCATGCCTACACGCGGGCCAGCGTGCTGGCTCACGCTCCTTTCTTCCCTGACCAGTAAATATTATTATGTATTTAATTTTTAAAAAAGTTTTTCATGACTCAACAGGTGTGTCATCAACGTGACACGACAGTGGTGTCATGATATTTTAGCATCTTCTAGTTCCGAGCTAGGTGTGTCATCAATTAATACCGTCACACGAAAGTTGTGTCACAAAATATTAGCATCTGTCTAGGCTGCATAGTGACTAGATAGCGTTCTACGACACCGCCTACACCGAGCGCTATATGGGCCTGCCGTGCGCGGCGCCGCATGCCTACACGCGGGCCAGCGTGCTGGCTCACGCTCCTTTCTTCCCAGACCAGTAATTTCACATTTAAATATTACTATCATTTAAGACGCGAAAGAAAAAAATGATATTTTATCGTGACTCAACAGGTGGGTCATCAATGTGACACGACGGTGGTGTCATGATATTTTAGCATCTTCTAGTTCAGAGCTAGGTGTGTCATCAATTAGTACCGTCAAACGAAAGCTGTGTCACGAAATATTAGCATAGATATGCTAATATTTCGTAGTAGTTATCATACAGCCTAGAGATCTAGGCTGTATGATAACTAGCTGGCGGCTCTACGACACCGCCTACACCGAGCGGTATATGGGCCTGCCGTGCGCGGCACCGCATGCCTACACACGAGCCAGCGTGCTGGCTCACGCTCCTTTCTTCCCTGACCAGTAAATATTGATATCTAATTTAAAAAGTACATGACTCAACAAGTGTCTCATCAATATGTACCATGACACGACCGTGGTGTCATGGTATAGGTAATAGCATCTGAGCTAGGCGTGTCATCAATTAGTACCGTCACACGAAAGCTGTGTCACGAAACATTATCATCTATCTAGGCTGTATGTTGATTAGCTGGCGGCTCTTCGATATCTAAGCTTATTAATTAGCTTAGGTAATTATGGGCTTACACGCGAGCTAGCGTGCTGGCTCACGTGCCTTTCTTCCCTGACCAGTAATTTCACATTTAAATATTACTATATTTGAGACGCGAAAGAAAAAAAATGATATTTTATCGTGACTCAACAGGTGGGTCATCAACGTGACACGACCGTGGTGTCATGGTATATGCAATAGCATCTCTCTAACACCGAGCTATGTGACACGACAGTGGTGTTATGATATATTGGCATCTCTAGCACCGAGGTGTCTCATCAATTGGAACCGTGCCACGACAGTTGTTTTACGAAATATTAGCATCTCTCTAGGCTGTATGATAACTAGATGGGTCTCTACGACACCGCCTACACCGAGCGCTATATGGGCCTGCCGTGCGCGGCGCCGCACGCCTACACGCGAGCCAGCGTGCTGGCTCACGCTCCATTCTTCCCTGACCAGTAAATATTATTATCTAATTTAAAAAAAGACATGACTCAACAGGTGTGTCATAATATGTACCATGACACGACAGTGGTGTCATGGTATAGGTAATAGCATCTGAGCTAGGTGTGTCATCAATTGGACCGTGGCACGACAGTGGTGTCACGAAATATTAGCATTTCTAGGCTGTAAGATGACTAGCTGGCGGCTCTACGACACCGCCTACACCGAGCGCTATATGGGCCTGCCGTGCGCGGCGCCGCATGCCTATACGCGGGCCAGCGTGCTGGCTCACGCTCCATTCTTCCCTGACCAGTAAATATTATAGTTTTCTTTAAAATAAAAACTTTTCATGACTCAGTAGGTGTGTCATCAATATGTACCATGACACGACAGTGGAGTCATGGTATAGGTAAAAGCATCTCTCTAGCACCGAGCTATGTGACACGCCAGTTGTGTCAGTTCTACGAGCTATGTACCCAGCCCACTGCCACTTGATTCAGCAATTCTGCGAGCTATGTCGGTCACTTTGGTTTTCATGCGGATCTCCTAATTTCTGATTTGATCACATAGCACGCTCCTTCTTATGAGGGCCATAGTAAGCGACCACGTCCCAGCTTGGTGCTATAAATGTTATATTAATTGTAAATCCCACACTTTGTCCGCAGGGAAGGCCGCCTGCTGATCATCCACGGGCTGGCGGACGAGAATGTTCACTTCTGTCACACCGCGGCTCTGCTCGCGGAGCTGGTGCGCCTCGGGAAGCCGCATCGTGTTCAGGTAACTATCAAAGGTCTACCATCATCATTTCAGCCACAGGACGTCCACTGCTGAACATAGGCATCCCTCAGTGATTTACATAATGTCCGGTAGTGGCTTGCACCCAGCTAACTTTATGAGGTTTTCAGTCCTTTTAATGACTGGACGTCTCACGCTGCACTTTCCTGTACGTTGCCTCCAGAACCTTGCTGCCTCATCGGCCGTCAGTTCTGCGTGCTATGTGCCCTGCCTATGGCTACTTCAGCTTGCTAATATGCGATACGAAGTTGTGCAAACAGCTGATTTTCGTTCGTCGTTTCGAAAATATTTAGCGCAATCGGGTTGCTGGTCTTCATGACGGTTGAAGGGCATTTAATCCTGCATCTATACTAATATTATAAAGCTGAAGAGTTTGTTTGTTTGTTTACTTGAACACGCTAATTTACGGAACTACTGGTCCGATTTGAAAAGTTCTTTCAGTGTTAGATAGCCCATTTATCGAGGAAGGCTATAGGCTATACAACATCACGTTACGATCAATAGGAACAGAGCAATAATAAAAAATATTGCGAAAACGGGTTTTCACGCGCACAGCTAAAGCCCGGTCCGTGAGCACGTAGAATTTTGTCCAATGACCCCAAGCTACCCATCCTTATCGCTCGCGCGTAATTATATTGCTGTCGCGACTGTGCGACGGGCGGCCGCAGTGAGTGTGCGAGCGCAACAGCAACATAATTACGCGCGAGAGAAGGATGGGTAGCTTGGGGTCATTGGACAAAATTCTACGTGGTCGCAGACCAGACTATAGTTGAATTCATAATCTTCGGCTTGACACTATTTAATGGGAGCCTGTATGTGAATCGAACCCGTAACCTCTTTCAGATCTACCCGGGCGAGCGGCACTCGCTGCGCGCCGTGCACGCCGCCAAGCACTACGAGGCGGCGCTGCTGCACTTCCTGCACGAGCACTTGTGAACAATACACCAAGCAAGCTACATTTGAAGTTTCATTTACCTACCTTCACTATTGTAGCCAAAAAAGACCAAAATCAAAAAGGAGAGGAATGGGGAAACGGAACATGGCCTCGATATGGCACATGGACACATCTATGGCATTAAGGCGCGCGCGCACGGGTGACTTTTGTCACCGTCACCATTTCTCTCCATAGATAATATGAAGTACTACGTGGTCTCTCTTTATAAAATGCGCGCATAGCTTTATGTACTGCCTCGCTCGGTCTGCACAATGTACCATCGGAAACAGTGTTAACTATGCATTTCGGTCATGTCGTCTCGTTCTATCACAAAGAAATGGATTGTTAACAGTGTGGCCGTGTGTACAAACGATGCTTGCTTAAGTGAAGCAGCAAGTCGAATGCACAGCGTTGAATAGAACTCTGTGATTGGTTCGTGTGTCACCCTGTGCGTCCTTGCGCACTGTGAGACCTCATAGTAATTGTGAATATGGACGTTAGTGTAGTGGATGTAGGTAGTAACACAATGCCATTATCAGCGAGCAGGGATTTCTGTCTTGCCAACTGCCAGAACAAATTCCCAAGAGCGTCACAATAATAAAAAATGGGGAGACCTACTCCACTCTATTTTGAAGTCTGCAGAAAATCTATACTACAACCCGATCAAGTTACCTGCGCACGGCAGCAGTGACATCACATTAACGCTTTGGTACGGGACGGGGCGAACGCGGGGATATTTTGTGCGAGGGAGTCGCATTCCAGCGAGTTGCGCAGTTAGCTCGATCGGGTTGTAAGTCTTATTCAACGAACATTTAGTACCAGGTTTAAGGACAAATAAATTAACACCATATCTGTGTTGTTAATGAATTAATCTTTATTTGTAAATAACCAAAAATCTACATTGCTTTCTAAATACCACAGATTATACTTACAATAATATACAGTTCACTTAACAATTAATTAAACAGCCTATTTTGTACCAGACTAAATTGAAACGGGGAATAATCTACTACAATGGTAGTTTTTTGAACTGAAATGGTAGTTTTTGAACGAAAATGGTAGTTTTTTGAACGAAAATGGTAGTTTTTTGAACAAAAATGGTAGTTTTTTTAACTGAAATTTGTGAATAGTGGAGGTTTGGTGGCACGTTTGGACGTGTTTAAAGGACCTTTTGCAGGTACTCGTCGAAGAGGTACAGAGACAGGGACAGGTCCTGTCCGTTGGTGATGAACTTCTTGAGGTCGGTGGTGTGGCCGGCTAATTCGCGGATCGTCTTGGCTTGGTCCTCTACAAACTTCTCCTCCATGTATTGGGCGATCTGTGGGAAGAATAGAGTTAGTAGTTTTACCAAGATTTTTTTAAATATATTTTTTAAACATACTGTGCTTAGTGCGAGTTTACACTAAAGATAGCTAGCTATTTAGCGACTGCCTAAAAAGAGATATGAAATGTACGACAGAATTGTAGAAGATACTTTCAATAACTAAAATCTTCATAGATTTTTTGACACACTCGTTAACGACGACGTCCAATGTAAACTCGCACTAAGCACACAGATCTCTTATTTTAGTTATTCGTGCCTATTTTTTATGTATTAAGAGTTTAATAACATGAGTTTTGCGAAGGTCTTGAATGGTTCTAAAAACTTCTTATTATTTTTATGGCCATGGGATATTACGGCCCACAGAATGACCTAAATCTACTTCAGACTTTCGGTTATTGTGACATTCGACATGATGACAGTTAAACTTTCCCCCGGGACAAACTTGGCCTTCACTAGTTGGGCATGGACCTATAAAAAAAGGCGGACGGAACTCGCGCTACAACAAAACTGTGACGCAAAATTTTGGCGTCTGTCTATTGTGTAAGTGAATTTAGGGATGCATGTTAGCCAAAACATTTTACCCATTTATTTTAAGAAAAACATAGATCGGCAGATGTTACTTGGGAATGTTGACAGAATTTGTAAAGGATGAAAGGTGAATGCGTTGAGGTAGTGGGTTATCGGCGGTCAAGCTGTAGATCCTGGCTACACAGGAGTTGGGAACAAGAGGTGTGAATAGTCCCGTTTGAAAATTCCCTTGGCCTTCGTCCAGTAGTGGACGTTTTGCTGAAACGAAGGAAACTTCTAGAAAGCTCACCTCAGCATCATGCAACTTGGGGCTGTTCCTGGTGGCTTCGCGATGGATGAAGAAGGCCACCTCGGCCAGCTGTTTCTGCGAGTCCAAAGCCTTGGCCAGAGACTCGAGCTCGTGAAGCTCAACGGTGTAGTTCCGCTTGTCCACTTTCTTACTGCGTTGGGCGAAGTCCATTGAGTCGCCTGGGAGTTAAAGCATAGAGTTATAAAAGATATAAGTAGAGGCAATATCGTCTGCAAAATATTTGCTGCATTTTTGAAATAATTAATATTAAAGCACACTGCAGCTGCTGCATTAGTCTGTCGTCTAACTTAACTTAAACCATGCAGCGCTAGATCGCTTAGGTACATGGATGTCCAAGTCACACTAAAGTAAGGTGCAGTTCAGTTGCACAAGAGCGACATAATATTATTTTATTTAATAATAATCTGCCCTCACTGGGAATCGAACCCAGGACCTCTGGGTCTGAAGCAGGTTGTCTTACTAGACCACACAGGCGGCTATAGTAATATCATACATTGATTAATAATACCTAATAAGTTACGAGAAAATAGTGAGTTACTATCCGTTCGCTTTAAGTTTGCCGCTGGCGATAATGACGTCACTCGAAGGAAAACGTCTATAACTATATTTAAAATTATTTTTATTTATGAATATTGATAAAAAAAATGTGTATTTGCGTAAAATAAGACACATAATTGCGTTTATTCGCTAACTATAATTGCGTTTAATCGCGGTTGGGGGAGGGGACGCGCATTCCACGGACCGGCAAACTTAGCGCGGACGGGTAGTTAGTAGTGAACAGTGGTATCGGAGGTAATCGTAATAAAAGACTGCGAAAGAGGGTAGACTGATATTATGTCTGCCCACAACATCTCACCCGCCAGTTCCTCTGTTAAGTACTCCATGATCATGGCGCTTGCAACAGTACCGAAATATCGGAGGCACGTATTAAGGTACATGGTAACAATCCCGTCAATAATATTTATCATTTAATTATACCTTATTTATTTATTACGTACACCAACAAAGTCACATACATGCAGTTCATACATTAAATAAATAAATAAATACCTAATCTAAACGATAGAAAATCACTCACCTCTCATAGTAACATGCTTGATCAGATCAATGGTCTTCTCCCACGCATCGTCCGATAATTTCTTGAACAGCTTGCTGAATCCAGCCCTGTTCGTTTGGTAGTTGTTGAAGAATGCAGCAGAAAGAAGGTATTCATATGACCTTTCTAGGTGCAGGTTGGCGTAGCCTTTTAGTTCTGTAGCTACCACGCCATGGCGGTCGTAGTCGCCGTAGACCGCGTTACATTTCGGCAGGGCTGGAAGAGAGTTACATGGATGATATGATTGTGGAATTTGTGGATGGTGTTAGACATAAAACCCTATGATGGTGAATGTAAAGTACTAAGACACGTGCCAGGACGATTAGGCAATTCTAAAGGAAGGAAACGTTATGTGATCTCACTCGATATTATTTTTTTCGAAAAACTGGAACATTGAATTTTCGGATAGATCCAGTTAATTCTGTAACCTATTATATACTTATACCGTTTGAAAGAGCTCGTGAAGCACTTTCGGGGTCAGTAATCAGTTTTTCGATATCTTGTATAGTTTAAAAATAATCGAGTAAGATCACTTATTGGAATTGGAATTTCGGAAGTTCGATTTTTTTTTCAAGTTAGTTACAATTTTCAAAATATATACAAAGTCATGCACGCACTTTATCTCGAAACTTCAATGGGAAGACTGGTCTCCACGACACAGGGAATCCTAGTGTGGAGTCCAGTGATGCTGTTAGTACATACCTACCTACTGTATAAATTGTAATCCGTTTTTATTCTGAATGTAACAGTAACCAGATCATGTACTGTAATATTTTTGGACTAAATAAATATCATTTTCATTTTCATTTTCATTTTCATTGCTTCTACCCTGTATATTTGTGAAATGGTAACAATCGACTAAAACCACAGAATAATAATCTAAAACTAAGAGTTGAGACTGAACTGTTTCAAGATCCTAACTTTTCTTTCTTTTCAAAAATAAAGGAATGTTATTTTTGAGTAAAATCTATTTCGGAACAATTTCACCCAAGTGAATTGATTCGACTAAGGCAGTCCCCTTTCTTTAGCTTGGAATTAATTCATCTGTTCATCAACGTGAATTAATTCCTAAACGACAGAAAATGAGCCCAGGCGCAGACCACCGATTTTTAGTCGGCCGATATTTGAATGAAGAATCAATCGGTGTAATGTGCGCACTTCCATACATGCCCATACTGATCAACTGCCCGACTAAACTATCGGCCGACGAAAAATCGATGGTCTGCGCCTAGGCTAAAAATTCCACTTTCTTCACCCAGGTGAACAAAGTGGAATAATCCTTAGTAGGCATAATTTTACAATCAACATGTTTATTCTGAATATTGGCCCCTGTACACAAAACAACTGTATGAAATGTCATGCGCATATAAACGAGTGTTTGTGAAATATAATACGATATTTGTCACTAAAACAGTTGTTCATTTATCATTTTGCGAATGTTCTGGGAATATGACTAAAGATATACAAGACTAGCGGCCGCCCGCGATTTCGTACGCGTGGATCCCGTTTTACTTTTACCCCCTTAGGAGCTGAATTTTGCAAAATCCCGTCTTAGTGAGCAGCGTTCTAAAAGGAACCCCCATGCAAAATTTGAGACTCCGAGCACTTGTGGTTTCTGAGATTTCGTGATGAGTGAATGAGTCAGTGACCTTTCGCTTTTATTGATAAAGATAATATTTGGGTTCCTAAAGTGACCTCAATAGAACTGTTTGTAGTTTATATGTCTATTGTAAACGGACGGGTTAACAGGTCAAGATAATTTTAATTAACTGCATATCACTGAAAGTATGAGTACCTACAGTCACAACTCACAACAGAATCTATATCTGTCTGTGTCGCTTTCACGCTTAAACCAAACCGATTTTGATGAAATTTGGCATAGAGATAGTTTGAGTCCCGGGACAGAACTTTTGTCTTTTAACTTTTGGAAACAGGGACGCGTGCGATAACGTTTTTCTGTCACAGACAAAATTCCACGCGGGCGAAACCGCGTGCGAAAAGCTAGTAGTATAAATGCGAAATACCATTCATTGATAAGTCACGAAAACTCAGAAACTATAACACATACAAAATTAAAATGTTATAAGGTGTAAACATCCGCTAAGAACGGATTTTACGAAACTCCACCCCAGGGGGTAAAACGGGGACCACGCATACTTGACACATAATTGTACAAAAAAAGAACGTAATCAGTGTGTATTTAATTTTCAGGCAATCTGATGACACGCTACTTATTACGCTTACTTAAGTAAGTAAGCCTATGTTGTAAAAGGCTTATCAAACAGAAATCAGTAAAGTAATAATTGTTTATCAGGGATTAGGAGAAAACCAAAAGAATTACACTATCAATAATGATTTTGTTATATGATAGCGTGGTAAAATAATTGATTACCACAATATGTAAAGATAAAAATATTGTTGCCGGTTAATAAAAAAATACATGAAATGTCATTAGTCTTTCTTTTGTTTATTACATGCATTATGTGAAAGATAGGGATGTCAAAGTCCATGCAACATTGTCTATCTGCCGTATAAATAGGCATCTGCTAAGGAAGTTCTATAATTTTGCAATAAACCTTTTTAGATGAAAAGGGTCCCCATGATACAAATTACTTTTTTGGGCCTCCAACAAATTGTGATATTGGTAGGGCTCGCCAAAGGCACGCTACGCCACTGCTTGTACATATATCACACTTATTTGTGTATTCTGTGGTATGTACCTATTATGTACTTATGTACTCTTTACAGTAGATAGATAATAATATTCCAGAAGCCTCAATCTACGCAAAGTTGAAATAGTTGAGCTTCGTTCTTCAATACGCACCCAGAACAAAAAAATAAGGGAAAGTCGCCTCTAAATTGACTGTTTATACAACAACAAGCCAAAATAGCTTGAAGACGATTGGTAAACATATTGCGCATGCATAATACATAATGTACTACATGCAGTTAGACACATATAGTAGGTACATAATATACTCACAATCGTTTCCAACTGTGGATATTGATAAGATACTTGAGACAATGTTGCTTAGATAAATATTATTATGCATGTTCGTGTTTAGATAAAGCTACTAGATTAGTGTGTTTGTAGGTTTGGAACACAAAAATGAATAATAGAGCAAATATTTAAATTGGTTTATTGAAACCATTAAATAGTAGGTACTTAGAATAGGGTAAACGTTCAGTCTTTGGACACTACCAGTTATTAGACAAACACCCCTTGAACGTCCTTAAAATGAATATTTAAAATGAACATTTCAACTTAACGCCCTTTTATTATGTTTTTTATACAAAACCACCTCGGTTTAAGATGTACTTTTTCATGTCGTTTGTAACACTATTGATTGAACAATAATTGAAGCACGGATTTGGATTGAATATAGCAAATTGAAGGTCACAGCAAACTTATCAACTCTGAAAGGGATCAACACTGTAGGTATCGACTTTCGCGCGCTTTCCATCGGCCTTTCACGCGCTGTCTACCGCGAGATGAGGCGTTTACGTTTCGGAGCGGATCAGTGTGCGTTGCATTATGGAGTTTCATACACAAAAAATACTGACCGCCTCGAGTTGATACGGTTACGATCCCTTTAGAGTGTGATACGTCTTAAATGCTCACCAAGAGTGTTGGAGGCCTGCCCGCAGTCCAGTGACACGTCCTGGTAGCACGAGTCGGCGGCTAGGGCTCCGGTGGCGGCCAGGAGGCACAGGAGGGCTGATGCGATGACCTTCATTGTTCTGTGGATAAATAGTAATAAAATTTGAAAAGTTGTATTTTGTCAGTTTTGCAGTTGGGCTATTCGTTTAGTTGTTGCGGAGATGAAGATGATACGAATGGTTCGACGAGGGTTTGTTGTGATTCTGAATTGATTTTTTTGCCTTGCTCATCTTCTATTACTTGGTGACAAACAAAGGTTTAATAACCTTCATTTGTCATCCGCTTTGCAATGCAGGGAAGTCGAACCTTAATTTCGAACTCCTCCTATGTTCTTCTGATTAATTTCGTTGCGAGTCCAATGACAGTTTAACTTTCCCCCGGGACAAACTTGACCTTCATTGGTTGGGTTTTTATGGCGGTCAAGCTGTAGATCCTGGCTACACAGGAGGGAACGCAGCGGTGGGAACGAGAGGTGGGAATAGTTGCTCATCTTCTAAGTATGTATTTTCATAAAATTAATTCATAAGTAGAAGATAAGCTCGCTCAAGCTGGTAATATCAATTCAGAAAGGCTGTCAGCCTCCATAGACAAAGTGAAATAAGATCATACCCACGCGTGGTTTTTTAATCGCGACATCGCTAACTCATTCATTGAAATTCAATTTCGCAATTGCTTCCTTACGTAGCGAAATAAGTTGCAAACAAAAAAACCCGGGCCTAAGCTTATTCGCTATTCAAACTGCCACTTAATACGAATGCTACTTTGTCTAGGGCACTGTCTCGTAGAGCCCTAAGCCTAGACGCAGACCACTGACTTTTAGTTGGCCGATAGTTAGATCGGGCTGTTAATCAGTATGGAGATGTATGAAAGTGCGCACATTACACTGATTTGGTATCGGCCGATTCTTTATATAATTTAGAATCGGGCCCAACTATCGGCCGACTAAAATTCGGTGGTCTGCGCCTAGGCTAAGTGGGCGCATGAGACCGCTTCAACAAATTGATTTCTATTGTATCTCAATTCGCTGAGGTTATGTAACACCGTGCATCGAACCCGCGACAAGGCTGTTCATCTCTTGAACCCGACCTAATAGGACAACAAAAGATATACGACGCTATTCAAGTAAATATTAGGTAAGACCACCAACTTGCGTTTACCAGATACCAAAACAACACAAAAAAACAACGCTTTTTTTATTCATCACCTATCGCCATAAAAATTGCAAAACAAATTGTTCAATGTTGTTGTTTTTTCAAAATCTCATCATTTTTTCTTAGTGCAATGATAGTCAAATTATAAGATACGTAATTTCGTTCCGAAGTTATAAGCATCGGTGGTTCAGTGGTAGAATGCTCGCCTGCCACGCGGGCGGCCCGGGTTCGATTCCCGGCCGATGCATCTTTTTTCTTTTATTATTTAGTAATTTAGTAAAAACAGACTTGAATCTTGTAATAATGTATTTTTTTGCTTTCTTTATGAAAATAAAGGTGAAACTAATTTGAAACTGAATAATAAATAGTTTTTCTATTGATTGCAATAATCTAGGTATAATGTGAGCTACTGGGAAATACAGTTTTTAATTTATTAGGTAGGTACATTATCTTCAACAAATAAACAATAAATAAGTGCCATTAGAAGCAATTTATCAAATAACTAATTAATTGGTGAAATTCTTGAAAAGAAATAGATCTTTAGGGTAACAAATTACATTCCATGATCTACTTTTCCTACTGTCATAATAATTATTGTTTTTGTGTTACTAATTTAAAAAAAACATCAAGCAAGCACACTGAAAAACAAATGACACTGGTAGGGTAATGCACCTAATTTTGGTAATTTATAAAATGTAATATTAAAGGAAAAACTTTCAAACTTTATGTTAAATATTGTAAAATTAAAATTATATTAAATAAATAGCAAAAAAAAAGCAATGCTGTTTGCTTTATTAAAATGATAACAAAATACAAACAATTTTATTGTGGTAGTTTTTATGAAAAAAAAAATGTTAGAATGTTTTTCCTTAAAAGCTTGGGGTACATTGACAACCTTAAAAAAAAGAACACAAGTTGCTTGCACAGGAAAAAGCAGTATATAATAGTAGTCTTTGGGAAAAAGCGAGTAAGTAAAGAAAAAGGCAATGGGGTAGATGAAAAAAAAATAGAGAATTAAAGCAGTCTAAAAGACAAAGACTTACCAAACTGCGGAGTAAATGGTGAAAATAGAAATATCAACGCGAGATCCGTCAGATCAGAAGTGCAACCTTTACACACACTGGCGCAGAAGGTGGCTCTCCCGACACAATAACTGCGAAGCAATAAATCTGATAAAGCCCCAGGGTACGGGCAAAACTGTGAGTTAATTGCAATTTATCCGTAGAACACGGCACTCGATTTGTATTGACAGCAAATAATAATTCTATTTTGTCACTCGTGAAGTTTGCTGCGTAACTGGTGTTGCTGTGTTTCAGTTAAAATTACCACAAAGCGCAACGGTACAAGGTATTTATGAACTAGTTTTATCATCAAATTGATGTCGCGACTTGATTGCACGATTTTTATGATGCACAATAAGTTTAAATAAATAAATTATGTTATTTTTCTCGAAAGAACGTACCTCTAATAAGTGTAGATTAGTAATGCTGGTATCACTTGTACCCTGCCCCTCTCAATAACAAATCCCTTTGTCCCCACTTCGGCCACAACTTCGGCCTAGTCTGTGACGTCACCTGATATGTCATACAAAGAAAGGTGGAGGTTTTGTGTTTCGAGAAGTTTCCAAACATTTCATAATTTCTTTGTATTTATGCCCTTTTCAGTAATAGTTTAGTTTGAAATCATACTATATGCCCTTTTACAGGTGATCTATACACAAAAATGATCGTTAGAGCCTAGAATTTAGCAAACTTATGAGGAAAAATTCCATCGTCGGCCTTGAAACACAAAACCTCCGAGGTTTTTAGTTCCAAGACGGTATTTTCCGTCCCGCTCGCTCATGTCATTCGGTAGAAACCTCTTGTCAACACGAGATGGTCGTATCGATGCGTAATATAATTTCGTGTAATCAGAGCCATCGGTGCTTATAGTCAGTCCCCTTTGTTACATTTTGTTGTTATACAAGTCGCCTTCTGCACCAGTGTGTGTAAAGGCCTGACTTTCGCGAGTACTCTGCATCTTTTTGCAAAAACTACGTCGTCAAAGTATCTGTGATTTTAATTTTAGAAATAAAAATGAAGACTATCCTGCTTGCTGTCGCTTCTCTCCTGGCGGTGTGCGCCCCTGCATTGGCTACACAATGTAAGTAATTTTTATTATTTTTTTTGTTTTGGAATCACCCTCTTTGACATTCATCGTTGTGTATAGGGTCTAAAAAAGACAACGGGAATATTTTAAATAGTTTCGAAATTCGAATTGTTTTTAAAGTTTAAAAATTTGAACATTTACGTTTTTCACTACAAGATTTTGTCTTGTTTATCTTCTTAATTAAGAGGTTACCTTCCTCCAATTAGGTATCATAACAACGCACTTCCTTTGTTGCCACTTATGTACCTACCTAGTTAGGTCTTATGATTCAAATAAAATGTGTGAAAATAATATTTCAGTAATTTTTTTTAGTACAATAGAGGTGTTAAACAAAAAATAGTAACCAGGTAGGTAGAAAATGTTTTTTTACTGCATTATCATTGACAAAACAGCATGAAGCTAGCTACAGTCTACAGAATGATGATCTCTGTTTATAAAGTAGCTAGTACAGATACCTACTTATACCAGTTTTGGCTATCTTTATTTTTACACTGTTTTTGGTCACATTAAATTTTTAATTAATGAAGCATTATGAGAAATCACAAAATTACGTATTTTCATAGTGCCTCTTTAAATTAATCTCCAGTGTTGACTATTTATGAATTATTTATTGCGAAGGACAGAAGCAAACCAACAAATTATTTAATTAGATTTAAGAAAAAAAACCCGAAAAACAACAACAAAAAAAATCCACTTGGTCGATAGTGTTGTCTACAATCGAATGTTTATTTTTGTTTGTTCGATTTTATGACTTCGATTCTACCAAAAAAAAGGAGTTGCTCTTTGGTCAATGCCATCTCATATAAAAGCTTTTTATTGCAGATGGCGCTTGTGTTGTTGTTTCCTTTTGTTTTGATATACAAAGTTAACACTGGTCAATAGAACGTCTGAAAAAATATCTTAATTTGCGCATGGGGCATATAATACATTCATTTCAGTTGTTTGTGGACTGCTTACAGTCCCAAAAACGTAAATGTTTGCTTCATTTTAGTGACGCTACACGATGGAGGTATACCTCCATGCGCTACACTAATATTGGTCATAACTGCCAATTTAGTAAAACCACAGTAAAACTCTTAAAAAGTAGTTGTTTTGTACCATAGCAGTATGGGCATGCTGCGATACGTAGGAAGTCGAATCAATAGCACTAAATTGATTGTCTGTTCTATTGACTATGTCTGTTGTTATTCGATTCTTTTAATACCATTAATTAATTCTTGTTGCCTTCGTGAAAAAGTATTTATAAACAATTTAACATTTCACCAATAACTTCAAAGCTTTTTTTATTGTAGTTTTTGTTGAATCAGTTGCATTATCTCAATGTATTCAAGCTAAACAGTAGTTAGGAAGACTTAATACAGACTGATAGAGAAAAACCCTGTTATTGACAGAAAGATAAAAAGATGAGTAATCATGAATGCTTTGTCGCAAAATAAGAAATAAATGATGAAAAGAGTGTTTTAGTTCAGAATTTGTGCATATATTTATTACACACACAAAATTATAGACCTATAATTTACCTAAAACATTTTAATTGCCTTGGTAAAATTTAAAAGGTGTTAAGTTAACAGTGATTCTTGTACCTACAACGTAACTTCGCGGCTTCATAAAATGCCTAGAAACACAAATTATAATAAAGTAGGTATCGACTACCTATTTAGTATTTACTGTAGATAAAATCGATGTGTGTTCAAACATGTAATGTGCGGATTTAACACGTGATTCAGAGATAATTAGCTTACAACTGATAATTACATAGATTAATTGCCACCACACTGATTGCGTTTCAAATAAAATATTTAAATGGACTAGTTCAGTGCTTTAATTTGAATGGTTAGATAATAATTTAGATATCACATTATTGAGATTAGATTACCAACTTAATTATTCTAACTTTGTCCTAACAAATAAACTCACGTCAACTGGATTCCGACCAGAAATTCTACAACACGTCAAAAACCTATTATTTTTAAGTTCTGACATCACGAGCGCTCAATCAAAATCAGTTCGTCCGTTTGTTGTTACAATGTTGATAAATTCATAACACACTCAGTTTGCAAGCAAATCAACAGTTTATTTGCCTCATTCTTCATAACTGCTTACTAATTAATGATTAAACACTACTATTATAGGTAGGTACTACACAAAAATTGTTTCGTTGATTTTCTAAGGCAGGAATAATTTATAACAGAAAAGTATTATTCACTTCCTACATAAGTATTGTTCTGCGACAAAGTATCAACATTGACAATCTATCTATACCAAAAGGTTTCGGGGTCAATAATATCCATTGTCTAAGAAAAACGCGTCATTGTATGACTTGTTGTCTTGTTTCGCGTATTGTGAACTTTTGTGGGTAGAATTATTTTCAGTTATTTATAGCTTCAGAGAACAACTAAATACGTTTCAAGGATCTTAGAAACAAAGCTTATTTCGCTTCTTTTATTGTCTTCATATGAACAAAATACTTTTTTAAAATATCTGATAAGGTAAATCTCAGTTAAGATCAACTTTTTAACACCTTAACCTTCAAAATATGTTTATCGTTGTAGGTAGGCAACTATAAAAAGAGATTAAGAAAACATACAAAAACTGTCTGACTAAATAAGTAAATAGGTACAGACGTAAGATTGTTGTCCTAAGAGTTTCTAATCTAATCGTCTGTCATACATTGTATGAAATTGACGTCTAATATCTTTACATGTTGATGACCCATGCACGATAACTCGTACGTGCAACAAGGCATGTTGATAAGACCACTTCTATGTCCTATCTAGGTGCTCTTAAGAAAGTTTAAGTAAGTATCACCTTCAATGATCTCTTTTAAAATGTTTTATTGATAGATTGTAAAAAAAATCGCGCCATCAATAATTATTATTGTCAATGATTTCAAATATTTTATATTTTTATCATTGATAAGATTCCCGACAGCGATGGTGCAGAAATTGATAGAATGTCATGGAATAATAATATAAAATAAAGCATCGAAATCAAATTGATAGTCATAAACATAAATTAGTGGTGATAGAGGAGCTATAAAGTAAATGACAAAAGTATATTGAGGTATTATTATTGCTTCAAATAAATATAAAATAGGAGTCATAAAATACGAGTACCTATCTATCAGTAGCTTATAAGAGGCAATAAATATAAAATTTCTTTTAAAAATAAAGAGAACCAACAACTTGAAGAACAGTAATTTGATAATATCATCATTATTATCATAGCATAGCAATCGGATGGAAGCCTGAATCCTATGGACTTAATAATAACTTACTGAATTTGGCAACAAATTGAACTTTCAGTTGAATATTCCCTTTTGATTTAATATAATCTTTAAATTGTAGTTCCAATTCATTGTCAGTATGTAGGTACGCCCTTTCAGGTCACAAAACCACTTCAGGACAAGTTCTGTTGATTAACAATCTCTTTTACAATTTCCAGGCAGCGTCAACCCCGTGACCATCCCGAAGGAATGGATCACGATGCACCGGCCCTGCCGCGACTCCATGCGCCGCCAGATCCAGATGGAGGTGGCTGCGTCCCTGCAGTACCTTGCCATGGGCGCTCACTTCTCTAAGGATACTGTAAGTATTTTAAAATAACTGTTAATTTTATCCCAACTATATAATATTATAAATGCGAAAGTAACTCTGTCTGTCTGTCTGTCTGTCTGTCTGTTACGCTTTCCCGCTTAAACCTCGCAACCGATTTTGATGAAATTTGGCATAGAGATAGTTTGAGTCCCGGGAAAGAACATAGGATAGTTTTTATCCCGGTTTTTGAAACAGGGACGCGCGCGATAAAGTTTTTCTGTGACAGACAAAATTCCACGCGGGCGAAGCCGCGGGCGGAAAGTTTACAATAAACATAATTTTTTTAAAACTAAGGCAAACTTAACTCTGAACAAAATAAGAATATAAACTTATTTTACTCAAAAATAAAAGTGTGTCCGTGAGGCAAAGAGGCGAGAATGCTGGCTGAGTTAGCCTAACGGCGCAAATATGAGTCACTTTCTAATGACTACATATTTGCGCCTTTTGGTGTCGACGAGACCTTCGGACCTTGGGGACCGAATGCTAAATTACTGTTTCGGACCATTTCCCCTAAATTAATTAAAATTTCGAAAAATCTAAATGCTGGCTCTTTCCTTGCACGAAGGCTTAGTATTGCCATTCAGCGAGGAAATAACATGAAAAAATCGAATTGCCTTAGGCCTAAGGGAATCACACCCACGATCGCTTGCCGGGCGACTGCTCTCACCATCTGAGCTACTTATGCCCGTTTTCACCATCAATCCCTAATTTTTAAGTGACCCCTTTGAAAACAAAATTCCTGTTATGTGTTACCATAGGGGTCACTTAAAAATTAGGGATTGATGGTGAAAACGGGCATTAGACATTGGGTGAACCTGACGAAATTTTTAAGTGTACCAAATAAGCTGTTATAAGGGACTCTTAAAGCTAGTAAATTAGAATCTGCTCGGCTTGATTGGTTGTAGCACAAAACAGAATCCTATTTTGTTGTAGTAGGCTGTAGGGTTTGTTCTAAGTCTGCCTACTACAACCATCTTGTGTAGATTAAGTAGTCTGTCGCCATAAGAACAATAAAATCATTGTTCTTTCAACATTCATTTGGAAGTAAAATTAGTTATGCTAGAATCCCCTGTAGCTGTAAATCCAGTTGAAAAACACCATCTCTACGTTTACTTTTTGCTTACTGCCTTCTCAACAGAGCTATAGCAAACATATTTATGATCTACAGGTCAACCGGCCAGGTTTTGCCAAGCTATTCTTCGACGCCGGCTCAGAAGAGCGTGAGCACGCAATGAAGCTCATCGAGTACATGCTGATGCGAGGAGAGCTCACCTCTGACGTCACCTCACTAATCACCATCAGGGTAGTGTATCACGAGTTAACCAATATTGATCACGCCGGGGTGTCGATATTGTTCTCAAAACTTCATCATCAGTTCGTTTAGGAGGACTGGAGGACAACTCTCTCTAATCTACAAGAAGCAAATGGAGAATTTAGCTTCACAGCCTACACTCCCTACAAATCGAATTCGAATAAATAATACTTCCTAATCAATGGAAGGCATTAAAAATTGTATTAATTTTTCGAATAAAAACTGATTGGTAAAAGATGCGGATTTAAAACGACATACGAGATTGATCACTAGATTACAGCTTAGATTTTTACGTGATACATCTTGATAAATGTAATCATATCGAACTGGATAATCGAAACGGACATGTTTGTTTCATTCAAAAGAAGAGAGTCATGGGGTAGATATGCGATTGGTGTCCCAGTTCTAATAAAGGGTTCAATAATGCCATTGTCATGAATAAAACAAAGCTAAAATCATGACATATGTATTGTCTCATATTGCTATATTCGAATTATTTTCCACGGAGAAAATTGAGATTGTGGCATAATTCTTAAAATAAACAGTTTGGCATGCCAAATACCTTACCAACATTGTCGCAATCTATTTTTATGTTGGAAATTGTAACAACAAGATTAATACGTACAAATATAGGATCAAATGCTAAAAGGCTTTCTGTGCCAACTGAGTGCGTTTAAAAAATGTATGAAAATTTAAGTTTTTGAACGTTTCCCGCTAGGGGCGCTGTACAATCGGTCATACATTAAATGTCATTTTTTGACGCGCTCACTAGTGAGGAGCACGTTTGATGAAAACTCACCACACTCAGCCCTCTGAAAGGCACAAAGGGTAGGCATCGCGATCGTCATCATTCCTAAATTCACCCCTAAACTGTTAAAAGTAAGTAAGTGTAACGCGGGCAAAAGCTAGTTCCTAATAATAATGTCTTCTACAGCCTCCCGAACGCAACCAGTGGGCCAACGGCGTGGAAGCTTTGGAACACGCCGTGAAGATGGAGAGTGACGTCACCAAGAGCATCCGCACCGTCATCCACGCCTGCGAGGACGACAGCGAGTTCAACGACTACCACGTAAGTACCAACCATTATGATCCTTTGTATCTAGGTTATTAGTGCTTTGTTTGTATATTTTTATGAACAAAAGAGGAACGGTGAAAATATGTGCAAGATTGTTGTGCCTATTTTTGTGCGGACTTAAAATAACAAAAGACGATTGATTTGCATAAGTAGTTCAGAAACATAAAACATTACTATGAGGTCTCACAATGCGCATGGACGCACAGGGTGACACATGAACCAATCACAGAGCTCTATTCAATGTTTTCGTTCGATTTGCTGCTTCACTTAGCAAGCATCGTTTGTGAATACAGACGTAATAACGATTTTGAGATTTCTAATTTGTTCATAAACAGAATATACCTTTTTTATGCATAACAAGGCAGTTATTTGACCAAACCTAATGATAAGATTACGTCTAAATAATATTTTTCTTATTTTCGCAGCTTGTCGACTACTTGACTGGCGAGTTCTTGGAAGAACAATACAAGGGCCAGCGCGACCTCGCCGGAAAAGCATCCACCCTCAAGAAGATGCTGGAACGCCACCCATCGCTCGGCGAGTTTATCTTCGACAAGAAACTCCTCGGCATGGACGTCTAAACGCCTGTGCCAGTCACAAAAAAAAAACAAAAAGTCATTTCCAGTACAAAATTCCCGCGTTTTCGACTTTTCAAATTCAGCCATCTTGTCGAAGTTTTTAGGTATGGCGGGATTCATAAAACATTATTTTCACAAAATTTTTCGATGTAGGTGCGTCAGAAATTAGACTTCATGTAACTATAGGTGTACCAGAATCTCATGGCAAATGGGGAAAATAAACTTTGTTGAGTGCAATACTGGGGAAATTGGATTAAACGATCTTGATACTGTTTAATTTTTATTTATGACTAATATTAATGAACATGAAGTACGAATGCCTACCTATACATTTTAGGTATGTGTATGTATGAAGAATGTTGTTATACATTGGGTTTTTAACATAGGAACATGTCTTGAAAAATAAGTAAACCGTTATTACTGTAAATAATTTTATTAAGTATCATACTTATAACTTATCACTTCATTCAGAACTAGAAAACGATTCTAAGAACTCCACTTGCATTTCTTGTTCTTCAAATAGATGATCAAGTTAAAGAGGTATTAATATAATATAAATCGCTTTTTCAGCATTTCAATTACTCAAACTTGCTTGATGAAATCTTTTTCAATTTTCTTTACATGGTCATAACATTTTCACCATTCCTCTGCACCAATGCATGAAATACACCTGAAACCCCCGATAAAGCAGCTATTAGGTAAGAATAATATAAAAATAAACATAACCCTCCTTCTGACGCAGTTAGGTAATAAACTAAATGTAGGTAAGTATCAAAACATTTCACTCCAACTTACTGTCAACTCAACGACGCGCTTTAAAATCAAAGATTGACTTTGATTATGCCTTATTTTACAATACACTTTGAAAACAATATGACTTGCTTGAGTTTTTTCGTCTTTTTCACAAAAATAATAAATAGACATGAAGAGATTACAAAATTTCTGCAGCGACTGACAGATCTCTTGATTTACTTTGACAGGTGACAATAAAGCCATAGACAATGGCCATATGAAAAACACACTTTTCCAATATTTTTGTTTGCCATGAGATTCTGGTACACCTATAGTATTGTACAAAAGTAGTGTAAGAATTTAAACGATATACTCCACTAAGCCATTCAGGTATAAAGTCAATTTAGAGTTTTATGATACCCATGTGATACATTAAATTAAAAACCTTGTAATTTCCAACATTATTTTATTTTATACTTTGCGTTCCAAAATTGTAATCATTGTTTATTGTTTTTCTTAGAAATAAAGTTTAACCATCCGATGAAAATCTTTTATTCCTTCTCAAAATATTTACAAGCCTACCAATTTATTTCGATACTGATTTTTTACAACAAAGTTTATTTAATTGTAATAAATCCATGGTTCGTCTTTAGCGTGAAAACCAGTAGCGACATCTATAATATTTTTCTTTCCTCATAATATTGTACTTACTTATCGTGTCTTCGATTAAGATTTACATAATTGAGTTGTTCATCACTAGCTGTCAATGTCCGTTGGGATCATTAGGATGTCATTTTGTAGGGTTCCTTTAAGTACCTCCATGGGTTCCGTGCCCTAAGGCACAGAGCAGACAGCAGAGCACGTAACAATAATACCCAAAGGCTAAAAAGGGGACCTGTCAGTCACCACCAGGCTGTATGGCTGTATCTCATGAACCGTGAAAGCTAGATAGTACACAGAACTAAGTAATTTTCACATTATAAAGTATTACTGTTGTCGCTTTAACAACCAATACTAAAAATAGAATGAAGTAAATATTTAAAAGGGGCTCCCATAATATTGGTCCAGCAGGATCCAGTAGTTTATGGAATTCAAAATTATGTATACTTAGTTTTAAAGAAGTCTGTAAACAAAGACTTGCCAAACTGCGGAGTAAATGGTGAAAATAGATTAATATTAACGCCAGGGCCAGATCAGAAGTTATTCCTTTACACACTGGCGCAGAAGTTGCCTCTCACGACACAATATGAAGCCCCAGACACGGGCTACAAAATTTTAGTTAAAATGACATAATTCTAATAGGTGTAGATTAGTAATGCTGGTATCACTTGTTGTACCTTGCCCTTCTCTTTAAATCGCACTTCATGGTTTGTATACTAAAATGGTCATTAGAACATAAATTCTATGCACTCTAATGACAGAGTTAACAGAAAAAATCCATCGTTGGCTTTGAAACACAAATCCTCAGAGGTTTTTGGTTCCAAGCCTGTATTTACCGTCTCGCTCGCTGATATTATTCGGCTCTTGTCAACACGAGATAGTGGTATCGATGCATAATTTAATAATTGCCATTTAAAATCACAGCCATTGGTGCTTACAGTCAGTGCCCTTTGTTATTTTGGTTGATACAAGTCGCCTTCTGCACCAGTGTGTGTAAAGGCCTGGCTTTCGCGAGTACTCTGGATTTTTTTTCAAAATCTACTCTTACCTCGTTGTATCTGTGATTATTTAGAAATAAATATGACGACTTTCGTGCTTGCTGTCGCTTCTTTCCTGGCGGTGTGCGCCCCAGCATTGGCTACACAATGTAAGTTTATTTTTTATTATTTGTGTGTATACGGCCTAAGGCCTTTGATGCTACCTCTTGCTCTAAGGCAGTTCCTATTTTACAATAATAATATTCTATAATTCATAATAAACCTTGACCGCGATTCTTCACGACTAAATTTAGCAATTCAAAATGCCTAGAAACACAAAATTAATAAAGTAGGTGTACTTAATTAGATAACTATAGCCTGACCAGGAACATAAAAACCCTGGCATAGAGGCGCGTCAATTGCATTTGATAGTGCAACACTGAGTACAGTCGTACCTGTGTTAAATTAATAGGCTCACTTTATGTATCAGGATTCAGGATTACGGGCTAATTTGATATTTTCATAAATTAACGAAAAAATATTATTATAGGTAACCTGATTTAAATAAATTAAATAAAACCATCAATCGAGCTAGTAGATTTATTTTATTATTCATCAATAATCAAATTCAGAACTTGAATATTCAACTGCAATGTCTGCTCATGAACGCTTCAAACTCGGTACTTCTTTCCCAATCCCATAAAATTCAACACTTAGAAAGTGACAAAATTTTTAAAATAGGTAGTTGAAACAAACCACAGCTAATTTTCATAGTGGACTGTACTATACGATAAACATGTCAGTCAATTTGACAACCTTTGTCGGAAACATTATTCAATGAAAATATTGTCCGAACCCTTAGTATTTCTCTTCGAAAAATACTTTAACACATTGTGAACCACTTTTCTTTCACGACTATAAAAAGATTTTAGCAATTTAATTCACAAAATCAATTGCGCACATTTAAAATAAAGTTTGTTTACACTTTGACAGCAATAGACTGACATGCAAGGTGACATGTCAATGAAGTTTTCAGTTACTGTTGCCATTAAAAGAAATTAGTACCATTAGTTTTCCGCAACATGGCGAGGGTTTTTATGTTCCTGGTCAGGCTATAACTGTATCAATGTGTTTAAACACCTATTTATCAATGTAATGCGGATTTAACGCGTGATTTACAGTATAATTACACAGTCATAGATTAATAGCATAGCCACGACTCTGATTGTGTTTTTAATATAGTCTACTGATATGAAATTTGAGTGGACTAGTTCCGTTTTTTGATAGGTATTTGAGTTGGGTTCGATCGCCGCGCTCGGCCTTGTGGTGAGCCCACTCGTACGTAACACAGTCATGATGCATAATAATATTTAGCTTACCACAAGGGTTTAACGGTATTATTTAGTGACATTGTCCAAGCAAACCACTGGATTATTATTATAATTATCCCGAATGGGATAACACAACATAAAACTTTTTGACTAAAAAGTATTGATACAACAACACAACTAGCAGCTGGTTACTAAGATCTATGTAAGACCACTTATGTACCTGGAATTAGGCAAATAAAGAAATTTTATTTGATTTGATCTGCATTAGCATGCCGTTTACAACTTGCAGGCAGCGAGGATCCGGTGAGCATCCCGAAGGAATGGGTCACGATGCAGAAAAACTGCACCGACTCTATGCGTCAGCAGATCCAGATGGAGGTGGCTGCGTCGGTGCAGTACCTCGCTATGGGCGCTCACTTCTCTCAGGACACTGTAAGTACCTGTTTGGCACCTTGGTCGTTTCTAGTACCCAAGGCGCCCACCACTATGCGGCAGAGCTTAGGGAACACGCCAGGTTTTTAATGGGTTCGAGACCCACTTATCTTGCCGTCTCCCATCGGTAGGTATGGATAATAGGTCATTTTCCTGGGTATAAAAAGAAGTACCTACTGTTTCTATAGGAAAACCTAACTTCTTTTATAGATAAACTAACTCAAAAAGATGACTGTCATAAGAGAAGGAGCGATGTAGATCCTCATTCATCAGCAGCCCATCACAACTAGAGCGCAGAAAAAGACTAATTCACTGACCAATTACCTCAAAAAGGTGGCAGGAAGGCGTTGGATGCAGGCCGCTATAACCGGTTTTTGTGGAGATCATTGGGAGAGGCCAATGTTCAGCAGTGAACTTCCTTTAACTGAAATTATCATGATGATAAGGATGAATAAATTAAAACAGGTCAACAGCGAACAGAATTTATACATCTTTAATTGTTATTTACAGGTCAACCGGCCAGGTTTCGCCAAACTATTCTTCGACGCCGGCTCAGAAGAGCGCGAGCACGCCTTGAAGCTCATTGAGTACATGCTCATGCGAGGAGAACTCACCTCTGACGTCACTTCACTCATCACCGTCAGGGTAAGTAACTGGTCTATTAATTAACTAGCTGACCCGGCGAACTTCGAACAGCCTGTGTTCAACAGAATTCTAATTTGTGATAGAACTTTTCAAATCGGTTCAGTCCCAGTCTATTCAATACTAAACAAACAAACAGTGTTTAACCTAATAATTATATTAGAGTAGGTAGATTTTCCGAAAATTTACCTTATGAAGAGGGATCAAGCGCATGTCGTCAGAAAAGCAAGTGGTCAAATAGATACGTGCCTATTTACTTAGTTAAAATTCGCAATTTCCAGATTCGCAGCTTAATAATAATTATGATTTTTACAGCATCCCGAACGCAACCACTGGGCCAACGGCGTGGAGGCTTTGGAACACGCCTTGAAGATGGAGCATACCGTCACCGACAGCATCCGAAAAGTCATCCACGCTTGCGAGAGCGACAGCGAGTTCAACGATTACCACGTAAGTGCAGCTGGTACTTCGTATGGGCCATTTTTTGCTTGTATTTTTGTCTGAACATAACATAATTGGTCCCTAATCGTGATTTTTGTGTCTTTCTTCTTGCGGTCAAATACCTGCCTTGTCTAGCACAAAAAAAAATGAAACGTAAGTACTTCTAACTTATTGTTTTCTTATTTTTCAGCTAGTTGACTACTTGACCGCTGATTTCTTGGAGGAACAATACAAGGGCCAGCGTGACCTCGCTGGAAAAGCATCTACCCTGAAGAAGATGCTGGAACGCCACCCATCGCTCGGCGAGTTCATCTTCGACAAGAAACTCCTTGGCATGGACATTTAAAACGCCTGTGTTAGTAATAAAAAAAACAAATTTCATTAGGAAATTCCCGCGTTTTCCATTTGAAATACATCAGAAACTATGTTGTACCTACTAAAGTAGTATAAATTAAATATTATTAAACTCCACTATAAGGTTCAGTTGAAACAGTGTTGTTCCTGACAAATTTAGGGTTGCCGTATTCTAATTCCAAAATTGCCGTATTTTTAAGGAAAACTAAAAAAAATTGCCGTATTGTACAAAATGTTTAGTTGGAAGGTTTAAATTAAAAAAAATACAAGTGATGTATTATGTACTATGCGTGTACTACTTTTAAACTTACTTATTTTATTCGTCACTTAAAGGTTTTGAATAGTTTAGTCCTAGAACCTACCCGAATAAAAGTGAAGAATCTACCAAAATGAGGAACTAACGATTTTAGACATTAACATCTCGGAGATAAGGTTGCATTTGGTTAAATTCTGTTGACGTTTCTTTTATATGGTTCACAAGTTGGTGTGTTCCATTAAATGAAATATATTTTTGATTACTAAAACTCATGAAAAACTCATAAAACTCAACCTTAATCAATTGCCGTATATTTTGATACGGTAATGGAAGAGCTGCCGTATACCGTATTTATGGTGCCTAGGATGCCTAAATGCCGTATATTACGGCAATTGCCGTATCAAGAACAACACTGAGTTGAAAGTCTATTAGTTTCAAAATACTAGCCAAACCTTGTAATTTCCAACATTACATTTTTATACTTTGTGTTAAAAAATGGTTATTATTATTTATTAAAAATAAAGTTTAACCATCCAATGAAAGTGTTTTGTTCTTTTAGATAATTTCTTGTATTATAATAAGTAGTTGAGGTGTTTATTCCGATAACTACTGTAATATCAAAGTCCGGGCAACAGCTTGACTCCGCAAACCGCGAAAGCGGCGAAAATTGTTTATTTTTGGCGCGAAAACCAGTAGCGACATCTATATTTTTCTTTCACTTTACTGATTTTCTTCGATTTAGATTTATTATTGTTACATCACTAGCTGAAGGCCATAGACTAGTCATTTTTTCTTTTTTTTTTACACACGTCAATCGATTTGTCAATGTCAGTTGGGATGTCATTTTTTCATCCATGACAGGGTACGGAAACTTCCACACTACGATCAAACTTGCTTCCAAACAGCGACTTCAGTCGATAAATTCCAATACTTTTTTTTTTTCTTTCTCCCCCCCCCTCCATGTCCTTGCCATGATCACAAATTATTGTGTTCCTACTAAATTTCTTCTAAATCGGTTCAACGATTCTTGAAATAACACCATTTTATAAAATAATTGGTCACATCATCATAAGGTGATCAATTTTACGATTGGCCACGATATAAATGCATATTAGTGTTAAATATGATTTATTACTTATTAATCAATAAACTTAAATGAGAAAAATTCAATAAAAATAAAGAAAAGATACCAATTGAAATAATTATAAAATTATTTGTTTTCACCCGGTGTAAACACCCACGGGTGGAATGAAACGGGTTTTTATTGGGTTTTTACCCTCATGTGGGTTTTTACCCGGGTGGAAACCCATCTCTAAAATCGCAATAGATATGATGCCAATCGCCCCAGTGTTCGTCTACGATCTGATTGAACTTAATGTTAGCATTGTAGTCATCCTTATGTATGTCTAGGTTGAAATGAATTGTCGGAGTAAGAATAAGGGATTCAAAATTTACAGAAAATATCGGAAGAACGGAGGTTCTGTGGACTGGGGCTTGGATTGATATAAATTTACGAAAACTAATAATCACACAAGGAGGAGATTTACGTGACCAATAAGAGGAAGTATCAATTAAATCATTAAGTCTGTTGAGTTTGCTATATATAGGATGGTCAGCAAATTGAAGTACACGGAAAAGATACTTGTCACATAAATATTGGCGGCGTAATTTCAATGGGGGCTCAACACATTCAGCTTGCAAGGCATTGATTGGACTCGATTTCATAGCACCAGCTATAATCCTTAGCGCTTTAGATTGAATCGCATCCAATTTACTTAAACCAACTAAATTACAAGGCTCTAGATAGAAACTGCCATAGTCAAGTATACTTCTTATAATAGCATTGTATAAAAGTCTTAATGACGCTGGGTGAGCACCCCACCAGACTCCAGAAACACATCTTAAAATATTTAAAAGCTTTTCAGATTTTGCAGCAATGCTATAACAATGAGGAAGCAATACTTTTTAACTACCCTAAAACGCTTTAGATGTCGCTGCTCCTGTTTCCTTCATATTTTCATTTTTTTCTTAATTAAAATATATTTCAGAATATTGTTAATTACAATGTGAAAACTTTTTTTAAAATGAAATTAATTTGTTTTAATTTAAAACTGAACGGTGACATTTTTTGTTATAATTTACATAATAGAGTAGTAGAAATTACTATTTAACATATGGCAACTTTGTTTTTCCTCCAAAATGGCCGGTGTTGTTTTTGTTAGGTTGAATGCATTCTTGTTTTCTTAGCCATCGTTTATGAGTTCTATGGCCCTATTAAAGTATTGAAGAGTCGAGTCAAATTCAAGTTCATTCCTTCGTACCTGCTGCTGTTCTGGTTCATCGGAGTTTTGTTCGTTCCTTCGTGAATCGCGAAGAAACTTTCTGTTATGTTCACAAGACAAGTGATCTGAGTTTTCTCAAAGTGCAAATGCTTTTTTAGTGTTGTTGAAAACTTTGCGAAAAGACGCTTTTGGTGTATAATATTATGTGTGTTCATAAATAAAGTAAAATTATTAAATTGAAAAGTTTTTGTTTATTTGCATTTCCATGTGCAATGTAGAATTTTTCCAAATCCATTGTTTTGAAAATAATACAATACGTACACCATAAAGATAAATATTTTCAAAATAATGGATTTGAAAAAATTCTACATTGTACATCATAAAAACAATAATTCTTTGAAGGTTATGAGGGCCTATGTGTGCGTGAACTGTGTGTATGTGTGCGTGGACTTTATGTATGTATGTGTGCGTGTACTATGTGTGTATGTGAGCGTTACGTACGTAGGTTAAGTACAGCGAATTTAACACCAGGCTGTCAATTAGTAGGCTCAAAAATTTGACAGAGAGGGTTCTCTATTTCCTATGTATTACTTTTCTCTATGATCCATGATGTCAATCGTAATAAAAAATATTAATTTATTTTGAACAGCACTTGATATGATTACGTATGTGAATTAAATAAATATTGTGTGTAAATACACCAAAATGGATGTCGAGATAATGGTGGAGGCGCTACCCCTGCTTGGGGTATGCAATTTGTGTTTGAACGAAGACACCGTGAAGAGTATGATTGTGTCTCAAAAACATAATGGAACTCAGGAATTATACTCCGAAATGTTGCTAAAATGCTTCTCTATAGACGTAAGTACTATTTGAATCAATTTTCCTTGAGCTAATTATACATTTTTATTATCCAGACATGGTTGCAGTTTTGTTTTCGTAGTATCGCATTGCATCTTGTTTTCCAAAGATGTCAGCAAATTTCTCGCTACAAAGTTTCTTATTTCACTATTGTTCGCCATCAATGCTTCAATTTTATCGTTTATTTAGTCTCAGTACATTCATGTCTGCAGACTGCATGCTTGTCATACATTTTTACAATAATTGAAGTAGGTAATAATGTTTGTATCAAAACTTCACTTTTAAATCGTATTTATTTACACAAATTAAATATCTCTTTTCACATAATTCAAACTAGGTATATTTTACCACTTACATGTTAGGCAAGTTAGGTATGAATTATATTTAAACTTATTAAAATTAATTATTATTGAAATTTATTCCATCAATATTATGGGAGTGCCTAAGTAAATGCAAAGTAAAGTTAGTATTACAGTCTTTTATTTTATTAAAAATAAATTAGTAACAGTCAAAGAAAATTAACTTTTTTACCTCACTGTGTCAGAAGGAAGGTTATTGTAGTATTTTTTTGTTGTTAGTTAGCAAGCATTTGAAGTCAATAATAATGTACAAAGAGCATAAAAGAGTAAGAGACGGCACTCCATAGATATTTTTTGAGCTCACGCACACATATGCATTTTAGAGAACGACCCGCAAATCTTTACCAACCGCACAAACTACAGGCGGAGCTACCAACATAATGCTTTATTTTCTGACAGTATTAGTGACGTTCGTAATAACTTATCGATTATCGATACTTTGCTAGGGTTGTAATTGCATATCGATATCTAGTATAGGAACCTTCAATATTTTAATGATTACTATTTTTATTTTATACTATGTGTAAGTAAAACGAAGTTTTGTAACGTAAATTATTTATTTCGAAATAAAATAGGTATATTACAATAAGTATTGAACATGACATAGCAGTTGTAGGCATGAGGAATTATTGAAAATTATAACAAAGTACAGAAATGATAATTTTGTAAACTTTTATTTTCACAACTTTTTCTAAGAAAAAATAGGATTTTTATTTATAAACATCTTTAATTTTCTTATCAGCTGATCGAACCTCAGCCTCAAGATTACTTTTCAATGCTTTGTTGCTGTGCTTTTTTACTTTTGTCAGCAAAATTGTTTTCACTTTTTATGAAGCTGTCATTAATGATTTTACAACTTTTTCTTAGAAAAAGGTAACTTAATATTTTAAACATCTTATCATAAATTTCTTTATTATGTTGTTGACATTTAAACCAACTAAAATTACAATTTGTACTCAACATTAAGAAAATGAATTTTCCAACATTTTCCATATATATCTGGTCGGCAATATGGTCATGATAAAATTGTTTAGCTTCATTTACGGTGGTACATAATTGAATTGTTGGATAAACGAGACTTTTTTTATCATGCCACCATTCGCGAAGAGATATACAGTGTGTCCGGGCATGTAGTGATCAAACTTTAAGGGCGTAATCTATGGACAATTTTATCGATGAAAATACTTCAAATTTGGGGCCTGACCCATTTCTCGAAAAGTTACATCGATTTAAGTTTTTAATTTTTAGTTTGCACCTCTTCTTTACAAAACAAGTGAAAGCGTGGGTAGCTTAACATTAATAGGCAAATATTTTATATCATGCGATAGCCAATAAAATTATTTATTAGTAGAAGAAGAAAGCAGACACAAGTTTCATACATTTTATTGGAGTGAGAATGGATTTAATTAGAAAAATACATTACTTTTTTCACTTCTTTTTCAGTTATTTTCCAACACAAGAAAAACCAGGTCGTTAAGGTATGTTTTATTTGCATTGTATTATTAGTATTTGAGCTATTCTACAAAACGAATGTAAATTTATTAGTCTACGTCTATTAGTTTCGACGTAATTGTTGAACAAAGATACCCCTTCCCAGCGGTTTCCATAGTAATCGGAATAGGTTGTGTGATTCTTTCAGGCAGTGCATTTTCGCATGTCGCGTGCGCTATGGAAACCGCTGGGAAGGGGTATCTTTGTTTAACAATTACGTCGAAACTAATAGACGTAGACTAATAAATTTACATTCGTTTTGTAGAATAGCTCAAATACTAATAATACAATGCAAATAAAACATACCTTAACGACCTGGTTTTTCTTGTGTTGGAAAATAACTGAAAAAGAAGTAAAAAAGTAATGTATTTTTCTAATTAAATCCATTCTTACTCCCATAAAATGTATGAAACTTGTGTCTGCTTTCTTTTTTTACTAATTGAGAATTTTATTGGCTATCGCATGATATAAAATATTTGCCTATTAATGTTAAGCTACCCACGCTTTCACTTGTTTTTTAAAGAAGAGGTGTAAACTAAAAATTAAAAACTTAAATCGATGTAATTTTTCGAGAAATGGGTCAGGCCCCAAATTTGAAGTATTTTTATCGATAAAATTGTCCATAGATTACGCCCTTAAAGTTTGATCACTACATGCCCGGACACACTGTATATGCATACAAATCATTGTCAACAGGAGTTTTCACGCTCCAACATTCTTCACAAATTAAACAAGAACTGTTCTGTAATAGTTTGGCAGCTAAATACCCGCTTACATATACTACTGGTTGGTTTTCAAGGCTACACAAATTTTCAATGGGCTGTTCTAAGTTTTCAGGGTCCGGGATAGACAACACAGGATAAAATTCAGTGTCTGTGGAATCTTGAACATTAATTTGTATTTCTGTTGTTTTTAAATTAGTTTTTAAAATGTCTTTATATTCCAGCATATGTTTATTGTTGTCTGCTTCACAATTAGCACTTCTGCTATGAGGCACTTTCAGCCCAGTAACCATGCTTGTTTTAAGCGCTGCAGTAAAGTGCGTGATAGTGGGATTTCTATTGGTTACACTGTGTTGCCTAATGATTCCAAATAAGTTTTCCAGAGAGTCTTGGTTAAACTGTCTAAGGTTCATATATTTAAACCCTTCATTCTTTAACTTTTCCCAAATATCGTTTAAGGATTTGATAGATATTTGATATCCCTTTACGCATTTAACATTTTTTAGTATCGTGTTTTCTGCTGTTATAAATTTTATGGTTTTTAACTTATCAGTATAAAAGGTCCAAGACTCAATGTGATTACTTGATGTGGAAACATTTTCCCGGATCCCTTTCTTTACGTCATTTAAAGATGATGGACCATTTGTACAATCAAATAGTTTATCTAACTGTTCAATCACAAATGCTGTATCATTGCAATCAGAAACTTCTTTCCATGCCATCATTTTTAAAATAGCTGCCACGGTATTACTCAGAGCATGCGCAGCATACTTCACCCTCATCTTAGTTTTGAATGTTGGATTTACAATGGTACTATTCAGTTTTTTAAAATTTAAAAAATTTCTGTTGTGTTCTTCTGCAACTACCAAATGCCTCCATTGTGCAATTTTTCCATCGAAAGACATATTTCCACTTTTAAAGAAATTGTTTCGTAATGATTTGAACAAGTGAGGGATGTCATAGATTATAAAAATTTTGTCATTATTTACAGAGAAAAAGTTGCTATCTATGCCTTGTCCACAGTTTCTTTTTAACATGTTAAGAGCTCCTATATTTGTAGATCCCTGATCACAAACTGTTGTTAGAACCATAAATCCGATTTCTTTTAATTTTTTGATGATGTCCGATATAATTTTTGCCAGTTTTGCTGTTGATATTGTGCCTTCCACAAAATAGTGCGCAATATATTGCTTGTATTTATGTTTAGCACCCTGTATCATAAACACTAACGCATGGTCTGCAATTTTCTTTTCTCGTCCCATGTTCTCGCCCTCTCCATAATCCACGTAGCCATCCACTTTATCAGCAATTTCGTTATAAATTATCCGTTTCTTTAACGCCATCTCGTCAAATATTAACGAGCAATATTTATTTTCCTTTGGCATACTTGATGCTTTTGCCTCTAACATATCAATTATATTTTTATTTATACCAGGCTCCATTGGTATATTTTTTAAAATCCTTTGGAGCGTTTTAGTGCTTGGTAGCGTAAACAGCTTTTGCATATAGCGGTATGCTTTAGGGGACCGTTTAAATATAGCCAAAGCATATATTTTGTTGGCTAAAGTCCACCTTTTTCCTTGTGACTTTTTTTTGTTATTCTGCACTACATCCTTTACTAACGATGTCAGCACTTCCGAATCTAACTTGTCTAAATTCACTCTTGACTTCGCTATATTCCTTATTGTTTTTTTTGCATTTTGTAACTGTCGCCAAAGCCTCTTCTCTTTAATTGTAAATGTTGATGAAGTGTCTGTAATAAAAACATTTCCATTAGTAAAAAAAACAACATTAAAGCAAATTGAATTGAATATTGGTTAATTAATCAGCAATTTTACTTAGTTTTTTAAATTAGGTATGTTTTATCTTACCTTTCATTTCAATGTTTTTCTTAGGTCTTTTATAACTGTGGACTAATATTTCTGCCTGTGCATCTTGATGGCAAATGTTTTTATCATCTGAAATATTATAAATATGCAAATTAGTTTAAAATTTATTTTGTTGTTTTATGAAACATATTATTTCCAAATCAATCAATCATTATCAAGTTTTAAAAAAATGCAAAGACAGGATAATGATAGCTCTTCTCATAAAATATGAAGCGTGGGCCCACCTTCAATAACAATGACATAATATTAAATTAAAGGCATTTAGAGGTTTTAATGTTCTGCATTCTGGATGCGGTCTGCGGGTATGTCAAGACAATCTGTAAGTGATCGTGATAAGGCAATCAGTCACGTGTGCTTTGCGTTCTTTGTTCGTATCCGCACGGTCAAATCGCATTAATATAAAATGTACAGAAACCTAGAATGTTGTACAAATAAGTTCATTTTGACCTGACTGCAGACTGCAGAACGCATCCAGGGTGGCATTCTTTAGTTTGAGGGAAGGCATATTTTAGAAGGTAAATAATTAGTTTGTACACTTACCATGAGTAATGGGTTTATAGGTCATATGTTCTGGTGCATTGGAAGTAGAAGGAAGAGGTTCAAAAGTTGTTTTCGCAGAAATACCAGAATCTGGTATATCCACAGCTCCCAAACATGTTGAATTTAGTTGTTTGGTTGTAGTTGTAAGGGGAACTGAAAGCAGATAATGAAATGTGAATTGGGTAATAAAATGTCATGTTCTTACCCAACTTTAGGGTACAATCAGTCTAGTACATGTCTTGCTCACATTAAAAATTACTAGCTTATAAATATTATTAAACTAGCTGACCTGGCTAATTAATGTAGATTGCCTAAAATTTTTCAAATTGGTCCGGTACTTTTTTTGAAGAATTTGTATTACACAAATTACTAAAGTCCCTCTAACTCAACACACATTCTAAGCTAAATTGTGTTACGAGTGGGTTTACTACAATATTCAAGCTGTGGGGTTCTAACCCGCACTTTAGGCTATCTTGGCTTCGAGTTACGGAGCCGATCAAATACAAACAAACAATTAAATATTTCCTTTTTATATTATTAGTATAATTTTAGATAAACATACCTCGTTCAACTGGATTTGACTTCTTTGGAATGCAATATGAATGATCATAAAGAACTGTAACAAAGTATAGATATAATTAATAATTGAAATTATATATTATTTATTGATAAGCATACAACACATGTTTGTGATTACAAAGAAAGAACCTTGTTAAATTGCATTCGGTTGGTTTGTTTTGGAAACCAAAGAAAATTAATTAAGACATCTAAATAATTCAGAAAATTGATAGATAGTAAATTAAATTTTAAAAAAATAATTGAAGTCATCATCATACCTGTCTTGAGGTTTTCTTTATTGGAGTCTTTTACATGAAGAGGAAACTCTGTCAAAACTTCATCTGGCAAGATGGGATTGCTCAATTCCAGTGTTGGAATAGCTGAGTTCTTCAGCCGAGTTCCTTTGGCATTGAAGGATTCAGGAGTGAAGTGCCCACCACAAACAAACTTCAGTTGGTGTAACTTTTCAATAGGTACATATGCTAAGTCTTCTATGCCAGCATTTTTAACCCACATTCGACAACTGAAATAAGAAATACCTATTAGAAAAGAAAAAGAATAACAAACTGAAATTTATTCATCAACTAATTTCTTTTAGTATTGTTATGCAATTCATTTACAGAGTACGAAACAAAATACTGAAATTAAAAATTGGTTATGGTTATTTACTGTATGATTAAAAATATTAATCCCAGCCTTTAAGTTTACACAATCAGTAAAATTATCTTGTAATAAATGAGTGTTATTAGAAACTTACCGGTCAGAATCCAGAGGAAACCTACTCAAAAGTAAGGGTGATCCACCACGACTTCGCCTCTTATTACAAATAACGCACTTCTTGTTGTTTCTACTCTCCATTATCAGTAGAAGCCTAAAATGAAATAGGTATTAATTAAACAAAGCCTATAATTTCTCTCCAACCAGTGTCAATGCCCTGGTTCATGCATTTACCAGTTTTGAAAGTACATTTACATTTTCATCACATAGGGTTGTTTTTAATGAATAATAGATTTGTAATAGATCTAATATTTCAAGTAAGTAGATAACATACCCATTAAACAGAAAAGTAAATAAGAGTTTAAACTTCTGTAGAAGTTGAAACACAGCTTATTTAAAAGAGTCTCTATCTCACAAAAAACATAACACTGAACAGCAAACTTTATCACGCCCGATACGGAGGAACTTAATCAACTCAACGTAAACGACAGAAAAGTTTATTTACAGTAATATTGCACCAAATCTGAGAAAATAACTTCACACGAATCAATTCGCCGGTTAAAAACTCAAACTCAATTGACAGACATTTTTTTTCATTTGTCAAACTAACAATACTACCAACATAAGGACACTAACAATTATTTTTAGTATGGTGGTATTGATCCGCGGGTTCCCCTGCTATAGTGAAATCAATCCAAAATGCACTTTATTGCATAAGGGATAAGGTTGTATATCAATTGCTACATATAGAGACTAGTTTTTGTATGAGAAGTGTCTACCCACTGATAATGTATTGAATAGACATGTTGACACCACAGTCAATTGATGTACTTTTTAAAACTGTCAAAACGAAACTCTCCCATAGATTTTGTATGGCACTACAAGCAAGTGACGTCACTATTTTGTCAACTCAATTAAACTACTTTTTTCAATTACAATGCCACCAAAAATCGTAATTTACAGGTAATTTAAAATAAATTAAGTTTTTAAGACCAGAATGAAGGGTCTTTTTAAAACAGTTGTGGTTTCGAATTATTGGGGTTTGGTGTCAAACTGTCTATTGTCAGGATGAGGAATATTATGATGTTACCGAGCATATAAATCTTAAGTAGATCTGAAGTCTCGCTGACATTTGACCGTCGTCACAATAACACCCTCCCTTTGCCCTTCGCATACCTCAGGCACTGACTGATTTAAATGCTACACCTATACTTGTCGTCTCAGCTAAATGACGTCCACTGCTGGACAAAGGCCTCCCCCAAGGTTTTCCACAATGAACGGTCCTGCGCTGCCCGCATCCAGGCTCTTCCCGCGACCTTTACCAGATCGTCGGTCCACCTAGTAGGAGGCCTGCCCACGCTACGTCTTCCAGCCCGTGGTGCCACTCGAGAACTTTCCTGCCCCAACGGCCATCCGACATAGCTCGCAGAATTGCTAAAATCAAGTGGCATTGGGCGGGGCACATAGCTCGTAGAGACACTTATACTTACAAGTTAAAATTTTTTTACATAACTTACAGCTGGCATTACTGGATCTCGGAGATACAAAACGGTTGATATGTGACAGTTGCATCGTCAAGCTACGGGATGCTGTGTCCTTCAGGGAGCAGGTGGAGGCGTCTTTAAAGGTTCTCGTGCAGAACGTCAAGTCAAGCGGTAAGATTTTAAGTCTAATAATGAAAAGCCTTATGAGTTTAACGCCCGTATTCACAAACATTAATATGAGGTCTCAGTGCGCGTTGACGCACAGGGTGACACGAACCAATCACAGAGCTCTATTCAACGCTGTGCGTTCGATTTGCTGCTTCGCTTAAGCAAGCAAGGTTTGCGAATACGGGTCTTGTGATAAAAAAAAAGTGTCTTACTTATAGAGTCTCAGTCTATAATCGAAACTTCGAATTCCTCCTATGTTCTTCTGATTAATTTCATTGCGGGTCCAATGACAATTTAACTTTCCCCCGGGACAAACTTGACCTTCACTGGTTGAGTTTTTATTGGCGGTCAAGCTGTAGATCGAATCGATCGATCGAATTATGAATTTGTACCTACTGTAGATACTGTTCAAGTGTATTAATATTTTGTTTCGTACTTTTAGTTTCAGAAGAAACAAAGTCTGCAGTGAAAGACATCAAGAGCGAGGATTCAACAAATGAAGACGCGTTTTGCAACGATTTTGACGATTTCTGCGACGACGAGGACAATATAAGTGAGTAACCAGTTGTTTATATTATATTTAGTTCAATGCTTATAGACAAGAGCTCAATCAATGAAAATTATGAAAACGTAAAATCTATAGATGGTATTTCTAATCGTAGAATATTTACAATCGTAGATGGGAATGAATTTTTACGTAAAATACTCAATTTAAAATGTATCATTTTCAGCTCTAAACGAGTTCAAAATAAAAGACAAATTCATGTTCTATGACGACAAGGGCGTGAAAGATGAGAAACCGGAAAAAAAAGTTATCACAGACGAAAAACCAGTGCGAAAGAAGAAAACTGTTTCAACTAAACGCAAGCTCCTAAAATATACAAAAACTAACGACACCAGTGAAACGGAAGCGTTACTTCAGGCTGGACTATTTCCATTTAGAATGCGCAAAAACCATGCGTTTTCGTGCATGCTGTGTACAGTCAAATCGCCAAGTTTGGATGAAATAAAAAAACACGTAAGCGTCCACAGCAAAAACAACATACAACTAGCATTCAAAAAGATGGTCTTTTCGAACTCACAGCGATTCTATCCCACCACAAATTTGTTTCGGTGCAAAATCTGTACCACTGATATCGCGGATTTCAACGAACTAAAAGTGCACGTGGAAAACTGTAACCAACTAAAGTATAATAAGAATTGGAGTAATCTGCCTTTTAAACTGGAAAAAGACCAGTTGGATTGTCCTATTTGCAAGAAAACTTTTTTAAACTACGTCAGCCTAAACACTCATATGAACGTGCACTATCCTAATTACATCTGCGAGAGTTGTGGCAAGGCGTTTGCTTCTAAAGCGAGGTTACGAGGCCATATGAGGACACACGAAGTGGGCAGTTTCCCATGCAGGCATTGCAACGCTGTCTTCGATAGGGTTACCAAAAGGGAGAATCACGTGTCGAAAGAACACAAATCTGGCGTGAGATACGCTTGCAAACGCTGTAATATTTCCCTATCATCTTTCTATGCAAGACAGAAACATCTAGCCGAAGTACACAACGAAGAATTGAAGAGATACAAATGCAAAGTGTGCCCACAAAGTTATATTACTCCGGGGCATTTGTCAAGCCATGTTCGGAGAGATCATTTGAACGAGCGGAACCACAAATGTGATAAATGTGATTTGGCATTTTACACGAAGAACGCTTTGAAAATGCACATGATCAAACATGATGGAGAGAGAATCCATACTTGTCATATATGTCACAAGTCGTATCAAAGGAAGAAAACTCTTCGGGAACATCAGAGAATTCACGATAATGATAAACGGTTTGTATGTCCGGTGTGTGGGAGAGCGTTCACTCAAAAATGCACCTTGAAGGGACATCTTAAGGTTCACGAGAGAAAGGTGGACGTGGAGGATAGAATAATTCAACGTTTAATATAGCGGAGTAGGTTTAAGAGGTATATGGAATGTCAAAATCGCAAAATGTGATTATTACCAGAGTAAATACAAATGAGTAGGTCATCTTCATAGAAACGCACCGAGCGCGGTTTGTATGTGAGCGCGCCAATACGTATGCGGCGCACACGTGTTGGTGCGTGCACGTTTTTTTATGAAGATGACCTGCTCATTTGTATTTACTCTGTTATTACAATCACAATTTTTAAAATGCAGGCCAAAATGCACTTTAATTTCTTTTCTCCGATATTCCGATACAAAATAAAGAAAAATCGGCAAACAGTTTGCGTATTTGACATTACGCTTATGGGCCTTTTACATTACGACTTTTTGCAGCGATACAAACGCGATTAAATCGCGATGCACCATCGATACAGTCGCAAATTACGATCGTCATTTATTATGTAGAAACTATTAAATTTTGTAAACCCACTTACTGTTATTGCGATACAGGGCTGCGAGCCTAGTGCAATAAATACTGCTAAAGCTCGGTCTGTGAGCACGTAGAATTTTGTCGCACGCACACTCACTGCGGGCGCCCGTCGCGCAGTCGCGACAGCAATATAATTACGCGCGAGCGATAAGGATGGGTAGCTTGGGGTCATTGGACAAAATTCTACGTGCTCACAGACCAGACTATAGTCTAGCTAGGTTTTGTGCCTAGTTTTTAATGAAAATAAATATTATTCTAAGATTTTTTCTGAGGGGGGCACTGGACCATTCTGAGGGCTGAGTGTGAGTTTACATCAAACATCGTCACTAGTGAGCGGGTAAAAAATGACATTGTATGACGGATTGTACAGCGCCCCTAGCGGAAACTTTCGAGAACTAATTTTAGTTTTTTATTGAATATAACAAACATTTTTTATCGCGGTCACTAGTGAGGACGGTATCCTTCCGTTTGGCCAAATTACTTTTCGCCAAATTTCACTTCGCAAACAACTTATCGACAAAGTTTCATTTCCCAAATGAACTTTTAGCAACTGCTCTTTTCGCAACTAATTCATTTGGTCAAATTATCATTTGGCCAAATTTTACTTGGCAAATGTTTATATAGCAAATGTTTTATTGTGCCAAATATTATATTCCAAATAATTTGTTTCGTCAAATTGACACTTCAGATACTTACCCACCGTTACCCACAAATCAAAGCATAGGCACATCATGGTTTTCATAAGAATTGTATGTAAAACAAAGAGATTGCAGAAAACAGTATGGTTGAAGACAGTAGGTATTGCAGAAAATAGTAGGTTAGGTTAGGTTAGAACAGTGACCATTAACGCGCGAAGGCGAGCGAAGCGTGCCGCGGCAGCGGCCGCCGAGCGCTAGAATCACCTTTATTGTTGATGAATCATTTGAAAATTTCTATAAAAAGAATGAAATATGAAAATTAGTATAGAAAAAAATTATATTTACCACGAAACAAAATAATAACCACAAGCTTATTTGTATTCCATTCTATGCATCAATCAAATTATTTTGTAAATTGTTTATCGTGAAATATTTTTGCCAAATGAAACATTTGGCAAAACATACCTTGCCAAACAATAATTTGCTAAACAATAATATGCCAAAAACGACATTTGCGAATTAAACATTTGCAATAAGTAGTTTTGCCAAATGAAAATTTGCCAAATAAAAGTTTGCGAAACGTTGTTTGCGATGTGATAATTTGGGAAACGTTTTTTGGCCAAACATTAGTAATCCAGTGAGGACGTTTGATGCAAACACACTAAGCCCTCTGATTCATGATTGATGAAGTCGCGCGACTGTCAAACGTATTGTATCGCTGGAGTCGCGATGAAGTCGCGCGACTGTCAAACGTATTGTATCGCTGGAGTAGCGATGAAGTCGCGCGACTGTCAAACGTATTGTATCGCTGTAAAATGTCGCAATGTGTAAACTCCATAAATGCGAATAAGGTAGATGTTTATGTCATGTGAAGAGAAATTAGTGTAAATAAGAATATTGTGCAGTAGGATATTTTAACCTGACTGAAAAAAACGCAATTCACTGTTAAAACCGATCTTTGTTTGTCTTCCGAGATCTTTGTTACATAGGGTGACGTTGAAATGTTTTTGAAGCTAATAGTTCTTTTGTAGATACAACGCCAGTGCAATACATTATTTTGTGTATGTTTGTATACTACGGGGAACGAACCCGCGATTGCTGGCTTAGGGTGGATTCGACCAAACAAGAGTAAATATTAATCTCAGAATAAATCGTCAGTTTTGACATATTTCCCATACTGAAACTGTCAATGTGCCAGTTATAACTAGAAGTTATTCTGGGATAAAAGTTTGTCGAATCGGGCCTTAGTAGTCAAAAAGTTCGCAACACGTCTTAGTTACAGCTAAAGCCTGGTCCGTGAGCACGTAGAATTTTGTCTGCGGACGCGCGTCGCACAGTCGCGACAGCAATATAATTACGCGCGAGCGATAAGTATGGGTAGCTTGGGGTCATTGAACAAAATTCTACGTGCTCACGGACCAGGCTTTAGAATAAAGTTGTGTTGCCAACTTTTTGGTCACTTTGAGTGTCACGAACTACTTGACGCTGACTGTTACGAAAATCTATTGAAGATAATAATATTTTTGTTTTCGAAGTATGAGTTTCACTGTCACCCTGTATAAGACTTAAAGGCACACGACACCTTCCGTTATATTATGAACTTTTTCATAAAAACAATTTTTTAGACAAATTGTTTATAGTAAAATATTATTCGCGTTGATTTATGATCAATATTTACTTTGTTATATTCAGTATTAAAATATAATGAAGAATTGTACTTTTTATACATAATTATAGGCCGTGCGCGCCTCTAGCGGAATAATGAAGAACCTTCAAATGTATGTTTAACTTTGAAGATTCTTCGGTAATACGCACTAGAGCATTGGTACCCAAAGTGGGGGGGGGGGGGGCAGGGGAGGCGCAAAGCCCTTTAAAGGGGGGCGCGGGCCATCTGTAAGAAACCTGCGACCGCAGAGAGAATGCATTCCAGACTGCTCGATAAGACCAATAAATAATCTTGACTGGAGGAGGGGGCGCGGAATTTTTTGTATGGTCGAAAGGGGGCGCGTCTCAAATAAGTTTGGGAACCCCTGCAATAGAGGTCTAGAGCCTAAATTAATCAGTGCCTGAGGTATGGAAGCGGCACGGGAGAGGTGACATCGAGTATTAAAACGTAAAAAAGCATATAACTGAAGGAGATCTAAGTCTCCCTGACGTTTGACATTACAAAAACACCCTCCCGTACTGTTCCCATATCTCAGGCACTGTCTGAGTTAAGCGCTAGACCTATACTATTTTTTTTACACTCAACATCAAATAAACCGCACCTTCCGCGACGCGAACTTTAAAGATTTTCTTCTGACACAATTATGGTACCCCAAAAATATTGGTGTTATTTGAAAGCCTAATAAATATCCTTAAAGAAAAATACATTTCATTTCTAATTAATGATTAACATATACCATAAATGTGACTTGAAATAGACCTCACTTTGGGCTCACCTCTGGGATCAATTAGACCAATTTTTATGGTTATAAAACCAAATAAAGATCTCACGTGTCCTCTTTAACAGATGGATAGCGATTAATCCCAACTTAACAGTTTTATAGTCATAAAAAATGGCTATAGCTTAACTACCTATTGTTTGAAGAAGTGTCTCTGGATCCTTGTAAAGACACATTTTTGGGGTAAAAACCTTTCCTTTAATGAAATGAAGTTTAGAACTAGGTTTTCAAATGGTGTTGTGGTTGGTGGGAAGTGGGGATGAATACGTTTGATAAGTGCTTGTCGCGGGAGGTGCGATTTATTTGATGTCAAGTGTATATTTAAAGGGTAGGTCAGAGGTTAGCTACCTCCCATAGCAGTTTGATTCACCCATTCTGGGACACCCTGTATACGTTTCCCTGCTAGAGGCGCCATTTTGTATCTGCGGCCATTTTGATCTTATTTTTTAAGATTTTTTCTTATAAATGTCTTTGTTTTAGTATTTATTGTTTAGTGTCCAACGAAGAAAGACATAAAATGTAATTTATTGTGCAATATTGTAACTGAGTACTTCCGTACATTTATGTAATAAAATATTATTATACAGTATTCTGCTTTTTCTTTAAAATGTTTTTAAATCTGCTTTTTATATTTTACATAATATAAGTAAACTAAACAAGCCGCCTGCGTGGCCTAGTGGTAAGACCACCTGTTATAGATCCAGAGGTCCCGGGTTCGATTCCTAGAGAAGGCAAACTTTTCTGCTCCATTTGGTTGGAGGTAGACCTTAAAGTTAGTAAGATAATTCGGCAGATAGAGGTAAGGTAGCCAGTTCCTCTTTGATTGAGTATTCCGGACCTGCCTGATCATTAGTCGTCACTTTTTTATCAGGTGAGATGCACTGTGCATCATGCACAGGCCAAGAGCTTTCATTGGGGATAAAAATAATTTATGGTAATAATAACTACAACGTCGGAAATTTAATTTGAATATCGTCCGATTAGAGAGATTTTTTGCCTCGTCCTTTTGTTCTCAGTGGAGAAAGCGATGTTTAAAAAATGCAGCGTAAATTGAAAAATGGGCAATGAAACTGTTAGAATTTTTATTTCTCCGGAGCCAATTCCCAAAACCTAAAATACATAAAAAAAATAATATCAGTCAGTCGCGAGTATTTCTTTTGGGTATTGTAACGAAGAGAGTTCAACCATTTTTTGAATTTATACAAATAACGATTACTGGCAATCTGCAATCAGAAAATGCCATTAGTTTTTTAAAAATAAAAATTTTTTTAGTTTTTTAACACCTAATGGCTTTCCATCTGGTTTTTTTGCGAATTACGGCCAGGTACATCTCGATTGGAAATTACTTCATGTCCGGTGAGTATGATGTGAGATTTGATATGAGTGTACCATTCTAAAAAAAAGTACTGTCAAGTGTCAACTGTAAAAAAAAAGTCAATACGTCAAAAAAATTATATTTTTGTCGTCTTGCTTTTTTGTTTATTTGCAATAAAATGTTTAATTTATGAATAAAAACATAATAATATTAGGAATATGGACTTAACTAACGTTTGCCGCTGTTGTCTTACAGATGGATGCTATAAAGATATATCAAACGAGTATTTCTATGGGGGACAAAATGAAATTTATTCAAAGATGTTGCTGGACACTTTTAACATAACTGTACGTATAATTTACGATCAAACTGAGCTTTTAAGATAAAAGCTTGGTAAATTACAAGTAACCAACCTTTTAGTTCATTATAAAGCTATGTTTCTCGTATGTTAGATGTATTTCAGGCCATGTACATTTACAGCTAAGAAATCTTGCTTGTAACTTCAACAAACTTAAGTTTCGGTGAAAATAATGTTAACGAGAGTTAGTGTTGCTATCTACTTGAATCAGAATCAAAGTATTGTTTCATTACAAAATTTTAACTACTTTGATATGACAAAAAGTAGATTTTTATTTCTGGGAAAGAATTGAAACAAAATCATATTTTTTATGCTAAAGTTTATTAAGGTAGATGTAGGGATGTTTATTACTCCTTCATGAATAAACTATTGGACAGTTTTTTTTAGCAATATTATAGCTTAAAATCAGATTAGTAAAGGAAGAGATGTTTGTCAATTCCCATTTTAAAAAAACTTGCAAAAAAATTAAAAAGTGCAGTCAGTCATGAATTTAAATTTTAAACCTTTCAGATATCCCAACAAACTCAGCTAAAGCAACTTATCTGCGAAGACTGCGTAACAAAGGTCCGTGATGCCAGCAACTTCAGAAAGATGGTTGTCGACACAGAGAACACGTTGCTACAAATGCTGAAAGCTAGTGATGGAGTTGGTAAGTGTCTAAGCTTGAAATATGTTTGTAATAATGTAATGATAAAGATGATGACTGGGTAATGAAATCGTATTTCTATTAAGTCCGTCAGACAGATAATAAAATAATATATTTTCATTTTTTCATAATCAAACCATTTCAAGTCGATGCGATGTAGCACTGATATTATTTAATTATGAAAGAAAATAAAAAATACGAGTCTAATATTTTCTAATTAAGTATCTGTCCGCCCCGGGTGCCAAGCATCAGGGGGTGACAAAAGTCGCGCAGATTAGTTAGTACTCACTACTCACTGGCGCATCTGCATGACAAAGGTCATGATACTTGGGGCGAATCGGTAACCCAAAAATCCTGGGGGGCACCCCTGACCATTCTGGGGTGCCATAGCCCCGAGCTATATATGGGGGAGGGGGGGTGATGGGTGATCGCCCCGGGTGCCGAGCTATGCTACGCCGCCACTGCTGACCTATTGTGAAGACGTACTGGCATTTTAATGTAAGGGAGCTCACAGTTGAGCGATATTATATCGGCCACCGCTTGCGACTCAAGACGGACGATAATCGCTGTCGACATTCAAATTAGAAAACTGTCGCCCATGCATCGCGGCCTTGGACGAATAAACCACTGGTTGTGGTCGCCGAGCAGATAGAATTTCGTTCAATGACCGCAAGCTTATCCTTACCGCTGTCGCGGCTGTGCGACGGGCGGCCGCAGTGAGTGTGCGAGCGCGACAGCAATATAATTATGCGCGAGCGATAAGGATGGGTAGCTTGGGGTCATTGGACGAAATTCTACGTGCTCGGCGACCGGACTTTAGTCAGAGTGTCAACATGTCATGACAGCGAAAGGCGCGAGACGGAAATTGTCGCCGACAGTCGCCTACAGTCGCTGACCGTCGTCGCCTACCACTATCGCAAGCAGTCGCCGACATAATGTCGCTCGTCTGCGAGCTCTCTAAGGCTAAGAACTCACGGCGCGTTTTTAACCCGCGCCCGCGGCGGTTGTGGAATTGCGGTTTTATTTCAAAACTCACGAGAGCGGTTATTTGCGCGGTTATTCTAAGTCACTGGTACAAAATAGTCGCCCGCCAATCGGGCGGTTTTCGGGGACCCGATTACAACCGCGCCCGCTGCGAGCGAAAACCGCGTCGTGAGTTGTGCATTAGTTTTTACATAAGTATCTGCATTCTACAGAAGCTGCGGGCCCGCAACCGCCGCGGGCGTGGGTGAAAATCGCGCCATGAGTTCTTAGCCTTACAGTTGATGAAATAATTTCAGATGCAGAACCCGCTCTAAAACAAGAGAACAGTGAGTATGGTGATGACTTTGACGACACGCTCGATGACCATTTCAACAACGACTTCTCTTGGGACGTTGGTGATAATACGTTGAACGATGAAGATAAGGGTAATATAGTTGTGTGCAATTTTAGACATATCACTGCTTGTTTTATATTTGTGCACTTTATGCAAGTGAAAATGTAAGATACAACCCGAGTTAACAGCGCACTTGGCGGCCGTGACGTCACATCGACGCTAAAAAAAATTAATATGGACGGGGCCACAGAAACTAAAGGGAGATGTGACAAGGGGGCGGGGCCGGTGTTGCAGCAATATGCCCAAAAACAGAACACATTGCTCGTGAAAGAATGATGACAGCAGCGACGTCATAATGTAAACAACTTACATTGCTTGCGTACTAAAGGTTATTCGAACGTTGAGTACTGATGCCGCAGTGGATAATGAGCACATATTTTGATTTATTTGTGTGTGTGAATTTCTAATGCGACAATGAGTTTCGAACTGGGCGCATTAGTTGGCATCTCTCTATATTTCTATGCGAGGTGCGCAGTTAACTCGATCGCGTTGTTAGTTTTGTCTGCAAAAGAATTTAAAAGTAGTTACACAGAAGACTTTTTTGCTGGCAACCTTGGGAAGCCAGCCTCTTTTAAGCCACGCCCATTTTGTTGATTTCTCTCTGTCTCTGTCGCTCCTACTGGCGTCTCGCTTAGCGTGAAAGGAATGGAAACATTCGAAACTTTGTTTAAGTTTGTGTGGTAGGCCCTGCTGATCTTTGAAGCCACGCCCATTTTGATGATGTTTGTCTGTCTCTCTCGCTCATGCGGGCATTTCGCTTTGCATGAAAGACATGGAAACATTCGAAACTTCGGTTAACGTCAATTTATTGTGCTATTTTATTTTACAGGACAAATATTCGTAATAAAATTGGAACCCAAAGATGAGCCCGAGACTGTTCTAAAAAAGAAACCAACGAAAATCTTGAAAAAGTCAGCAGTCAGCAAAAAAGTTGAGACCAAATTGAAAACCAAACAAAATACCAGTGGAAGTAAGAACGTCAAAAAATCCACATGCACCACAGGTAAACGAATAATATTAATTTCTACTATAGGCTTTAATCAGTTGTTGCCACTGTGTATAGATCGTTTCATCCACTCGGACGCGCCCCACCATTCTTCCGCTAATGTTTGAGTGTTATCGGTACACGCTAAATCATCCATGAGTGCACACGCACACTACAATAATGCCTTACGGATTGCTCGGATCAAACTCCCCGCACCCCGCGCGACCGAGACCAAACATTGGTGGGGCGCGTCCGAGTGGATGAAACGATCTATACCTTCCGGTCAAGTTAACTGCGCATCTGGTAGCCGTGACGTCACATCGCCGAGGGAGAGTCGCGTTCCAGCGAGGTGCGCAGTTAGCGCGAATGGGTTGTAAGATCTTTTAACACACTAAAGCCTGGTCCGTGAGCACGTAGAATTTTGTCCAATGACCCCAAGCTACCTATCCTTATCGCTCGCGCGTAATTATGTTGCTGTCGGCCGCCCGTCGCACAGTCGCGACAGCAATATAAATTACGCGCGAGCGATAAGGATGGGTAGCTTGGGGTCATTGGACAAAATTAAGACATTGGGCTACGACAGTGGCGCCAATTGGTGAGCGCTGTAGCCTAAAGTCACTCCAAGACTTGCTAAAGTCCGGTCGCCGAACAGATTGAATTTCGTACAATGACTCCCCCAAGTATCCTTATCGCTCGCGCGTAACTATATTGCTGTCGCGCTCGCACACTCACAGGGCCGCGCGTCGCACAGTCGCGACAGCAATATAATTACGCGCGAGAGATAAGGATGGGTAGCTTGGGTCATTGTACGAAATTCAATCTGCTCGGCGACCGGACTTTAGTCTATCTCACTCGATATTGCTTTCAGCTTTTCAGTCTCCTATTAGAGTCTCTCTCTCACAATCTCATTCATCAAATTCACTTTATAATTTCAGCAAAATCAAGACGAAACAGAGAGAAGGCAGTAATACCACAAAGCCAGATCGCCTCCCGCGAAAATTCGCTCAAACTAATTTTGAACTCAAATCTCTGCCTTTTCAAGTCGTTAAAGACCAAATTCCGGTGTTTCCACTGCCCAGAGAGTTACTTGTCCATGCAAGATCTGAGAGAGCATTCTAAAACCCACTCTAATACCAGAACTTTACAGCTCAGAATCAATTGCTTAAGAGGCATGACGTACAGAAACGTTGACATATCATCTCTAGCATGCAAACTGTGTCAAGAAAGTTGTAATAATTTAGATATTTTAAAATCCCATTTGACAGAAAAGCACAGCATACAATTTGGGAACGGAGACCACTTTTTGATTCCATACAATTTGGAAAACGACTTCAAATGTGTTTTGTGCGAGGAAACATTCAATACATTTACACGATTATCCATCCATATGAATTCCCATTACATGAACAACGTTTGTGAAATATGTGGTGTGTCTTACATCAACCGATTAAGTCTGAGAATGCATGTGAACTCCGTTCATAAAGAGAAGAAGTGTTCGCTGTGTTCAGCTACGTTCATATCACACTATCTCCGGGTGAAGCATATGAGGAAAGTTCACAACACTGCATCGTCTAAAAGATATTGCATGCTGTGCAATAAAACGTTCAGATACTCGTACTTATTGGAGGAGCATAGGATTCAAGAGCACGGAGCCAAAAGACAGATCAGTACGTGCCCGGAGTGTGGGAAAACGTTCTTGTCTCCGCAGAATCTGAAGATACACATTCGTTGTGTGCATGTTAAGGAAAGGAATCACCCTTGTGGTATATGTGGCATGAGGTTAGTCAATAATCTTGAAACCCTGCAGTCTACAGACTTGTCGGGTTGGCCAATGAGGGCTATCGTTTTTATACTTAACAGTTGGCACCCCTGGCGATTGACAGGACCTTACTCTACAGTGGCGCCATCTTGATGAGTGCAAATACGATAGTCCTCCTACCACTTTAGCGCTCACAAGTTGGCGCCACTGTCTTCTCTACTACTAGCAAATGACAGGACCTTACTCTACAGTGGCGCTAACTGGTGAGCGCTAAAACGATAGCCCTCATTGTTGGGTCGGCTTCTTTTTGTATGAGGACTCGGCCGATACCAAATCGGTGTAATGTGCGCACTTCCATACATGCCCATACTGATTAACAGCCCGACACAACTATCGGCCGATGAAGTCTGCAGGGTATTTAAGCATAGCCATAGCTTTTTTATATTATATTTATAGCATAGCTTTTTTTCGCGCGGCGGGCGTTCACGCGTAAACATCGTTAAGTTGTAGCTCTGCACTATTTCAATCTGTAATACTACTTATAGTTACTCTTAACGGTTCAAACTTACACTAAAAATAAGCTTAAACTCCTAACTTCACGATAGTCTTTGTGGTTTTCATCCTTTCGTCGAATCCTCGCTGCAATCGTCGTTTCAACTTCAAGATTTCTTCAATATCTCAAATTGTCCGTGAGTCACCGTGCACGAAACCGGCCGCCGTCAGCTGACTCGACCACAGCGCATGCCATAGAGAAAAGTAATACATAGGAAATAGAGAACCCTCTCTGTCAAATTTTTGAACCTACTAATTGACAGCCTGGTGTTAAATTCCCTGTACTTAACCTACGTACGTAACGCTCACATACATACATAGTCCACGCACACATACATACATAAAGTCCACGCACACATACACACAGTTCACGCACACATAGGCCCTCATAACCTTCAAAGAATTATTGTTTTTTTGATGTACAATGTAGAATTTTTTCAAATCCATTATTTTGAAAGTATTTATCTTTATGGTGTACGTATTGTATTATTTTCAAAACAATGGATTTGGAAAAATTCTACATTGCACATGGAAATGCAAATAAACAAAAACTTTTCAATTTAATAATTTTACTTTATTTATGAACACACATAATATTATACACCAAAAGCGTCTTTTCGCAAAGTTTTCAACAACACTAAAAAAGCATTTGCACTTTGAGAAAACTCAGATCACTTGTGAACATAACAGAAAGTTTCTTCGCGATTCACGAAGGAACGAACAAAACTCCGATGAACCAGAACAGCAGCAGGTACGAAGGAATGAACTTGAATTTGACTCGACTCTTCAATACTTTAATAGGGCCACAGAACTCATAAACGATGGCTAAGAAAACAAGAATGCATTCAACCTAACAAAAACAACACCGGCCATTTTGGAGGAAAAACAAAGTTGCCATATGTTAAATAGTAATTTCTACTACTCTATTATGTAAATTATAACAAAAAATGTCACCGTTCAGTTTTAAACTAAAACAAATTAATTTCATTTTAAAAAAAGTTTTCACATTGTAATTAACAATATTCTGAAATATATTTTAATTAAGAAAAAAATGAAAATATGAAGGAAACAGGAGCAGCGACATCTAAAGCGTTTTAGGGTAGTTAAAAAGTATTGCTTCCTCATTGTTATAGCATTGCTGCAAAATCTGAAAAGCTTTTAAATATTTTAAGATGTGTTTCTGGAGTCTGGTGGGGTGCTCACCCAGCGTCATTAAGACTTTTATACAATGCTATTATAAGAAGTGTACTTGACTATGGCAGTTTCTATCTAGAGCCTTGTAATTTAGTTGGTTTAAGTAAATTGGATGCGATTCAATCTAAAGCGCTAAGGATTATAGCTGGTGCTATGAAATCGAGTCCAATCAATGCCTTGCAAGCTGAATGTGTTGAGCCCCCATTGAAATTACGCCGCCAATATTTATGTGACAAGTATCTTTTCCGTGTACTTCAATTTGCTGACCATCCTATATATAGCAAACTCAACAGACTTAATGATTTAATTGATACTTCCTCTTATTGGTCACGTAAATCTCCTCCTTGTGTGATTATTAGTTTTCGTAAATTTATATCAATCCAAGCCCCAGTCCACAGAACCTCCTTTCTTCCGATATTTTCTGTAAATTTTGAATCCCTTATTCTTACTCCGACAATTCATTTCAACCTAGACATACATAAGGATGACTACAATGCTAACATTAAGTTCAATCAGATCGTAGACGAACACTGGGGCGATTGGCATCATATCTATTGCGATGCATCTAAGCACTCTCCAACGGGTCATGTTGGCGTTGGCGCATACCATAAACAATATCATATTGTCCAGAAAATAAAACTCCGTCCAGAATCATCAGTCTTTACAGGAGAATGTTTTGGACTGTTTAAGGCTTTAGAGTATGCTCTCCTTATGAAATTAAACACAACTGTAATATTTTGTGACTCTAAAAGTGCTTTGCAGGCATTACATAAATTTCCATTTAAGAACAATACTAATTATCCTATTATTACAGAATGCAGGAAATTACTTCACAAATGTAGTCTTAACAGTCATTTAATTAATTTTGCGTGGATTCCTAGTCATACCAATATTCCAGGAAATGATAAAGCTGATAAGCTGGCCAATGAAGCGGTTGAGTGTGGAGATATACATCCGTACACAAATTATTGCCATGACTTAACGGCAGCCCTTCCCAAAGCTTATCTCAAATCTGCCGGGGATGAGAATTGGGAGTTCACTAGCCAATCTAAGGGGAAACATTACAAGCTCATTCAACCATCCATCCTTTGTAAACCATGGTTTGTTAAAATTAATCTTTCCAAAACAGTTACTACCATTTTAACTAGAATGCGACTTGGTCACGTGTGCACTCCAGCACACTTGGCTAAAATTCATGTACTTGATTATGATTCGTGCACTTGTGGTTCTGGCGTCGGAGACTTAAATCACATATTTTTTTACTGTTGCCTATATGATCGTTCCTCTTTTATTAGTTCTCTTTTAGCCATTAAAATTCCTTTTCCTACATCCATCACTTGCCTATTATATACCAATAACATTGATGTTTATAATATCCTAGCCGAATTTATTACCCATAATAATATAAAATTGTAAATAGTAATGTATATTGTACTTATGTAAATATTATTTTATTTTTATTATTTTGTACTTATATCACACCTAAATTGATCCTATGAAAACCATCCTTTGTTCCGTTTCCTTCCGTAATTGATTCGTTTCCCTACCTTTTAACTTTAACCCAATCCCACCCTGTCTAAACGCAATGTCCGCAAAACTTATGGCAAAACTGAACGCAAAAATCAAGAACCCCGTCGTGGCTAAACGCAATCCGCGAGAGCCATAAAGAAGAAAAAAAAAAAAAAAAAGTATTGGAATTTATCGACTGAAGTCGCTGTTTGGAAGCAAGTTTGATCGTAGTATGGAAGTTTCCGTACCCTGGCGCATGCGCAGGCAGACTGCGTGACTCCGTCCCTACCGCTGTGTGAGTGTCTATCTTCTTACTTGTGTGCGAGGTGTGCCGCCCCGTTACTCGCGCGCGGCCGTCGATATTACTAGCGCCATCTACACTCCTCATCTAGCACTACGAGTATATTGCGGCCGTGCTTTGCCGCTCGATTTCACTTAGCAGACCGTCCACATTACAACGATCTATTTAAATCTAAACTAGATGGCGCACTCGGCTCGAGGAAAGATGAACAATTGTAACGGATGCAATAATGTATTGGATTCTGACGACGATTGCTTTTTACAATGTCGTATATGCGAACACACATACCATTGCGAGTGCCTATCTATAAGCAAAAGGCAGTACAAAGGGCTTAAAAAGGAATACAAGGCAGGATGGACATGTCCTTCCTGCAGTAACGTGACTCACCGCAAACAGTCCAACATCGACACACCGGTCCGCAGCAAGCAGGTGCCCCTGCTCGATGAGTCCATGGATACCTCTTATTTTATTCCGCAAAATACTACCGTGAGCGACCCTGTCGCTCAGCTTACTGACCACGAGCCCTGGAAAAACGCCTTCAACAACTTCACTTGCGACCTGAAGGCTACACTGACTTCCTGGCGCACCGACATGGAAACTTGCATGCAAAATATAGGAGCCGATATTAAGGACACGCTCACCGGTATTAAACAAGAGCTTAACTCACTTCGTGCGGAGCAGGCCAGCATGAACCAGCGCATTAACGCACTATCAAAAGACGTTTCCGAGCTTCAGTCTTCAGCCCAATTTCAGTCAGAGGAGTGCGTGGACCTCAAAAAACGCGTCGAAGACCTCACTAAAAATAACCAGTGCTCCGACAAGTGTGACTCCGCTATGGCAGCCCTCGAAGCGAAGCTGGATGCCTTGGAGCAGCAAGCTAGGCAATGTAATGTCGAAGTATGTAATGTCCCGGAAAGACGCAATGAAAACCTTCTAGGATTGATCGACGCTCTCGGAAGCTTAATTAAATATCCTATCGCCCAGAAGGACATCGTCTCGGTACACCGGGTCCCACACGCGAGCCATGAAGACAAAAAGCCAAAAAATATCGTAGTAAAATTTACGTCCCGAATCATGAGAGATAACGTACTGAGTGCATTTCGAAAATGCAAAGAGGTGAAATCTGACCAGCTAGGTGTCGCCGGTGCGCCCCTGACAGTCTACATGAACGAACATTTGATATTAAAAAAGAAGAAATTATTTCGAGCTTGCAGGGAAGCTGTCAAGAAAAACAACTTTAAATACATATGGGTTAAGAACGCGACCATACTCGTTCGCGAAACCGATACGACTCCCGCAATTGCTATACGTTCAGAACATGACCTCCAAAAAATCACACGTAAACATGGCCACCCTAGCAATTCTGGAAAGAGTACTTATAGTCTATCCAATATATAGTTCCAAAATACTGAACTGTCCTATCGATGACATTGACAGCGGGGCGCCACCGTCAATACCGAATCGCTGGTTCCGATTTTTGCCATGTTGGAAACCATAAAGTTGAACGATGGTAGCGCCCCCCTGTCATTGAGTTTGGCGGGACAGTTCAGCGTGGGTCATCTATAGCTTGATTAGAATGACGGCTGTCAAACGAATGTGACTAGTGATGGGTATGTTTCGTACGGTTCACATAGGTGTATCGATAAGTTTTCGAAAAAATGATATGAAAAAATGCACCCAATTTTTCTTCATATATCTTTATTCATAAAAATGACAATTATGATTTAAATTTAAAGACAGTAAACCTAAGTAGATGTACAACCTAAGTCGTAGTCATTATCATCAGTGTTCTTCAGTGGTTTTTTCCTCTCGCTAGAGGGCGGTGGGCATCTCTTCTAGAGCAACGGTGCTATGAATACCCAAAAAATTACCGGTGATTGATTTCCGATGTTTGATTATTTAAGAATGAAATGTTTTTTGGTTTTTAATAGTGAACATTTAGAAAAACGTATAACTTGACTTAAATATGTTAAAAAATTAGTTAGAAAAAAAATTTGTTAAATATGTTAAAAGAATAGTTTTAATTTAATATGACATTTGTCGATATGTCCCAACACTAACATTTTTGTAACTCGAGATAACCTTGTAGAGACGTCGTTAATACTCTAGCTTGATTTTTATGATTTCGAATTACTACTTATTAGTGTAATTTAACGCTGCATTTACACGAAATTATAATTTTTATTGGAAGCACTGTCGTCGAAAATATTGTTTGCAGGTCAGACGTGAATTATTTCTTGTCCGCCAATATTTAGCTCTCATTGATCGCTACTACAAAGTTATGTCGTTACTTTTGATGACAGCTGTCATTCTAATCAAGCTATATTGGATAGACTATAGTCATCGCTTTACACTGATTCTTGGGACTATTCAACGCATGAAATCTATCTTAGACTGTATTTTTACCATTCGCTGTACTGTGTGTAGTCCTTACTCAAATGTTATTTTATTTTTGATTTTATTTACACTCATAGTTATTTGTTTTTATAGTTTTTTACTCATTATTTTAAAAAGAGTTCTCAGTCGTGGTCACACTCTCCTTCTTTTACTGTCAATATTCGTTTATTTAAAAATCTGCATGTACTTACAAGTACATTCCAATAATCTGATGTCATGCATAGGTGTACTTACTATAGTTTTTACGAAAAACATGTTTGTTTTTGTTTTGATTCTTCTGGGAATCTGGGAAATAACCATAATTATTTACGTGGATACAATTTTCTGTTTTTACTGTCTGTTTTTTGAAACCTTACTCAGTAACACTAAGTATATTTTGCCGCTCTTGTTGAATGGATAGCAATCTTACAATATATTACCAAAATTGTACTGGAATTAGATCAAAACTGCACACGGTCTATATGAATGTTCTCTCTGCGGCATATGACATTTTGGTTTTGACGGAGACATGGCTTATACCAGAAATATCTAACAGCGAATTCTTAGATAATCGCTACATTGTATTTAGATGTGATCGCGACCGACTAGCGACTAATAAAAGTGACGGAGGGGGTGTACTTGTTGCGGTGAGAAGGGACCTTAAACCGGTCAACTCACCTATAAATCACTGCTCCTCAGCTATTGAACATATTATTGTATCTATACCCGCCTTTGACCCAGGCAAGAGACACATTTTTAGTGCTGTTTACATCCCACCGCAAACCCCCATAGACATATATTTAGACCATTTCACTTTATTACAAGACCTCGTGAACGACTTTAGTACCGAGTCATTTTTCATGATTGGCGACTATAATCTACCCCACATTGACTGGTCTAATTTCCAACTCGCTGCCCCTATTAGTGCTCCTACTTCTATTACTTATAATCTTTATAAATTCTTAAATACATTGAATGCTAAACAGTTCAATTCGTTGAAAAACGCCAATGACCGTATTCTTGACCTTCTCTTATCCAATACCGAGACTAGTCTGAGTCCTTGTTCTCCTATAGTACCCGCGAATCAACATCACCCTCCATTCTGCGCACTTACTTTTATAAATTTAAAAACTAAACATATGCCTAGGAATCACTTCTCCAAACCTAACTTCCACAAAGGTAATTACGATAATATTAACATTAATATCAACGAAGTAAACTGGGAGTTATTGTTATCGGATCTCACTGCTGAAGAGTCAGTTAATGTATTCTATGAGAGGATCCACGAAATCATTAAGAATCACATACCCTTGACAAACGTAAAGTCCTCCCGTTTTCCTATATGGTTCTCCCCAGCTCTGAGACATATATATAGCAATAAGGAGCGAGCTTGGCGGAAATGGAAAATGTACGGGAACCTCTCAGACTACGAGTCCTTTTCCATATACAGATCAAGATTTAAGGCTCAATGTTCAATTTGCTACGGTAAGTACATTGATAGAGTTGAAACTAGCATAGCTCTTAATACAAAGTTCTTCTGGTCTTACATAAAGAACCGTAAAAATACCACGTGCTACCCTTCTACAATGTTCTACAAGACCAATAGCTCAAGTGACCTTGGAGAGATCTGTAATATGTTTTCAAGCTTCTTTAGTTCCGTCTACGAACCTTCGACACTCGGTCATTTTGATTTTACACAATTTTCGGATAACAGCGATAACGACCTTCTTATTTCCAATATTAGTTTTTCTCTGGATCATATTAAAAGAGTACTATATTCACTCGATATTACCAAAGGTAAAGGTCCGGACGGAATACCTCCATTATTCCTGAAACTCACATACAAAACGATCAGTGCCCCTCTGCACATCATATTCAAAAAATGTTTGCAGGAGGGACATTTCCCGAGTGTATGGAAAGGCGCTTTCGTCACTCCTATTCCAAAGTCTGGCGACGCACGTAACGTGGAAAATTACCGGCCTATCTCTGTCCTGTCTGCCTTGTCGAAGGTCTTCGAACGACTCGTTCACAATGAAGTATACCCATCGCTACATCACATTTTAATACCGGAACAGCATGGATTTGTTAAACGCCGCTCCACCGCCTCCAATTTGACACTATTCACAAATAATCTGTTTACTAGTATGGATAGAAGGATACAAGTCGATGCAGTATACACGGATTTCCAAAAGGCCTTCGATAAGGTAGACCACAAATTGCTCCTAGAAAAACTGGCGTTTAACGGGATCCGTGGTGACCTGTTGCGTTGGTTTGCTTCCTACATTTCTAACCGGACACAGAAAATAGCAATTAACGGACTCGTGTCGGGTGATACTCTTGTCACTTCGGGTGTACCCCAGGGGTCCATTCTAGGTCCTTTGCTATTCCTTTTATACGTCAACAACATCAAGAAATGCTTCAATCATACATCATTTTTACTGTACGCTGACGATCTTAAAATCTATAAAGAAATTAAGTCGCTCAATGATTGCTTCCTTCTTCAATCAGACCTTGACACACTAAGTGAATACTGTTTAACCAACAAATTATTCCTAAGCATCCCCAAATGTAACTGCATAAGCTTTACAAAGAAGAAAAACCCTTACATCTTTGATTACAAGTTAAACAATAATACTCTGAAGAGAGTATCAGTTGTTCGTGACCTTGGTGTTTTCTTGGATTCAAAACTTCACATGGACATCCACATCAATGATATAATCAACAAAGCGTTCAAGATGTATGGTTTCGTTTCCAGGTCTGCAGTTAATTTTAAAAAACCCAACACATTATTGCATTTGTACCGTTCGCTTGTAAGATCCCAGCTCGAATATGCTGTGCCGGTTTGGAACCCATTCTACAAGAAGTACTCCAACTCCATTGAAAAAGTCCAGCGTAAATTCTTACGCAAAGTTAACTTCATGTGTTCCCGCTCTCGGGTCCCTTACGAAATGCTGCTAACCAAATTTAAGTTCTTGAGCCTTGATTCTAGACGATTGCTCCTATCAGCCATGTTTTTATACAATCTAATAAATAATGAAATCGATTGCATAGACCTCTGTAACCTGATCCACTTTAGCGTCCCCAGGCGTGCTGCGCTCAGAAGCACACGCAGAGACGAGAGAACCTTTTATGTAGACTTGTGTAAAACCAATGCGGGTTTACGAGCCCCACTCAATAGACTGTTGTCCATTTACAACCAGAACTTTAATAGCATCGATTTTTCCCAGAGTTCCTCAAGATTTAAAAAGCATATTTTAGACACTCTGCAAAGTGACCAAATTAAAATTAAGATAAATTAAATGAAAAAAAAAAAAAACAGAACAAAATTAATAATTAAAAGTCTGAACACAATATTAATTACTTCTTGGTGTTGAGCTACACCGCGTTTATAAGGTGTACCTTAATTGTAATTGCCTCGCTCTATATTACATGGTTTCATTATCAATATGTGGATTACGTAGTGGGATGTGTTACCACATAAATAATACATAAGTCTAGTAGATAAGTTAATTTTTGTAACACATTTGTTTGTAATTCCTAAAATAAATAAATAAATAAATAAATAGCCGCAGACCACCGACATTTAATCGGCCGATAGTTGGGCTCGATTCTAATTTGTATGAAAAATCGGCCGATACCAAATCGGTGTAGTGTGCGCATTTCCATACACGACTTTTTGTTGGCCGATAGTTGGATCGGGCTGTTCGGTATGAAGATGTAGGAAAGTGCGCACATTACTTACACCGATTTGGTATCGGCCGCTTCTTCATAAAAATTAGAATCGGGCTCCACTATCGGCCTACTAAAAGTCTGTGGTCTGCGCCTAGGCTAAGACCTTTTTTTTCTTGTCTGCATTACTTTATCTCATGTTGATATAGTCTGGTCGTTGAGCACGTAGAATTTTGTCCATTGACCCCAAGCTACCCATCCTTATCGCTCGCGCGTAATTATATTGCTGTCGCGACTGTGCGACGGGCGCCCGCAGTGAGTGTGCGAGCGCAATAGCAATATAATTACGCGCGAGCGATAAGGATGGGTAGCTTGGGGTCAATGGACAAAATTCTACGTGCTCAGCGACCAGACTTAGTCCAAATAAATAAATAAAGCCTTTCTCTCTCAGGTTCTTCACAAAGTGCGACCAGAAGCGCCACGAGCGAACACACGAAGACGTGCGGTCGTTTGCGTGCGGCTACTGCGAGGGCCGGTTCAAGGCGAAGGACTCCTGGCGGCGCCACTTGCGAAGACAGCACGCGCACTTGTTCGACAGCCAATAAATAAAGAATTAGACTGTGTTTGTTTCATTATATGCCTGTAAAAGTGTGTTTTCTTCGTTCGTTTCAGCCAAATGACGAATACTGCTCGAAAAAAGTATCGATTAATAAACTATACTTTAAGGGACCAAAAATATCCAATCTGTCGATAAAAATAGAATGATACCTAACTAATACGTAAAGGTAGCAGGGAAGCGCTGGACGCAGGCCGCTACCAATCGATCAACATGGAAAGCATTGGGGGAGGCCTATGTTCAGCAGTGGACGTCCTGTGGCTGAAATGATGATGACCTAACTAATATCGATATGATAACCGATTATTGCCCAACACTAGTCAGTAGTCACTATTTTCTCAGTAAAACGATTAATCGATATTATTTGTTACAATTGAATCAAAAGTCGTAAAACTAAGATCGATATCGCATCGACACTTACTTGATAGTAAGAAACTTCACAAAGTGCGCCACGAGCGGACGCACAAATCTCTCGAAGGATCTTCACAAGAGTGTGCCACCATGTGCCACGCACAGGTTCTCTCTCTACTAACAGAAGCGCCACGAGCGGCCTGCGAGGGCCGGTTCAAGGCGAAGGACTCCTGGCGGCGCCACCTGCGAAGACAGCACGCGCACTTGTTCGACACGCAATAAATATACATTCTAGAAAGACAGAGAGTGGTTTTTGTTTTATTTTTTTAAGTATTCGTCATTGGTTTCAGCCTAATTTCCATAAATTAGTATCCATTACTGCTCGAAAAAAGTATCGACTATTACGTGGGACCACGATAGTTACCTACTATCGTAAAAATAAAATCGATACCTAGACAATTACGCCTTATCGATTATACTGCCAAAATTAAGATCGACATTTAATTACTCGATATTGATGTTTACAAATCGATTATTGCACAACACTAGTGTAGTCACGAAGGTTATGGTTATTCTCACAGATATGGATTAGAGTAGATACAGCAAGTTGCTCGTCAAAGCGTGCCATTCCGATATGTCCAAATGGACATACATGGTCGAGTGATGTACACGTTGTTAATTGTAAGCCGATTACAACAATCGGTAACGATGATTTTACGAGGACAGTAGTACGAACACGGTAAAATGAATAAATTATTAACGGATTGAGAATTGTAATTAACAGCACAAGTAACAAATAATTAATTAGAATAAAGTAGCAGTAGAAGAAGTATAAAGTAGTAATACATATCCTGAACTAAGAGTAGTAGGTAGTAAGTACTATTAAGAGTAAAATCATGGTCCCTGTATGTGGTGCACTCATACCGATCCCAAGGAACCGTACTTACTCATAACATTATGACACACACTGATCCGTGTATTCATACACCAGACAAGTTTTTGTATTGAAACGCTGCCGCGCTGGTAGGGTGAAAAAAAAATGAGATTTGACGATTTGTAAGAATTAATTTATTTAAAGAGGAATCATCGGGCCCCCGGGAAACACAAGCTTTTTATTTTTACATTAAAAATAAAAAGCTTGAGTTAATAGTCTTTATTTTATGAAACTAGGTCAGGTACTTACTAGAATATTTAAAAGTATGGAATTAAGTATGAATTACTAGTAGTACTATTTAACATAATAGAATAACGATCATTACTTTCATAAACATCAAGCACAACAAAAATATTATTTGCAAATTAATAAGAAAATTAATAATGTAGAATAACGTCTACCGCTACAAAATTATTTTAATCCACAGTCAGACTAGCTATAAATTTAACAAAATATCAGTTTTATCGGAATTAATTAATTTTCGAATCGAGTCACACGATATCTTTCGATGACTTTGCGAATGCAGTACGATGATACGATTACTTTTACGTTGCGGCAATCACTAAAATTCGCTAAAATGACACTAATGACGTTTAAAAAGTGGCACGCTCGGCTTCATACAATTTTTGACACATGCTGCATCTATCCATATCTGTGGTTATTCTCGATTTAATCGATATTATTTGGTACAATCGAATAAAATGTAAAATCGAAATCGATAATGAAGGTACCCTAATAATCTCGCGAAGGATCTTTATAAGAGTGCGCCACGACATATTCTCTCTCCTTCTCTCTCTCTCTCTCTCTCTCCCTCTAACAGAAGCGCCACGAGCGGCCGCCCTGCGCCGCGCGCTCGTCCGCGTGCGGCTACTGCGAGGGCCGGTTCAAGGCGAAAGACTCCTGGCGGCGCCACCTGCGAAGACAGCACGCGCACTTGTTCGACACGCAATAAGTAAACGATGATTCTAGAATGTGTTAGTTTTATTTGTATGCCTGAAAAAGTGTTTTTCCTTCGTTCATTTCAGCTAAATGACGAATACTGCTCGACAGAAGTATTGATTATTAAACTGTAGTCCAAATAAGTCCTAAAATATGCAATTTTTATTGATAAAATTAAATGATTGTCGTAAATTAACTAAGGCCGATATGATTAATTACACATCGATTGTCACATCACTATGCCAAGGGACAGCCTTGAATAGAGCTTTGTGATTGGTTCGTTTTTATGCAGTTCGCAGCAAGTTCACTCCGCTGACTGACGATTGACTGACATTTCATTTCTGTCATAAGTCATAACAATTCGTCGCGTTTCGCGTTCGTGTCTTTCTTTTGGTAATTTTGTTGTGCCGAAGCCGATTAATGAATTTTGTGAAAATATTACCTAAGGATAATAAACCTACAACTTTGTGTACCATGTCAAACAATACCGTCAGGTTAGTAGGAATACTTCGTTTTCATTAATTACGCCCGTATGCACAAACGATGTTAAGTGAAGCAGCAAATCGAACTCACAGCGTTGAATAGAGCTCTGTGATTGATTCGTGTGTCACCCTGTGCGTCCATGCGCACTGTGAGACCTCTTATTGTTTGATATTGAATATGGGCGTTATTTTCATTCATGAAACACTTAACGCCCGTATTCACAAAAGATGCTTTTTTATGTGGAGCAGCAAATCGAACGCACAGCGTTGAATAGAACTGTGCGATTGCTTCGTGTAGTTCGTGTCACCCTGTGCGTCCACGCGCTCTGTGAGACCTCTTATTAATGTTTGTGAGTATTCACAACTAAAATAGTGAAAAGAATGTTATTATTTTTCAGTTCAAAAAAGCTGGCGTTTTCTCCGTCTGAAAGAAAGCTGATTATAGCTTTAGTAAGGGAACGGCCTGTCATTGAAGATAAGCGCGTCAACGCTAAAAATATCCGGTTGAAGAAACGAGCCTGGGAAGATCTCACCATTGCCTACAATTCTCAACCGTTCGTCTCAAAGAGGCTCACACACCAATTGAAAAGATGCTGGGAGAACATGAAGACGATAAGAAAGAAGGAACTTTCTCAGGAATCGTTGACTTTGAAACGCATCGGTGGAACTGCAGATCCTCTACATCTGACGAAAGATGAAAATGGCTGTACGTCTGACAATGATATAAGCACAATTGACTCATTCATTAACGTGCAAGTCCCGGAAGTGATCGATTCAAATTCAATTGAGGGTGAGTAGTATACCTATACATTATTTTAAATATCTTTCATATTATCAATATATTTTATATTCTACTAGCGACCCGCCCTGGCTTCGCACGGTTGCTAAGTATACATAACAAACCTACCTCTTGAATCACTCTATCTAATACAAAAAACTGCACCAAAATCCGTTACGTAGTTTTAAAGATCAAAGCACAAAGAACATAGGGACTGACAGCAGAAAGCGATTTTGTTTATACTATGTAGTGACACACAAACTATCTCTACGCCAAATTTCATCTAAATCGGTTTAGTGACAGACAGACAGAGTTACTTTCGCATTTATAATATTATATTAGTATAGATTATCATATTTAATACCTATCATCATCATCATCATCATCATCATTTCAGCCACAGGACATCCACTGCTGAACATAAGCCTCCCCCAATGATTTCCATGTCGACTGGTTGATAGTGATCTACGTCCAGTTTAATACCTATATCACATCTTACTGTAAACTTATCTTAATGTACTTCTTTTATTTAGAGCAATATTATTTTTTGTTTTTAGCTAAAGCAGATGCAGAGGAACCATATTTCGAGAACCATCTTGATCCAGACAATGAAGATCCAATAGTTACATGTAGGTATCGTACTTATTTATGAACAGTACTAGCATTCCGCCCGCGGCTTCGCCCGCGTAGAATTTTGTCTGTCACAGAAAAGTTATCGCGCGCGCTGTTTCAAAAACCGGGATAAAAACTATCCTATGTCCTCTCCCGGGACTCAAACTATCTCTATGCCAAATTTCATCAAAATCAGTTCAGTGGTTTAGGCGTGAAAACGAGACAGACAGACAGACAGAGTTACTTAAATTTCGCATTTATAATATTAGTATAGATTTGTTGGCGCAAGTACACTATGTGGAAAATTGACCGAGACGAAGCGCTAGATCACACTCCGAAGTATGGGCGACGCACTAGTGGGGGAAGGAGAAAGTAACAGATGGTGTTCACACTATTACGTCTAGGCCAATTTCCCGCATAGTGTACTTGGGCCACTACTAAGTAATATGTATAGATCGTGTCATCCACGAAGACGCGCCGCATCAATTTTTGGTCGAGGGAAGCGCGGGGTGTGGGGAGTTTGATCCGAGCAGTCCGAGCGTCATAATTTTATTGTAGTGTGCGTGTGCACTCATGGATGATTTAGCGTGTACCGATAACTCTGAAACATTGGCGGAAGAATGGTGGGGCGCGTCTTCGTGGATGAAACGATCTAAAGTAGAATTCTTTAGACTTCAGCAGAAACGTAGATAAATATGGCCGACTGACATTAACGCATTTTTAGTCTGTGCACTAGTGAGGTGACAAAACCTCTCGTTAATCGCGAAGTGAAATTATTGTAGTACCATCGGCAACAGTGTTAACTATCCATTGCCTGTCATGTCGTCTCGTTCTATCGCAAAGAATCACCATTTGATGAGAGCGAGAGCAAAAACGGAAATGGATAATTAACAGTGTGGCCGTGTGTACAATAGTTTACATACTTTAAAGACATTCAAAATTTGCTTTTCAGGTAGCCAGAGATTCCCAAGCGAGACGGATATAAAAGTCAGACGTACCACGTTGAACATTCAACAGGACCAGGCTTTACACGAGTTGAGGGTAGAAAGAGAAAAAATATTGATAGACAAAGAAAAGAATTTGTTAGAACACGAAAAACAGATGCACGATTTACAAATACAAAAAATGAAATTAGAAATTGAACTGTTAAGTAAACAGATTGAAAATAAAACTTCATAAATATTTTGTGTTTGTTTAAATAAAAAAGTCAAAAATTAAATTATTATTTATAATACAAAATTATTCTAAAAACTAGACCTCTAGTTTATCCTCGGTGTTTGGATATTTCATATTTGGATATCTTAAAGACTGATTTACACATATTATTAAGTTGTTAAGTAACTAAATTTTAATTTAATTTTAAGTAACTTAAATTTAAGTCTATTTCCATATGTATTTAAGTAGTTAAGCTATTGTTTACTAGTAGTGCCCTCAGCTACCTGGCGACTACCCAAGATAAAGTCTGCTTGCCGAGCACATAGAATTTCGTCCAATGACCCCAAGCTACCCATCCTTATCGATATTTGCTGTTGCGCTCGCACACTCACCGTGGCAGCCTGTCGCACAGTCGCGACAGCAATATAATTTCGCGCGAGCGATAAGGATGGGTAGCTTGGGGTCATTGGACGAAATTCTATCTGCTCGGCTACCGGACTTTAGATGTGCGTTTCGGACGGGACGCGTGCATAGTGCCGGCGCGACCACGCGAACTGTTTAATGTTTCTGAAATGTGAACACGGGTGTCAATAAATTATGACATTCATTAAGTATGTCTGTGGGTGTTTTATTTAGAAAACTTTATCTCCGTGATTCCAGTATTTAACTGTAACTTTCTCATATATTCAAAATGTAAATGAAAGGATTTTTCGTAAATAAAATAACTTTATTAAAATTATAACTAACAAAGCTCTTAACAAAACAAACTTACAAAATGAGTTGAACATAGAAAATTAAACTATTACAAAATTAACATTGCATACAAAGTAAATAAGTACATTAACATACAAAATATCCTAAATAAATCTATTAGCAAACAGTATAGGACTTATTTCTTTGCTCCGGTAACTTTTTTCTTCGCAGATTTAATTTTTTGTCTGTGGCTGTCACTTTTTTCGATTTTCCCGCGCTTCATGTGCATTTCCTGAGGGATGGGCATCTGTCCCCGGAAATCGACTCCGGGGCCGGGCTTCAACTTCATTCGATGCTCGGGGTATCGATATATCGACTCGGACGGTGCGAATCGAATAGCGCTTTGGTAGAAGTGCAGATCCCTGAAGATGAATAATACTATTATAGCCTTCGCCTAATATAACGCGTATCTATCGCCGCATTTATAGCTTTAATAGATTTTAATCATTCGATATTTTGAACGTTTGATCATTTGTAAATTCAATATTATGAACGTTCGATCATTTGTAAAAATAATTCTATATTTGATCGTTTGATGAAACCCTTTATTCGGTATAGGACAGATTTTGGGATTGGACAGATTCGTGGATTCGGCAGATACTGGATTCGACGGATTCGTGGATTTCGATATTTTCGTTATTTTGATTTTAGATCATATTTTGTTAGTCGATATGGGCGGAGGTAACCCCCACAGCTACCTGGCGGCTATCCTAGTTAGCTATGCGTTCATTGGCGGGTCGCGTGCATAGTGCCCTTTCGTCCACTAGGATCCCCTAACCCGATCCCCCAGGGGATCCGATTTAGTTCCAACGGGACACAATTTCAACGGGACACATTTTCAATCAGACACATTCCCACGTGGACACAGTTGCAAACTGACACAATACAGTCAGTCGAATAAATGAAAGTGAAATGAAAAATATGAACATTAAAATAACTATATTTTATTACAATTAATAACCTGCCCAGTAGTGCCGAGACCACGCGAACTGTAATGTTTGTGAAATGTGAATATACGGGTGTCAATAAAATTTATGTCTGTCTGCGGGTAGGTACTTTATGTGCGTGATTCCAGTGTTTACTGTCATCCTCATAATTATTATTATATCCAAAATGTAAATGAAAGGAATTTTCGTAAAAAAAATTACTTTATTAAAATTATAACTAAACAAAGCCCTTAACAAAACAAACTTACAAAATGAGTTGAACATAGAAAATTAAACTATTACAAAATTAACATAGCATACAAAGTAAATAACATGATCATACAAAATACCCTAAATAAATCTATTATCAAACAGGACTTATTTCTTTGCACCGTTAACTTTTTTCTTCGCAGATTTAATTTTTTGTCTGTTGCTGTCACTTTTTTCGATTTTCCCGCGCTTCATGTGCATTTCCTGAGGGATGGGCATCTGTCCCCGGAAATCGACTCCGGGGCCGGGCTTCAACTTCATTCGATGCTCAGGGTATAGATATATCGACTCGGATGGTGCGATTCGAATAGTGCTCTGGTAGAAGTGTAAATCCCTGAAGATTATGAATACTATTATAATAGAGTTGCAAAGCGTTGCGTACTGCTATAGTCATCTTTAAATCTAGGAATAGATAGATGACACCTTTTTAATAAGAAAGGAATAGATGACATTTAAAACAATTTATCGATCATCTAAGTTCTAAGTCCACATTCTACCAACACAATTCGCGCGCGATATGTAGGACTACGCGTTCGCCAAATTTTGAGGGCTGATGCTGAGGGCCCTGCCTGGACATTTAAAAAAAGGGGATCTGAAAAAAAAAAAACTATAGAACTACACTAATTCTTAGGTAACAATCACAGACTATTTATTCACAATAATTTATATTTATTTTATATATTTATATTTGATTTGAATTGATTTGACTAACATAACTCACAGGGGGCTCCCTTCATCGCGAGGCTCTTAACAAACTGCCCAGTGGGAAAAATCTAAGGTTTTTTCAAGTTGAGTTTTCAAGTCGAGATTGTTAACTTACTTGTAATGTCAAAATACGCGTACCGGAAAACGCAGCGTGGGACGTCCACCCACAAGGTGGACCGACGACATCATAAAGGTAGCAGAAAGGCGCTGTACGCAGGCCGCTACCAACCGGGCAACATGGAAAGCATTGGGGGAGGCCTATGTTCAGCAGTGAACGTCCTATGGCTGAGATGATGATGATGATGATGAATGTCAAAATAAGTTAACAACCTCCACCTGTGATCACAGAGCAAATAATCTACCTGTGGTTAGGGAACTGAAAGGGCGCGAAGACCCTCCCCTCAATATTCTGCTTGTACACCGACCAGCGGCACTTGAGCTGCTGGTTCCTCTGCAGCGAGTAGTGGCGGATGAACTGGTGCTCGAACAGGCCCTTCTCGAACGTGGGAATGGTGCGGTAGTTGTTGCCGATCTCGCGGGCTATGTCTAAAATAAACACGTGGAATGGAACGCATGATGGAAAGCTAACAAAATTGCTTAAAAATGTTGAATGTTGATGTTTTTTTTGTTGATTGTGTGTTCAATGTAAGGCAAAACGCGCTGGAGACCCGGCTTAATGATGGGACTGTACGACTGAGGAGGGACAGAGGTTGGTGAAAGATGAAGAAAAAGGGACAGTTGAAATCTGATTGGTTATTCCACACGCTTCTTTGCTCCGCTCCGCTTTGGTGGAAAGCGGGCCTTAGTTGCTAGTGTAGTCATAGGAAGTATACAGATGGATTTATGCCCATTTTCACCATCAAACCTAATTTTTAGTGACCCCTATGAAAACAAAATACCTAGGTACCTGTTATGTGTTATGTTAAGAGGTCACTTAAAAATTGATGGTGAAAACGGGCATTGTTCTTCTGTAACCGGGTGGCACAAGTGGAGGCCGTAGCTTAGATCTAAGGGCCGTAGTCAAATTCAAATGTTATTGCATATAGTTATCATTAATATTTGAAAATGCTATGTAACTTGTTTTAAATAAATAAATAAATAAAATATTAATAAGTCTTTATGGTACAAGAATAACTCACTCTCATCAGCAACATGCGACATGGGTTCCCTTTTTATGTGTTTGCACGAATCGTATAAATTGCTATTTCTGGCCATTTTGTCTTAGAGAAACTAATAAATAAGTTTTTGTGATTCTGTTTTATATTATTTTCTTGGGCACTGTATTGGTTGGTAGAATTGACAGTATGGGACCTCTCAAACATGACGCTTGACGCTATACTTTTTAAAACTTATTAGACTTTTAAAAAGTTCTTATATGTATAGACGACATCTAAAGCTTTGTATTATTTTAGTTCAACAAAATACTGTCCTTTCTCTGGATTATCTGGTGGAGATTGCTACCTGGCGATAAGACCGCCTACTTAAACTGTGCACTTTCATTGTCCCCTAAATAAAAACTCTTCTTAAATTTATAAACTAACATCAATCCTCTCCTCTTTTCTCAAAAAAGAAGAAAAACCAAAAAAAGAACACTCCAATTTGACATTTCATCATTTTTCATTCATTTTCTGTCGAGATTTCGTTTGTGCGGTGCTTTATTTCTATCTTTCTTTTAATATTCCGTACACATGTCCATTTGCAGGGAAAGTTTGTTGAAAGCACTCTTCACAATAGCCTATCTGAAATGGAAAAGAATGATGATGCAGCTTCCCCATACGCAGCATGCCGCCATATTAAACGGACACAACCGGACATCTCCGTTGACGAAGGTAGAGCTAAGCTAAATATTTATGTAGTTTACTATCTATTTATTTATCAGACAAGCTGTTTTAGCTGCTAAAGCCCGGTCCGTGAGCCGGTGAGCCGGGTGAGCCCGGTCCCAACATAATTACGCGCGAGCGATAAAGATGGGTAGTTAAGGGTCATTGGACAAAATTCTACGTGCTCACAGACCGGATATTAGAGCTAAGCCAAAATTAAATATTTATGTAGTTTACTATTTATTTATCAGACAAGCTGTTTTAGCTGCTAGAAAAGCTGTTTGTACTGCTGGACAAGCTGTTTTTTTCTTCTTTGTGGCTCTCGCGGATTGCGTTTAGCCACGACAAGGTTTTTGACTTCATCATCATCTCAGCCATAGGACGTCCACTGCTGAACATAGGCCTCCCCCAATGCTTTCCATGTTGCCCGGTTGGTAGCGGCCTGCGTCCAGCGCCTTCCTGCTACCTTTATGATGTCGTCGGTCCACCTTGTGGGTGGACGTCTCACGCTGCGTTTTCCGGTACGCGGCCTTTACCCCAGAACCTTGTTTCTGACTTAATTTATAATAATTCATTTCCCTATCTTTTAACCTAATCCCACACTGTCTAAACGCAATTCCGCAAAACCGGACAAGCTGTTTTAGGTGCTACACAAGCTGTTTATGCTACTAGACAAGCTGTTTGTACTACTACAGGAAAAGCAGTTTTAGTCACTAGGTTGCTGTTTTACTTCCTACGCCTGTGCAATATATTTTTTCCTTGGACCCTAATCTAATCACTTATCATTTTATCCTTGCAGCAATAGTAAAGACCTTCTCCAACGACTTTAGAGTACTACCCTTATTCGAAAAGAAGCTATTTGACTACACGCGCGTGCGCCACTACTCTCTGCGACGCAACCGTTTGTTAGGGTGCCGCTGGCGGCGGTATATCGACACCAATATGGGCCGAGAGCGGAACCCCTTCCAGTTTCCCAAAGTCGAGTGAGTAACTACTGCTGTTTATGCCAAAACTCCTTTTAGATTTAATTTTAGCTAATGCGGTTGCTGCTGCGCCTGCTGAACCAACTTATAAAGTTGCAAGTCAAAAGTAACTTGCAAAGTCCCTAGGGACATCTTGAGGACATGCAAGCGTGGGATTCACCACGCGCCCTATACCTATACCTACCTATATCTCGCGCCAGTTTATCAATAATGAGTCCTCCATACCTACAAGTTGAATTATTATTATTCTTATGCCTTTGGGAGGTCAGTGGCGGCGTAGCATGGGTTGGCACCCGGGGCGATCACCCCCCCTCCCCCCCGTCACAAGTGATATGACACCCCCTGGGGTGGTTTTGGGGTTACCTACCGATTCCAAGATTGAAAGACAATCCCCCCCCCCCCCCCCGTATCATGACATAGACCGCAGATTTGCCATGCAGATGTGCCAGTGAGTACTAATCTGCGCGACTTGTGTCACCCCCTGATGCTTGGCACCCGGGGCGGACCGCCCCCACCGCCCCCCCCTTACGCCGCTACTGTGGGAGGTTTCCCCTTAGACTGCCTGGACTTCTTACCAAAGTTAAAATAATGACATTTCGGTAAATTTATACATATTACCAGAAAGCCTACATTTTACTGATTTTTTTTTCATTCCAGCGACTTCCACTTCTACAACTACCACAATCGGTACGCGCCATCGCAATCGATTTGCAAAATCGCTCGCCACCACCGACAACTCGCGCCGGGTCCCGGGGTCGACAAATACGGGCAAATGCCCATCCCTGACGACATGCATTTGCGCAAAACCGTCGGCATTGCCAAGAAGTGGGTCTAGTCGGCCATTTTGTTAACCGCCATCTTGTGAAGCCCGCGATTTCGAATAGGTTTTTATGTAGGGTAAACCACCCAATTATTGGCACTTTAAGCAGCTACTTCACAAAACCGGTAAAATTTACATGTAAAAATATGTTTTATCAAAGATAAAAACATTTATATTGGTCTTTTAATCTTTGCAGAATATTATAAAGTACTTATCATTAATAAATTAAATCATTTATTCAATATAGTGTACCTTTTAAAAAATTACCTCAAAATACCAGTTGTTGGCATAGCCAAACCTTTTATTGGCAGTGATAATTACCTATTATTGGCACTGATCTCGCAAGACTGAAAAATAGCTGCTAGGTCTTATGTAGAGGTTTTAAAGAGATTCATGATAGAAATAAACAAAATAAAATCTTTTGTTAAAAGAAAAGTATCATTTTTTTTGTATAGGAACATACCATATCAGTTCAAACGCTTATATTTAAATATGGTTTTAAACTTTCCATAACCACTTTTATCAAATCTTCTTTTCTCTTCGGAAATCCTGTTTTGCTACTGATTTTTATTTTATCCAGTCAACAAAAAGCTGTTCTTCCTCGTCAGTTAAAACTGTGAACGGACCGGGCTTAGAGCGATGATCAGGATGTTTCAATCTGGATTGTATAGTAGACCGTGGGACCACTTTCAAAGCCTTTCACAGGCTTATTCGACTAATCCCCGTCAACGGGGATTAGTGAACTTTTTAGTTCATTAATCCCCATTATAAATTCCATTGGCGTTAACGGGGATTAATGAACAAAAAGTTCACTAATCCCGTTGACGGGGATTGTCAACGGGGATTAGTGGAATAAGACTTTGAAAGGCTTTGAGCCTTTGAAAGTGGCTAAAAAGATAATATTTTTTATTGGCACCTTTTTAACCAATGTTTGACACCCGTGCCAATAAATGGATTTTATATAATTGGCAGTGGGCCAACATTTGGATTGGTGTGTCCAAAACGTTAGAAAATATTTTAAATGCAATTTAAACTCAATTTTGAGACAAACAAGGTATAATTTTTAATAAACTCAAATTATTTTAAATACCCTTTTATTGGCATGTGTGCCAATAAAATGGATAAACAGATTTTACGCATACCAATTGTTGGCATACTACAAATAATTAAAAGTTGGCCGTTAAATTATAAAATAATGTTTTAAAAAGGCAGTTAATATAGTCAATAATAAGACAAAATGATTATGTATAAGAACAACAAAATAGATTTGCATTTTTTTAAAAGATTATGATAGCTCTTACCTTAGTAAAAAACGAATATTTCGATTGTTTTATTCGCACAGGTCCCGGTTTGTCAAACAAATGGTTGAAGCGCCGCGATGTTTGAAATAATAAAAAACGTGTGTAGCCAGTTGAGTAATAAATGATATTACTCTTCAATTTCTACCAAAAAATATAAGGTTTGGCTACAAAGAATCTTAATTTTCTTGAAAAACTGGAGCATGCCAATAAATTGGTAGAGTGCCAATGATTGGGTGGTTTACCCTAGATTTATTTTGGATTAAATATTTTTGGTTACGGGTTTAGTGTATTGGTTTTGAATAAATGGTATTCTTTGGATCATTTTGCACTTTTATTTCACGTAGAAGTAGTCCAGAGACACGAGTTTTGGGAGTAGGTAAGGCTTTCGGAAGGATATTAGGAATCAAAATAAATTATCAATTTCGCAAAAATGGCTAACCTACGTCTATAGTTGACAACTAATGATGTGCCATCACAAAGTTATATTGGTGCGGGCTATACTTATTGACCTTTTATTTTAGTGATGTCTAACTTTTGTTCTTGCAAATAAATGTGATGCACTCTAACTTTTTAAATCAAATTATAATAAAGCGGGCAGTTCAATGTCAACAACGATAGTGGTTAACAACACACGACTGTGATGATTCCCCCAACCAAAGTAGATAGGTAGGTAGGTTTTTTATTATTTCGAACTATAGTACTTATCTATCTGACTACTAAAAACTGTGTGGGTCTGGCCACAGATCTGATCCTCACACGTCTTGTTACTCGAAAGTCACAAATTCCTCGGGGAAGTTGGCACTAAAACCACAACTAAAACTCACAATTTGAAACGTTTATATATATGCCAAAGACTATCGAGGAGCCGAGGAGGAGTCTCTACACCCTTGAGGGACTTATTGTCAAATGGAAAGTTTTTCGTGCTAGAGGAACAGGAGTAGACACTAAAAAATATTAAAACAGTTCAGTATTATTTAATCTTTTTCTGATTATGTTGTTTATGTGTTTGTAGTAATATTGTTTGTGCTTTACCTATGGTCCTTCTGCTCAGTCCTACCTGCTAGATTCACGGAAAAAAAGTTTAAGGTCTTACCAAGTTCCTACCAGTAGGACTTAGCAGTAAGACCACGGGCAACGCATGATATTGTTGTGCTCATTAAGGGAAGACCAGGACACAAATAAAAGCTAATCCGGGTATGGTCGGTTATGGTCTTCTAAGCAGCATGTTGTCTTCAGGATCATGAAGCTGGAAAGAAAGTAGATTACATTAATTCCACCACAGTGGCCTCTCGAAGGGCACGCACATTAATTATGTAGTACCTACTTATCTAATACAATGTAGGGTGATAATGTGCCTTTGTGCGTGACGCGTGTAGCCCGCATAATAGGAAAAACATGTGGTACTTTTATCTCGAATCCGCTCCGCTTTGGTTGAAATAACCTGCCAGCTTTTGTGGAAACCGAGTCAGACTGGGACAGTGTTTATTAAAAAACAATCTATACTAATATTATAAATACGAAAGTAACTCTGTCTGTCTGTCTCGCTTTCACGCTTAAACTACTGAACCGATTTTGATAAAATTTGGTATAGAGATAGTTTGAGTCCCGGGAAAGGACATAGGATAGTTTTTATCCTGGTTTTTGAAACAGGACGCGCGCGATAAAGTTTTTCTGTGACAGACAAAATTCCACGCGGGCGAGGCCGCGGGCGGAAAGCTAGTAGGTAATAATAGAAGTGCTTGTGGCAAACCGCATACTTACAACAGTCTTCCGCCCTCACGCACTCATAGGTGTTGCTGTCAAACTTGTACCCCTCTTTGCACTGGCATTTGACTTGGCCATCGCAGTTTTGACAGCTAGCAAACGTTTCACATCGCCGTTCGCAGGAGTGATCGCAGCCATTTTCAGCGTTGGGAAAGTCCGGGAATTCTGAGCATTGGCCTGGGAAAACGAGTCATTCATCACCATCATCATCATCTCAGCTATAGGACGTCCACTGCTGAACATAGGCCTCCACCAATGCTTTCCATGTTGCCCGGTTGGTAGCGGCCTGTGTCCAGCGCCTTCCTGCTACCTTTACGAAGTACTTAGTCAGTCCACGTCCTGGTAACGAGTCATTCAGAGCCTTATTATCCAATGATTCATTGACCAACTTGGCTACGATGCGCGCCATGATAAAATCATCGATGATAAAATCATCACATGTGTGGTCACATCATCACATGGTGACATGAAGTCGGTTAGAAATGGGCTTATCGCGTAAATCGATAAGCCTCGATAAAAGTTAATCGTGGCGTACATCCCAGGCATCCCAGGCCTACGAGTTTACTAGATTAATCTCAATCACAGATTTTAATGTCATCCTCATTTCAGCCATAGGACGTCGTGTCCGCTGCTGAACATACGCCTCCTATAAAACTTCCAGATTGGTCGATTGCCAGTGACCTGCAGGCAACTCCTTCCTGCAAACTTTATAGGGTCTTCTGTCCACCTTGTGGGAAGGGGGAGAGTGGCAGAGAGGGACAAATGGACGAAGAATAAAGAACTTGTAGAGAGTCAAGCGTTGCGCGCGGTTGAGTGCAATCTGCCCTAGGCAGCCGCAGTTCCGCGTGCATCTCTCAAGATTCGGCCACAATAACCGCGAGGTTGGTATGGCCATGGGTGGTGGTGGGATTTGTCCACCTTGTGGGTGGACGGATACTACACTACCCGGTTGAATTAACCTGGCAGCCGTGACGTCACATCGACTCTAATGCAGACGAGGCGAAAGCGGGGAGGAGTGCGGGTAAGTTGGAGGGAGAGTCGCATTCTAGTAGTTTTTTTTATCCACAACGAGGAAGCTCTTGGCCTGTATCTCACCTGATGGTAAGTGATGATCAGGCCGAAGATGAAAGCGAGCTTCACCCGGAATCCTCAACCACGGGGGAACTGGCTAGGTATCTTATTACCTCTAACTGCCGGAACACAACAATGCTGTTTTAACATTATTGTTAAGGCGACAGACTTAGGTAAGATGGTGGTTTAGGGCAGGTTTGGCGCTAAGTACTTGGTTTGGTCAGTCCTTAACTGTGGGTCAGTCACTCGCCATTGATCTGGCGCTATAGGGCCTGGTTCAGGTTCAGACATGTGCGATATAAACAAACCGCGCGGTTTCTGGGTGGTACACTGCTGTGGTGGTACGTTGCCGAGGCACTAAGGCGGTAACCGTGCGGTTACAGTTTGATGCAAATGTACAAGAACTGCCTAGAAACAGCGCGATTTCGCTGTCTGCACTAGGCCTACCATTGGTGTATCCTGGGGTGGGCAACAGCCATTCTGGGGTAAATACGGCTTTACTTGTGAGTAGGTACAATTAATTAAGAAAACCCTTAAAGACAAGTACATAGTTCTATTATGTTACCTAGTTTACTTACCAAAGGCCTGCGCTACGAAAGTGCCCACCAGCAGCAAAACGAAACAAGTGCGGGCACGCATTGTAATATCTTCTGACAGTGTATTTTTTATCTATTGGGGTTTTTATGCAATATCAGATTACGACCAAAACACGAATTGTTAACAAAAGTGCTTTTATGTTTTTGAAATAAAATAAATACCTACATGGTGATGTTTTTTAATGGTAGGCCTAATGATTTTAAAACTCACAAATTCGTTAACGTTTATTTTATCAATGAGATCAAATTAGAGGTAAACTAATTTTAAGACCTGAAAATAGTCTGCCTTATTTTTTAAGTTTTAAAATTAGTTTGAGATAAGTAAGCAAAAAAAAAATCCAGGTATTTAGGACCTATTTGTAAATTTTAAAACCCACTGAAAAATCTAAGCATTTAACTACTTAGCCTAATTATTAACATTAATCATTGCATTATTGTTACATTTCGCATTAATTTCAATTAATGTGGTAGTTAAATCAATTTTTTTAAGTTACATGATTGGTAGGTAATTTGTATTGCACAAATTACTAATAGTCCCATTCGCCCCTGGTGGTATGCTAAATACGCTTGTGTTACGAGTGGGCTCACCACAATTAAATAGTCGAGCAGGTGGGATTCGAACCCGCGTTCCTTTTGGATCTCGAGTCGGCCAGTCCGACCCCTTAGCCTATTTATTTATTCGTACTTATTCTACTTACATTAATAACGTCGTGATTGCTTTAAATGATGTTTCAGGTACTTATTAACGTACACGCGTATCACGACTAAACATCGTGAAAATAACAAAATCCTATCAATTTACGTAATTCTTTGTTATCTAGTACAACCTGCCTATGTAAAAAGATACTAAAGTATCGTAAAAAGTTTCATTACTGCAAAAATGTCTGCAAGAATTACTTGTGTAGTTTTGGCGGTGGCCATCGTGTTTGTGGCGCAGACCAGAGGTAAATTTTTGTTCATGATGTTAAATGTTGGTAAATATGCGCAGGCGCACTCCCTATAGAGGCCGTAGTACATTTATCAACCCGGAACATGATCGTATCAACTCGAGGCGGTCAGTATTCTTTGTATGAAACTCCATACTGCAACGTACTCTTTCCGCACCGTAAAGTACTCGTAAAGCCTCGTCTCGCGGTTGACAGCGCGCGAAAGACGGTGACAGCTCGCAATCTCGCAAAAGGCGATACCACAGCGATATAGATGACCCACGCTGAACTGTCCCACCAAACTCAATGACAGGGGGGCGCTACCATCGTTCAACTATATGGTTTCCAACATGGCAAAAATCGGAACCAGCGATCCGGTATTGACGGTGGCGCCCCACTGTCAATGTCATTGATAGGACAGTTCAGTATTTTGGAACTATACGCTGTTGATCCCTTTCCGAGTTAATATGTCTTATGACCTTAAGTGGGAGGGAACTGTGGGATTCCGAACAAAGAAGGCCATATTCCCTCCCGGCGATTGACTTCCACAGCTGGACAAAGGCCTCCCCAAGGATTTTCACGATTGTCTGCTGCCCGTATCCGGGTTTTCCGCGACTTCCAACAGATTGACGGTCCACCTAGTGAAAGGCCTGCCCACTACGTCTACCGGCTCGTGGTCGCAACTCAAGAACTTTTCTATCCCAGCGGCCTTCAGCTCCAAGAGCTATGTCCCTGCACACTGCCACTTATCTTTGGAAAAAAATTGTGGGATAAGCATAGGGTTTCTGATTTCTCGACCTATTTTATTTCTCGAGTTTCGGGAATTCTCGAGGCCAAAGTCTCGAGTTTTCTCGGGTCTCGAGTCTTTTAATTAAAATTGTTGAAATCGATTGAAATTTGCTAAAAACACAGGTTTTTTTAAATCTAATATACAAAAAAACAAAAACCCAACTACGTAAAAATGAACTGAAAAGATAGGAACAAGACAAAGTGTTCACAAATGCAGTCGAAGGCATCAATGACTATTTTTTTTGTTGGTGATAAGTAGTGGGTGATAAGCCGTGTGGTGACGGCAGAATAGAATACATTTGTCACCAACCCCTACTCTTCCTGCGGAGGAGGCTTATAGTCCAGCAGTGGACTGTAAAGGGCTGTTGATGATGATGATGATAAGTGTTTGATGCTTCCGACTGCATTTGTGAACACTGTCTTGTTTTTATCTTCTCAGTTCATTTTTACCCAGTTGGGTTTTTTTTAAATAATATTTTTATTTTAATCTTTTGGTTAAAGAAAATACATTTTGCAAGCTATTTAAAAACCCTTTATTTTGATACCCCACTTGATAGGTTTGAGATATTTTTTTAATACATATTATAGCGCCAAAAATCGGCCATGTTAATATATTTACAGTTAAAACAAATCTAACGATAATCTTTAGTGACACTCGCCGGACTGAGAGGAATCGATTGACGTGCGAATCATAAAAATTGACCCCGGAGTTTGGTCTCTATAGTGCTTCAAAAAACATACATACATAGGCTGTTAAACACATTATCACTCCTTTGCGTCACGCAGTAGGGTAAAAAAGGAAAGACTAGACCAGTCTAAAAGAAACGTTAACCTATTAAATAATTAAAATCTTACTTTTGTCTAAGAAAATAGGCTTTCAAGAATATTAAAGCTTCAAATTCGAGACTCGAGAATTCTCGAGCTCCGGTAATTTTTTTCTCGTCTCGAATGAAGCCAAATTTCTCGAGTTTTCTCGAGTTCGAGAAAGCTCGAGCAGAAACCCTAGATAAGCATGTCGGTTATTTTGATTTTCCTGCGCATCTTCCCATTTTTGATTCGGTCACGCAGAGAAACTCCGAGTCCGAGCATAGCAAGCTCCTTCGTCCTTTAGATGACGTTACATAGCCTTATTGTGTACTTGTGTTACCTTATTCTCAAAGTATCTATTGTGGTACCCAGCGGCATGCGACGGGGTCCCAAACGCCATGCCCGGTTGCCGAAGGGACTTCTGCGGTCAGCGATGCAATGAACCCAACCAGTACTGCACGCTACAATGCTACTCCGACGGATGCACCTGCCCTAGTGATTATTTGTATGATCCCAACCGGAACTTGTGCGTGCCCCCGGAGATGTGCAGTGAGTAACTATTTATTTACTCATAGGGAAGTAGTCTAGTAACGTGGCTTATGACAAAATTGTTTCCACCACCACGTTGCCTAACGTCAAATGAAGTTTAATCTACCACGTAGTTTTTAATTTACTACGGTGAATAAAAAGCACCAGAAGCTCATCTGTGATCTGTGATGTAGTCGTGGACGAATTATTCTTCCAAGGATGTAGTTCTTTTATTTTTTTCTCTTGTCCACCAAAAGAATTTCAAAAGCTTCTATAAGGTTGTTACCCTGATATTTTTTATTTGCCGTAGTAGGTAAATTAAAACCTTTACGTGATATGAAAATATAGGTAAATATCTCATCCACGACGTTTGCTAACGTCGGCACTAACGTGGTGGTTGAAATAATTGAGCATGTTCAGCCGTCTCCACTTGAGCATGCTCAATTTTGTTGGGATATACTCCCCGTTTTATTTACAACCCGATCTTTCTAACTGCGCTCGCATTCCAGTGAGGTGCGCCTCGCTGGAATGCGAATCTCACTCACACCTCCCCGCGCTCGCGTCCGTACCAGAGCGTCGATGTGACGTCACGGCCGCTAGGTGCGCAGTTAACTCGACTATAATGTAAGACAAGTTTGTGTATCTAACCATAACTAATCTTTACTTTCAGCACCATCCAGGAACTAGCCAGACGGGGAAGAATAATGGCTATTGGGTTTGACTATCTATTCTATTCAAACAGAAATAAAAAAATCAAAACTTAGCACCGTCTTTTTTAAATAATGTTTAGATTTTTCATACAAGGATTTTCCCGCTAATTCCCGTTCCCGTGGGAATTCCTAAGTATACTATAACCTGCCCAGGAGTATGAAGAATAATTGTACCAAGTTTCGTTAAAATCCGTCGAGTAGTTTTTGTTTCTATAAGGAACATACAGACAGACAGACAGACAGACAGACAGACGGACAGACAGACAGACAGACAAAAATTTTACTGATTGCATTTTTGGCATCAGTATCGATCACTAATCACCCCCTGATAGTTATTTTGAAAATATATTTCATGTACAGAATTGACCTCTCTACAGATTTATTATAAGTATAGATTTTCACAGCGCCCATCCTAGCTTGGAGCAGCTAAAACACGATATCATCGGAAATAGGTAGCAAATGAAACAAAACAACATCTTTTCACAATTTATTGCATCCCAACATGAGTTCTTTTCAAATGTCGCCTCAACGAGCACTTAGTTGCAAACGGACTGTTACAAATACTGCACGAAAACTTTTTCTCCCCCGTATGAGTGACCCGATGCCTCAGAACATCACTTTTAGTGTAAAACAAGTTATGACAGATATCGCATTCGTGGTTTTTCTCCTTCTTATGAACGTTTTTCATGTGGTTATTGCATAGACTTCTAGTTATGAACACTTTGGAGCACACAACACACTTATGTTCTGGCCGGGTCATGCCATGTTTTTCAACTAGATGTTCCACTCTGAAATTTTCTTGGAAAAACCTTTGTGGGCAGTACGGGCATGGAAACCGTAGTTTTCTTTCAAACTTCATATCATGGACGGTCACATCATGGGATTTTTTGTCAGATTTATTATTGAATATCATATCGCACTCTTTACAATGGAACAGCCTGTGTGCCCTCGACTTGTGAAGGTTCAAAAACACCAAATTGGAGAATCCAGATCCACAAATATGGCAGACTTGTTTCTGATAATGCTTGTTCATGTGTATATTCAGCAACCTAAACACAGTAAAGTTCTCCGAACATATCTGGCACTGCAGTTGACTGCTTATCTTGAAGGGTACTAGCAAATCTTCCTTGTGCACGAACTCTATTTTGTGTTCTTCATGTAGATGATCTCTCAATTCTGTTAGGTTTTCGATCTTTTTCGAGCATATTTTGCAGTTTATGATTGACACTTCCACTTTGACCAGTCGGTTCTGTTGATGGATTATTTTCTTCTCAATGTCTTCCAGAGTATGTTCGGAGCTGGTGTGTTCTCTTAGAGAATCGAGTTCGGGGAATGCCACTTGGCAGCAGAAGCACCTATACCAGCTCTTGTTCCATTGGAAGACGCATATGGAGGAGTTAGCCAGGAGTTTCAGGGAATTTTCTCGGAGAACCGGTCCTACGCCGCGGCGTTCGACGATTTTCGACCAGTCTTTTTGGGGGTCTGGTGTTATATCTGAAAAAAGTATACAGTTAAAGCCTGGTCTGTGAGCACGTAGAATTTTGTCCAATGACCCCAAGATCGAGTCCAATGATCTCAAGGCGCCCGCAGTGAGTGTGCGAGCGCGACAGCAACATAATTACGCGCGAGCGATAAGGATGGGTAGCTTGGGGTCATTGGACAAAATTCTACGTGCTCACAGACCAGACTATAGCGTCAAATACCACTAGACCACTGAGGCGGCAAATCACTACCAGATAACAATTTAAACTTGAATCTGACTTGCAATAAGTTTGATGTATCAAAAATGAAGCTTTGTTTCAAATTTGCCATGGCAAGTATATATAAACTTGAGGCAAGTTTAAATCAAACTTTCTAGTTTCCGAGCGACAAACTTGCATTATGTCTGCTTCTATAAATAATATGTAAGTTTGCCTTAACAAACTTGCAATAAATATGCATGTTTGACATTAAATAAAACAACAAACATAACATATATTTTTTTATTATTTATACTTTTATCTTATCTTATTTTAAATGAGAAAAAATCGGTTTCATGGTCGCCGCTATTGGTTTTTTTCTTTATTTTGTCTTTCTGCTCTGAAACAAAAAGAAACAAGTATATTTACTACAGGTTAAGACATTATTTTACATTTAATTGTATAAGTTTCTGTACTACTAACAAAATTATGAACTATGTCTGAAATAAATATATTTATAGTAATCCTTAAAAACTACTATAAGGGGAAGGGGTTATCAGTTAAAATTCTGAAAGGAGCACATTTAAAATTTGTAAATCACTAGGTACATAGGTAGTATAAAAGAAAGTCGCTGTCGCTGTCTGTCTGTCCCTATGTATGCTTAAATCTTTAAAACTACGTAACGGATTTTGATGCGGTTTTCAACAATAGTTAGAGGGATTCATGAGGAAGGTTTATATGTATAACTAGCGACCCGCCCCGGCTTCGCACGGGGTTCTATTATACATATATAAAAACCTTTCTCATAAATCCCTCTAACTATTGTTGAAAACCGCATCAAAATCCGTTGCATAGTTTTAAAGATTTAAGCATATGTATATAGGGACAGACAGCGACAGCAACTTTGTTTTATACATATGTATAATACATAAGCACCCGTGTGAAGCCGGGGCGAGTCGCTAGTGTAAAATAAAATACATCTAATGTAAATAAATTAAATCTTACCTTCTTGAAAGTCTAACTTTAGCTTGATTTAGCCAATCACTTATAATTTCTTTTAGACTGTCTTCAGTTACATCTTCGTAGATTTTTCTACATATTTCTGAAAAATAAAATAGAAATAATTAACACTAACAAACACGAATGATTCAGAAAATAATAGTAGTAGGCGTATTGAGAGATATACAGGTGTATCTAAATGAATTCATTGGCAACCTTGCAGGGGGAAGCTCAGACCATCATTATGAACAACTTTGTTTTCGTGATCAGTGTTTGTATGAAAACAGGAAAAAAAATCGCGATCCCAGCATTGGTCATAGGAAAAGTTCATAATGATGGTCTGAGCCACCCCCTGCAAGGTTGCCAATGAATTCATTTACACCCTGATAAGTTTGTAATAAAATAAAGGTACTTACGAAAGATTAATTTATAGGTTTCTGTACTCATAAATGATTTTTTATTCGAATTTTTCATCTGTTTCCCAGTTAACGAATACAACTCGGCTACATCATCTAGAATTATTCGTCTCAACATATTAGTCGTAAGGCTTCTTACATTTCTGCCGCCAATACCAGACAAAAATGACATCTGAAATTTAATTAAATCAGCATTCGAATGTTTTCATATAATAATAAAATTTGCCCTGTGTTTTAAGTATTTAATTTATACATACTATTGCCTGTTTATCCTTGTTTATTTTTAAATGGTCATCGAAATTATTAAAACTTGCAATATCTTTTACTGGTAGACTTGCCAAAAGTTCTGAAAGACCTGGATTGTCATCTGTTGGTGAAAATGTTTCTCCGGACCTAGCTAACAGTAAATCCAATTTTCTATTGATTTCAGCCATTTGGTTAGCTAGGTCTGACACAATCTGAATCATATGACTCTGCTGTATAGCATATTGCTTGTTTGTAATGCACTCTGTAACAAATAAAAAAACATGGAAAAGCCATAACTAAAACAAGTGAAAATATGAAATTTTGTCGCATTGCATCTTTGACGAGAGAAGCTCATTGCATGTTATATAAAACCTGTTACCTGATTGGCAGTTAACAGCTTTGAGTTGCGTTTTCTTGGCCTCTTTAGAACCGGAGGTGACTGGGTAATTTACAGCAGGCATTATGTCCACTGTCACTTCATTTTCTGCTTCAGCTATTAGCAACAAAAAAATATTAATTAAATTATGAATGCCTCATGCATAATAAAAATATTAAAATAAATTGTTATATTTACCGGGTAGACAGTGTGGGGCTTCTTCAGTAGGGCAATTTATAGTTGTGTTAACCTTGTCTGTAGGAAGTTCAACCTCATCTGCAATAGGAATTAATAATAATGTATAAGAAGCATCAAGGCTTATATTTTACACAAAAATAAATATGAGATTTATAGTTACCATATGTATAGATTTCAACATCACTAGAGCAGGGTAGACTTCTTGGACTAGTGATGACATCTATTGGCTCTGTGCACGATTACAGCGCCAACTAGCGTCCACAACTTTATGGGCTCTGTCACATTGACATTTAGGTCGTATATTTGTGAAAAAATATCGAAATGAAAAAATAACAAATATTTTCGACTAATAAATTGTTGTGATATGTAACTTTACCAAATGTATGGAAGCTGGGAACATTGAATTTTCGGATAGTTCCAGTTTATTCTGTAACCTATTATTGGTACCGTTTGAAAGAGCTCTTGAAGCACTTTCAGGATCAGTAACCAGTTTTTCGATATCTTGTATAGTTTAGAAATAATCGGGTGAGATCACTTATCGTTTCCACCCTGTATACTTAGTATTTGTAATTTTACCTTCACTTTCGTCTTCGATCTTGCATTTCTTCTGCTTGGCGCGCCGCCCGTTGCCCTTTCGTTTCCGTGTCACCTTTTCTGAGTTTTCCACTAATTCCATCTTGATGTTCTGCAGGATTTCTGTAAGAAATATGATTAATAATATAGCGCCATTTTATTGCGTCCACCAAGGCAGAGCGGTGCGGAGCGGAGCAGAGAAGTTTTTTGAATAACCAGATTCCATTATTTGCACGTTGTCGTCGGTCCACCTTGTAGGTGGACGTCCCACGCTGCGTTTTCCGGTACGCGGCCTCCATTCCAGATCCACTTCAGCTTGCTAATCCGTCGGGCTATGTCAGCGACTTTGGTTCGTTTACGGATCTCCTCATTTCTGATTCGATCTCGCAAAGAAACACCAAGCATAGCCCTCTCCATAGCACGCTGTGCAACTTTGAGCTTCTGTATAAGGCCTATAGTGAGAGGCCACGTTTCCGAGCCATAAGTTATCACTGGTAACACACATTGGTTATACACTCTAGTCTTCAGGCATTGAGGTATTTTGGACGAAAAGATGTTGCGTAGTTTCCCGAACGCTGCCCGAACGTCCACCTACAAGGTGGACCGACGACATCGTAAAGGTAGCAGGGAAGCGCTGGACGCAGACCGCTGCCAATCGATCAACATGGAAAGCATTGGGGGAGGCCTATGTTCAGCAGTGGACGTCCTATGGCTGAAATGATGATGATGATGATGATTATTATTTGCACATGTCCGCTCCGCTCCGCTCCGCATCGGTGGAAATGGATCGAGCGGAGAAGTGTCGGGCGCACTTGTTTTTGTATAGAATTTGTCAGCGGCGGCGCCTGCGCGATGCAGAGATGTGCGATGTTTCATAGTTAAAGTTGCCATTTGGCTTAGAAACGCTTCCAAGCGCTTTTTTCTACCAAACGCCCAAGCGTTTCCGTTGATAGAAGGTGGCCTTAAGACCCTCATCTAGCACGAGACGAGACCGCGTGGCAGTTATAGATTCAAAGATAATTTATTCACCGAGATAATGTGGTACAATAAAATATGTGGTCTTAAATTAAAAAGAGGTGCAGCTTATCTCACCAGAGTAGCTGGCATGTGAATTTGTGCATAAAAAATCATTATATAAATTGTATATTTCTTTATTGTTGTGCTAATGTCTAGCTCATAGAGATATAAAGAGATGCCATCTAATGCGCTGAGTTCGAAACTCAGTGTCGCATTAGAAATTCACACACACAAAGTAATCAAAATATGTGCTCATTATCCACTGCGGTATCAGTACTAAACGTTCGAATAATCTTTAGTACTACGCTAGCAATGTAAACTAACATTATGACGTCGCTGCTGTCATCATTGCTTTCACGAGCAATGTGTTCTGTTTTTGGGCATATTGCTGCGACACCGGCCCCGCCCCCTTGTCACATCTCCCTTTAGTTTCTGTGATCTGTGGTCAAGCTTGATTGTTACTGCTGTGAGTCTGCTGAGAGAAGTCTCCAAGTGATGAGCTTACCATCTACTTCTTGATAAATGTCAGCGCCTGTTTCGCCATCGTCGCAGCCAGCCTCAGGCTCCACCTCCAATTTGATTTCTGTTACCAGCGTGGAGTCCGTTTCTTGGGTGGTTCCTGAAAAATAAACACATTATTAACTATAGTCTGGTCTGCGAGCACGTAGCATTTTGTCCAATGACCACAAGCTACCAATCCTTAACGCTCGCGCGTAATAAGGTTGCTGTCGCGCTCGTACACTCACTGCGGGCGCCCGTCGCATAGTCGCGACAGCAATATAATTACGCGCGAGCGATAAGGATGGGTAGCTTGCGGTCATTGGACAAAATTCTACGTGCTCACAGACCGGGCTTTAGTAGAAGCGCGCGGGCCGCGGTAACCGCAGCCTCTGCGGTTTTCGCCCGCGCGCTCTGCAATCGATTGGCGGGCGACCATTTTGTACCAGTGATTTAACTGCCCGTCTTGGGATTATCCACGCTGCCGTTGCCACAGCCGCCGATCATCGCCCGTTACGTTTGCGGGCTATGATCGGCAGTTGCGTAGCCGTGCAAATAACCGGTCCCGTGAGTTTTGAAATAAAACTGCAATTCCAGCACGGATGAAAACCGCACCATGAGTTCTTCTTAGCCTTAGTCGGCCGATAGTTGGGTTGGGCTGTTAATCAGTATGGACATGTATGAAAGTGCGCACATTACAACGATTTGGTATCGGCCGATTCTTCATACAAATTGAAATCTGGCCCAACCATCGGCCTACTAAAAGCAAAATTTAACTATAAATCAATTTATAAAATAGAATTACCTTCAGAACGTCTACTTTGGAACTGATCCCATCGTTGAAGGATAACGGCTTGGCTGTCCAACATCCTGGAACGGAATGCATACGCCTCTCGCAGTTGTACGATGCACTGGTCACATATCAACTGAACGATATAATCTTCGGGGAAGTGTTTTGGTACCTATGAAAAGAAGTTGAAATTGTTTTTTTTTTTGCTATATACAATTTGTTTTTAAAAATGATTGAGTTTTATTGTTTACATTGATTCTGTAAAGGATTTTCTCCAAACAACTAAACATCTGTATAGTTCAAAACTTTTTTAAGAGAAAAATGATTTGAAATGTTTATGAATATGAATGTTTGTAGAGATACATATCCAACTTTACAAGAAATCACTTCCTTTCAATAGGAATTCAATCTTTTCATACAATTTTAAGGCAAAAGATTGTGATAGAATAGTAAGTATAAAAAGACTTTATAGGTGTCTAAATCTTACCTGCAGATGAAATGTTTCATTCAGCATATCCCCGTAAACTTCTTTGTGCCCGCTAAATTCATATTCAGAAGAAATATCTTTAAAACAATCGCTTTTAAGGCAACAGCAGCAAATGTTGGAAAATTCATATTCTGAACCCGTTTTCAAGGCAGAATTCATTTTTAAAGAAGGGAGGAAATAATTTTACATTGATATTTGCAAATCACTTTCACTTTAATTACGAATTTAATTCAGAAATCTGTTTTTATAGATTTTCTATGTACGTTCCTTGTCGATAGCATCCATAGAGAAAAGTAATAGATAGCATCTGTCAAAAAAATAGAGATGAGACGTATTTACTAGAACAGATCCACACACTAGGTATTTTACAGTACTAAGTGGCACCTATTCCAATTTTTAAAATACTTGATCCACCTAGTATTTTTTAAATTACACGATTTCCGACCCTACCATCAAAGTAATAGAGGTTATTATTGCATAATCCGTAGTCGTCCACCTAGTATTTTTTAAATTACACGATTTCCGACCCTACCATCAAAGTAATAGAGGTTATTATTGCATAATCCGTAGTCGTGTATTACGCGCACCGCGTATTTCTCGCTAAGCTTATGTGCGAACGTAGAGATTCACTCCGTCTCTGTCTGACAAACAAATTTGAGCGCAGGCAGGTGTGAGATAGGAATAGCCTGTTGAAGTATGAAGGGAGGATATCAATAAATCAACAGCCAGCAAAAACATTGTGACGCGCCCCAGGACGCATCGACAGCCCTAACACCGAGCGCGGAGATTTTGACAACCCTACGGCTGCGCGGCCGCACGCCGCACGGACCGAGCTAATATAAGAGACGGCGGCGACCGCGGGGGCCTAGCATTCGCTCGGGAGCCATTGTAACAGCCAGACGTTCGCGCGCGCGTCTATCATTCCCTCGGCTGCATTGCAAAGAGTCCCTAGCGAATAGCTATCCACACTGTTCCTTACTAACCCTAACTGTTCGACTTTGGCTTGATCCGATACCTCGTCATTAATCCGCGGCTTGCCATAAAGCGTCGTGTCGAGACGTTCTATCGTTGATAGCCAACCGGTTCTCGTCCTTACCGAGTAGTGCATGAGATACTCATCCCGAACCTGCGGTAGCAATCCTGCTGCCACCCTTCCTGAACTTCACACCCCCTCGCCCCGTAGGTCCAACGCCTTTCCCCAGTGGTCGCGCTCACTATTGAGGCTTCGGTCTCTGGCTCGAGCTAATCGGACCACATCCTACCCCCCTAGTTATAAGTATCCAGACTAACACTCGATAAACCTCGCACAGGGCGCCGCCCCTCTCGCGGATACGAAAGCTAGCTAACGGGACGCGAACCGGGCGCGTCGTTATTCCTCTTGTTGTAATTAGTAAATTGTGATATAACTTGTAAAGTACTTGTAAACTTGCTCATTATTAAACGATAGCGATTTAGAGTCAGTGAAACTAGAATAGGTAAACCATTGTGGAACCTAGATTATAAAGTGCCATTGTGTTATTGATTGTGCGTTTCCTTGGTCAAATATCCCTGTAGGCATCCTGGATAGGTACACATCCCTCATCGCAGAAGGCGAACTGGGACTTAGTACTAAACAGCGGGGTGTCAGACTGAGCTAGCTTAGACGCCCCGTTGCAATGGCGCCCAACTAAATAACCCACGGAACCTACAGGGAACACCAGATCGCTAGAGAAGCGAAAGACCACAAGGAACGCAAAACTTCGTAATAATCACACATGTCAGAACCGACATCTTGGATATACAAACTCAAGAAGACAGAACTTGAGAACGAGTGCAAAAGAAGAAATATAAAAACGGAGAACAGAACCGTACAAGAACTGAGACAGAACCTCACAGAAGTACTCAGAACCAAGCAGTCCCGTCAACCAGTCCAGTCCGCCAGTAAATCCTCCGAAGAACAGTCTAACAGTGAGTCAGAAACCGATTTTGAAGACACAGAGATGCAGCAAGAACCAAACATGTCGTACACCGTAGATCAGACTGAAAGCATAACGGCAAGATGGAACCTAAGTTTCGACACATACAACGACCCAGTGGAGTTTTTAGAGCAACTGGACGAACTCATGTCATCGGGCGAGGTCAAGCCAGATAAAGTGCTCAAAGTGCTCCCCAGATTCCTGAAAGGAAAGGCCGTACTGTGGTATAGAAATAACAAAAACTCGTTCACTACATGGAACGAATTCATAGAACTCTTCACGTTGACATTTGTGAGCCGTGACAGTGACCTGTTAGCTAAAATAGTGAACTATAGGCAACATTACCGCCAAAAATTCACAGACTACCTGATTGAAATACAAACACTCATGCGCAGATACGCAAAAATGTCAAAAGAGGAAGAACTAAATAGAATCTACGAAAACATGAACGCAAAATACAAGTTTTATATCAAGAAATCAGAAGTCGACTCGATAAGCAAATTAATACAACTGGCAAACGACTATGAAAATGTCACAGCAGAACGTCAAACTAGCTTCACAGAAAGAGAACCACGAAATAACTACCACGAAACAAGCACAAATCAAGAACACAAGGAGACGGCATCATACATACACAATTACAACCCAAATACTTGCTGCTGGAGCTGTGGAAAACACGGACACTCGATGAAAGATTGCAGAAGCAAAAAGGTACTATTTTGTAACGGTTGTGGCAAGATCGGCAAAATGAGTAAACAGTGTTGTAGGAAAACAAGTGAGTACACACAGTCCATGACAATAAACACAAGTCCGCAAACTAAAGATAACCGTCCCTTCGTAGATGTATCGATACTAGGCGAAAAATATCAAGCACTCGTAGACACCGGCGCCACAAGATCATACATCAACGACCAAGTGTACAAGAAATTCGTAAAAAGAAACCTGAAACCGAAAACAGTAAGCATAACAGCTAGCATGACAGATGGGCACACAACTCGAATTAAAGAAGCAATAGACTTGGAAATAAAAATAAAAGGAAAAACAATTAACCACCAAGTGTTATATCATCCACAAATCACGACTATACTAATCGGCATGGACATATTAAATAGAATAGGAGCCAAAATAGAATGGCCCAAAGATAATATCAAGCAAGGGGAACAAGTGGGAACAACAACAAGAAAAAGTACAAAAGCCAACATCGTACCCACATACGAAATGGCCGAAACACCGACAAGTAAAAAAAAACACAAGATCAAACTCGCACACGAAAAACCAATCAAGAAAAAAGACTATTCACAGAACCCTAAAAGTCAAGAAGTAATAAATAAACACGTAACACGCTTAAAACAAGAAACAAAAGAAGACTGGATCCAAAAGAAAATTCAAGAAATACAAAAAACCGGAAATAAGGACTATAAAATGTCAAACAGCAAATTATACAAGAAAATAATAAATCACGCATACGGACCGAGAACAGAAACATCATCAAACTGGAAATTATGCATAAACAACAATAAAAAAAACCAGATCCTGAAAGAAAACCACGATACACCAACCGCAGGCCATCTGGGAACAGCAAAAACACTGAACAAAATATCACAGAGATATTATTGGCCCGGTATGTACAGAGATGTGTCAACGTACGTCAAGAACTGCAAAACCTGTCAAGTCAACAACGCACGCAAAACCTGGAGCGTAGTGTCTACAAACCCGAGTAGACCACTACCCAGATCATCGAACCGGTCCACAGACTGGACCGAAATCCTCGATGTCGACACCGTCGACTACCCACAAGACCTGGACTGGCACGAGTCCGGCCCTGGAGAGGAGCCGACCCGAGCCGAGGACCAGACCAGGAGGCGGCCGGGGAGAAAGAAGAGGCGCGGCCAAATCCAGAACCAGCTGAACAAGGCCAGTAACGTTAATTACTCGTAGCTTAACTTTATACCTAAGTTAGGTTTCCAATAGATAGATAAAAAGTACATAGTAATTGTCTCGTCAGTACGCAGTTCTCGTTAAAGTAAATTCATCAATATTAAAAACAAGTCAATAATATATAAGTATTAATTAACATTGCATAGTAACCCTGTATAATCTAGATCATTCAGTTCTTGAATTTAATCTCGTTAAATATCACTATATCAATAACCTACAAGTATTAATTAACATTACATAACAACCCTGTATGATCTAGATAATTCAGTTCTTGTATTTAATCTCGTTAAATATCACATATCAATAAACTATAAGTATTAATTATCATTAGATAATAACCCTGTATAATTTAAATCGTTAAATCGTTCAATTTAATCTCGTTAAATAACTATTGACGCAAATCACATTGTTATTTACTCGTAACTCGCAACCTAAACTCACATAAATAACAAACCGGTTTGTTACGCGCCAATAGTACTACCAGTTTCTCGATAAATTTTAAATAGTAAACAAACATTCTAAGAACGATTCACCGAGCGAGCTCATTTGCATATTATCAGTGAAACGTAGAGTCATTCGGGGTAACAGCACGCGGTGGGTAAAAGTACGCGGTGGTCCGATCTCCGACAGGGGTGGGGGGGCCGAGATCTTTGATTGTAAAACAGAGTGGCGTTACTGTCGCTGTTTAGGAGCCACGCGCCGCGCCGACCCAATCATAGTACTGGTCGCGACACGTCGCCGAATACTTGTAGCACGCTTATTTCGTTTAATTATTGTGCCACGGAAAAGTGTGCTGTAGTTAAATGGATAGGTCTGTGCCAGTAAGTATACTATATTTCTATTGTTCATTTAATGTAGTTTTTATCTAAGTTTATCATATTCGTAAAAAGTATTTAACGTGTGTGTTGTGACTGATTATTTGGTATATTTGCCGATTGGGGTAAGAGTACGAGATTAATAGTACGCACGCGTACGTTTACCCCCGTTGAGTACTTATACCCCAAATGAAATAAAAATAACAAAAATTGTTCAATCTTTCAGAATACCTACACCAAAATGCCGAGAAATTACATAAGGAAGGCCCCTCAGCATACCCTCATCTCATCTCAGATGACCAAATAATGAAGGCCAATTATTTTGATCTCAAAAGTGTGACTATTGCCAATATAAATAATTTAAGACAAGATTCACATTATAATAGATACAGGGTGAAATTTTGTAATGCCACCTGGAGGGAAAGTACCTACTCTTAATAATGTAGATAGAAAATTTTACTCAAAGAAAAAATTTCTTTATTTTTGAAAAGAAATAGAATTGCATTCAAAGATTTCCATAAATTTGCATGCCACACCCGGGAATCGAACCAACTAAAATTTGTTAAAAATTACACCCTGTATTTTTATTGCATCGATCGTTAGGGTTAAGTTTATGGATGAAATCTCTCTAACAAACTTGATAAATTAAATGAAAGGAAAACCATGAAATCTTAAATTATTTTAATTATTTACAAAAAATTGTATGGTATGATAGTGAATTTTCGTAAAATTTTCAAAAATCTTTGAATGGAATTCTCTTTGTTTTCAAAAATAAAGGAATGTTTTCTTTGAGTAAAATTTTCTATCTACAATATTAAGAGTACTTTCGCTCCAGGTGGCATTACAAAATTCCACCCTGTATAATACAAAGAGTTCTTATTTTTTTAATGTTAATGTTCTTATAATGTTATTCACAATTTAAATAAATGTTGATTATTGCCAATCTTAATTGTATTCTCTTAGAAATCTGAATGCGTACGTTTACCCCGCGTGCGTAACTTTACCCTAAGACTTGCGTAATTTTACCCACACATCGGGTCAAGAACACGCATTGGAAAAGTTTTCAGTTAAGCCTATGTAGGGCTAAAACTAATTAATCTTGATGGAAAATTTTCTTAAATAATGAAAATTTATTAAATATTCTACAGATTTAATATCATAACATGCCAATTATATAATTCTTTATAGGTCTGGGAGGCCATCAAAAAAAAAGTGCGTGCTCTTGACCCGAATGACTCTATTTTTTCTATTCGCCACGGCCGGCACTCGCTCGCTAGATGATTCATAACTAGATTTTACCTGCCTAATGTTTGCGCGCCGCGCCAGGCTGCATTCCATTTACGTTAACCCTTTCAGACCTGGCGTCCACAATTGTAGACATAAAATATAAATCAAAATTTTAAACTTAACTCTGTACATTTGAAACTTAAAACGGTTGTCTTCATTTGTTCAATTAATAAACTACCTAATTTAGTACTTTTAACACCATCTCTCGTTGTATAATATCACTAATTGACAAGTTTCAACCAGTGCCCGAGCGTGATTTGAACTGTGCAGGTGAGCTCTTTATTTTATTTTGAAAAAATATGAAATAGTAACAGATATCTTCTGTAATAAATACTAGCGTGTATTTATTATTACTAGGGACACATGGAACATACAATTTGTGTATTTTGTGTTGTCTTTGTATTACTAATCTCGAGTTTTAGATTTGTACTCAAATGATCCCATCAGGAGGCAACTGAGCATTTTGAAATTGTTCCAAGTGATAACGGTTTTATTATAAATTCTTTTTTTTTTCAACTTTTTTATTGTTCAAAAATACATTTATGTTAGAAATAATATAATATATTTATGTTATGTATTAAATAATTATATAAATATTTTTTTTTATTTCCAGATAATAATACTGTCAAAATGTTCTCACCAGAGGCCTTGAGAACACTTTATAACCGAAATCTCTCTGATTTTATGCTATCTTCAGATGACTAAAAGAAATATGGAGAAGCCATTGATCGATTCCTCGAAATTGTTGACAGTATGTTTACCTCGGACAAACGATTCAGCTAGGTAGGTCCAATTTCGAGAAAGAGGTCAATCGTCGAATCCAACTCGGCTGGGCAGCGTTCGGGAAATTACGCAACATCTTTTCGTCCAAAATACCTACTGCGGTATTCTTGAGGCACTTTAGTCTTCAGGCACTGGCCTGAAGACTAAAGTGTAGGTACAACCAATGTGTGTTACCATTATGACTTATAGTTCGGAAACGTGGCCTCTCACTATAGGCCTTATACAGAAGCTCAAAGAGGCACTGCGTGCTATGGATAGGGCTATGCTCGGTGATCGAATCAGAAATGAGGAGATCCGTAAACGAACTAAAGTCGCTGACTAGCCCGACCGATTAGCACGCTGAAGGTGCAATGGGCAGGGCACATAGTACGCAGAACTGACGGCCGAAGGGGCAGCAAGGTTCTGGAGTGGAGGCTGTGTACCGGAACAACGCAGCGTGGTACCTCCACCCACAAGGTGGACCGACGACATCATAAACGAAGAAGGAAAGCGCTGGATGCAGGCCGCTCCGCTACCAACCGGGCAACATGGAAACCATTGGGGGAGTCCTATATTCAGCAGTGGACGTCCTATGGCTGAGATGATGATGATGATGAAGATGATGATGATAATGATGAAAGAAGACATTTAATTTTGTTATTTAGATAAAAAAAAATATTTTTTATAAACACTAATTAAAAAGAGTTCCATAAAAGTACGTTCTATTATTTCAATAACACTGTTAATCCTATAAGTTTTTTTTCACGTGGGACGGATGGCCACATTTGTAGACATAAAAAGAAAATGCATTTTCTCGAAAAGTATAACACTAGGATTTTTTTCATTATTTTATTCTTACATACCTTACTATACTTTAGTTGCATAAATTTTACTAAATTGATCGGGTGAAAAAAAATAATTCAGGTCTGAAAGGGTTAAGATATAATATTATTGTAATTAAAACTTAACCCCTTAACTACCATTGTCTTGTATAACTATTAATAATTGTAGAAATTATTAACATTAATCAGATGCCTATTCTGAATATGCTAATTTAAATAATTAAACTAGTAAACTAAAAATAATAATAACAAGTGCCATGCATACTATTTTTGTATTAAATAAATATTTCAAGGAATAATTGAATACTCGTAATAACAAGGTAAACAACTCGTTTAATTAGTTCATTGGTTAATTGTAAACAAAAGGTCAAAGGTATCTTAATAACATTGTTTCAAAACTAAGTTAGCTAAAATTAGCGTTTAATTAGTTCATTGTAAGCAAAAAAAAATTGAAGGTATTTTAATAACATTGTTTCAAAACTAAGTTAACTAAAATCAGCGGTTAATTAGTTCATTGTAAGCAAAAAAAAAATTAAAGGTATCTTAATAATATTGTTTCAAAACTAAGTTAGCTAAAATTAGCACTTAATTAGTTCATTGTAAGCAAAAAAAAAATAATTAAGGGTACCTTAATAACATTGTTTCAAGACCAAGTTAGCTAATATTATTATAAGTAAATAAATGTACTGTCATGTTTTTAAATAAAGAGTTATTATTGGGCTAATGATCAAGTACAAGTTCAGTCATGTTTTACATTTTAATTTATAGATACTCGTTATTAAATTACCCAAAAATAACTTATTATTGACATGAATTTTAGTTGTTCTTAAAGAACCTTTATGTACCAGACTTGTGATTTTTCCAGGTAAAAATCTCCAAAACAAGGGAGGATGTGACGCGCCCCAGGACGCATCGACAGCCCTAACACCGAGCGCGGAGATTTTGACAACCCTACGGCTGCGCGGCCGCACGCCGCACGGACCGAGCTAATATAAGAGACGGCGGCGACCGCGGGGGCCTAGCATTCGCTCGGGAGCCATTGTAACAGCCAGACGTTCGCGCGCGCGTCTATCATTCCCTCGGCTGCATTGCAAAGAGTCCCTAGCGAATAGCTATCCACACTGTTCCTTACTAACCCTAACTGTTCGACTTTGGCTTGATCCGATACCTCGTCATTAATCCGCGGCTTGCCATAAAGCGTCGTGTCGAGACGTTCTATCGTTGATAGCCAACCGGTTCTCGTCCTTACCGAGTAGTGCATGAGATACTCATCCCGAACCTGCGGTAGCAATCCTGCTGCCACCCTTCCTGAACTTCACACCCCCTCGCCCCGTAGGTCCAACGCCTTTCCCCAGTGGTCGCGCTCACTATTGAGGCTTCGGTCTCTGGCTCGAGCTAATCGGACCACATCCTACCCCCCTAGTTATAAGTATCCAGACTAACACTCGATAAACCTCGCACAGGGCGCCGCCCCTCTCGCGGATACGAAAGCTAGCTAACGGGACGCGAACCGGGCGCGTCGTTATTCCTCTTGTTGTAATTAGTAAATTGTGATATAACTTGTAAAGTACTTGTAAACTTGCTCATTATTAAACGATAGCGATTTAGAGTCAGTGAAACTAGAATAAGTAAACCATTGTGGAACCTAGATTATAAAGTGCCATTGTGTTATTGATTGTGCGTTTCCTTGGTCAAATATCCCTGTAGGCATCCTGGATAGGTACACATCCCTCATCGCAGAAGGCGAACTGGGACTTAGTACTAAACAGCGGGGTGTCAGACTGAGCTAGCTTAGACGCCCCGTTGCAACATTATTAAACAGTACTGTACCGTTATTCGAAGCCTTTATAATGAGAGTAGTGTCTGTCTTTTCCTGTTTGAGTACTAGTTTTGACGTATAATCTGCCCACGTGACTTCCGCTCCGGTCCCCCACCGCCTAAGCACGCCTCAATTAACGACACTAGCGCCACCAACGGTAGCTCGAAACTAGGTTTCGATATTCTCGCCATTGGTGTTTTAGTTCCCGTTCGAGACGGTCGTAGAATTAGCTCCGCTAGTTCGCGACCCATCTCACAGGTACTAGTCGTGACGTGATTCAGGTAAAATATTACCATCATAATGTAAGTACTTCTAAATTATTATGTACTGGCTGAAAACTTATAAAAATTACTGTGATTACTTATTTCGCAGTGTAATTTATTTTTACAACGGTGTTACCGTTCGGGGGTAGATTGCATTCAATCTAACTCAGTGTAATTTTAAATAATTATCTTTCTTCTCTAGTAATACTTGTACCTAACGGTATTCCGTTAGACGTGTTTTAAAAGTAACATTACTTTTTAGCAATGTTTGTTTCTAACGGTTTTTCGTTAGATATGTTTTTAAGCTAACTTTTCTTCTTAGCAAGGTTCGTACCTGACGGCGTGTTCCGTTAGATGTGTTTTAAAACTAACATTCCTTTTTAGCAATGTTTGTGCCTAACGGTTTTCGTTAGATGTGTTTTAAAACTAATATTCCTTTTTAGCAATGTTCATTCCTAACGGTATAACACTCCTTTTTAGCTGTGTTTGTTCCTAAGGGTTTTCCGTTAGATGTCTTTATTTTCAAAAGGAAAGAGGAAATATTATGTCCACGTGCAGAAGAGGAGCAAGAGTTGGCGCAGAGGTCAAATCAAAGGATGGTGTGGTGTAATGTGATAGTCGCAAGATGTGATTGCTTGCTACAATAAGCTGTAAGTACCAACTTACCAATACTATTTCAGACATACGAATTCCATCGGACGGATTGTGTTGATTTATAAATCAATAAAATAAATAAACGGTAAACTACCTTTATCAATATGCATCCGGGGAAAGTATGAAAACTTCCACTAGGTAGGGTAGCGTACCGACGTACCTATTCTACCGCCATTATGGAAGTCTAACGCATGGCTTATAACCCAAGAGTGAAGTGTGCAGTTTGTCCTATTAGGATACGGTACGTAGGTAAAATAATACCTTTGTGGTTTTCTTAAACTATGATTTCAGGAAAACGCTATGCTGTTACTGTGTAGATAAACAGTGAGTCTGTGTAATAAACGGTGAAGGATGAACATCGTCTATTCAGCCTGATACGCAGTTTATTTGATGCTAGCGGCGTCTGGAAAATTTTTCGGCAGCAATACGATCGCAACTCTGCTCCGCAGATCGATCTGAGATTTCGCCTTATGCTAAATACCTACAGTGGAAAACTCAAACTGGCTACTCGGCAAGCTAGATGGCAGTGTAACCAAAACGCAGCAGCATAATCCTGTAGCGAGGGTAAGTTCTCTTGGAGCAAACAGGGAAAAACCAGGAGCCAGAACCTTTTCTCCCTCATCCCACCGGGATAGGAGAAAACTCAAACACTCAAGGAGTCTCATATTGATCGAGAGGTCTTAGTAAGGCATTGGTCCAAACCCTCTTGTTATCCCTCATCCCACTGGGATAGGAGATTACCCAAAGAGAACCGGACTCAAATCATTACATTTCGAGCCGAGCAACCTCGCTCATTTTTATTTACGTCGAGAGGTCTTAGGGCATCGCTCTAAACCCTCATGTTATCCCTCATCCCACTGGGATAGGAGATTACCCAAAGAGAACCGGACTCAAATCATTACATTTCGAGTCGAGCAACCTCGCACATTTTTATTTACGTCGAGAGGTCTTAGGGCATCGCTCTAAACCCTCATGTTATCCCTCATCCCACTGGGATAGGAGATTACCCAAAGAGAACCGGACTCAAATCATTACATTTCGAGCCGAGCAACCTCGCTCATTTTTATTTACGTCGAGAGGTCTTAGGGCATCGCTCTAAACCCTCATGTTATCCTTCATCCCACTGGGATAGGAGATTACCCAAAGAGAACCGGACTCAAATCACTACATTTCGAGCCGAGCAACCTCGCTCATTTTTATTTACGTCGAGAGATCTTAGGGCATCGCTCTAAACTCTCATGTTATCCCTCATCCCTCTGGGATAGGAGATTACCCAAGGAGAATCGGACTCAAATCATTACATTTCGAGCCAAGCAACCTCGCTCGTTTGTATTTGCGGTTCAAAGACATGAGGGCATCGTCCTAAATCTTCATAATTTTTGAAGAGTTATAGAACCCAAACGCCTTATTCCACGGCAAACGAAAATAAGTAAAGTTGCCGAGTAGACATGAGGGCTTCGCCCTAAATCCGCATAACTATAAAAGGGTCTGAAATTCTATTTTGCACGGCAAAATTAAAGTAATATTGCCGGGAGGACATAAGGGCATCGCCCCAAATCCTCATAATTTTCAAGGGTTATGGAACCCTAATTAAAATGCTTTATTTCATGACAAAAGTAAGCTATTTAAGACCTGCCATGGGTAAAAGGTGGAGACAGAGATCATGAGATTACGCAAAAATTACTCGATTCGTGTCAGTTTGGCTTATTTCATTACTGCCGAGATGATACAAGGGCATCGCCCTAAACCTTCAGAATCTTGAAGGATGTTAATTAATCGGGGCCGCAGCTATGCGCCCTGAATTTTAAGTACCGAACAGTTAACGCCTGGAGAAATTAAATAAACTTAAGCCTTTATGCAGCCTCTGCATAGTAAAGTTACAACTATTGACCTGGTAGTCTTTTAAATAAGGTATACATTCATAGACGCTTGGCGGGTACCACAAAGTACTGAATACTAAAATAAGTATTTGTCTGCTATACATACCTATAGTACACTGACAGACTCATGCAAATGTTCTGACGGCAATTGATTCGCACAGAAAGAGTCGCGACATTCGCGCCCTTACCTATTGGACGACTTCATTCTGGGGTAACTCAGGACCCATCCTTGCTTCGGGGTCAGATATAACCCATGCCCCTATTGTAATAAAAGCACACAAGTCTGGATAATAAACACAATGAAGTCGGTCCTTACCTATATAAAATAAATAAACAAAATAATAACAGTCTTACAAACTAGTAACAGTAAAAGGTGAACTCCATAAATACAAAATGGCCTAACCGAGTCTCGGTTACCAAAAACATACAGATCCAGTCACGTAACGTTACAAATCCTAAAGCATTGGCTCTTCTCATGTTATAACACTACAATTCATGATTTGCGTGAGGCAAAGACAATAACCAAAAGTATAAAGCTTATCTGAGCTTAAAACAAATTGGGCACGCTGCATGGTAACGCATTTCGCAATTGAATTTCACTGTACAACGAAAACAGTGACTTTAGTAAACCGTACTTACTAAATATATATTAAACTGCGTAGGTTTACATACTACAATTTGTTATTTTCTCATTTATACAAGCCATTACATTCGTTGGAGAAAAGATTGCATACCAAAAGTCACACAAGTCTTCAATCTCTTAACTGAACTTTCCGTGTGCCCTATTATAGTGTCAATGACTACGTCTTGTCTACTTAATTTAAGTAAATAAATAAATAATTTATTATTAATGTCATATGACACCATGTCATATTGTTAATTCGACCTTTTGTGCACCTCTGTGGTTCAATAAAAATTGTCGTATGAATATGAACGACTTTTACGAGGAGTTAAAGGGAATAAATCAAAACCTTCAGTCCAAGAAAGTAATTTAACTCTGATTTTTCCAATTATCACTGTGACCTTAGGGTCACACAGAAGTACCTACATAAACATGGTTGGAATTAATTTTGGATAATGTGCCGCACTCTTAAGCTCTTTGCTTGGGGCCGAAAGTCCTTCGCCTACCTACATAGTACAATTTACAAAATTCGTATTTGATGTGATTTAAATCCATCAATTATTATACTGTAACGAAGGTAGTCACAAGCATAATGTTGTGGCACACACAACTGTTTACGAGTTAACTTGTTTTAAGTACAACAGCCTCGTGAAATATTCTAATACCTACCCGACTCGCTAGGTCAATAAAGTAATTTGTCTCTGCTAACTATTGTCACAAAAATTAGTACTTACCTACCTACTGGCAACTTAGGTATGTACACTTCAATGAATCATGAGTGACATTGGCGATGATATAAAACTTAGTGTTACACAAACATCATTACATAAATATTTTTACATAAATATTATTACATCGTGCAAATGAGCGATCGTCCAACGGCATTCAGGGTGATGAAAATAAATCATTCGAAATTAAATCCGATGCCCACCCTAAGGGCCTTGATGAAACCTGATAAGGTTTAGATCGGCTACGAAACTATCATTTAATTCTAGCTGTGCTTGCGACTTCGTTTGCATAACTTTTCCCGCTTTCGCAACATTCTTATTGATGCTCCGCTACTATTGGTGGTAGAATGATGTTATTATGATTTTATACATAGAATTCGTGGTTAAAGGACTCCAACACAAATATAGTTTTTGTGTTGACGCAAACAAACTCTTGTTCAGCCCTATAACATTATTATCATAATTGTAATTACAATAATACATAATTACATATTAAGATTGCTCTGAATTAAGCTGGTTGACTAACCGTCAATAAGCTGATCTAGCTGACAAGTTATCACTGTTAGTCCTAAAGATAATGGTCGCACAGTCTTACCACAGCACCGACGTTTGTAAACCGCAAAGTTTACTAAGTTTGTACTAGGAAAGTCTGTATTATTATAAATTTTATCAATTCCGACTCAAACTTCGCTATCCCTAGCGAACAGCGATAACGCGGAATACTCAGGCAATACAAAAGTATCGTACCTATACATAGCTGGCTAGCTATTGTCACCTATTCATTACACCGTCCACCTAGGCTACGGTCCTGTAAAGGTTTATAAATATTAAAATCGGAGCTGATACCTAAATGTGGGAAATGTTGGAGATCATCAAACGCCCGCTATCGGCAAGCGACCTTAACTGTACCAGTGAATATTCTTATCCATACCTAATAATTATTCACTCCTACCGAAGCTTAGTAAATTCATCCAACGGTCTGATACTGTGAGTGAGGGTGGACGTAGCTTTTGCGCCTTTTACATGACGTAAAGTAACCGATAGTTCATTATTACATAGTTGTTAATAAACGATGCATTAGACGTGAATTTACGGAGATGCAGATGCAGGTTGCGTTCTGTAAAATATTATAATGTACCTACACACAGTACATTACCACTCAGTAGACAGATAAGCTAAAGTTCTAACTAATTCATAACATTTCTCACTGATCAATGTCTTATTCTTAAATTGATCACATTGGCGATTACACAGCGCCACCAGGAGATAATAGACACGTCTCTCATTATAAAGGCTTCGAATAACGGTACAGTACTGTTTAATAGCGACGTTTTACCTGAAAATAAAACGTTTATTAAACATACTTACCTTATTCGAAGCCTACTTTTTAAATCTACCTGGTGTCATAAAACACAATGGCGAGAATATCGAAACCTAGTTTCGAGCTACCGTTGGTGGCGCTAGTGTCGTTAATTGAGGCGTGCTTAGGCGGTGGGGGACCGGAGCGGAAGTCACGTGGGCAGATTATACGTCAAAACTAGTACTCAAACAGGAAAAGACAGACACTACTCTCATTATAAAGGCTTCGAATAAGGTAAGTATGTTTAATAAACGTTTTATTTTCAGGTAAAACGTCGCTATTATTTAATTTCAAATTGCATTATTAATACTACGGTTGTATCTTTTCAAAGAAAATTGTATTTTAAAGTCATAATACGTGGATTAGTCCGCACTAGTCGCGTCAAATATGGTAAATTACTACGTACTAGGTGGAATAGGTATTTGGATCAAGTATTAATAAATACACCTAGTATCAAATTTACCTAGTATAACCCATCTCTACAAAAAAACAAACAGGACTGGAGACTGACAGTTTACTTTTTAACTTTTTGTGCGTTTCGTTTAACACCTTTTGCGCGGTAGTTTTAAATAGGTTGACTGTAAAATATTTTTTAAATGAAAATGTCAGTGTAAGTATCTGCCAAATTCGCTAGGAAAAGGAAAGTTTTCTTGAAAGATTTTTCAGTTTATTTATTTTAAAAGTGCATGATGACTACAGACAAGAAGAAAGATCCGAATTGTGGAGATCTTATTCGACCACAACCTAATATTACAGTAAATAAAGGTAAGTTAAGAAGATACCTACCCAATCAAAAAAAACTGTGAAAAGAATCGGTGGTGGTTCAGGCGCGAAAATAGTAAGCCTAGTAGACGCAGCAGACCTCGTCAGAGTAAATATATTCTTTGACGCAGACCAACGAATTTTAGTTGGCCGACAGTTTGGTCGGGCTGTTAATCAGTATGGAGATGTATGAAAGTGCGCACATTACCAGGCCTCCGTCACTCGCCTATGCCGGCCGAGGTATTTACCTACAGCGCGCGACAACTTCAAGTTGCAAATCAGTCATGGCCGCCACGCGCCTGTGTACACACGCGTACCTATACTCGCTCAGTCGATCATCGTCGCAATCAAGGTTTATTGTTCCAACTGCACTGTTATTCGTCTTTATAATGGAAAATCGTATATTTAGAAATAATAATTAACTGTAGTAATTTAAATAATTAAAAATGTCAGCATTTTTTTTAAATAATTTTGAAATACTTATGGCAAAAAGCTATAGCAAAAACATTATTTTAGCTAATAAAACATTAACTTTACTTCACCGTGTCTATTTTCCGACACTACACCTTTTAAAACTGTTTGTCCAATTTCGAATTATCGCAACACTGAAGTTTATTAATAGGTACTTTGGAGATGGTACGAAATACAAACACCACTAGATTAACGTTTACTAATCGTAAATACAATAATTGCTTCTTAAAATTAAGTTTTGATTTATTTTACTTTGCTTAAACAACCCTGACGCTTGAGCTGCGAGGTCGATCAATTCTGATCACAAAAAAATTGCGCTCTTGTGAGCGTAGTAGTAAGGTGCGATTTCGAATGCACCAGGTTCGTTGGAAATTTTGATTATTATTATTACCGTTAAAATGTCCGCATCTGATCCTGATCAAGGGAGTGCAATTTCTGTTGCTACTATTATGTATTCTGTGACATTACCTATTATTACCGATTTGGTATCGGCCGACTCTCATACAAATTACAATCGGGCCCAACTATCGGCCAACTAAAAGTCGGTAGTCTGCGCCTACAAAATTTCGTATTTAAATTAGAATTTTGATTTTATAACAGAAATTGCCGAAGAAATCGGACGCAACTACCGCACCTTACCGATATTTGAAAAAGGCTTATTCGAGTACACGTATATCAAACATTACTCGCTTCAGAAGAATGAGTATTTGAAGTGCCACTGGGCGAAATATAAAAGGAATTTTGAGGAACGCGTCTTTGCGCCCTTTCAGTTTCTTGATATACGGTTAGTGGTTTAAATCCTGCATATACAGTAGAATCCCGATTATCCGGATCAATTAAAACCAGAGGTGTTCCGGATAATCGAAAATCCGGATAATCGATTTCAAAGTAAAATCAAACAATAATTAACTTTTTACAATAGAAAAGGTTTTCAATACATCATTTTAGAGTCTAAAAATCTAAATTTTAGACCATTGGTCATCCATTTCGTTTAACAATGAACTAAGATGACGTCCGTACCATGTTACGGTGGCGGCGCCTTCCGTTTGTATGGGTCCAGATCCTAAATCGCTAATTAGAAACCGTGAAGGATGAGTCCGGATAATCGGATATCCGGATAATCGAAGTCCGGATAATCGAGATTCTACTGTACGGGAGACGAAAAGAGGATTGGTTGATTCCTCCTACAACCTGCTGATCGAGTTAACTGCGCATCTCGCTGAAATGTGACTCTTCCTTGCACCCGGGTGGGTCATAGAGGAATTAACGACTAATTCCTCTATGGGGTGGGTGCAGCATACTTCCCCTCCCCGCATTCGCCCCGTCCGTAACAGAACGTCGATGTGACGTCACGGCTGCCAGGTGCGCAGTTAACTTGATCGGGTTGTTGTAACTATACCTAATTAAATAGCCACAAAGCACACATGAACTCAGGTACAAATTCCCAGGGCCGGATTAACCATCTCGGGGCCCCTAGGCACAGCTCGTTTCGGGCCCTCCCACAAAACCGCAATTTGGAAATTTTTACTGTCTACCTTACGAAATAGAATAAAGGTACCATCATCATCAACAACAGACTTCAGTCATCACATTGCAAAGGTATACCTACGCCTTCCTTCAAGTGAAAAGACTTTCGCCACTATCTGGTAGGTACAGCACGAAGTATCGGAGTCATTTAAAAATGAAACAAAGAATAGGAAAATCTTGCATATCTATACTAATTATTATAAATGCGAAAGTAACTCTGTCTGTCTGTCTCTCTTTCACGCCTAAACCACTGAACCGATTTTGATTAAATTTGGCATAGAGATAGTTTGAGTCGCGCGCGCGCGATAAAGTTTTTCTGTGACAGACAAAATTCCACGCGGGCGAAGCCGCGGGCGGAAAGCTAATATTTTTATAAAACTAACATAAACATTAAAAAATAAAAATGTACATAAAGTCATGTAAACCAAAGCAGTAATGCCAACTAGGCCAGTAGAATAATAAGGCTGAGTTGCACCATCTTATTTTTACTTTGACAAACGTCAAAAATCTGTCAAATTCCATACAAAAATTTTGGAATTGTTACGCTTAAAATAAGGTGGTGCAACTCAGCCTTAAACATGAAAATCAATCAAATCGGAAATAATTCCTACAAAAGTTTTTCTTGTTTTAACTAGCTTTTGCCCGCGGCTTCACCCGCGTGAAATTTCATTTGTCACAGATCGTCATAAATTATAGCCTATAATGTTATTCTGGGTTATAAACAATAATACTGTAAAGTTTCATAAAAATCTGTTCAGTAGTTTTTGCGTGGAAGAGTAACAAACATTCAGACATCCAAACTTTCGCATTTATAATATCATAAATTATAGCCTATAATGTTATTCTGGGTTATAAACAATAATACTGTAAAGTTTCATAAAAATCTGTTCAGTAGTTTTTGCGTGGAAGAGTAACAAACATTCAGACATCCAAACTTTCGCATTTATAATATTAGTAGACTGGTTTCATTTCTTGCTCTTTAAGACTATCCTAGGTTTTCGACTTCGACGGAGTTGTGCTTAAGTGGTGGGGGCCCCCGAAAGGGGGTGCAGTAGGGTGCAAGGAAGAGGGGCAGCCATAGTAGATAACACAGAGTCGTTCAGAAGAGTGCAGAGAAGATGTGCAGCAACCGTAGTTAAGGATGAAGGAGGAACAAGGATAGGTAAATCCAACTCGTGAGGCATAACAGGGATACGCTGGTTAAGGCGGCCCTTTTCAAGGTTTGGGACCCTGCGGGTATAAATTTTCTACTTTGTCGAAGATAAGCACGAGAACAGTTTGTCCAAAACATATATGTATTTGTCTTATTAAATGCAGGATTGAATGTCCTTCAACCGTCATGAAGATCAGTTTTCGATACAGTAAGTCCTTTACGCGGTATAACAGTAAAACCGCAAAAATGGCCCTTTCGAGGGGCCCCACCACTTAAGCACAACTCCGCCGAAGTCGAAAACCTAGGATAGTATTAATGGGCAACAAATGAAGCCATTAAAACAATAAAATCTTTTGTAGGAATTATTTCCGATTTAAAATCTAATTCTATGGCCTAAACGTTACGAAAATAAATTAACTTCCACAATATCGAAATATTATGAATGTGTAAACCAAAATAAGGCGAAGTTTTGAGGTGGTTTGAGTTTTATTGCATAAAAATAATCTTTAACGTATGTTTTTTTTTTATTTTTTTAATCGGGAGTGCTGGGCCCCTGGTCATAGTGGGCCCCTAGGCACTGGCCTAAAGTGCCTTATGGATAATACGGCACTGCAAATTCCAACCGGTCGATCTGGAAATAATTGGGGGAGAACTATGTTCATTGTTTAGCAGTGAATCTCTTCAAGATTTGAAAAGGACAGTACTAACAAAGAATATAAGGGATCTTGAGGGGTTGTAATGTATATTATACGAGTACATACGTAGCAAAAAAAGCTTCTAAACGGTCGATCTGGACATCATTGGGGGAGGCCTATGTTCATTGTTTAGCAGTGAATCTGTTCAAGATTTGAAAAGGACAGTACTAACAAAGAATATCAGGGATCTTGAGGGGATGTAATTCTTCCTACTTACTGTACGATGTACGGAGATGTAGCTATAGTTTTTTTTTTCCTATAAAATGGACAACACGCATAAGTTGTAATATTAAGTTAAATTATGATTTAATTTAAAGTTTAGATCACATACATTACACTAGTCTTTATTTCACCTCAATCCATCCAGTATTACCGAAGATAGAGCCTCGAGAAGTTTACGGACCTTTTTAAATTTTCAAAAATTTTCAATATTCGCGCGCGTCACAACATGATTTTTCAGCCCCCGCACGTTAACCCATTTACCACTTTTTGTCTTTTTCCAAATAAAATAAAATTTTACCCAACTGACAACTGTCGTTAGTTGTCATCGTTCAATCACATTTCAAACCCAAAAGTAACCATTATTATGCCACCTATTGCCAATTTTGTGCACTATTAAGCCATTTTTACATTTATTTATGCGCTATAGATGCTAAGAGCGGATTATACGAAACTCCACCCCTAATGGAGTAAAACAAGGTCCACGCGTACGAAGTCGCGGATGCAAAAGTTTGGATGTCTGGATGTTTAAAGTAAAGTAAAGTCATGTTTATTTCTCACCAACATAACAGATAAATATTATGATATTTATAATAACAAACAATTAGGAAAATTAAAAAGTAAGAATATTAGAGACGTTGGTGGGTTGATACCTGAACTAGGAAGATTCCTGTGTCTCAGGTTTGTTACTCTTTCACGCAAAAAGTACACAACAGATTTTGTTGAAACTGTACAATATTATTGTTTGTAATCCAGATTACCATATAGGCTATAATTTATGCCGATCTGTGACACTGAATTTCACGCGGGTGAAGCCGCAGACATAAGCTAGTCGTGAAATAAATAGGAAAGTTTAAGGATCTGAAACGTGGTCGCTTACTATGGGCCTCATAAGAAGGCTCAAGGTCACCCAAAGGGCGATGGAGCGGGCTATGCTCGGAGTTTCCCTGCGTGATCGAATCAGAAATGAGGAGATCCGCAGTCTCCTGACCAACCTGACTCCAAAGTGACCGACATAGCACGCAGAATTGCTAAAATCAAGTGGCAGTGGGCGGCACATAGCTCGTAGAGACGATGGCCATTGGGGCAGAAAATTTCTTGAGTGGCGTGGCGACCACGGGCTGGAAGACGTAGCGTGGATAGGCCTCCTACTAGGTGGACCGACGATCTGGTAAAGGTCGCGGGAAGAACCTGAATGCGGGCAGCGCAGGACTGTTCATTGTGAAAAACCTATGGAAAACCCAAAGGGCTCTCGCCTTTGTCCAGCAGTGGACGTCATTTGGAGACGAAATAGGAAAGAATGTAACTATCAAAACTTTCTCTAATGCAGCATTTTTCCAATTTCTCAACGAGCGGCAATCACACTTAACTAGGTAACTAACAGACTAACAGAGAGCATAGCGAAATCTATTTAAACACCAATTTTCAAAACTCCCAGAACACTTTCCAGGTAACCACGTTAATTTGTACCAAACGACTGGACTATAATTTAACTGAAATAAAAATTTGGGTACCTACATCTTCTCAAAAACAAAAAAAACTGATGCTAAAAGGGTTAAGTGACATTTTGACATTTGTAGAGGGGCTTGTAGAAGGGGAGGCTATGGTGCTGAATGTGGATTAACTCGAGTGTCATAGTAACATTAGGTTGCTAAGCTTGATCAGATGATAAAAAGAAAAATATTTTATTCAATGTATAGTCTGGTCATAAGTTCTGTCATATGATAATAACTTTTGAATATTGAATGAAAGTCTCAAAAACATTTTTTACTGAATTAGAAATAGAAAGAAAAAATGTGCGATAGTTTGAATTTTATTGTATGAGTGGACGCATAATGAAGTCCGAACTGCAGTTGCCACACTGCATTGGTGCGGCTACGCGCCAAAGCACCATTTTAGTCGCGCTGAAAAATTTTAGTTCATCTTTTCATTAAATGATAGGTGTCTATGACAGACAGCTACACATCACTATCGGTCGATCTAATTCGGTCCGCGCGCGCGTTCACTCTTCCATTCACTGTATCCCCCTCTCGCCTATCCGCCACCGAACCGGCTTGACGTGCCGGCCGGCACGTTAACTCCAATTTCAATGTAATATTATTGTCTAAAGTACAATAAATTCTCAAAAGTAAATAATGTATTTCTAATGTTTGAATGTCATTGTCGGCCGTTTGGTGTAGTGGTTCGAAACGTACTACTATTCCGGAGATAGCGGGTTCGATTCCCACACAGTACAAACATTTGTGTGCATGAACATATTTGTTTGTATTGGACTGGGTGTTTTCTATGTATAAATGTATGTATTTACAAAAAAAAGTATTTAAGTATGCAGTTTATATCCGTTGTCTAGTACCCATAGTACAAGCTTTGCTTAGTTTGGGACTAGAAGCGCAGTGTAAAATGTCCAAGAATATTAATTTATATTTATTAATTAGTTCTGCGTGAACACAGTGAACAATAGGTACAATGAAGTTTTAATTGTAAAAAATCAAAAATAAAAGTAGTTACCCTCTCACGGATAGGGAGACCTAGTAGTAGTAGCGTTAAAAGCAGTGAAGGCGAGAAGTTCTCGCCTTCACTGCTTTTAACGATTCTCGCCGAGAACCCAAAGAATCCTATGTTTTATAACTGTTTGCCCTGGAGGTAGTCTACAGCAGAAACAGGGTGAAATTAAAACCAGACATCGTTCAGATGTGCGTTCAAATTCAAAAGACCAGAGATTTTAAAAAAATCCACGTTTTGTTTAAACGGTAAGCGAAAAAAAAGTGACTTGAAAATGAAATACAGAATAATAAGGTATGGTAAATGACAAGTTTTTATCAATGAAGAAGCAGAAGTTCAATTTCATAATATGTCCTCCATCTAGGCTAGTTTCCGTCGTCACTCAAGGTTTGACTGCGTCTCAAATTTGGGCTTAATTGAGGTATTTTTTGGGTGAGAGGCATAAGAACTAATGCCGTTTTATATCAAAAATTCATACTTAGAGGTACTCAACTAGGTACAAAGTATTTCCTTGTATGTTAGTCTGCCACACTTTAGTAAGTCCCAAAATCCCCGCTTCGGCTCCCCTACTAACCATTCTAACCATTGTACACAGATAATATCTTACATGCAGCTTTTCATGTTACTACGTCACATTTTCAAAATCCGCGCGGAAAATCGCTCCAAGCGGAAGAGCGCACTTTGAGCTTGAATATTTCAGTCATTTTTAAAGATATCAAAAAAGTAAAAATACAGTATTCATCCTAATTTTTTGTAGTTTTTTTTTGCATCTTCAACAAAAATTGTGCGCCATGTCCATTATACAAACTTACTTTTGTGTCCATACTTACTGAAGGCGTTCTTGTGATAGCTGATTTCTTCTCCAGGGACTACCACTTCTACAACTGCAAGAATCGCCTCATACCAGCGCTGTCTATCCATACAAAGACTGAATTCCGTCGCACTCTGAAACCGGGTCCGGGCGTCGACCGGCTTGGCCAAATGCCGATACCCCAAGAGCTGCACATGAAACGCGGCGAAAAAAAAATAGAGAAGAAAAAAAGGAGGTCGTCGGCGAAAGGGAAGGGAGATGATAAGAAAGAGAAGGATGATGGTAAGAAGGAGAAGGAAGATGAAAAAAAAGAAAAGGATGATGACAAGAAAGAGAAGGCTGACGATAAGAAACCCAAATAAGTAGGTCGAATCTATGAACTTTGGTCGTTATGGCCATTTGACCTTGACCTTAACCATGACCATGTGCAAAAATGCATGATTTACAAAAATCTTGTCTAATTTACCAATTAGCTATTAATATTTAGTTATTTAATTTGTGTTAGTGTAGCTTATCTTTTTAAGAATTGTTTTGATTTGTTTTAGTTTTATTTTAAGCCTTTGTTGTTGTCTTACATTGTAATTTAGAGTTCCTATTTGAACCAATAAATTTTTTTTTTTTTAATTTTGTGAATTTTATTTATAAGTAAGGTGACTTACGATTAATAAAACAGTTGCGTTGCTATATTTTTTTTTATTAACAAATAAATAAAAAATAAATAAGTACAACTCCTGTCTTGTGCGTAGATATGAAAGTCCGCCACATCAAACATAGAGTTATAACTCTATGACATCAAAGTACCTATTCCTAAGTAGGTACCTACTACTACAATTTACAAAGTGCACTAGGTACAATCACAATTCCATAAGTATGCCAAAGAAAATCCGGTTTTGAATTTGCTGGCAAGAAAATTTAGGTATAATCATTCGGACGGCTTATTCTGCAATTCCTCAACAGCAGTCGAAGAATTTCCATTTCCATGCGATTCTTTCATGTGTTTCCTAAACTCTATCTTACTAGGGAACCCTACCCAGCAAGTCGCACAAGCGAATTTCCAATCTGGGTTATGTACTCGCATGTGAGCTTTCACATTTTTTTCATACTTGTAAGTTTTATTACATAAAGGACAGGGGTAATTCCGTTCTTCCGTGTGCATCGCCATATGCTTCTTCAACTGCCCTCTATCGCCAAAAGGTTTCTTACAAACTTCGCACGATATGCTCTGTATGTGGTACTTCAATTTGTGCCCCGCCAAAGCTTTTCTCGTTTTAAATACAGAGTTACACGTTTCACAAACATATTCGAAAGATATCCCATGATTCTCACTCATATGCCTCATTTTTTCGTAATGATGAGTGAATCTGGCAGAGCAGTGCTGGCAGTTGTATATGTTGAGAATTTTGTTAGGTTGTCCGTGCATCCTTTCGTTGTGGTACTTAAATTTAGCAGGGCTTTCGAAGGAGATTTTACATTTATCGCAGTGGAACTTCCCTCGGAGATGGATCTCTTTATGCTGGACAAGCCTCTGGTGTGTTATGAAGCCTTTGCCACACCACTCGCATATAGCGTTGTTGAAATGGACGTTGATGTGTTTGTTCAAGAGGAAGAAGCTAGTGAACGTTTGCGTACACAAATGGCAAGATAGGACACCGTCTTTTGTCTTCAAACTGTACACCATCATGCCGTTACCAGAGTCATTGTTGAACTTCGTAGCGTGCTCGTGTACTAAGTGCTTTCTGATATCGTCTACGTTGGAGAAAGGGTTATCACACAGCTTGCATTTTAATTCGGAGATGTCCACTTTGATGGTCTTCTTCCCTTTCTTTAGTAGCCCTTTAAGCATATCATTGAGATCAGGAACTGGGTGGTGGTTTGTGTGTTCTAATAGCGTGTCCAGTTCAGGGTGTACTTCGTTGCAGTAGAAACACTTGAAGCGGAGAGGGAAAGACATGTACGTGAAGGGCCTTAACGTAGTCTTCTGGAGTAGGGTGGCAGCGTTCTCTCGCTCCATGAGAGTCATGGACCATATACTCGTCGATGGCAGCAATTTTGCTGGCGCTGAAAAGATATAATTGTTAGTAAATTGACATTTTACCCAAGCACTTGGCTTCAAATTGAACTTATTCCAAAAATCAACCACGATCAATTTACTGCTAAACTATTTGTTTAGGTAAATAGGTAGATGTAGTAAGACATTGGGTCAATGTTTCTGGCGAATCACGTAGAAGTCATGGAACCTACCTACAACGATTTTTTGCATAAAGTAAAGCAGGTCTCACTCAGTTGTGAAATGAGAGATGAAAATAAAATTCAGATAAATTCTTTCATTGTTTTATTTTCCCTCTACATCCTGATCCACCAGAATCTGGCATTGTCTTATCAAATCCAAACTGTGACTTTTCATGTGCTTGTTCAATGTAACTTTGTGAATATAAGCGCTTTTACAAACTGGACACACAAACGTCCTCTCCCCAGTATGTCCACGCATATGCAGCATCATCCTTGATTTAGTCCCGAACCTTTTACAGCACACATCGCATTTGAATTTGTCTGTGTGGCATTTCGTCATATGCTCCGTCAGAAACCGACGAGCTCTAAAATTGGCTTTGCAAATGTGGCATTGAAAGGTCTGGCTTATTCCATGAGCTTCCCTCAAATGCACCATCTTGCTATAATGTTCTCTGAAGCATTCAGAACAGTGCGGGCACTTCTTTGGTTTAGCTCTTTCTCTGCCTTTGTGGACGATCTGCGTATGGTACTCTAGTTGGCTCTTCTTGAAAAACGTCTTGTCACAATGCTTGCAATTAAACCTGTTCGTAAGATGAACCTCCCTATGCTTCATGAGGTGGTGCTGGTTGATGAATCCGACGCCGCAAGTTTCACAGACGACTTTCCCAACGTGACTATTCATATGGGTGTTGAGAAGTACAAATTCATGGAATCCTATTCCACACACATGGCATGTGTACATTCCGTCTTTAATTTCCAAATTGAACTCTGTAATCCCATTGCTGGCAGCCTGGAATTCCTTTCCGTGGACATTTTCTAAATGCTCTCTTACTGTTTGGAGATTGGTGAAGTTTGACATGCACAAACGGCATTTGAGATTCGAAATATCGACTAGGACACACCGCTTGCCCCTGGGCAGGTATTTTTCAAGGAGAGAGTGTTCGTCTATGGCTTCGTGGGTAGTTGTGTGAAGAAGAAGTGAACCGATCTCAGAGTGGTGCTCCAAGCAGAAGAAGCATTTGAAATACGAGCCCATGAATACGAAGGGCCTCACGGTGGTCCAACATATGAGGGCAGCCGCGTTTCTCCTTTCGAGCGATGTTAGTTGCCAGATACTCGCTGCCTTTCCATTTTCTGCGAAAGAAGAAATTTGGATTTTCAGTAAAAGCAGCTTCATCTTACACAGCTTCTGACTATGAAGTTTTTTTTTTTTTTTTTGTCTTCGGCACTTTTTCGATTTTGGTTAAAGTACCTAATAATGTGCTCACAGTTTTTATTGAACTTCGAAAGTTCTGAGCTCCAAGGGCGTTTAGTTGCAGTCTGCTAATGGATACAGTCTGCTACCAAACGTGAAAAGAGAGAGAGATCCAACAATACGTACCGCTTACAAGCTATGTTTTGTTGATCCCCTTGAGTTGATGGACTATTGGGTCAAAGCCCACTGTGGTATAGACGGTAACGAAGCTGCCGACAAAGCTGACTATGAAGTTATGACGTCACAATGTCACTCGGAGTGCGGTGATCAAAGGAATTGTTTTCCCATCGTCATCGTAATCGTGGTCTTTTGAGGAAAATCAAGGTTTTCTCAATGTAATACATATCACTTTATAATTTCAACATAAAAAGGTAAGAAATCAATGAAAAACAAATGTTATAAAGAATATAATACTGGCATGTTTTATTCATACAATTAAATTAAATACACACAAAGAGATCCATTTACGAGCAAATAATGCCCCTTATCATTATAATCAATTTTACAATTTTGCTGTTAATTCGAGCCTATAAAGAAGACAACGACGCATTTTCACTGATAATGCTACAGATTCAGAAATAAAAATGTTATTGCGTTTTTTCTCTAATAACTATTTTGAACACAGCATGGATTTGGATCTATAGACTACTTTAACTACATAAGGAGTCACGTTGCTAAACATTGGCGTTTACTGTAAAATTAAAATAGCATCGTGGGTGCCATTCTCTCACGTGTCTGTTAAACTCGTTCCTATTAGGGAACCCATTGCCACATTCTGCGCATGTAAACTTCGTGTAATCTTCTCCTTGGACCTGCACATGTGATCTCATATGGAGTTTCAGACTCTTCTGATGTCTATACGCCTTTTGACATAACGCACAGACGAAATTTCTCTCTTCTGTGTGCGAAACCATATGCTTCTTCAAAGAAGTGACGCAGCTGAAACTCTTTTTGCATATCTCGCACTGAGTTTTTTGTGTGTGATACTTGTTAGTGTGCATTGTCAAGGTTCTACGGCTGGGAAATATGGACTTGCAGACTTCGCACTCGAAGGTAAAAGTGATTCCGTGGGCGTCTTTCAAGTGCTTCAACTTTCTGAAGTGTTCTGAAAACTTTTCGGGACATCGGGTACATCTTAACATTCGCATTTTCGTAGCTCCTTCGTGCGTTTTCTCTATGTGATATTTGAGATTGGAATTCGTAGTGTAAACCTTGTTGCAACGATCACAAGGATACCCTCCAGGTAGGTGGATCTCTTTGTGTTGAACCAAGCGCTGGTACGTCATGAAACCAGCGCCGCACGTTTCACACACGACATTGCTAAAATGGACGTTCATATGCCGATTCAAAAGAATAAACGTTTGGAATATCTTGCTGCATAGATGGCACGAAAATTGTCCGTTTTTCAACGTCAGGTTGTAAGCTACAATCCCGTTGCCGGCCTCAGTAAATTTCTTTTCGTGTTCAGAAGTCAAATGTTTTCGAACCTCGTCCAAATCTTTTAGTTCTTGCTCGCAGATTCTGCAATTAAGGTCTGCTATGTCTACTTTGACTGTGCGTTTCCCTTTCGGCAGCAAATCCTTTAATATCGTACTACTGTCTGGAGTCTCATGTTTCTTACTGTGCTGGAGGACGCTATGTACTTCTGCGAACTGTTCTTGGCAAAAGAAACATTTGAAATAGTATCTGCAGTACACGAAAGGTTTGGCTGTACTGTTCTCTAGAATAATGGCAGCATTCTGTCGCTCAGATAAAGTCATTTCCCACATGCTGGTGAGCACTGCTGGTCTCCGTTTACCTCCTTCCTTCTGTGGTCCTGGGGAGATAAAATTTTTGTTTAGTTAATGCTCCCTTATTTTTCTTCCTTGTTAAGGAGAAGCCGCCATCCTGATTTTCCTTTCACATGCAAGCATCTAGTTTAAGAAACTTAAGAGCAAGTTAGAAGACGTTAATAAAACAGCCTCTGTCTTAATGGTATCAGAAAATGATTTTCAACTTTAAAAAAAGTTGAAGTAAATTCAGTAAGCTCTTGTGCTCTAGAATCAGCAACTTTTCAAAACGGCAACTAAGAGTACATAAAGATTAGTTTTGGGAAGGGAAATTATCTTTGGCAGTAGCATTATAAAAATACAGGAATATGACTATCCCAAAATGACAAAATATTCCTATTTTTACGCATTCGTAAGTTCACTTCCGAAATTCTTCACAATCGTCTTGAACTGCCACTGAGGGTGCCACTGCTTCATGTGTTTATTATAATCATTGCGGTTATGGAATCCGTTCCCACATTCTGAGCACGTGAACTTCCAGACTGGGCCATGTACCCGCATGTGTTGCCTTAAAGTTCTTTCGTGCATGTATGCTTTTTGGCAAACGTTGCAGTAGAAGTTTCTTTCACCAGTATGCCCTCTCATATGCATCTTGAGTAAAGATTTTGTCCCGAAACACTTCCCGCACATTTTGCATTGTATTTTTTGCGTGTGAAGCTTCGTCGTATGCTCTGTTAGAGCTCTTCGCGTTGGAAGCACTGCCTTGCAGACTGGGCACTCAAAACTGAAAGTGATCCCGTGCGCTTCTTTCAAATGCGTCATCTTCCTATAGTGTTCCGCGAATCTCTCCAAACAGTGAGGGCATTTCAACGGTTTTATCTTTTTGGCATTCGAATTTTCATGTTTCTTGAACACATGATAACGCAGCTTCAGTTTCGTCGGGAACACTTCTTGGCAGCTGTCGCATTTGTGAACTCCGTTTTGGTGCACTATTCTATGGTTGATCAAGCGCTGGTGAGACATAAATCCTAAGCCACAGGTTTCGCAGACCACGCTGAAGTGGACATTCATGTGTCTGTTCAGTAAGAAGAAGGAATTGAAGGTTTTGGAACATTTATGACAAGATAGCAAGCCGTTATTTGTGCTCAAGTCGTAAGCCATCAGCCCGTTGCCAGCTGAATTAAACTCTTTTTTATGAGCTGCAATTAGATGTTTTCTTATATCATCCAAATCGGAATACTTTTGCTCGCAAAGTCTGCATTTCAGCGCTGATATGTCTACTTTGATGACGCGCTTGCCTTTCCTCAAATATTGCTTCAACAGCGAACACCTTTCTGGAGTAACATGGAAGGCAGTGTGTTGCATGAGAGAATGTATCTCTGGGAAGACTTCGTTGCAAAAGAAACATTTGAAATTGGCCTGCTGGTAAAAAAAAGGCTTGACCGTGGTACATTCGAGAAAGGTGGCGGCGTTTTGCCTCTCTGATACGGTCATTTGCCATATGCTGGTGCGCGGCCCTGGTTGGTGTCCTGCAGGCTCTCCTGGGAAAACAAAATATTCGTTTATTGTTTCGTCTCCACGCAGAAACTGTGCAAATTGTGCCAAACTTTCAACCTACTGCGTGCGTGCGATTCACTGCAAACTTAATCGGATAGTTTTAAGAAAGAGTTCAGTTTAATGAAAAATACAAAACAGTTCCAGATTTTTTATTAAGAATTAATTTACAAACTAGTTTTACAAACGTCGACGTTTTTACATTAATCTTGATTAATTAGTTAATGTATCAGTTCAGTTAAAACTTTATTCTACATTCTATAACACTCCGTGGACTCCATTCATATGCGCGCCAAGGGACGCTTGATCAGCACAAACTTGACCACAAACCGAGCATGTTTGACTCAGTTCATGCACTCTAAAGTGTTCTCGTAAATTCTTTCTTCTCGCATAGGCTTTCCCACATACATTACATTTGAAGTTCTTTTCTCCTGTATGAATAACCATGTGTCTTGAGAGGCAGTACTTTGAAAAGAACCTAGAATGACATATAGGACATTCCTGATTCCGCTCTTGGAGGTGAACAGATCTTATGTGGATCAGAAGATGGTATTTCAGGTCGTATTCTCGCCCACACGTTTCACATCTATACAGTCCGTTGGTTTGGTTGTGGACTATTCTTAAATGCTTAGTCCTTTGGTAGTTGGAGTTGAATCTTTCAGGGCATATAGGGCACCGTCTGGGTAGCTGCTTGAGATGAACTCCTCTCATATGCAGTGTCCTCTTAGCTGAGTTGCTGAACACCTTGTCACATTTCTCGCATGGGTAGTTCCCGGAGACATGCGTCTGTTGATGACGTTTTAAAAGATTCAAAGATATAAACACAGACCCACAAACTTCACAATTATAATTATTGAAATGTTTGCTCATGTGGATGATAAGGAGCCTCAGCTTCAAGAAGTTTTCTCCACAGACTTGACACTCAAATGTACTTCCGCCTAATCGAAAAGGGATCAAATTGTCTGTCAGTTCTAAGTCAATATTTTTGCCGTGATCTTTTAAATGGACTTTCAGAGCTTCGAAATTAGGAAGATGCTCAAGGCATATCCTGCATTGTAAATCTGATATATCAATCTTTAGATTTTTATCTCTCAACCGGTTATTTAGTTCTTTTTGTAAATCTTTGATGTTATGCTCTCTAGTCGTGTGTTCTTTCAGTAAACTTGGATCCAGAAATTGTTTAGCACATACAAAGCATTTATATTTGTTACCGGAATGCACAAAAGGATAGACGTAGGAGTTTTCGAAGATAACCAAAGCATTTTGCTTCCACGCTTGGAATTCTACTGCGTTTGCCTTTCTTGAAGGTCGAACGTAGGAGCCTTGGATAGTTTTCACGTTATACGTCACTTGGCTAAGCGGTTCTGCCACTCTGTTCCATTCATCAAGACATATCGGGTCTTTCAAAAATAGTACGCTGGTAACATTATTGTTAGGGTTCGACAATTTCAAGGGTTTACGAACTTTAGTATCTTCAGTATATTGATGGGGTATCTTATTGTTTTTTTGTGGTGCATCTTCGTATTCCCACTTCAGGTTGTCAAGGCATATCGGGGTTCTGAGGATATTGAGTGTGATGTTGTTGCCTTCATCGTCTTTGATGGTAACCGTGGAAGGACTTGCTTGGATGATCCCTAGAAGAAAAATAAAATTCCTATCATATAAACGTCCATTTATTTCTAACACGTAGGAGGCAGTACAGTATAAGTAAAAGTAAAACAAGTAGAAAAAAAAAAATGAACAACGTACCGACGAAATATTTATTTAAATAAGTTTCTTTTTCATAGTAAGTAGCTCTACAGCTGTTAGAGTGATCAAATTAAATAAAATTCCAAGTTTACATTAAAATATTTATTATTCGTTCATAAAATTAAATTACATACTGTCTATTGGTGAAACTTATTTGTTTGAAACCATAGGACACATTGTTTATTTGATTAAAATAAGTCATTATTGAATACAGTGTAGTGCTTTCAATACAGTTTTCCTGTTTTAGAAATAAAATTAATATAAATGATCATAAATACCAATTATTATTATTAGTAGCTGCTATCTACCACAATGTCAGATTTATGAAAAAATAATTTGTATCTTATTATGATAAACTATTGTAAGACGAGATTCATAAAGGTGATTCTCGATAAAGTTCAGTAAGTATATTACAAAATAGAAAACTACAGTTAAAACAGAGTCAATATCCCCATAAAATTCATCCGATTCCATGTGACCTAAGATGGTCCTTCAAGTTCTTTCTCCTAAGGAAGGCCATACCGCACATCTCACATTTGTAATTTTTCTCCCCCGTGTGAATAACCATGTGGCGTTTCAAAGTCTCTTTGTTGCAGAATCTCTGGTGACAGACGTCACATTGCTGGTTCCTCTCCTGCAAATGCACTGATCGAGTGTGACAAATCAGATGGTACTTCAAATTGAACGCTCTGCCACAGATCTCGCATTTGTGGACACGTGTGGATTGATTGTGAACGTCTTGGAGATGGATCGTCCTTTTATAGTTCGAGTTGAACCTCTCTGGGCACATTGGACATCTACGAGGGTACTGTTTCATATGCACCCCTCGGATATGAAGAGTTTTTTTGTACGCTGTGCTGAAAACTTTGTTGCAGCGATCGCAAGGGAAGTTACCGCTTTCGTGCACTTTCAAATGGGTCTTCAAGAGTCGGAGCGTCATGAATCCTGAACCGCACACTTCGCAACTGTAGTTGTTGAAGTGTATGCTCATGTGAATGACTAATATGCGGACTTTGATGAAGTTTTGCTCACATATCACGCACTTGTAACCACCCTCTGCAGATTCCAGTTTAAATGGAATGATATTGTCTTTTAAATCAGGGTCAATTGGTTTTTGGTGCGCTTGCTTTAGGTGCACTTTCAACTCTGTCAGGCCATTGGGTTTGGCGGAGCAAATCTTGCATGCGATGTCGCTTACGTCTACTTTTAGGATATTCTCGCGTCTGTTGTTGACCAACCTTTTCAGCGGAGCAAATGTGTGCGCTTCATTCATGTGGTTCTTTAGCAACGCTGTTTCTAAGAAAGATTGTGAGCAGATGAAGCATTTGAACTTGTTGTTGCCATAAATGAACGGGTAGACAGTTGAGAATTCGAATATTGTTAAAGCGTTTTGTCTGACGTCTGGGTTTCTTGACTTTGTAGGGGCACTTTCTCTGAATTTGGGCAGGATGTGTTCTCTGGGAGGCGTTGACGATCTGCCACCTAAAGATACGGGTGACGGACTGCGCGATGGGGTGAATGCTTTGGATATACTTGTGGAAACTTTCACGCTTGGTATTCGTTGCCGTAATTTAAGTTTGCTGAAGTCCGTTATTGTCCCCAGAGGCCTACACAAGCTGCGGTCGTACGCGACTTGAAAGAGAGGCACGATGCGTTTCTGCTTCGTCGTTATAAGTGTCTGGTCGGTTCCTAGAAAAGAAATAAATTGAACTGTACTTTGGAGCTACAACGGCTGCATGCAGTTTAGTTCTGGCACATTAAATACAAAAAACCTTGCCCCTGTTTTCATTGGTTTAAGAGACTTAATTATTAGGTGTGTATCAAAGATTTTAATAGACGTTATGGAAGTTATGTAGGTAATAGTAAAAGTACCTGTATATTACTTTAATTTTGACATAATACTAAATCATAGAAGACCATTATCAAGTTGGAGCAGCGTTGTAAAGGACATCGGTCATTTTTAGCGCCGGCCCCAACGTTGGAGGATGGTGAATCTTGGCATGGTGCTTCAAACTGCAGTTTTGAACGAACGATCGTCCACAAGTAGTACAGACGAATCTCCTATCGTTATCATGAATCCTCATGTGTTCTCTCAAAGTATATTTTCTAGCATATGCCTTTTTGCAAACGTTGCACTGATACTTCCTCTCCCCTCCGTGTCTTATCATGTGTTCCTTTAATTCCGATTTGGAGTAAAACTTCCACTCGCACACATCACAAGCATGTCTCTTAACTTTTAAATGAACTGTCCTTATATGGACCCCTAATTTCCCACTCAGCGTAAACACTTTAGGGCACATGGTACATTTAAATTCCTTTAATTTCAACCCATGTACGTTCGATATGTGTTTATTCCTTTGAAAGTAATTACGAAACGTCTCTGGACAGTGTGGACATCTATGCCTTTTTACTTGCATATGGACTGTAGCGTGGTGTTCATTTTTGGCATTCGTAGACCTGAAGACTTTGTCACAACTCTCACAAGGGAAAGAACCACTTTCATGTGAGAACGCGTGAGTTCTCAACCTTTCTGGGGTAATGAAACCAGAACCACATTGTTCGCATATAAAATTCTGGAAATGCACGTTCATGTGTTGGTTAAGAGACTTGAACTCGGCGTATCTATCACAACATATGGCACATTCAAAGTTTTCCCTTGTCAATTTAAATGGCAGAAACCCATCACTGGATTTCGGATCGATGTTCTTCTCGTGTTTAATTAGAAGATGCTTTTTAACTTCAACAAAATCGTTAATGTTTTCATCGCAGAGTTTACAGTTCGCGTTTGTAATATCTACTTTTATGAGCTCGTATTTTTTGAGTTTGGATATGGCTTCTTTAATATGGGTGGGCTTTAGAGAAGTGTGTTCCATAGAGCTATGTTCCCTCAATTTGGCTGGGTCAGAGAACTGTTGCTCGCAGTAGAAACAAAGATACAAATTCTTGGTCCATCGGAAAGGGCATATCTTTGTGAGCTCCAGCAGTATTGTTGCTTGCTTTTTTCTAGCTTTCAGCTCGTCATTTATGTCCTTCGCTTGATTGAGTGCGTACTTTGACGATATCGCAGTTTCGTTCACTTCGGAACTTATCTTCATAGGGAGGGACGGAGCTTCACCTAAAATAAGAAAATAAGCGTGCATGAGCATCTTTCGTCATTTAGTTGGCATGCATCAAATACACGTTAAGTATAAAGGTAGATTAATAAATATAAACGTTTGTGAGTTATTTTATCGTGAAACTGCTCATCCACGTTCATTTTCTAAGATCCTTTGCGAGAAAAACCAGTTCGTTAAATAGGTACCTAAGTTGTTTTTCAACAAATATAAATAATAGTGACGTAGGTAAAAAACTGACATCAGGGTCATCAGGTAAGAAATAGCATCAGCTAAAAATTTAGTAGTAAATGAGACAAGAATGAAATAAAACATGTTATAATTCGAAATATTATTTACTATAGAAGTTAGCAAAGACATACAAGTTGAATAATTAACTATGTAATTAACTTTTAACATAATCCACCTAGTAAAAATACTATTGCACCTCATAACTTCAAATTTAAAGGATCATTTTTGTAACTAGTCCTACTATTTATAAAGTTCAACGTTGTATCATAGAAAATTCCTTGTGGTGCGTTTTCAAATGACCTTTCAAACTGCAATTTTGTATGAACGCTTTATCACAGTGCTGACAAGCAAACCGACGATCATTATTGTGTATCCTCATATGCTCAGTAAGAGTCTTCTTTCTGGAAAACGCCTTTTTACAAACTTGGCATTTGAAGTTCTTTTCGCCTGTATGACAAATCATATGCCGAGTCAGTGATTCCTTACTGAAAGACGAGTACTCACAAACATCGCAAGTAAATATTTGCGTTTTAATATGATTCCGGCGCTCGTGCGCTCGCAAGTAGGAACTGCTGAAAAACACTCTCGGGCAGTACCCACATTTGTAGTCCCTCATCTTCATCCCATGCACAGCCAGAGAATGCTTCTGTTTCTGATAGTAGTCCATGAATGTCTCTTCGCAGTACATGCACTTGTTCCTTTTTGTCTTCAAGTGTACCGTTTGAATATGCAGCTGTTTTGACGTGATCTTGCTAAATACTTTCCCGCACTCTTCACACGGGTATGATCCTATTTGGTGTGAAACAACATGCGCCCTCAAACGTGACTCCGAGGAAAATCCAGCTCCGCACTGATCGCAAATGAACTTCATGAAATGCTCGTTTATATGCCTATTCAGAAGCCTGTAATTCTCCAATTTCTTCTCGCAAATCACACAGATAAACTCATCTTGCGTTATTCTATAAGGCAATACCCCATCGTTGTTCAAATCAATGGGTTTCTTATGTTTCCCAATCAGATGGTGTTTCAGATCTTCAAAATTGAACAGCTCGTTGCTGCAAAGCTTGCAGTTGTAATCTAATACATTGATTTTGATCGATAGGCATTTGCTTGACCTTCCTGTTGCCTTTCTTATGTCATCTTCTGTCATCTGTTTGTGTTCTAGTTCAACGTGTCGTCCCAATTCTGGCATGTTAACAAACAGGCTGGGGCAGTAAAAGCACATGAAGCCCCTGTGGAATTTAAAGGGGCACACGTTGGTGCTGTGGATGAGCGTGATGGCACTCTCCCTACTGATTCTCTTCTGTTCTACATCTCGAGTTAACGTCTGGTCGTCGTATCCGGAACCCATAATTCTGATGGGAAGGACTTTGACAACATTATGTACGCCTGTTGCGCTTGCATCACCTATAATAAGAAAAAGACGTTGTTTTTAAACAGATAGTGTTGGGTGGAAGAAGCTCCGTAGCAGGCTATGTATGTATGTAATGTACCTAAGTATGAGTATGTTTTAGTTAGATTCAAAGAATAAATTCAGCAATAAAGATTACGAGTAGGTATTCTACTTTTAACACAACGCAGAATGATTCGGTAAGTACGTACTTACTTACTCCTCAGTCGAAGATACCTATAAAGAAATAGTTGTAGATGCTATAGTGAAATAGGTATTTATTGCAGCATGATTATGAGAAAAAATAATACTATATTATACTGCAGATTTATTTATTAGAAAATATTCCAGTATCTACATATGGGAAAGTAGTACGAGTTGATCCCCTGGGGTAAGATGATCTTTCGCGATTGTGCTGAAACCACTAACGTCATTTAGTTTCTTTCACTGGTAAAACATAGCTCTGGACACATCCCCGCCTCAGTCAAATCGTAATGGTGACGTGGGCGATACATCGAATTTGACGAGAAAAAAGAAAAATTGTGTACTTCTGATCTAAAATAGGCATGACTTTGAGCTTATGTTACTTTTATTCAAACAATGTTAAATGTAATTACTGTTGTCGTTAGGCTTTCTATTATGTTTAATTTTAATATTTTGGCCATAAAAACGTAGCCGCATACTTGTAGATTTATTTTAGCAAATATTAAACAAAAAGTGGGACTTGGGTCAAGATGATCCCTTCCTATATGTACGAGATGATCCCTGGGAATTAAAACCAAAAAGTCAATGGAGTAGGTAAAGGGAAGTGAAATAAAAGAAAGAGAACTTCATATAACTCACCTGAGTCTGAAGGAGATGATACTGAGTGGCTGTACTGAACAGAAAAGTTTTCAAGCGATACCAAGGGTGAAGGATGGATAAAATGTTATGCATGTGGAAAATGGGGCCATAAAGCATGTGCTGGGGTAGAGGGTGATGAAGCAGGTGAATTTATTCGTGATATATTCAACACAGCTCCAGCCAAAAAGCATTTCACTTATTTAAACGCTTTTTAGCAGGTACTAAGAAAGAATCAGTTATTTTCGTCGTTAATTCGTAAATGTTTCTCTTTTCTAACTTTTTAACGATTTGTTCGCATAATTAGGTACTCCAAAAGGAATATAACCAGAAAAGAATAGATCATAGAACAGAATCATAAGGATCATCTTACCCCTACCTGGGGGATCATCTTGCCCACAGGGGTGTACAAGATGATCACTTTGTAAGGTTTTGCAAAAAATGAAATATTTTAATGAAACCTCAATTAATTTCTGGTTTTGAATATAAGGAAAGTTGGATAGATAAATATACTAGTAGTAATCGTCTTTATTTTTGGTTTACCTTGAAAAATATGTATTTTACAGCGATTCCCGCTTAAGGGGATCATCTCGTACTACTTTCCCCTAATAGCTTATAACTTTATAAATCATAACCATAACTTACAATTAATACAACAAAGTAACCAATAACAGAGAGAAAAGTTCTTATGTCAGTAATCTACAAAAAAATTGTAAGTTTATAATCAGATTGGCATTTAGTGGAATGCCCCCTTTCTTTTATTGAATGCCATATTTAATTTTGTCTTAAAAACCAGCGCATTTATCTGTATAACTTGAGCAATTAATTTACAGTTTTCTGCGATAACGTTACAACTTAGTCTTCTTATTCCTGTATTTCGTCGGCTGATTGCAAGAAGTCATTAACTAGCAGAAACATGATTTCGAGAAATAGCTTAATGAAGTTTGGAGAGAAAAAAGCCATTTAAAAAAAATATATAATAGGTAGCGCCGCAATGAAAATGCCGATACATAAAAATAAGTCTTAGTAAAAAAATTTAGTTACTGGCATTTCAAAATAACGTACACAGTATTTTAAAAAAATCAAAATATGAAGTTAATGTCTTTTGACTGACGGCCAACTATAACAAACCAAGAAGTAATTACTTTTTACTTTATCGGATTACCGTGATACATGTTAAATCAAGTTAAATTACGTTTAAAATAATATAATAAACAATCATAATAACGAAATATGTATTATGACCTGTCATCTTCTGGGTCACATTCTAAACAAAAAAATCAGAAACAGTGCAGTGTAAATGACATAGAAAAGACAACACACGAGATGTTTTCTTCATGAAAATTTTCGCAACTACAGATGATATAATTTTGTAAATCTGTAGCTACGAATTCTTACATAACCGATGCTAATTGCTAGATAATAATTAACTTTAAAAAAAAATAAAACCGACTTCAAATGCGTGAACACAAAAAAAAATTAAAAATATTGCGTATAAAAAAGTTCATCCCCAATTTTCCACCCTTGGGGGTGAAATATTTTCTTCAAATTCGCATGAAACCACCCTTTTGATAATACCTATTCAACAAAAAAATAATCGTTCAAATTGATTTATAATCGGCGGAGATATTGCGTATAAAAAAGTTCATCCCCAATTTTCCACCCTTGGGGGTTGTTTTTTCTATTATTAAATTTAAATGGGACCACCCTTGAGGTATTACCTATACGCCGAAAAAAGATTTGTTCAAATCGGTTCATAATTGGCGGAGTTATCGCGTAACAAACATAGGAAAAAAAAAAACATACGGGTCGAATTGAGAACCTCCTCCTTTTTTGAAGTCGGTTGAAAATAGGGTATACACGAGCACAAAATAATCCTCCCACCGTGTAGAAAATTTTCATGAAGAAAACATCTCGTGTGTTGTCGCAAAATTTTCGCAACTACAGATATAATTTTGTAAATCAGTAGCTACGAATTCTTACATAACCGATGCTAATTGCTAGATAAAAATACGGTATACACGAGCACAAAATAATCCTCCCTCAGACACTACCGTGTAGAAAATGTTCATGAAGAAAACATCTCATGTGTTGTCTTTTCTATGTCATCCACACTGCACTGTCTCTGTTGGCAAGATTAAGAAGAGGTGCAGCAAACGCAGTTAAGGAACGGCTGGGATGAACAAGGATAGGCGCATTATAAATCTTTATTAAGTTCTGGCAGTTAGTCAAAACAGTGTGTGTATCGACTATGTTACGACACAAAATCATTAATGGACAATAATTACTTTAATGCTATAAAAATTGACGAAACTGTATTTATCAAGTTTTACAAAAATAAATCTTCCAAAGTACGGCAGATATCCATTTACTGATTCTTGCATAATATAGTATAAGTCGCGGCCAATATCGCCATGCTAGTATGGACACTTAATGACTTTTTGTAGTTAATGACTTCTTGCAATCAGCCGACGATTTGACTATCACCATTCTGGTGTTCCTTATGGTGCGTCTTCAAATGCCCTTTCAAACTACACTTCTGGACGAACGCTCTCCCACAGTACTGGCAGGCGTATCGCCGATCGTTATTGTGTATTCTCATGTGCTCTTTCAAAGTCCTGGCTCGCGCGTACGATTTCTTACAAACTTGACATTGGAACTTCTTCTCGTCCGAATGACAGACCATGTGGCGGGTCAGCGTGTTCTTATGATGGGTTTTATAGTCACAGACTTCGCACGAGAACGTCTCTGCTCTGATATGGCAAAGACGCTCGTGGGAACGTAAGTTAGAGCCTCTGACAAACACTTTAGGGCAGAAACCACACTTGTACTCTCTCATCTTGATGCCGTGGACAGCGAGCGCGTGCTTCTCTTTCTGGTAATAGTCCCTGAAGGTTTCGTCGCAGTACTTGCATTTATTCCTCTTCACCTTTAAGTGTACCATTTCAATGTGAAGTTGTTTAGACACCATTTTGCTGAAATGTTTGCCGCACTCCTCACAGGGATATGAGCCCTTTTCGTGCGAGGCAACGTGAGCTCTCAAGCGCGAGTCAGAAGCGAATCCAGCTCCGCATATATCGCAGATGACTCTGGTGTAGTGCTCGTCCATATGTTTGTTTAGATGCCTGTAAATCTCCAGCTTCTTTCCGCACAATATGCATATGAATTCATCGTCCATAACTCGAAAAGGCAAGACTCCATCGTTAGTGAGGTCGATCGGTAGTTTATGTTTTCCAAGCAGGTGGTGCTTTAGGTCTTCGAAATTGAAAATTTCATCGTTGCAAAGCTTGCAGCCATAGTCTATTATATTGATTTTTAATAGCTGACGTTTGCTTATCCTAGCGGTTGCTTTAAAAATGTAGTCTTTAGTTATGTTTTTGTGCTCAAGTTCGACGTGTTGTCCCAATTCTGGCAGTTTCATAAACTGGCGAGGGCAGTAAAGGCATATGAAAAATCTGTTGAATTTAAAGGGACAGACGTTGGTATTGTATATTAGGGCGATGGCGCTCTCCCTACTGATTATATTCTGTTCTATATCGCGTAACTTAGCGTCGTTGTCCCTGACAATTCCAACACCCTTGGCTTTGATGGCAGAGACCTTAGCAACTTTATGTACGCCCGTTGAGGTTGTATTACCTATAAAGAAAAATCTTGTTATAAACAAAAATTGTGTTGAAACAGAATCATTACTAATTTCATAAGCTTGTATTATGGCTTGTATAGATGAACTGTCCCACCAAACTCATTGGCAGAGGGGCGCCACCATCGTTCAACTACCGTACCCGTAGTTTCCAACACGGCAAAAATCGGAACCAGCGATCCGGTATTGACGGTGGCGCCCCGCTGTCACGGGTAGGACAGTTCAGTTTAAATGGGTCTTTAGGACGGTTAATATTGTCTACGGACAATATTGATGAGCTGATTTACGCATTGGATTTACGTGGATAAAAAAAGTATATCTGTATTTCAACAGTTTTAAGATAACAAATAAAATAACATTATGGCTCTATACCCTTTAATGGAGAGTAACGACATTAATATACAATATGTCAAAATAATAGTTATAGCCTGACCAGGAACATAAAAACCCTCGCCTCTAATGGTACTAATTTCTTATAATGGCAACAGTAACTGAAAACTTCATTGACATGTCACCTTGCATGTCAGTCTATTGTTGTCAGTGTAAACAAACTTTATTTTAAATGTGTGCAATTGATTTTGTGAATTAAATTGCTAAAATATTTTTATAGTCATGAAAGAAAAGTGGTTCACGATGTGTTAATGTATTTGTCGAAGAGAAATACTAAGGGTTCGGACAATATTTTAATTGAATAATGTTTCCGACAAAGTTTGTCAAATTGACTGACATGTTTATCGTATAGTACAGTCCACTATGAAAATTAGCTGTAGTCTGTTTCAACTACCTATTTTAAAGTTTTTTGTCACTTTCTAAGTTTTGAATTTTATGGAATTGGGAAAGAAGTACCGAGTTTGAAGCGTTCATGAGCAGACATTGCAGTTGAATATTCAAGTTCTGAATTTGATTATTGATGAATAATAAAATAAATTCTACTAGCTCGATTGACGGTTTCATTTAATTTATTTAAATCAGGTTACTTATAATAATATTTTTTCGTTAATTTATGAAAATATCAAATTAGCACGTAATCCTGAATCCTGATACATAAAGTTAGCCTATTAATTTAACACAGGTACGTACGACTGTACTCAGTGTTGCACTATCAAATGCAATTGACGCGCCTCTATGCCAGGGTTTTTATGTTCCTGGTCAGGCTATAAGTACTTAAAAGAACAGTAACAGTGGATAACATAATTCTCATAACTTCATACGAAATACACAAGTTTACTCGTATAAAAGAATAGATACTAAATTATGAATTTTGGGTTCTTCAGTGTAACAGTTCAGTGGAAGACAACATAATTTATTGAATAGGTTCAACAAAATATTGCATTAACAATTAAAACGATATACGCTCAATGGACAATATTATTGCCTGTCTCGAAGCGCTGGTAGGGCCCAAAAGATAAGGAGACATGTAAAGTGACCCTTAGGGGCCTTTTTTTTACCGTATTTGACGTTCATAAGTGCCGCCAGTGGTCAAAATTGAATAAAATATTTTTGATTTCATTTGCAGTTTCATCTAATTAGGAGTTCTACGTAACATCGTCCATGGAGACTATAATTTACAAAGTATCAGCAAATTACAGTGTGAATGCTTTGCGATAAATTATACTTGATCTAGCTGTAGATTATCCTCCTTCATCTGATCTCGATGATGTGTTTTTAAGTGGCCTTTCAAACTGCACTTTTGCACGAACGCTCTCCCACAATACTGGCAGGCGAACCGCCTGATATTGTAGTGTATCTTCATGTGTTCTTTCCAAGTTCCTAGGCGAGCGTAGGACTTTTCACAGACCTCACATTTGTACTTCTTCTCGTCAGAATGACAGATCATGTGGCGTCTTAACGTCCCTTTATCATGAGACTGGTATTCACACAGCTCGCACGCGAACACTTGAGCTTTTATGTGATTGTAGCGCTCGTGACATCGAAGGCTACCGCTTCTCGAGAAGATTTTGGGGCAAAGGGAACATTTGAAAATTCTCATCTTGATCCCGTGCGCATCTAGCAAGTGCTGTTGCTTTTGATAATAGTTTTTAAAGAGCTCTTCACAGTACATGCACTTATTTTTCTTAGCGTTCAAATGCACCGTCTGAATGTGCACCTGTTTAGTGGTAATTTTACCGAACACTTTGCCACACTCCTCGCATGGATAAGCTCCAACTTTATGCGATTCCACGTGTCTTCGCAAACGCGCTTCAGAAGCAAATCCAGCTCCACACTGATCACAAATAAACTTCGTGTAATGCTTGTTTATATGCCTATTCAGCAGCTCAAACTGCTCGAATTTCGTCTCGCAAAGCACACAGATATACTCATTCTCCGTGATTTTGTAAGGCAGAACCCCATCGTTGTTGAGGTCGATTGGTTTTTGATGTTTCCCTATCAGATGGCTTTTGAGATCTTCAAAGTTCGATATTTCATCATTACATAGCTTGCAACTATAGTCTAATACATTAATTTTAATCGGCTGGCATTTTTCCTTCTTTACCAGTGCCTTTCTTATGAAGTTCTCTGATAAGTTCTGATGTTGTATATCGAGATGTTGGCGTAGTTCTTGCATGTTCACGAATTGTGTGGGGCAGTAGAGACAAATGAAACACCTGAAGAATTTGAAAGGGCAGACATTCGTATAGGAGATGAGCGTAATGGCGCTATCCCTACTGACTCTCTTCTGTTCTATGTCTCGCAACAACACAGCGTTGCTTGGAGCTCCCACAATGACCGGTTGTATATTACCATCTGACCCATCTGAATTACATACGTCCGTGGCGGTTGCGTCACCTATAAAGAAAAAGACCTTGTTTTTAAACAGATAGTGTTGCGAAACATCAGCATCGTAAACCAATAGGAAAATAAGATTATTCTGTCTGTCTGTAAGGACCTATAAGTGGTTATTAATTGTAAAATAACTTACTGAAATTATTAAACCCTGGTATTCCTAATACTATAATTCACAATGATTATACGACTTTCTGTAACGATAACGAATTAACTTGTGATATAATTATTCGGATACGAAAGTTTAGATGATAAGATGCACAAAGCAAAAGTAATGTAAGGTACCTATTTAAACCTGTGTATTGTAGTCAGTTGATAGCTAAATACGCAAGTAAGGGCGATGTTACACTTCCATACATTTTACAATCGTTTTTCCACGTCCACTTAACTATGGAAACTTTGTTTCGCCTTCATCCAGTAGAGTCACAGATTACCTACTTACTAATAATTTACTTAAGTTGAGCCAACGAAACCTTTTCAAGTTACAGAATTTGTTTGGGTTCTGTTTGGGAAGAAAGTTTAGCCGGCCCCACACTTTGGTCCCAACTTCCAACACCAACGAACTAGAAAATAAAATACACTTGCGAGCAAAAGTATGGAATCACTAACCAATTTGTTAGTAACAAAAAAAGTAGTAGGTACCATTTTAAAGATTAAACTTTTAACTTTAAATTGTTACCAAATTCATTTAAATCACACCAGTATTTAAAAGGATATCCCGGCTGATGTGAAAAAGTAAGGAAAAAGGCATGTATCAACTGTTTGATACGTCGCGAGTTGCGGCCTATTTACCCCCCATAAAAGCAAGTGTTTTCGGATTTTTGCTTTCACACGTTGATCCATACACATCTCCGCTTCTTTTGACACTTTATCTGAGATTCTACACCTTCAGAAGCAGCATAAATCGTTGCACTATTGCAAGGAGGGCTCAGCCAGCGGGCTGTCGCACGTCAGCTCCACATAAGCCAGTCCTGGGTTTCGAAAGTGTTAAGACGCTTTCGGGATACCGGTGGCTTTATCCCGAGACCAAGTTCTGAACATTGCCGGTGCACATAGCAGAGGGAAAACCGTTTTTTCATGTCAACTTCTCTACGAAATCGTCATTTGACTGGTATCAACGTCCAGCAAGAGCTCAGAAATGTTCGTAGGATAGCTGTTAGCAAGTGGACAGTTCGTCTAAGATATAAACGATAGAATTTGACTCCAAAAAGGGCTGCCACAGGCTTGAAACTGACGGCAGGTCACCGATAAGCACGCTTTCAATTTGCTCCTACACATCTCGATGGGAAGTCGAGCAAGCCACCCCCATAAGCCAATGTTTTAGCGAACCAGCACTGCACAAATCGCTCCCCAGGCCGTCTATAGACCCGACCTCTTCGACTGCTGCGCTGCAAAAACAGTCTGCATGCATCGGAGAACAAAACTCGCCTCCATTACTCGCCTTCCGAGTGCGAGCTAATTGAAAGCGTGCTTGTCGGTGACCTGCCGTCAGTTTCCAGCCTGTGGCAGGCCTATTTGGAGTCAAATTTTATTGCTCATATCTTAGACGAACTGTCCACTCGCTAACAGCTAACCTACGAACATTTCTGAGCTCTTGCTGGACGTCGATACCAGTCAAATGACGATTTCATAGAGAGGTTGACATGAAAAAACGGTCATCCCTCTGCGATGTGCACCGGTGCTGTTGAGAACTTGGTCTCGGGATAAAGCCACCAGTCTCCCAAAAGCGTCTTAAAACTTTCGAAACCCAGGACTGGCTTATGTGGAGCTGACGTGCGACAGCCCGCTGGCTGAGCCCTTCTTGCAATAGTGCAACGATTTGTGCTGCATCTGTAGGTGTAGAATCCCAGGTAAAGTGTCAAAAGAAGCCGAGATGTGTATGGATCAACGTGTGAACGCAAAAATCCGAAAACACGTGCTTTTATAGGGGGTAAATAGGCCGCAACTCGCGACGTATCAAACAGTTGGTACATGTCTTTTTTCTTACTTCTTCACATCAGCCGGGATATCTTTTTAAATACCGGTGTGATTTAAATGAATTTGGTATCAATTTAAAGTTAAAAGTTTAATCTTTAAAATGGTGCTACTTTTTTTGTTACTAACAAATTCGTTAGTACACAAGATCGCGTGGAAACAACTTCATGTAAGTGATTCCATACTTTTGCTCGCGAGTGTAGTATTGGCACCAACGTTGGGACATTGACTCTGACTTGACAGGACTGGTATAATAGCCGACCTTAACCGAATATAACCGACCTTAGCCGACCAACGTTGGTACGAGAGTTGGCAGCAACGTGGCGCTCGTGTTAGAGAATTTGGAGAGCCTCAATACCTGCAGGGCTATTCCGAATAGCTATTTAGGTAGTTTCAGGTCTATTTGTCACTGTCGCTCTTGCTGACGTCTCGGTTTGCGTGACAGAGATAGGCTAAACTTCTGATAACGTTTTTCGGAGTAACCCGCTGTTCCTTTCAATATCTGTTATAGATTGTTTTATTTCGCAGGCTTGAAAACAATTCAAGTGAGAGGGCGGTAGAGATAACAGGCAGAAAAAATCAGAGCATATTTCGAACATAAGTATTTTATTGCAGGAAAGTACTTATGGCTAAAATAATAATGACAACAATCTTATTATACAACCCGATTGAGTTAACTGCGCACCTGGCGGCCGTGACGTCACATCGACGCTCTGGTACGGACAGGGGAAAACGCGGGGAGATGGGCGGGTGAGTGCGAGCAGAGTAAATACAAATGAGTAGGTCATCTTCATAGAAACGCACCGAGCGCGGTTTGTATGTGAGCGCGCGCCAATACGTATGCGGCGCGCACGCACACACTGACAAAATTCGGCGCAACTCCCCGCTAATTTTTTGACAGTGTGTGCGTGCGCGCCGCATACGTAATCGTATTGGCGCGCTCACATACAAACCGCGCTCGGGCGTTTCTATGAAGATGACCTACTCATTTGTATTTACTCTGGTGCGAGGGAGTCGCATTTCAGCGAGGTAAGCAGTTAACTCGACCGGGTTGAATACTAATATTATTAAATATTGATACAAATTTTAAAATTTATTTACTTTAAATGCAAGTGATCTTACAGATAAAAAATATAAATGGAGTAGTCTGCAACATTTTTAGGAATATAATGCAGATTACTGCAGTACATAATTAAGTATCTAAATTACTCATGAACAATGCAATAAAACAATCAGATACCGAAAAAAATAGACTAGGTATAACTGTGAAAAGGTTATTCATTCATAGCTAGACACAGTCAACAATATAATATAGAGAAGTTTGGACTCAGAATTGGAAGAAGTACGAAATATCAAGTATCTAGGAACGCAAGCTTGGAAAATAATATCCTACGCGCATGTCTGTGATTCTTGGATTTTCTTTTAAATTAAAAATGGCCATCAAATATTACTCAATTTTGATTTCATTTCGATGGTGTGTCCTCATATGACTTTTCAAGCTGCAATTCTGCACAAATGCACTGCTGCAGTATTGACAGACGAATCTCCTGTCGTTGTTATGGATACGCATGTGTTCAGCCAAAGTTTTTTTGCGGCCATACTTCTTTTTGCACACCTGGCATTCGAAATTTCTCTCGCCACTGTGACAGACCATGTGATCTCTGAGTACAGCGGAATTGGAACAAGTCTTCTGGCATATTTTACACTCGTACTTTCTAGTTTTTAAATGATGCACTTTTTCGTGAACTCTCAACTGTCCACTGAACATATAGACTTTATCAGGGCACATCGAGCACCGGAACTCTGGGACTTTGACTCCGTGCACTCTAACCATGTGTCTTATTCTCTGGGCATACTCCTTGAACAGTTCTTTACAGTGAGGACACCTGTGCTTGTACACCTTCATGTGGATCCTCATGACGTGATCCTTTTTCGCAGCAATTCTTCGGAAGACTTTGTCACACATCTCGCATTTATATGACCCAGTATCGTGGCTTTGAGTGTGAGCCTTCAACCGCTCGTCCGTTGCAAAGCCAACACCACATTGCTCGCAGACGAAGTTCGGAAAATGTACGTTTATATGCTGGTTTAGCAGTCGGTAATTATGAAAACTTTGTGGGCACATGGCGCAATTGAACCCGTCTGAATTCATCCGAAAAGGAAAAACACCATCGTTATCTGCGTTCAGTTTCATTTTGTGCTCTGAACCAATATGTTCTTTGAGACTGTTGAAGTCTTCAGCAATATGATTGCAGAGTTTGCATACGAAATTGGTATAATTCACTTTAACTTTCTGGTATTTCCCAAGCTTGATGAGCGCTTTGATTATTTGTATCTCTGTAACTTGGTGTTCAGCGGAGTTGTGTGTTTCTAAATCGGCAAAGTCCGAGTATTTCTTGTCGCAGTAAAAGCACAAGAAAATGTTGTTCCACCATTTAAAGGGCAAAGCGTTGGTGCTGCTTATGAGAGACATGATTCCCTCCCTACCTATTTTCTTCTGTTGGTTGAGTTCGAAGTCGATCAATTTCTTTGTTTTGTTACTGGCGTTTATATCGTTTACTTTACGGATGGTCGTTGTGTTGTCATCACCTAGAAACGAGAAAACAATAGCGGTCACAATTTGGCCAAGAATTTATGGATTCGTTGTATTTTCTTATTTCTCTAAAAATTACAGACATAAGGACGAAGCACACTTATCAAACCAGAAACGCCTCGTAACCGTATCAACTCGAGGCGGTCAGTATTATTTGTATACTGCAATGCACACGTCTTGTCCGCACCATAACGTAAACGCTTACTACGTAAATGCGATACCCTTTCCGGGTTGATAAGTGTGCACTATACAGGTAAATAAGCACTAATATAATGGAAATTAGAGAAATCTGATTGAGGATTTGTTTTTGTTAGATGCTAAAATAAATTTCAATAGTTACGAAATCCACTCTCCACATCGAGTAAGGTTCTACAGAAAAATACAGCGGTAGGTACTCATCATTATCGCTCATCAAATAGGTGTCTTATTAAATTCAATATTCACCAGTCGACGTTGTCCCAAACTGATGGCGAAGCAAGCTATCTTCAGAATTAATAAAGAATTCAAATGGTTGATGGCAAAATTTGTGATAACCGATAATCATTAGTTAATCATCGTCCGACTCGACTAACACTTCGTTTCGATGCTGTGTCTTTATATGATTCGTCATGCCACATTTGTACACAAATGATTTACTACAAAATTTACAGACAAATCTCCTGTCGTTATTATGGATCCGCATATGTGTTTTCAGCACTTTTTTGCGACTAAACTTCTTATGGCACACTTGACACTCAAACTGTTTCTCCTCAGAATGGCAGACCAAGTGCTCCTTAAGCGCCTGGTTTGTAGTGAATTTTCTTTCACATGTTTTACATTCGTGTGTGGTAACGCTGGCAATATTAGTATGAGCTCTTTTCATGTGACATTTCAATCGCCCACTAACCAGGTACACTTTAGGACACAAATCGCACTTATATTCGGGCACTTTCGCGCCGTGCACGTGAACCATGTGCGTTATCTTCATATTGTAGTGCCTAAACGTTTCATCGCAGTGGGGGCATTTGTTCTTTTTTATCTTCTTGTGGATTCTCTGAACATGATCTCTTAACGCCGCGATTTTGTTGACAACTTTGTCACACAATTCGCATTTATATTTTCCCTCCACATGCGTGGGCGCATGTTGCCTCAAGCGCAATGCCGATGTAAACCCAACGCCACAATTGTGGCAGACAAAGTTGCGAAAATGGGTGTTCATATGCTGATTTAATAATTTATAGCCGGCGAAACTTTCTGGGCAGATCACACATTTAAAATCCTCTGAATTGATATGATATGGAATAACCCATTCGTTGGTCTGGTTGAATTTGATATCATGTTTTGAATTGAGATGTTCTCTCAATGTTTTGTAATCGGCTGCTGCGTATGCGCAGAGCTTACACGTAAAGCATCTGAAGTTCACATTGACAGATTCGGCCGCGGGAAGTCTCATCAAGAAGTCCATTGTAGTTTCACTGCCAGTAACACTGTGTTCGGTAGCGTTATGTTGCTCTAATTTTAAAAATTCCTTGAATAATTTCTCGCAGTAAAAACAGGAGAAATGGTGTTTCCGGATCCTGAAGGGTAGAGAGTCGGAGCTGCTTATAAGAGCCAGAGCTCTATTTCTGATTTCTTTTTTGTATTTGAAGGTTTCGTAGGATTTCTGGCCATCACCTAGAAAGTAGAAAACATCAGTCATCACAATTGGGTAGGTATTTGCCACCACTCCCCAATAATGCTAAAGCACAACTTTTTTAAAAAGGTACTTCATTCTGGTCTTAAAAGTTTAATTAATATTAAATTACCTGCAAAACAATATTTTTGGTTGCATTGTAAATTACAATTTGTAATTGAAAAAAGTAGTTTAATGGTGTTGACAAAATGGTGACGTCACTGGCTAGTATTGAAAAACAAAGTCTATGGGAGAGTCCCGTTTTGACAGTTTTAAAAAGTACGTCAATTGATTGGTGGTGGCAAATACCCTATTGGTCCGTTGAGGATTCGGGCATCATACTTATAATGAAGGTCTCTCAACATGAGTGAAGCACGGCCAAGAAATATTTATGCCTGTGGGCTGAGTGTGAGCGCGTTTAAAAAATTTATGAAAATATTAGTTTTTGAACGTTTCCTGCTAGGAGCGCTGTACCTACAATCCGTCATACATTTAATGTCATTTTTTGACACGCTCACTACTGAGTGCGTTTGATGAAAACTCACACTAGGCCCTCTGTTCTCATACATAATACACTACGCGGACTATAGCAGTATAATACAAGACGATTCATCGTGCTACAAAGGGAATGAGACACAGTAAAAAAATACTAATTCAAGTTGTAAAATTATGTAAAAGGAACAGTGCAAATTGCTGAACAAAACCAAAATTTAGTTTTAGAGGAGCCTTTATTGTTAACAAGATAAGTACAGGTAGGTAATACATAATTTTATAACTAAAAGGCATTTTTCCCCATTTGAAGAGTCAGATCCTAAAACATAGCAAGGAAACTATCAATCAATCAAATAATCAATAATATTATGTAGTAATTGAAAATACAATGTCTAATATTATAGTACATTCTAAGCTTTCGAACCGAAATCTGGTTTAAATCATGTAATGTGGTAAGTATTGGCGGGTAACGTAACATCATTCATCAACGAATTCCTCTTTTACTTCATTACGGTGGCGCGCTTTTATGTGACTTTTCATGCTGCATTTTTGTAAGAACGCCATGCCGCAGTATTGGCAGGTAAATCTTCTGTCATCGTTATGTATCCGCATATGCTCCACCAATATTTTTTTGCGACTGTATCTCTTTTTACACACCTGGCACTCGAAATTTCTCTCACCCGTGTGACAGACAGAGTGTTCTTTAAGCGTATGGGGAGCAGAAAATTCCTTCTGGCATATATCACACTGGTACTTCTTTGTTTGGAAGTGACTTTTCTTCATGTGACAATTCAACTTCGTGCTCACCAAATAAACTTTGGGGCACAACTTGCATCTGTACTCGGGCACTTTGACGCCGTGCACATTCACCATGTGCATTATCTTGGAACAGTAATCCAAAAAGGTCTCGTCGCAGTGGTGGCATTTGTTCTTCCTGACCTTCATGTGGATCCTCTCAACATGTGCCTTCAATGAGGCCACGGTTCTGAGGACTTTGTCGCATATCTCGCATTTAAATGATCCCTTTTCATGGTTTAGGACATGCGACTTTAAACGTAAAGCCGTAGCAAAGCCAGCGCCGCATTCCTCGCAGATGAAGTTCCGGAAATGGATGTTAATGTGCTGATTTAATAACTTGAAATGTTGGAAATTCTCATCGCAGAACACACATATGAATCCTTCAGAATTAATATGATAGGGGAATATCCCGTCGTTGCTCACATTCAATTTTATATCGTGGAAAGACCTGAGATGGTCTTTTAGCTCTTCATAATTTTCGGCGACGTGCGTGCAGAGTTTACATTCAAAATTCCTGAAATTAATTTTGATGTCCTGTGTTTTTGCGAGCCTTACTATAGAATAGGCTAATTGCTTCTCAGTAACCTGGTGTTCGGTCAAATTGTGGTGTTCTAGTTTGTAAAAGTCCGGGTATAGATTGTCGCAGAAAAAGCACAGAAAATGGCTTTTGTGGACTTTGAACGGTAAAGCGTTTGCGCTGCTTATAAGCGCCTGAGCTTCGTCTCTAAGTTCTTTTAAGGAATTGTTGCTTTCGAAGCCTGTGCTGTCATCATCACCTAGAAATGAGAAAATAAATGCTGTCACTATTTGACCATTACAGATTAAGGTACGGTAAACATCAACAGGGTAACATGAGAGGTAATCTTCGACACAATAAATGAATATTGTAAAATTATTTATTATATTTTTGCTCCAAACACTCACCTCCGTAATAAACTCTAAAATCTATACTTCAATAAAATGTGCCAACATGAATCGCAGTAAAATTCAAATTAAACTTATTTTCTCGGAAATCTTAAATCGTTCAATTCTTTCATTTCATGAGCTAACCTAACTACATAAAAACATACAATCGAACACATAACTTCCTCCTTTTTTGAAGTCGGTTAACCGCTTGAGTCCCAGACGGCATTCATTAATGTCATAACAATTGATTTATCTATTGTGTCTAGATTCGCGGGCCTTGAAGGATTAATAAACATAAATAAATTTCAATCGGTAATAGGAAAGAGTTTTTTGTTTTTTTTCAATTAAATGGGAAAAATGATCTGCGATTGCCCAGAAGAGGGAAAAAAACAGTTTTAAGATATTATCCATGTTTAATGATTTAAAAATAAATAATTTGTACCTATGCATAAAATTATTGCTAATTACTTCAATTACATTAAAAGGAACAAATTGAAAATTAACTACATTATTCTGATAGTAAAATGCGTATAATATGTAGGTACAATAGGTACCTATATATAGGAATATTAGATTAGCCCTATTTTAAAACAATGGAATTCATTGCAGCAGTCACCACTTCAATTAATATGTTTCGAGAGCATTATAAATAAATCACGATTTGTCCTGTCTTTAAGTAAATCTAACATCCATTCACACATTTTAGCCAAATTAAATCCTAACATCATTTTTCATATTAGTAGGATGATGAACTCTCATATGCTGTTTTAGGCTGCAGTTCTGAATGAACGACTGTCCACAGACGAAGCAAACGAATCGCCTATCATCATTATGAATCCTCATGTGCTCTCTCAAAGTCTTTAATCTGGCGTAAGACTTCTTACAGACATCGCACTGGTATATCCTTTCACCGTTATGTTTGATAGAATGCTCCTGTAGCTCGTGATTTGAGAAGAACTTCATCCCGCACTCGTGGCACACATGATTGCGCTCTTGGAGGTGCTGGAACCTTATATGGGCTGTCCTACGGCTGCATAAATCGAACACTTTCGGGCATAGAGCACAAGGAAACACGGTAATTTTCTCCCCATGAACCGTGCTCAAATGTTTCACCCGATGTTTGTAAGAAGCGAATTTTTCGTCACAAATGGGGCATTTGTATCGTTGGTTGGATCTGTGGACTTTGGCCACGTGAGTGCACATTGCGGCGTACGACGCGAAGGTTTCTTTACACAGCCTGCAAGGGAACACACCACGCTCGTGTGTTCGAGCATGATTCGCCATCCTATGCTGAGTCACAAAATTCTTCCCGCAATTCTCACAAATATACTGCCCAAAGTGTTCGTTCATGTGCCGGTGGAGACTGAGGAACATCTCGTACCGTTTGCCGCATATCTGACAGCAGTACTCGTCTCTGCTCAGCTTGTATGGTAGTACACTATCCCCATAAGTGCAGTCAATCGTTTTATTATGTTCCGTTTTCAAATGCAACTTCAGATTTGTATAATCAGGTATATCAACGCCGCACAGCTTACAAGTCGTCACCGTGAAGTCCATTTTCAAGGGCTCATACTTCTTTGGTTTAACTGTTATTTTTACATCGGAATGCTGAGTTTTGTTGTGTTCTCGTAGTTTTTCAGGCTCCAGAAATGTGTTTCTGCAATAGTAACACATGTAGGTTCCTTTTCTGTACTTGAAAGGGTACGCTGTAGATGATTCTATTATAATAGAAATGTTTTTTCTGAACAGAATACGTCTCCGATCGGCAGTATCCCGGGGGGATACAAGTGTAGCAGCAATCGTTTCTGTAGGCACAAATTTTCTCTGCCTGTCGGCCTGCATGGTGCTAATCTCTCTGCCTTCATCGACAATAGGCACTTGTCCAGATTTTCCTAAAAATAGAAAAACAGCCGATATAGGATCTTCATGCCAGGATTTATTCTACAAGAAATTACATAGATTATGTACGTGTAATTTTTAAAATAAAGGATAAAAATAATGAAATGAGAAATCAGATTAATATAACGTTTATTGTAAACAGTCTACAATTAATATACATTGGGTAATCTTATTTTTTTCAAAGGTTCACTATTAGGATGGTGAGCTCTAAGATGACTTTTAAGACTACATTTTTGTACAAAAGCATGGTTACAAATTTCACAGACAAATCTTTTGTCGTTATTGTGTATTCGCATGTGTTCCCTCAAAGTCTTCAGTCTGGGGTAAGCTTTTTTGCAAACTTCACATTGGAAATTTCTCTCGCCGACATGTTTCACCATGTGGTTTCTTAACTGCGATGCAGTGACGAATTGATAGGGGCACATCACACAGTAAAACTGCTTAAGCCGTGTGTGAACTTGCTGGATATGCTTCGTCCTTTGATTACACAGCGCAAACACAGCCGAGCACAAATGGCAAGGGTACTCCACTTTCTGGTTGTGGACCAACTTCAGATGTTTGGCTCTGTCTCCATACCGCTTGAACGAATCTTTGCAATACGGACATCTATACCTATATTCTGGTCCGTGAACTATAGTTATATGACTATTCTTCAGAACGCGCGTCGGAAAAACCCTATCACATTTTGTACATTTGTATCCTTCACTATCGTTGGCATTCTCGTGTATCAGTAAATGAGCCTTTAGCCTTTGAGCGACGGAAAAAGATTTGCCGCATTCAAAACAGATGTTATTGGGATAATGCTGATTGATATGAGTGTTTATTTTCGAGAATAACTCGAATTTTTGGTCACAGTGCGTACAGATGAACTCTTTGCCGTCTGTTATGAAGGGGGTAACGCCTGACTCGAGATCTGGCTTGATAGGTTTGTTGTGGGATACGCGCAAGTGATCCTTGAGCGTGTCGACATCTTTCATGTCTTGGAGACAGAGCTCGCATCTGAGTCCCGTGGCGTCAATTTTGATGTTGTCCGTCTGCCGGGCATAGCGCAGCACTTCTACTCTATTGGGATGCTCTAACGTATGCTCCTTGACGCCAGCAAGATCTCCGAACGAAAGAGGACAAAAAGCGCAGGTGAACGTCCCGCGCTTCCACCTAAACGGGCACGCGTTTGAGCACTGAATAATTATGGCTGCATTGTCCCTGTGATCATTAAACTTCCGCCGTGGTTTCCATTTTAGAGTGATCTCCACGGAGCCTAAAAAAGAAGAAAAGTTTCTTTGAAACCCAGATGTACAATTTTCTTTATTATATCTAGGTAATTTAAAAAATGGAAACTTACTACAGTGAAGATTATAAATCTGCGTCAGTTATTAGGGACGAAAAGGCCAGTAATAAAACTAATTCATTACAATTTATATGTACGTTTATTAAAGTAGACAGTCATGATAAACTTAAAAATAATAAATAATTTTTAATTTTTATAATATCCTAAGCAAATCTATGTACAGTTAGTTATTTCTTTTACGCTTCCTAAAATGTACGATATTCATATGTGAGTATCTAAGTGTGCTGCTCCCAAACACAGCAGGGCACAAGCTACACCGGTAATCTACTTTTTCTCCATGCATCTGGTCTAGATGCCTCAGCCTAGAGTGGTACGAGTCAAAATGGGCATCACAAACTGGACAACGATACCTCTCCTTTGGACCATGTCCAACTGACATGTGCCTGTTTTTAGAGGCTCGATTTGGAAATACCAATTCGCATTTGGGACATGCGAATTCCCCGGTTTCATGGCATGTCTGGTGAGCTCGAAGTTTGTGTTTCCCAGAAAATCCTTTACCGCAAATGTGACAGACGTAGCTTTGGTAATGCTTGTTCATGTGCACGAAGAGAGACAAAAATCTTTCGAATACAATTCCACAGAGCACGCATTTGTACTCTTTATCAGTCAGGACAAACGGGATGACACCATCGCTGTAATTCTGATTTATATTCTTGCCATGGACATTACCTAAGTGGCTCTTAAGTTCTTTTATGGTAGGCGCGATTTCATTACAAATGGTGCAAATTAAATCAGAAATATCGATTCTTAAAGGGTATGAAACTCGAACTTCTGGATTTTCAAGAACGTCCAATTTCTCATGAATCAATGAATGTAGCCTCAACTCCTTCATATCAGGGCAGTTAGTTTGGCAATATGCGCACACAAATTTTCCACGCTGACATCTGAATGGAACTGCATTTGAATACTGCAAGATCAAAGCAGCATTGGCTCTGTCTTCATCCACTCTGCGTTTCCTTTTCCATTTAACCTTCACTGGTGGGTTCGACAGTTTCATCCGCAGAGTATCTTCTGGTCCTATAAAAAATAAACTCATTTGAAACCGCTAACTGTTCTACTGCAGTAAAATTGTGTTTATTTAGGTACTTTAAAGCAATTATTTTTGAGTTTCTTTCTTCATATGAGTCAAAAGATGTCTCTGAAGTTTTGATTTGCTATTAAATGTTGAAGTACATTCATTGCAGTCAAACTTTTTCCCTATATTCCCGTGCGTTAATCTGAAATGTGCAGCACGTTTTGAACCCGTTTCAAACGTTTTACCGCAAGCTGGACAGTCGTAGTCTATTTTCTGTTGTCCATGACGATCCACTAGATGTTTGCCTCTAGCATAGTAACTCGTGAACGATTCCGAGCACCTCGGGCAGGAGTATCGATACCCTTTTTTATGTATTTTCAATTTGTGGCACATTCTCTCGACTCTAGTGAGAAATATGATTTCACACTCTCCACAGGGAAACTTGCCGACTTCGTGTGATTGCACGTGTCTGCGGAAACGAGATTTAGACGAAAAGGGTTTCCCACACTCATCACATACATAGTTCGGGTAATGGGTGTTCATATGTTGATTCACTTTAGGGAAGGATTCGAACTGTGCATAGCAAATCTGACATTGAATTCCACCGTTTCCCAATTTGAATGGTAGCACACCATCACTGTAGTCAGAATTCAGCGCTCTTCCATGACATGACAGCAAATGGTTTTTCAGTGCATCGAAGCCTTCTACATAATTATCACAGAGCCTACAGGAAAGATTTCCAATGTCAATCTTGAGCATATTATTTTCTGTTATCTTTGCAAATAATCGTTTAGTGGGCGGCTCATTTGAGTGACTTGCGAAAACGTGTTCTTTTAAGGGAACCATATCAACAAACTTTTCATCGCAGTACGAGCAATAAAAAACACCATGAAACCACCTGAAAGCCCATGCAGTAGAACATTCTAGAAGTGTCATAGCATTTCGTCGCATCATAGTTTTTCCGATGCGTTTTTCAGATTCCTCTGGCAGTTCGTTGTTAGCGCGCCGTCGCCTGCGCATCTGTCGCTCGCTAACATTCTCCTTTAGCTTTCGCACTACGCGTTTCACAACGCTTACGTTTGCTCCCGAGTCCGCATTAGCGGAACCTAAAAAGAAAATAAGTCTACATTATCGTCTGAGAACCAATTCTGTGATATCAAGTAAGTACGAGTATAACCTAAGGGATAGTTTAGAGATAAACAGTGATGCTGAAATACAATCTTTATTACATAAACATGTTTTATTACAAAAATATTAATTACTTAATTGGCACTTCACATTTTTGGGAGACCGTGATCTCCAAATCGTCTAATTGAGGATGATTAGTTTTCATATGTTCAACTAGCAGTGTCTGCTCCGGGAAAACTGTCGAACACCACTCACAAATGAATACTTCATGCTGTTTCATATGCCTACTGTGCCCTGCTTTGGAAGAGAAATCTTTTCCACAAACGTTGCAATGGTGTTCCTTTTTCCCAGTATGTGTGAACATGTGACTTTTCAATTGTTTGCTCGAGCTGAACCGCTTTCCACACAACAGGCATTTAACATCTTTTTGGCGAGGAAAATGAACCGTTTTTAAATGCAACGATCGTTTCGCACTTGTCTTAAAAGTAGCTTCGCAGAGAGAACAGTTGTATATCACTTTCTTTTCTCGATGTGCCTCGTTCAAATGGGCCATCCTAACGTAGTAACCATCAAATCGTAGGCTGCAATAGGGACAACCGTAACGAGGGCCTTTCGCATGCGCGCGGGCCTTGTGAGCATCTCTACTTGCGCGCATCAAGAACACCTTCCCACATTCGTTGCATGGAAACGATCCAGAAATGTGAACTTCGGAATGTTTTCTTAACCTTGTCGCTGTCATATACCCTTTTCCACAAGTGGCACAAATGTAATGCTGGTAATGCACGTTCATGTGTTTGTACAGTTTGAGGAACGTGGTGAAGTAAGCTTGGCATAACACGCATTTCCACGATTCTTTATTGAGGTAGAACGGCAACACCCCGTCAGGATGATTGGGGTCAAAGGTGCGATCGTGTTGAATAACATGTTCTCGCATATGACTGACGTCAGTGAACGAAGCCGAACAAATGTTGCAGTGAGCGTCGGTAACATCGATGTTAATCTGAGGCAATTCTTTGTATTTGCGGTATATATCTTTTACGGTATGTTTTGAAGTGCACAACCTCACGTGATCTCTGAGTGGTTTGAATTCCGAGAAATCAGTATCACAGTACGCACACATGAATCTGCTGTTTTTCCATCTGAAAGGACATACTGTCCAACTATTAAGGATGATGCTGGCGTTCCTCTTTATTATGACGCGAGCTTGCCCCCTGGCGCTCCTTTGGTAGCGTCGTTTCTCTGGCACACTATTCTCTAGGCGGTTAGGTATATTTTCCATCTCTTCTACCTTTATCTCAGTTTGTCCGCGTTGTCCTAAAAATAGAAAACGTGTGTCAGAAATCTGAATCCTCCAAATTCACTTTTCTTGATGTGCCTGAGATAGTTTTTAAACTTTTTCAGACAGCTGAAAAGTCAACTGTATTTGGTTATTTTATTTTTATATTATGTTACTTATTTAGATGTGTATTTTGTGTGATCATAATCAATAAGGAAAGCCTAGGTAGGTATATTCATTTGTATATTATGTACATTTTATTATCATTAGTTACCTGACTCGATATAGGTAGATATAAAAATTGAAGAATATTGATGTAACCTTAGATATTTCATTTTGGATTTGGAGTATGCCGGGATATAGGTAAATGACAAATAAATACAATAAGTTAGTTACAAAATGTTGTTTATTACATATTTTAGAATATTTTTCCAATAAATTAATATTACATAAAGATGCATTTACACTTATTTAAGATCTTTTACAATATATTTAGCAGCTCAACTATAATCCTAATACTTCTGTCTACATTTTTACTAATTATTGTGACAATACGACAGAACTAGGTAAATAGTTACACTGACTAAAATATATTTAGGAATATTTTTATTAATGATTGAATATTCCAATTACACATGCCAGACTCGGGACAAATTATTTAAGCCGTGAAATCAGACCCATTTAGTATTGATTGCTTATGAAAGGAAATGTGACAACAGACTTTAAGAAAGTAGATACCTATAATGAAAATAATATAAAATGTTTGTTTATTTTGTACTTTGTTCAGGAACGTGGCAAGGAAATAAATGAAAACGAATCGATGAAGAATAACAATATTATTCTTTTACATATTATGTAAAATCCATTGTCTTAAAACAAAAAACTAGCGGCTTATTCATTTTTATTCAGTTAACTTATGCACAATGAGATCTAAACCTTAAGATCTACTAATACTATCCTTTCGCGAAAGTTACCCAACATGAAAATGTTTCTTAGCGATATGTTTGTCCAGCGAAAGCTTCGAGATGAATCCTCTGGCGCAACTACCGCATTGGTAGTTATAATCTGTCTCTTTCCTCATCCGATGCGCCTTCACATTGTGGTGGTACTTCTGAGATCGCGTCTTAAACGTCATATGACATGTCGTACACTCATACATGTCTGCACCAGGCTTATAATTGTGGAACTCCATTAGATGACGCTTGCGCAACTCCCACGTTGCGAAACGAGGCTTTTCTTTACAGTACATACACATATACGGCAAAGTCGTATGTTGAGTTTTAAGATGTATACCCCTCTCTTCAATGGTAGAGAACGTAGCGACACAGCGTGGACAGCTGTATTTATTACCGTGAGGTATCTTCGTATGTGCTATTAGAGCTGTTTCAGTTATGAAACCCTCTCCACAAGTATCGCAGACGTAGTTCTGGAAGTGTTCAGCCGTGTGTTTCTTCAACGATTTGAAGTCCATGAACTGTATTTTACAAATGGCACAATTCCAATTGGTGCCGTCACTCAATTTGAATGGAAGAACACCAGGTTGAACGTCAGCATTGATTGGTTGCTTGTGATCGTTCTTCAAATGAGTGATCAGATCATCGAGGGTATCTATCGGCATAAAGCAAAGTTTACATTGAAGATCAGTAATATCAACTTTCAAGAACTCCTTACGCAGTTTCCTATTGAACACTAACTGAATATCAAAATTGGCGTGGCGTGTGGCCATGTGAGTTCGGAGACCATTCGGGTCGTTTGATTGCACTCTGCAAAAGACGCAATTAAAGTTCTGTCCCCAAGTTCTAAAGGGACAAGCTGTGGAGCATTGTAGAATGATTTCAGTGTTGCTACGATGTTTCAGAGCTTTACCAAATCGAGGTTTATAAGAAGTTCTGTAGCACTTGAATTTGCGTTCGTGCTGCCGCAATCCGTGTTCCGACAAGAAAGTCGCTCCACATTTCTCACAAGTAAATATTTTTACATGGCTTCGCAAATGACTATTTATTTGAGAAAACTCCGTAAACGATTTGTCGCATTCCAGACACATCCAATGACCAGTCGGGCCTTGTCTGTACGGCAGGACCCCAAAAGGCACATCGAAATTAACTACTATTCCGTGGTCCCGAGATAAATGCGTCATAAACGTCTCAACACTCGGTATTATATCTTGAGCACACAGATTGCATTTAAACTCGGTAATGTCAATTTTCAAGTCGTCTACGACTTTATAGAAGGCGCTGTTGTAGTCTGCATTAGTGTGGTCTGTCTTCATGTGGTTCCTGAGAGCAGCCATCGGTTCGAACTCATCGTGGCAGTACGAACAGACGATTCTATTGAATCTAGTTTTAAAAGGGAACGCAGTGGAATGTTTTAGAATAAGAACGGCGTTTTGACGCTGAGGGTTCTGGTCAACGGATCTTTCGAATAGTCTCTTTTTAGGTTTATTCTTTTCAATAACCTTTTTGGGCTTACTTTCTTTTTCTCTAAGCCCGTCATTTTCCTTTTTGGCCCCTAAAAAAAGAAAAGAACCACATCATTATTATGTTCTATGAAATCTTTGTTTTAAGGGCAAAAAATCAAAACGCCGGCATCACTACACACACACAATAGTAACTCTTAATTAGATCACATTTTTTATACCTAATATTGCATTGTATTAGTGTAAAATACTTTTAAGACAGCATAGTTTGTCCTAATACTTTTAATAACGAATCAAATCACACATCAAAATGTTTCTTAGCGATGTGTTTGTCCAGAAACAGCTTAGTTGTAAAGGCTTTCGGGCAACTTGGACAGGGGTAGTTAAGTTCGGTATCCTTTTTAATGCGATGGGTCCGAGCCATGTGGTTGTATTTACCAGATCTTGTCTTGAACGATTTCTGGCAAGTGGTACATTCGTATTTATCGGCGCCAGTTTTATAATTGTGAACTTCCAAGAGATGTCTTTTCCGTAACTCCCAGTTAGCAAAACGAGGTTTCTCTTTACAATAATTACACATGTACGGCATCGAAGTGTGTTGAGTTTTGACGTGGATATTCCGCTCATCCAACGAAGAAAATGTAGCGATACACCGACTACAACTATACTTGTTCTCGTGTGGTATTTTGGTGTGAGCTATCATAGCCGATTCGGTGATAAATCCTTGTCCACAAGTGTCGCATACGTAGTTTTGGAAGTGCTGCGACGTGTGCAGTTTTAACGATACGAAATCTTTAAATTCATTTGAGCACATTGTACACTTCCAAATAGATCCGTCGTTTAGAACAAACGGTAACACGCCTAACTGTGAATCAGTGTTAAGAGGCTGGTGATGGTCATTTTTCAAATGGTAAGTCAAACCCTCAAAATCGACGATTGGCATAAAACATAGTTTACACTGTAGATCGGTAATGTCGATTTTGAGGAATTCTTTGCCTAGCTTCTTATAAAATGCATTCTGTACATCATAGTTAGCGTGACGAGTCGCCATGTGACCTCTTAAACTGTTCGGATCGCTAAACTGAACGCGACAGAACACACAATTGAAGTTATTTTTCCACGTGCGAAAAGGACAGGCCGTTGTATATTGAAGAATAATCTCTGCATTGCATCTCGGTTTCATAATTCGACCATTCCGTGGTTTGTACGCTGTTCGGAAGCATTTGACCTGGCGATGGTGGTCCCGTAGAGCATTAGCAGATAGAAAGGCCGTGCCACATTTGTCGCAGCTAAAGTTCATAAAATGACACCCAATATGCCTTTTGAAGCTGACAAAATCTAAGAAAACCCTCTGACAATATACACATAAGAAGTTACTTTCTACAGTTTGTTTGAATGGCAGTACACCGAAGCGTGCATTGAATTTTACAGGTTTGTGGTGCTTATGACAAAAATGACTCATTAATGCGTCTATATCTGGAATTTCTTCATTGCATATCTTGCAGGACAAATCTGTGATGTCTACTTTGACTAAATTATCTTTAGCTCTATAAAATACGTTTTTAAAATCTGAATTTAGATGTTCAGTTTTCATATGGTATCTGAGCAGGTTTAGAGTGTCGAACTCCTCATGGCAATAGGCGCATAGTATTTGGCTAAAACGAGTCTTAAATGGATAGGCCGTGGAAAATCTGAGAATCATTTCGGCATTGCGCCGCTGTGGAGTCTGGTACACAAGGACTATTTTCTTTTTTGTGGCGGTCTCACTACGTCCATGAATTTCCAATGTGGACCCTAAAAACAAAAAAGAACATGGTCAGTGTCTTACCCAACGACTCACTATAGTTTATTATAGTTTGAGAAGACATTTAGGCCAACATTTAAAGGCGGATCGTATTGATCATGCATTTATTATCATAACTATGTGTAACAATAAGTAACCAAGTTCAAAATTCAAGAGAAACGTTAGGGTGATGAGATTTCATATGCCCTTTCAAGCTAACTTTCTGAGCAAACTGTTTATCACAAATAAGACAGCCAAATCTTTTATTTTCGCTGTGAATCCACATGTGCTGTTTTAGCGTCTTGTCCCTGGAGAATGCTTTCGAGCACACAGAACATTTAAACAACTTCTCTCCCGAGTGTCCAAGCCTGTGATCTTCTAAATCCTTTTTATTGGCAAACCTTTGACCGCAGCAAGTACAAATAAAGTTCTCGTCGGTGTGGCTTATTTTAAAATGTTTGTAGTATAGTTTTCGGTTTTCAAAGACTTTGTCACAGTCTGGACAGTTATAAGTTTTCTTCGGACGCCCGTGATAGACATTCCAGTGTTCCTGTTTGGTCTCCCAAGAGAGAAATCTATCGCCACAAATAGTACAGCAGAAGGACCAACAGGGTTTGGACATTTTGATGTGGTCTCGTTTCTTTTCTAAACTAGGAAAATCTTTCCAGCATTTCCTGCAAGAATGTTTCCCTGAATGCGAACATTTGATGTGGTAACGTAAAGCTTCCATGCTCAGGTAGTTCCTTCCACAAATGTCGCAGGTGAACTTCAGGGAATGCGCAGTAGTATGACGTACTAGCGTGACCAATGACGGCATTTTCTTGTCGCATAGGAAACAAGACCAATTTCCATTCTCCATTTTATACGGTTGCATGCCCACTTCGTACCTGAGATCTAGTTTTTTCGATTCGTGTTGCTCTTGTATGTGTCTAGCGATGCCGTTGATGTCATCAAATGGTTCATCACATACTCGACATCTAAGCCCAGTCAGATCGACCTTGAGGTATTCTTTGCGGCGGTAGCAATGTGCAAACGCTGTTGAGACTGTATAAGTTTGGTGAGCATTGTCCATATGCCTCCTGTATTCTACTGGGTCCTGGTACGACTCGCAGCAGTAGACGCAAAGCATCTCGTTGCGTTGTAAGCGGAATGGGTAGGCAGTGGAATATTGCAAGACAACTTCGGCATTCCGTTTCGCCATAATGTGATTGGCTGGTTCTAGAAAAAGAAAAAATCTGGTTGTGACTACAAGTGTTCAAAGATATCGAGAAATTTTTAAATGTATGTGTTAAGACAAGTTACGTGTCAATTTTACTGACGGGTATTGTAAATTGTTACCTAATGCTCCATACAGCATAAAATGAAAAAGACATCTAGTTGTTAATATCCATTTATTTAAAACTTAAACATCGAATCTGCATTTACAAGTAGTAGCGATTAACAAGTAATGGGAGTTACAATAAAAATATTCCCCAATCTATACTATATTAGACAAGTAAATATTTATGTAATTTCACCTTAACCAAAGTAAGTTTATATACGAAAACGGATGTATAATAAATCCAATTAACAATAATGTAGGTGTGCGCATAAGATAAGTATAAGATAAAGTGTAATAATTGTCAGCATTGTAATGAAAATATTGTAATTATTTACCAGCTATAATAATAATAAACAAATAATTGAGTCTTGAATTAAAATACAATCGTCATTTAAGTTGAATAAGTATTACAAAATTGACATAAAGATATGGTACAAAGCACGCAGAGAGCGCGAGCAATTTCTAGTCACCGTAGTGCGAAAACTCACAGTGGAAATCTCGTTGAAGAAGTCACAAAATTACACCCACTACGAAAAAATCAACTCCGTGCGTCATAGCTCACAAAACAACTATCAAAACACTTTAATCTGTTAGACTTTCCTGTAATTAATATTGATTGAAATTAGACCAATCTAAAGCCACAACACAATCATTGAACGAGTTTTGTGTGCTTCGTCTTGTAATACATGAACTTTAGTGTTTCATGTCCATAATTTTGATGACTTATGATATGTACACTCGAAAACGTGACAACTGGAACTTCCTGAAACACGTCTTGCTTTAACAATAACTTGGGTACCCTCTTTAATGCAAAATCAAAAATGAAATGCAGCTCACGTTTTTTATTATACATAACTTCAATATCTACGCGTACTCGAGAGCTATGATAATATTGCAGTCTGATTGATCAACAAGACAGTGCAATGCCGGTTAGATATTTTAGAAAATGAAGTCGCAACTGTACGTAATAGTCATGGGACTCATGGGCGATGGTAATCTAAGGGTGCTCAGAGTAAAATTGCCATATGGCCTACACGCATTGAAAAACAACATTTACTATAGACTAATACATCCAATGATATTATTATTATGAGCTTGAAGAAGAAATCATATTAAAATGCGCGTGGATATACGAGTTATTTTTATTGATAGTTTTGGTATTTTTACGCTAGCTCTTTACACAGTTTCATCCACCAGCTCTGGGTGATGAGCGTTAATGTGTTTTTTCCAAGAAATTTTTTGGCAGAAACCTTTATCGCATACGTCACATACGTATTTTTTAACGTCGCTATGGATCCACATGTGAAGTTCAAGTGTAGACTTCCTGAAAAACATTTTACCACATACCCCACATGAAAAGTTTTTCTCTTTAGTATGGGATATTAAGTGTCTTTGTAAGGCAGGTTGAGTATGAAACTTTTTCTGGCAAAAAGTACAATCGTAATGGTTATCAGTGTGTTCAATAACAAAGTGTACCCTTAAGGTGTCCCGCTTCTCAAATACAGTCCCGCATTCTAAGCAGGGAAAAATTTTCTTTCTCCCATGAACTTCTTCCATGTGGATCTCTCTTACTGACCATGAGTAAAATCTTTCCGAGCACATTTTACAACTGTAGGAGCAACAAGCTTTGGACTCCAACAAGTGGTTTTTAAGATCCTCTGCAAACTGGAATTCTTTTTTGCACTTTTTGCACGCCGGAGCAGACGAACTGTGATTGATTTTCACATGCTGATGTAACGCGGCCCGTGATGAATAAGATTTACCGCACACCTTGCACGATTTGATCAAAAAATGCGACTGCGTGTGTCTGCTAAGCCCGCGTAAATTACTGAATTTGAGTTGACAAATAGCACAAGCGAACTTATCATCAACGAATGTGTATGGTGTAACTCCTAAACATCCATCCAGGGCTAGGTCAGTCAAGCCATGATCGTCGATCAAATGTCGTGCGATCTCATCTAAGTTTGTAAAGAAGTGTTTACAATGGCGACATTGAAGGGACGTGCAGTCGACTTTGACTAAAGCGAAGTTTCTATTGAGGACTATGTTGACGTTGAACTCTTCATGTTCGGCTTCCATATGCTGCCTAAACATCGATGGTGTATTGTATGTTTCGTAGCAATACATACAGACCATGTCTTGACCCAGTAGCTTGAAGGGGTAAGCGGTCGTGTTTAGCAATATGATCGCGGCGTTGCGGTTTGCTTGGCTTATCTCTAGAACAAACAGAAATGCTTCTTGTGAGTTTTGATTTGAATGGTTTAATGATTTAATATTTAAAAATATCTCGATAAGCGATATTAATCACGCTAGTTTAGAAATTCTTACCGCGTAATTAATGATATTCAAACTAGGGCATGCAAACCGGTTAACCGGATAACCGAAAAAACCGGATAACCGACACAATTTGGAACTCGGTTTTTGTCAGTTATAAATCCGGGTTTTTCGGTTTTTTCGGTTTTTCTTCTACGATTTTAGATAATTTAATAACTCATACAAGAACACGCTTCTTTAGTCATATCAATAAAAACAATTATTGTAATGCAATGTGGAAGCGGTACCAAGGCTCCAAAGTGTTCGCAAGAGACAACTCTATTGGGCAAAGCCAGCTGACGAAGCTAACGACGGCGGACGGTAGTGTAACGTCAACAAAAGCCGAGGTTCTGGGTGAGATCGAGAGGTTTTATGGACAGCTATATACCTCGGTCACCAAACCCGTTGATAGCTCAACTTCAGATCCAAGAGCTAAGCTAACTCGACACTATACCGAAGATATCCCGGACATCAGCCTATACGAGATTAGGATGGCTCTCAAACAGCTAAAGAACAACAAGGCACCGGGTGATGACGGAATAACATCGGAGCTTCTGAATGCGGGTGGAACACCGATACTGAAAGTCCTTCAGAGACTCTTTAACTCCGTCTTACTCCAGGGAACTACGCCAGAGGCATGGAACTGAAGCGTGGTGGTGCTCTTCTTCAAGAAAGGTGATAAGACCTTGCTGAAGAATTACAGACCCATCTCGCTTCTGAGTCATGTCTACAAACTGTTTTCGAGAGTCATCACGAACCGTCTCGCGCGTAGGTTCGATGACTTCCAGCCTCCCGAACAAGCCGGATTCCGAAAAGGTTATAGTACCATAGACCACATCCATACGCTGCGGCAGGTTATACAGAAGACTGAGGAGTATAACTTGCAGTGTTACAATCTCTCCAGCGGTGCCGTATTGACTATCGGTATATCGAGGTGCTGAAGTGCTTGTACAAAAACGCCACCATGTCGGTCCGAGTACAGGAGCAGAGCACGGGGGCGATTCCACTGCAGCGAGGCGTTAGGCAGGGAGATGTTATATCTCCGAAACTGTTCACCGCTGCATTGGAAGACGCTTTCAAACTCCTGGTATGGAAAGGATTCGGCATAAACATTAATGGCGAGTACATCACTCACCTTCGGTTTGCCGACGATATTGTAGTCATGGCAGAATCGTTGGAAGATCTTGGCACAATGCTCGAAGACCTTAATCGAGTTTCCCAACAGGTAGGCCTGAGGATGAACATGGACAAAACGAAGCTTATGTCGAATGTCCATGTTACGCCCTACCCAGTTTCAGTTGGGAGCTCAATTCTCGAGATTGTCGACAAGTATGTCTACCTCGGACAAACGATCCAGCTAGGTAGGTCCAATTTCGAGAAGGAGGTCAATCGTCGAATCCAACTCGGCTGGGCAGCGTTCGGGAAACTACGCAACATCTTTTCGTCCAAAATACCTCAATGCCTGAAGACTAGAGTGTATAACCAATGTGTGTTACCAGTGATAACTTATGGCTCGGAAACGTGGCCTCTCACTATAGGCCTTATACAGAAGCTCAAAGTTGCACAGCGTGCTATGGAGAGGGCTATGCTTGGTGTTTCTTTGCGAGATTGAATCAGAAATGAGGAGATCCGTAAACGAACCAAAGTCGCTGACATAGCCCGACGGATTAGCAAGCTGAAGTGGCAATGGGCAGGGCACATAGTACGCAGAACTGACGGCCGATGGGGCAGAAAGGTTTTGGAATGGAGGCCGCGTACCGGAAAACGCAGCGTGGGACGTCCACCTACAAGGTGGACCGACGACATCGTAAAGGTAGCAGGGAAGCGCTGGACGCAGACCGCTGCCAATCGATCAACATGGAAAGCATTGGGGGAGGCCTATGTTCAGCAGTGGACGTCCTATGGCTGAAATGATGATGAATGATGATGAATGCAATGTGAATGAGTAGAGTATAGTCTATGGCTATGGTATTGAACTAAAGTACCATGTATCTTCTAGCTAAAGCTATAAGCGCGCGGGCGCAAAATGGAACGCGCTTTGTATTTGACCATTGCCGCCATTATTTTTGCTTTGCTAGTCTCTGTCAGTGTCAACTTGCATATTATTTAAATAAGCATAACTATGACCAAATTTTCTTCTTCTTTTTTGATGATGTTGGCAATACACGTCGAGGTCGACTTGATTTGTGCCATTTTCCAGTATATAAGTGATACGAGTTACAAAATGAGATCAAGTATGATATAATGAAGGATGATAGATGATACCCTTTCCCACCCTTTGAGTCTCAGTAAAGTTGTGGTGCTTTACTGAGACCTCCTATGGACAACTTGAGAGAACCAGAAGAATCACGATGCACTGTTTTGCTTCACTTGCCCACACCCATGGACGTTCACGAACACTCAATGGTTAATAATCCACCATTATTATACATTAATAGTCGCCCACACACGAATTTGAGGAAATAAAACAAAACCGCTAACATGACGCTTCAGATTCCCGCCAAGAAGTCCTGACCAAAGGTTTTGCTTTGCTAATGAGCGAAGTATCCTATTGTTGATCTCTTTATATTTGATTTTTAATTAAACTATTCAATTGATCTCACAATATTATGTTCAGAACATGTAACTTCATCTTGTCAAACTAGAATATAAAAGAAATAAAATGATTTTTATTATAATTTGCAGCATTTTTATTTACTTACAAACAGTCGACCCGAAAAACCCGAAAAAACCGGTTTAGTTCGGTTTTTAAAAATAAAAACCGAAAAAACCGGTTTTTCCAAACCGCTCGGTTTTTGCATGCCCTAATTCAAACATCTTCATTTAAGCCATATAACCCTTCGCCTGAGCATGCTTAACTTGCACCACTTCTCGGCATCAATACATCATGATCTTTTTCGCAATAGAGACGTATAAATGACTATACATTGTTTATATTTTTAGCATAAGGACAAAGCACTGGGAGCGTTTTCAGCAACACTATGCCCCTTCTTGCGCTTGATTCTCAAGTGTTATTTATACACTAAAGCAGATAATGAAAAGTTTAGTAATACTTATTAGTGATAAATAATTCTACTTAGAATAACTACGTAGAGTACATTTTTCTCTACGAATTTTGTGATCGTGGCACAGAGGCTCAGTCAGCTTCTAGTAGCTAAAGGAATGTAATTAAGATCTTTAATTGCTACTAAGTAGGACTGACATCAGAAATATCAAACTTTTACTCTATTTAACTCATAGGGACGTCAGGGTGGTAGTTTTTCATGTGCATTTTCCATGTCTTTTTCATTTTGAATTGCTTATCGCAATCTGTGCACTCAAATCTCTTTTGATCACTATGTACCCAGAGGTGGGCTACCAAACTATTTTTTCTAGGAAAAGCTTTCGAGCACACTGTGCAGACGAAAGACTTCTCCTTGGTGTGCACAACCATATGCTCCTTCAGAGTGAATTGCGAGCAGAATTTCTTACCGCACTCGCAAGCAAAATACTGATTCGTATGGTTCACAGTAAAATGCCTTTTATATACGCGTCGATCAGTAAACACTCTCGGGCATTCTGAGCAGGGAAACGGTTTAGACTTTAACTCGTGTACTTGAGTTTTGTGGGAATTCCTTAAAGCCAACGTGTGGAATCTTTCACCGCATAATGTGCAAATGTACTCCCAGCATAGAGGCGACTCTTGAATGTGATTTTTTTTATCTTCCAACGTTTCAAAGGTGGATTTACATCTCAAACAAGACCACAGTTCGCTATGAGAGTCCTCTTTGTGCTTTTCGAGCCGGTTTAAGTAGAAGTAGGATCTTCCACATACGTCGCAATGGTGTTTGGCGAAATGTATCTGAGTGTGGCTGCTGAGAGCGCGTAACGATATAAATTTAGAATCGCATAATGCACAATCCCACCTCTCACCGGGCAAAATGAATGGCTGTACTCCCAAATCATAGTCGAAATCGATTTCTAGATTGTGGTCGTCTACCAAATGGTTGACTGCGTCGCTTAATTGTTTTAACTCTGCCGAACAAATCCTACACCGGAGTTCTGTGCAGTCGATCTTGATATATCCGTAAGGAATATGGGCAAATGCCTTGCTTATGTTTACGAGAGGGTGTTGATCGGCCATGTGACGCCTAAAGAGAGTGGGGCCGTCGAAAGTTTTGTCGCAGTACAAGCACACGATGCCGCGTTTTGGTAGCTTGAATGGGTACGCTGTCGTATATTCGACAATGATCTTGGCGTTGTTCGTCGCGTTGACCATCGGATCAAGTTCTAGAACAAAAAGGAAAGCATTTGGTCAGGTGTAGCTCTTCCTTAGTTGATAAATTAGAAATCATTACACAAATTATGCATAATACGAAAAATTCCTAATTATAGCGATATCAGGGTTAGCTTTTGTTAACTTGAATAGAATTTCTTACTGCGTTTTAATAGATTGTGTTTTCGAATTACATTTTGATAGTTGTAATAATTTTATCATCGTTGAATAGTACGCCAACCAGGTTGTTGTGTAAATATACATATTAAGATCTCAATCCTCGCTAACTAATAGCAACGCCTGGGTAATGAGATTTCATATGAGATTTCCACGTGACTTTCTGATTAAATTGCTTATTACAATCGACACACTCGAATCTCTTATGTTCACTGTGTATCCACATGTGCTGCACTAAAGTCTTTTTTCTACAGAAGGCCTTTGAACATACTGTACAGGGGAATAACTTATTTTTTGTATGCACAACCATATGTTGCTTTAATTTCGATTTTGTTTCGTACTTCTTACCACATGAGCACTCAAAATAGTCGTTTGTGTGAGTTACCATATAATGCTTTCTATATTTTTGTCGGTCCGGGAAAACTTCGGGACACTCGGGACAGGTGTACTGCATGCCATGAACTCGAGTTTTGTGAACATTTCTCAACGTCGATGACACGAATCTCTCATTGCAAAATGTACAAACGAACTCCCAGCATTGTGGCGTTTCCTGAACATGTTTCTTTTTCGCTTCTAGTGATTCAAAAGTTTTTTTACATTTAACACATATCCGCTGTTCCCCTATGTGAGACACCTGTTTGTGAAACCGAAGAGCTGACACTGAGAAGTAAGATTTTCCACACGACTCGCAGGTACTTAGGTACTTAGGAAAATGCGACTGGGTGTGTCGGCTCAAAGCACGCAGAGATATGAATTTTCTTTCACACATAGCACACGCCCATTTATCATTAGGCAATATAAACGGCTGCACTCCTAAATCGCAAGTTAAATCTATACTGTGGTGGTGTTCTTTTATTAAATGGTCAGCGGCGACTTTTAAATTATCGAGAGTAACTGAGCATTTTCTACATTTGAGATCTGTGCAGTCGACTTTGATGTATCTATCGGGGATATGCGCAAATGCGATATGTAATTTCACTGCAGGATGATATTCGGACATGTGTTTCCTAAACAGCGGGGCGTCATCAAAGCTCTCGCAACAATAGACGCACACCATACATCGCTCTGGTAGCTTGAATGGGTACGCTGTCGTATATTCGACAATGATCCTGGCGTTTTGCTTGGCGTTGGACATCGTCGGATCATTTTCTAGAACAAAAAGGAAAGCATTTGGTCAGGTGTAGCTCTTCCTTAGTTGATAAATTCAAAATCATTACACAAATTATGCATAATACGAAAAATTCCTAATTATAGCGATATCAGGGTTAGCTTTTGTTAACTTGAATAGAATTTCTTACTGCGTTTTAATATATTGTGTTTTCGAATTACATTATTATTGATAGTTGTAATAATTTTATCATCGTTGAATAGTACGCCAACCAGGTTGTTGTGTAAATATACATATTAAGATCTCAATCCTCGCTAACTAATAGCAACGCCTGGGTGATGAGATTTCATATGAGATTTCCACGTGACTTTCTGATTAAATTGCTTATTACAATCGATACACTCGAATCTCTTATGTTCACTGTGTATCCACATGTGCTGCACTAAATTCTTTTTTCTACAGAAGGCCTTTGAACATACTGTACAGGGGAATAACTTATCTTTTGTATGCACAACCATATGTTGCTTTAATTTCGATTTTGTATCGTACTTCTTACCACATGAGCACTCAAAATAGTCATTTGTGTGAGTTACAATAAAATGCATTCTATATTTTTGTCGGTCCGGGAAAACTTCGGGACACTCGGGACAGGTGTACTCTTTCGACTGCATGCCATGAACTCGAGTTTTGTGAACATTTCTCAACGTCGATGACCAGAATCTCTCATTGCAAAATTTACAAGCGAAAGCCCAGCATCGAGGAGTTTCCTGAACGTGTTTCCTTTTCGCTTCTAGTGATTCAAAAGTTTTTTTACATTTAACACATATCCGCTGTTCCCCTATGTGAGACACCTGTTTGTGAAACCGAAGAGATGACACTGAGAAGTAAGATTTTCCACACGACTCGCAGGTGTGCTTAGGAAAATGCGACTGCGTGTGTCGGCTCAGAGCACGCAGAGATATGAATTTGCTTTCACACATAGCACACGTCCATTTATCATTAGGCAATATAAACGGCTGCACTCCTAAATCGCAAGTTAAATCTATACTGCGGTTGTGTTCTTTTTTTAAATGGTCAGCGGCGAATTTTAAATTATCCAGAGTAACTGAGCATTTTCTACATTTGAGATCTGTGCAGTCGACTTTGATGTATCCATCGGGGATATGCGCAAATGCGATACGTAATTTCACTGCAGGATGATATTCGGACATGTGTTTCCTAAACAGCGGGGCGTCATCAAAGCTGTCGCAACAATACACGCACACCATACATCGCTCTGGCAGCTTGAAAGGGTACGCTGTCGTATATCGGACTATGATCCTGGCGTTTTGCTTGGCGTTGGACATCGTCGGATCATTTTCTAGAACAAAAAGAATAGCGCTTGGTCAGTCTTTTCTTTCCTGGTGATGAACCGTACATAGAGTACGAAATTGCAAAAATATTTTGTTAGCAATGAACTACAATGAATGAAATCATTACTCTTCCTAATATGATTTTTCACTAGGTTTAACTGTTCTAGCATCACAAATTTTCCAGTGATTACGAAATTTTTCGCCTCTAGGAAACACTTCTCTGCATTCTGGACACGCCTGAGACCGTTTATGCTGCTGGATTACCGCGTGAGCTTTAGCTTGGTGAGACAACCTTTGGTTCCACGTGATGAATCGTTCACCACAAATTTTACACAAATGAGCCCAGCACTGAGGCGATTCATCCCAGTGCTTTCTTCTCGCCTCCACAGTTTTAAAAGTTCGTTTACATTTTCGACAAAGCCGATTGTCGCCTATATGTGACACTCTCAAATGCGCTTTTAAGGAAGATGACGTCGAATACGATTTACCGCACGATTCGCACGTATGTTTAAAGAAGTGACTTTGCGTGTGTCTGCTAAGAGAACGGAGACCAGAGAATTTCTCGTCACATAACGCGCACTCATAGCGGTCATCGTCCAACTTAAATGGCTGCATACCGAGATCGTATTTCAAGTTTAAGCCGGATATATTATGTTCACGTATTAAATGTTCAGCAGCGCTTTTCAAATCTTCCTGCGATTGAGAACACAAGCGACATCTAAGTTCTGTGCAGTCGGCTTTTCCGTATCCATCAGGGAGATGAGAAAATGCCTCGCGCACAGGGAAATCTTCATGTTCACTGTCCATATGACGCCTGAACAACGCCGAGCTGGAAAAGCTCTCGTAACAGTACACGCAAACTATTGAGCATTCGGGCAGCCTAAACGGATAGGCTGTAGTATATTTCAGCATTATCTCGGCGTTCCGCTTTGCGAAGTACATCGGATTGTGGTCTAGAACAAAGAAATGTTCTTTATCATACATCCGTCTTCAAATCAGAATACTGCTTTCAGTTATTAAAAGCTGTGAGAAGGTAAATAGTGACTTTTTTAAAGAATATAGCTCAATTGATCTAAGTAATAACCGTTTCAACAAATTAATTCAAGTAAATTTAACTTAGTAAAACAACAACAAATATGTGCAAATTAACAATTTTTTTACTATTTATTCTATCTATTTATTGCTAACAGAGCATCGTCTCAAAGTCCTATGTTAGGGTTTACGCGGCTAGTAGTAATATAATCATATATTTTTTATACAATAACAATTAATTAACAAGTCTCTTTGTTCTGCGCATCATTAAAAGCATTAGGTGGTTGATATGGAGGTATTTCAAACCCTGGATGGTAAGACTTCATGTGCGTCCGCCAACTGACCCTTTGGTTGAATTGCTTATTACAGAAAGTACACTCGAAGCGCTTATGTTCCATATGAATCCACATGTGCTGATTCAAATTCTTTTTCCTGGAAAATGATTTCAGACACACAGTACAAGGGAACAACCGCTCTTTCGTGTGGACAACTCTGTGTTCCTCTAATCTTCTTTCGTTTTCAAACTTCAATCCGCAATCGGAACACGCGAAGTTCTGATTGGTGTGGTTTATTTTGAAATGCCTATTATAAGCGGAGCCGTCAAAAAATATCTCTCCACATTCCGGACAAATGTAAGAATGTTTCTGAACCCCGTGCTCTTGGACTTGGTGAGTTTTCCTCTGATTCCACGTGATGAAGCGTTTGTTGCACACTCTGCATACGTGATTCCAGCACTTGGGCGATTCCGCCAAATGCTTTCTTCTAGCTTCCAACGTTTTAAAGGTACTTTTACATTTTCTACAGTAACGCTGATCGCCAAGAACATGCGAACCTGTAATGTGAGCTTTCAAGGACGACAATGTCGCATACGACTTGCCACACGACTCGCACGTGTACATGTGCTGTGAAAAATGTTTTGTAACATGTTTACTTAACGCACGGAGACCGCCAAATTTTTCATCGCACATAGCACAACCGTAGCGGTCTACATCTAGCTTAAATGGGTATATGCCAAGATCACATTTTAGGTCTAAATCGGACATGTTATGATCGCGCAGCAGATGTTCTGCTGCATTTTGTAGATACTCATGTTTGATTAAGCAAAGGCGGCATTTCAATTCAGTGCAATCAGCTTTTATGTATCCAATAGGGTAATAATGGGAAAATACATGACGCAGAGGAAAGTCTTCGTGTTCGTCATCCATGTGCCTTCTGAACACGGCCGGCTCAGTAAAAGTTTTGTTACAATATACGCAAACTACGGAACATTCCGGAAGCCTGAACGGATAAGCTGTTGTATATTTCAATATTATCTCGGCGTTCCGCTTCACGAAGTAATCATAGTCTAGAACAAAACAAACAAATGTTCGTGATCATGTGTTTTATATTATAACAAGAGACTAACTTTTAATCCGTTTGTAATATATATTTTACTATTAATGTACATAACGTTAACTAACATAATATTTATTGCACAAGAAACAAGAGACGCTCAAGAACTTTGGTCATTATAACACTTATTTATTTCCCTAACCCTGTGTTCAATCAATTTGATTTCAAGACTGATAGCAATAATTTGAGATTAGTGTTTTTTGCATCATCGAAAGCGCTTGTCGATTGATATGGAGGAATATAAATTTCAGGGTGATAAGACTTCATATGGGTCTTCCAGCTGACTCGCTGGTTGAACTGCTTACTGCACAGTGTACACTCGAACCTCTTGTGTTCACTGTGGATCCACATGTGTTGAACTAAATTCTTTTTCCGAGGGAAGGACTTAGAGCATACTGTGCAGGGAAACAGCCGCTCCTTCGTGTGAACCACTCTATGTTCATTGAGGTCTCTCTTGGTTTCAAATTTCAAACCACAGCACGAACACATAAAATTGTCGTCAGTGTGATTAATTTTAAAATGAGAGCGGTACTTTTTCCTATCTACAAATATTGCTCCACACTCTGGACAAATGTATGACCTCTTTTCAGTGCCGTGAACTTGAGCTAGATGAGCCTGTTTCAAATTCCACGTTATAAATCTTTCACCACAAACGTTGCACAAATGAGACCAACATTTACGCGATTCTTTCAAATGCTTGCGCTTAGCTTCTAAAGTACTAAACGTGGCTTTACACTTCCTACAAATTCTATTGTCCTGAATGTGCGAAAAGCGGATATGATGGTTCAGAGTCGTCATGGTGGCATACGATTTGCCGCAAGCCTCGCAGGTGTACTTCAAAAAGTGGGTTTGAGTGTGTCTACTCAGCTGTCGCAAGCAGAGAGATTTAGAATTGCATATGGAGCAAACGAATTTATCTTTCGCCAGTCGAAATGGTTGGATTCCTAATTCCGCGCTCGAATCTATCGGTTGGTGATGAATCATTTGCAAATGTTGGGCCACATCCTCCAAGTTGGCCAACGTTTCGTTACATAGCCGACAGCGGAGATCGGTGCAGTCGGCTTTGATGTACCCTTCGTTGCAATGTGCGAACGCCATCCTGACTTTGAACGTTTGGTGTTCAGTTTCCATGTGTTCCCTATACCCGGAGGAGTTCTCAAAGCTCTCGGCGCAGTACACACAGACCATGGCCTCCTCCGGCAGACGGAACGGGTACACAGTCGCGTATTTCACTATAATCTCGGCGTTGCGTCTCGCGATGATATTAGAATCGATTTCTAGAACAAAAAGAAATGTCCTTGGTCATTCAACTGTCTTGTTGATCGTTCTAAGTTAGTTCTTTTATACAAAAAACACATATTTTCCCGGTTTCCAAGGATATTATATTCGTGGGTTAATCGAGTCTATTAAATTTTCAATTGAAGTATAAAGAGAAAAATGACCTGGCTCTGAAATGATAAGTTTTTTTTTTGACATAGGTACTGATGATTATGAATGAAAGTTATGATTAGAGGCAAATGATTTATTACACATTATCATAGACAAACTAGCAAAGATAGCATTTATAATAAACAAAAAAGTATAGACTTATCACGTAAGTATTTTACACACGAGTTTATTATTATGTAGCAGATTTTTCGGGGAATTCTTTTAAAAATGTATCTGGATGATGTTTCTTCACGTGTGCCTTTAGCTTAGTTCTGCTAACAAACATGCGGTTACACTGGGTGCATTTTGCCTTTTTGCTATCATCGTGTATAGCCAAATGTAACCTAAACGCTTTTCCTCTAGCAAATGTTTTGTCGCATACTGGACAAACGAGGGGTCGTTGCCCAGTGTGGCTAAGAACATGTTCTTTGAGCGACGAATTATAAGTAAATTTCCTTTCGCAGTATGGACATTTGTGATCGTCTGTGTGTTCAGACTTAAAATGCTTATATAGCTGCATACGCTTCACAAACACAGCCTTGCATTCGGTGCAACGGAACTCGGGTTTGGGAACACCGTGCACTTGTTCCATATGATGCTGACAGAGCTCCCAGTATAGGAAGCGTTCTTTGCATAGCTTACAAGTGTACGGCATGCAGTTTTTGGATATTCGAATGTGTTCTATCTTAGCCTGTGCAGTTGGAAAAACAACCTTGCACTGCCTACACATGTGTTTGTGCGAGTGTTGAAGCTTGATATGGGTACTCATGCCGCCAATAGTCTCACATCGAAAGCCGCAAATATCGCAAATGTACTGGTAATAGTGCGTTCCCATATGCCTCGACAGCGGAATGAAGCAGGAAAACTTCTGATCGCACAATATGCATTTGTAATTGTTATGTTCTAGCTTCAACGGAACAACGCCGAGACTGATTTCAAGATAGATTCCGAGTGAATGAACTTCATGTAAATGTTCTGCTAGAGGTTTTAACTCATCAAAATTCGTGCTGCAAAGTAAACAGCGCAAATCAGAAATGTCTACACGCAATTGGAGGTCTTCGTTTTTTTTAATTAGACAAGTCGATTTATCGATGGACGGATGATCTTCCCCCATATGAGTCCTCAACCGAGAGGGATCGACAAATGTTTGGATGCAAAACCAGCACTTTAACACTGGTCCCTTATTTCGAACAGGACAAGCACTGGAATTTCGCAATATTAACTCGGCATTTTTCCTTATGCGTCGCTTTGTTACACTATTGGGAGCAACTGAGGTCATATTTTCCACAGTTGCGACTTTGCTGCTGGCCGCTACACTTCCTTTCTCTTGTTTCATGTCTAGAACAAGAAAAGTATGATATTCTAGATCAAGTACTAAAGTCAGTATCAGGAATATATCTAGTTAATAATAACTTACAGGAGGATACAAAGAATATTTATTATTTTTTATCATGGCACATTACGAATCCGCCTAACAAAATTAAATAGTCGTGGTGTATTTATTGGTACTATTTTAAAAGGATAATTTCGAGTATGGGAGTTGTAATAAATATTAATTAATTTGATAAATATAGTTTAATCAACAAAAGAAGAACATTACCATGTTTCTCAAATTGATTCGTAATTTCTATTCACAAGTATATCAATTGCATTTCACCAAAAAGTACAATTTAAGGATCGTCTTAAATGGAACTTCATACACGAAAACTATGAAACGTGTTTCTCCAAGTGTCTATTAAGTCTGGAAGGCGTGGCAAACTTGAGCCCGCAATGAATGCACAAGAGGCAGTCCTGTGAATGCCTCAGCTTGAAATGGTCATAAAACGCCCTTCGGTCCTCGCAGACCCAATTCACGCAATGTGTGCAACGATAAGTCTTTTTCTGCATGCCATGGACTTCTATCATGTGTTTCTGTTTCATCTCCCAACTGGGGAATCTTTCAGGACATTCCAGACAGCAATGGAGCATACACCGCTTTTCAGTTCTCTGATGTACCGCTTTGGCCTCCATAGAGGGGAAAACTGTCTGGCAACGCCTGCAAAACGCCTTGTTTTCCTCGTCGTGTTTAGCCCTTACGTGCTGTACCAGCCCTGTTGCCGCTTTGTAGCTCTTTCCGCAAATCTCACAGATGTGATTCTGGAAATGCGTTATCGTGTGTTTGTTGAGATGCAACAACGACGGCAAACTTTTATCGCAAACGGCACACTTCCACGCATCCCTTTGCAGAAGATACGGCATAATCCCCAACTCAGTGTTGAAGTTGAGGGGTTTTCCGTGAATATCTTTTAGATGTTCGGCGATGTCTTTGAGTGTGTTGTATTTTTGTGAGCAGATTCTGCATTTGAGGTCCGCGATGTCCGCTTTGAGCGGTTCTGTTTTTGGGAGCTTGACGAAAGCCATGGCGATCGTAAACGTTTGGTGTTCGTCTGTCATATGCGCGCGAAACTGGTCGGGGTCGTCAAGCAAGTCGCCGCAGTAAACGCACCGCAGCGACTTGAGGTTCACACGGAAAGGATACGCGGTCGTGTTCTTTATGATTATCTCCGCGTTTCTTCTCACGAGGTAGTTTGGCGTGACGTCTAGAAAAGGAAAAAAATGTGTTGTAGTTCTTCGGGTCTGGTACTCACAACGTAGGACACTTGCATTTGGGTCATGCTTTTCCGATACTGCCAAAACACTTGTCAAGAAGATGACAAATTTTTCAGTGTAAGTTGTAAAGAAAAGTTATTATGAAAAAAGTAAATGTATATGACGTAAGAGATGCATATTTAGCAACGCCAGTGAGGTCAAGGGTTAAATAAAATAGAATAACATATTGGTTTAAGTGTATTCATAAATGATAATTATGTGTGGTTTAAATATGGCCGCCAAACCCGGATAGCCTGAGATAAAATTTAGATTCTAGACTAGAATTGGGTAATAGATGCATTAGATGAAAAGGCATAAGAGCTATTGAATTACATATTGAGAGAGCTATTATTATGAGATCAGATATGTACCGCATTTGCTTATTCTTCATTAGAATAGTGCGAATCCAGCTTATATTTACAGTCTACTTATCTAGTATAGTAAAAGTTTTCGTATAATGAATTCTACACAACATGCTTCGACATATGCCGCTTTAGCCGATACTGCGATAGGAACTTCAAGCCGCAATGTTTGCACATGGCACAATCCTCGGAATGCTGCAGTTTGAAATGGTGGTAATACGAATTCTCGTTTGGGAACGTGATATCGCAGTCAGCGCATCTATACGTCCTCTTGGACTGGCAATGCTCAACCTCCATGTGTCGTTTCCGTGACTTCCAGTCCACAAACCTCTCGTTGCATTTCGGACAACAGTATGGCATGCAAGCCTTCTCTGCTCTACGATGCTTCTCTTTAGCTTCCATCGTGGGGAAGAACTTCCCACATTTCCTACAGGACACCTCGTAGTCCTGATGTTTGGATCTCACGTGGCGCAGCAAACCTGTGGTCGCTACGTAGCTGCACCCACAAACGTGGCATACATAGCTCAGGAAATGGGTTATCGTGTGTCTGTTCAGATGGAACAACGACGGTAGACTCTTTTCGCAGACCGCGCAATTGTACGTGTCCTTTCGCAAAAAGTACGGCATCACTCCGATTTTCGCTTTGGTGTTAATCTTTTGATTGTGAACTTCGGCTAGATGTTTGGCCATGTCTTCCAGGTTATGTTTTTCGGAGCAGAGTCTACACCGTAGGTCAGCGAGGTCTACTTTGATGAATTCTGGTTTGGGGAGGTTGTGGAATGCGATCTTGAGACTGAAGGTGTCATGTTCATCGTCCATGTGTTTCCTGAAGACGTCTGGGTCATCGTAGAGCTCCTGGCAGTAGACGCACAGTATGGACTTGTCATTGACACGGAACGGATACGCGGTCGAGTACCGCACGATGATTTCCGCGTTCCCCCGCACGGGATCGTACCGATCGGCTAAAAAAGAAAACATTCTCTTTGTAGGCCTTTGAACATGGAGGTCGGCGGCGGCTTACGGATACGGCGTAGCGGCGAGTTATAAGTATTATCGGAATACTATCCGTGATTCTCAAAGATTGTAACGTTTGTCAAATAAGAGTTGGTATAATTCAATTCAACGTGCTTTTGGGAGCACAAACCCGTGGCGAATAAAGGTCAAAATCCAGTAAATGCTTAATCTAATTAAAATTAAGACTGACACCATAACGCAGCTGTGAAACGTGTATAGTATGCTGTACTTTGGCTACTTTTGAAAGGTTTTGCAACATCACAGCTGTATTAAGAATCAGTTGGCCACTTCAAAGGAGTTGCTGGATCGAATCAGTTCTTGAATCCCGAGTATTTCAGCTATACTTCAAACATCTCTCTCGCTCTTTCTTGACATATTCGTTCTAACAACTCGAATGAAGTGCAATCGGAATACGGTATCACATGGAAATGTCTCTTTCTTACAAAAAATAGTTTTTACTATTGATTATAACTTTTTCAGAGCTACAATCAACATGAACAGAGCTCTCTTATCAAACTACATGGCTAACACTTACCCATGGCATTCTGGAGCAAGGGATCAGGGGATCGAACCCTGTACAACGCATGATGATTTGATGACTCGTTGACTCGATGATTTTGTTTGTAGTAGCTGCTAAAATCACCTAGGTATCTGATACGAAATCTCTAGGTTCTAAAGTTCGTAAAAGAAATGTCTTTCTGTTTTCTTTTAAAAATTATGCAATTTTTCTCAAAAATCTGGTGACTACGTAAAGAATAAACAAAAATAGAAAAAGCCCATGAACCCACTACTTTTACCCCCCGCGGGATTCGAACCCACGCATCATTGTAGGCCACGCAGTATTATATTAACTAAGGAAGTAAAACTTCATTTTCAACCCATGATTAGAGATATTGTTTCTATTACTTTAATATAGGATAAAAATGTTTTATTATTTCCTTGGAATGGAACCCTAATGCACCAACAAAAACTATTTTCAATAATGTTTATTGTGTAAAAATATCTTGTAGATCCGCTGAAGACTCGACGCTGTCAAGATGAAGCTATAATACCTATAGGAATCCCTATGTCAAACGAATATGTTTTATATGTAAAGTTACATAGAATCGTCTATTATAGACGATGGTGACTTTCTTCGTAAAATTCGTTCGTAATGTTCGTAAAAAGAACAAAATTCGTCTGACATAGGACTAAAAAATACATAGAAATAGAAAACAAGAACAAAATAGCTCTGCATGTCTCAACCAATGTGACTAAATATTGGCATGTCTGAAATTATTTACGGTTTTTTCGCGCAATGTAATATAAACATACATGTCAATATTATGCATATCTTTTTAAGATGGAGCACAAAGCTAGTATACAATGTGATTCTAGTTTATAAAAATCGATAATAATAATAAAATCGAGGTAAAAATAGGTACAGTCAGCGTCAAATAGTTAGTGACACCCAAAGTGGCCAAAAAGTTGACAACACAACCTTATTAAGAAGTGTTGCGAATTTTTTGGCTACTTTGGGTGTCACGAACTATTTGACGCTAAGACCAAGAACAGACGGTGAAACGCAACTGCAACGAAACTGCTAGTTACTTTTGAGTTGCATCTAAGTTTCTGCCATAGCGTCCGTTGAGAGACCACACATGACGCGACCAGTTTGAAAATTTCAGTTTCATTCATCAGAATCATCACAAAGTTGCAGTTTCGTTGCAGTTGCGTTTCACCGTCTGTTCTGGGCCTAAATGTATCTCTTTCTTGTCACTCGATAAAAAAACCAATATTCGGGTAAATTAATTTACGTCACACTGATCGAGACATTATTCTAGTGTGAGACATGTCCATATGATCAAACTATGCTAGAAAAAACACAACTTATTTACAGTGGTATTGGTAGATATTTTGCAAGGATAGCTTTCTTGTAATCTTGGAATTCCAATAATTTAAAATATTTCATGGAAACAGTGGAATTGTGTAGTTGTTATCAGGTGTCATAAATAATATTGCAATAGTCCTACTAATATTATAAATGCGCAAGTTTGTATGGATGTCTGGATGTTTGTCACTCTTTCACGCAAAAATTACTGAACAGATTTTCATGAAACTTTACAGTATTATTGTTTATAACCCACATTAACATAATATAGGCTATAATTTATGCCGATCTGTGACACTAAATTTCACGCGGGTGAAGCCGCGGGCAAAAGCTAGTCACCTATAATTAAAATGAAGAGTTTTAGGTATCTTTACAAAAACAATTAAAAACGTTAAAGTTTTCTTTCGCCAAAAGGATTTCACTTAAAATTATATTGAAAATCAATTCCCAAGCAGTTTGGGAAGGCATACTGGAAGAATCTTACAGCAATAACTTAATTATCTAGCACTTTTACTACAATATGATTATTGTTACATGTAGGTATGAGAAACAGGTATGTAAATAAATACAGTTTACTTACACACAGCAAAAAATATTCTTTACAAGATTTATTTGACTCATATCGATTTAGAAATAATCAATATGTTTTTTTTATTACTTTCCTAATAAATGAATAATGAGTGTTGGTGTGCGTGTGTGTGTGTGTGCGTCCATTGCAAAATATCTGCCAATAAAAAGTCGGTAGAAAGAGTTGCCATCAATTACCCTTTTGTATTTTTTTAAAGAAGAATCTACAGCTTCTTCTGTTAACCTTTAAGGTTGTATAATTTTTAATAGTATTATTTACCCACCATTTTAAAATTGGTTCATAACAAAATAGCTTTTTTGAAGAAAGAATAAGTATACAGGCTGTCATAGTCGCAAAATATAACGCTATGTTTGGATGAAAGTGTTTCGATCGCCCATACTTGAATAAAAAATCTGTCACTGTTCATAAAAATCTAAAAACTAATATCGATTGGGAATTTAAATGGTTTTAGCGTTTTAGGAACTGTGAGATATTCAACTTATTATAGTCTAGTCGCCGAGCACGTATAATTTTGTCCAATGACCCCAAGCTACCCATCCTTATCGCTCGCGCGTAATTATATTGCTGTCGCGACTGTGCGACGGGCGGCCGCAGTGAGTGTGCGAGCGCAACAGCAACATAATTACGCGCGAGCGATAAGGATGGGTAGCTTGGGATTGGACAAAATTCTACGTGCTCAGAGACCAGGCTTTAGCGGTTGTTATTTTTAACGGAGAAAAGGAGCAATAATTATTTGTCAAGTCTTCAAAACAGGACAAAAGAAGACCTAAACCGGCAATTCACAGCAACTCCCATTTCCGACCACAAAACATTTCAAACGGATGCCTACCTTTCTTCTTCTTCTCAGTCGGCTTGGCCGCCTTGCTGGTGGTGGCTTTGACCACTTCCTTCTTGGTTTTGGCCTTTTTGGCAGGGCTTGTTTTGGCCTTGGTGGTGGCTTTGCGTTTCTCCGGCTTGCTGTCCGCTTCAGTGTCTACGGATTCTTTTTTCGGTACCCTGGTGGCTAGCCGAGTTAGGGGCTGGTCGTCGACTGTAAGGGAAGGCACTTGTGAACATGGAGTCTATAGATTATTATTATAATAGGGAAGTTTCCTGAGTAAAAAAGCAAGAGTTTTAATTAGTCCGTCAGCCTATCAAAAACTACTTGACACGTATTTTTCAGTTTTTAAAACTAATGAAAATGTAAAGAGTTAAAGCGTGCCTAAGTTCTAAAGAAAAGGCCCGTGACGTCAGTGAGTGCGTAAAAGTGCAGCACTTTGTGACGTTGCGCGGAACTTCAACGCACTATAACTTTGTAATTATTTGTTTGATTAACAATTCAAAAAATAAGTGTCCTATATTTTTTTTTATTAAAATTGACGGACAAAAATTTTTTTTTAGGAAACTAGTCTATTGGCCTGTTTGTTGTATTTATGCAAATAGTAGAAAAAGATGTACACTTTAACCGCCAGTAGGCTATTTTGACATCTGCTGTATTTCACAAAACATCAAAATATTGTTTTAAACATTTTAAATGGTATGTCGTAGGGCGACGCTAATGAGAATATCGTGTCTTGCAAGCGACTTGCAGCGGAGTTGGACGCAGCACCACGCGCCGCCGAAATGTGACTGCGATCTTCAGTTCAGAAGTCGAAAACGGCGCGACTCGGCATTAGAAATAACAATGACAAAAGTTACCGGTGCGCGCGAGCCCTAATGGTGGTTCATTTAGAAGTAAAACCGAAAGTGACAAATATACAAGAAGAATTATTATAAACGACGGTACTTCCTGCTGAACACCTTGCATCTTACGAAGTAAAACTTGATACAAGTTGTGCCCTCTTCTGAACAAAGTAGTAAACAAAAACACTCACGATCATCATCATCGTCATCTAGGTCTGGGAAATCGGTCCTGTCTCCAAAGTCATCGCCGTCGCTCTCATCTTTCTCCGTCTTCACTTGTTCCACCTTCACCTCCGTTTCCAGGGATTCCAGGGTCACTTCAATGCGGGATTCTGCTGGCAAATGGACCATTAGTTAAGCACTTGAAATTTGGCAGGTTCCTTAAAGGGTGTAGACATCCGCTAAGAACGGATTTTACGGAACTCCACCCCTAAGGAGGTAAAATGGGATCCAGGATAAGCCGCGGGCGGCCGCTAGTGGCATATAAAAGCCAATAAATTGAGACCATTAACCATAAAAAAAGTCTACCCAGTAGGATATCCCTAAATTAGAGAACTAGTATTTGCCTTCTTTTGTTGACGCCATTGGCGCGTGATATAGGTCTTCATCAGTTAGCGCCACTGTAGCCACTGGCACATGACTCTTTCAATTTGACGGTCCAACACTTCTTTGCTCTGCTCCACCTTGGTGGAAATCAGGCCTTACATTGAAATAAACCTAGAAATGCATGGTCTAAAATGACTACTGGTCCATGGAGAAGAACTTCATAATTTCAGCTTATTACAGACCACTGCTGGACATAACTCTCTAACAAGGAGTGTTTAGGTGATAAACAATTGGTCTTATTTTTTTCATTCTGCCACTGCCAAAGTATTTGGTCTATCAGGTATCGAACTCTATCGTAATGATTGAGATCTTTAGCCAGTCTAGAACCATCCAGAACACTTACCAGTCTCAAAGTCCGATAGCCGTTCAGTCCCAGGGTCGAGGTACTGCATGAACGTCTTCTCGCACTCTTGCACCTGACGCTTGAAGTCCGACGCATCTCGCAACCGGGATATGCACGGCTCGCAGATGAGACGACTGTTGCTGTTCGGGCCACCGGATGTGGAGTAGGCGATCTAGGACAAATTGATAAGGTTTTGAATGGCGCAATGTTAGTGTCATACAATAAAATATAGCTATTATGGACCTTAAGACTTGACCAGGACAGGCAAAAGTGGAGCAAGATGGAGGAGGCTTTTGCCCATACAGTGCCACAATAACTAGCAAAACACAAATATTTTAATGAATTTATTTATTGTAGCCAAAACTGTTTTGTGGAAATAAAAGCCTTTTATTTTTATTTTCTTTATTATTGCCTTATAATGACATGTCATGACTATAGGCCTCTTTTACGTTAGTATCTGAAATTATGAATTGGTCCAATAGTTTATGACCACAAAGCATAAGATCTTTTCATTTTCAGATCAGGTTGATTTAAATTAATGTCGATTTTCCAACTTGTGTGTTACAATCTGGCACTGTTCTTACCCAGACTTTGACCGATAGGACATAGCTTTATTCTTTACTTGATCATTTAATAGACCATGTTTTGAAACATTGTAAAAATTTTTTTGTATCTAGACCCGTTAGTATTGTAATAAAATGAAGGCAGACTAAGAGCTAAGTTCTAAATTTCCTAATGGAGTCTCTTGCCCCAATGTGTTTATTTAAATTGACTAATTGAAGACATAATGTGAAAAATCAATAAATTCTTTATACATTTTAAAAAAATAGTAGCATATAGCCTCTTAGAGCTAGCTAAGCATAGAATGTTAACAATTTGACTGTTTTCTTCAATGATACAGCCCTTTTTAATTTATATTACTACTTAGTTTCTGATTCTCATGGTGATAGCTATATCAATAGCTTCAAACTTAACAATTCAAAAAAAACATCAACGAAAAAGATGGCGTTCTGAGGGCCTACAGCTTTATTGATTTTTACTACCCGACCCAATTGAGACTACATCACAAGCGCAGCCCGGACAACGATGCGCATGCCATCCCAATTCAGCAGCATAATCAATGAAAGCCAACTCCTGCATGAAGAAAATGGACGCCATCATGGCATCACAATACTTACGGATAAGCTGAAGGTCTCCGAGAGCATCTCTGAGTACACCTCCCGCTTGCCCATCCAAAAATATTCAGTAGAAATGTCTTTGTAACAGCCTTCAGACAAACAACAACGGCAGACCGTAGGGCCCGGTCGCCAGTCGGTGGTTTTCGCTGCCATTTTCACTGCTATAGTTGTTCTATCACGGCTAATTCAATTAACATAATAATTGTATGTCACTAACTAACAATAATAACTAATAAAACTGGCTTGAAACTAATTATTTTACATTTACACATCACAAAAATGTAGAACCGACGCCATCGGCGAAAAGCGGCTGGCTTGCTAGTGATGGGACACTGACGGCGGCAGACTGACAGACAAGGTGGAGAGTCGAACATTGGATCAATATTAATTTTTCTTAGATTGTAAAAACTCGATTAGGAACAAAAAATTGAAAATAGACGAAAACGGGGATTCTTTAGCAATAAAGCTAAGGTGAAGTTCTCCAGAGCCTCAATTTTTTAATATTTACTTCATAGAAACGCTACAAAGTTGTAGTATAGTTCCAAAATACTGAACTGTCCTATCCTATCGATGACATTGACAGCGGGGCGCCACCGTCAATACCGAATCGCTGGTTCCGATTTTTGCCATGTTGGAAACCATATAGTTGAACGATGGTAGCGCCCCCCTGTCATTGAGTTTGGCGGGACAGTTCAGCGTGGGTCATCTATATGTGATATGTGATTGAACTTATTCAAACAAAGAGCTGATTGCAAACGAAGAAAATGCTGTAATTAATCTTTACATATTTAACGCTGCTAAGCATTTCTAAAACTATTTTCTTACACAATAAAACACATATTGGCAGTGTATAATTGATTTTTATTTTGGTAAATACGGTAAAAACGGGCGTGTCATCATTCCAGCTGATCCAGCATTACTGACTGATGTTTCGCTCGTATGTGATGCTTCAGGTTATTGCTTTGTGTATACGACGCGCTGCAAATCGCGCATTTGTACTTTTTCTCACTATCATGCGACTGCACGTGGACGCGTAACGCGCGCATCCGTGGGTAACTCTTCCCGCAGTATTCACATCTAAAGTTCCTCTCACCAGTATGTGAGGCCATGTGGTCTTTCAACGCAGACGGCAAATAAAACTTTTTTTCGCAAACATTACACTCGTGTTTTAAAACTTTCAAATGATTCTTTCTATTATGCTCTCTGAGAGACTTTCTTGTATCGTACACTTTATCACAATGTTCGCACGGAAACGTTCTCTGTTCTCCGTGTACCTCTATCATATGCCGGTATCGTAAACTGTGTGAAAATAACACTTCGTCGCATTTGTAACAAGGGTACGCTGGCTGTTCGCTGTGAACCCGCGATATGTGGTAGTATCTACCGTGTTTTGACTTAAAAACTCTTCCGCAGTCTTTACAGGGATAAGTATCTTCAGTCTTTTGAGGTTGATGCGATTTTTGGTGAATAATCAACTTCCCTTCTTCGAAAAAATGCGCTCCACATATATCGCATATCCACGTCCCGAAATGCTCTGCCATGTGTTTTTTTAATGCGTGAAAATACGTAAAAATATTCCCACATTCGAGACACGATAAATTACCCAATTTTAATCGAAATTTCAAAAACTCATTCTTGATGTTTGGGTATAGCATTTTGTCGTGAAAACTAGTGATGTGACTGTAGAACTCCTCCAAATCATCGATAGGTTTTGGACATAATCGACAGTCTATTCTTGTAATGTCTATTAGTAGCGATTTCTTGTAAGTAACTGTGTCTTGGTATGTGGTAGGGTCATGCGTTAGCGTGTGCTCTCTTAGTTTGTCCGGATCTGTGTACAGTTCTTTGCAATATACGCAGTGGTAGTCGCTGAAGGTAGTGACGAATGGACAAACATACGAATTGACTACTAAAGTTATTGTGTTATGGAATGCTTTAGCGCTGTTTGATTTCCAAGGCCGCATCGCTGGCGGCATTTGAGGCGGCATAAGGTCCATATCTGTAAAGAAAATGAAGAAAAAGTTATTAAAATATCGATAAAAATTCGATTCGTAAACAATGCTTTACATCACTAAAATTGGCAAAAGAATTAAGGTCGAAGCACACTTATCAACTCGGAAACGGATCGTAACCGTATCAACTCGAGGCGGTGAGGATTCTTTGTATGAAACTCCGTACTGCAACGCACACTTTTCCGCACCGTAACGTAAGCGCTTCGCCTCGCGGCGAAAGGCGATACGGTGTGTTGACCGTTTTCCAGGTTGATAAGTCTGCCTTGGGCCGTGCGAGTTCGATTTTTTAAGTCCTAACGAAGACCCTTCAGTAGTGCGCAAGAATCGAAAGTTTGAAACCCTGTCGACTGCTGCGACGGGCTGTGAAATATGAAAATGCCCGCTCTTTTCGATTTTTACAAGCTTTATATTGACTTCACTTGTTAGTATGTGTGGGACAAATCTTGCAACTGAATTTAAGACCAGTTCTCCTCAACCGATTGAGGTGAAATTTGGTATACTTATGTAAGTACGATGACAATGCAATATTATGGTACCATTGAGCTGGTCTGATGATGGAGTCGGGAGGTGGCCATAGGAACTCCTAAACAAAACGGCGGAAACACATCGAGTTTGGGTTCGTTGGATTTGTCTTTTCGAGCACTTTAGTGTTAGATAATGTCCAGGGTCCTGAGATTAAGATATAACTAAAAAGTAAAATATAATTATAATAAAAATAAACTTTTTTAAAAACAAGCTTTTATTCTGAATTTCGAAAGCTTGTAGCGCAAACAGAAAAAAAGAGGAATAAATTCCATGCGCGATACAAACTTTCGAAATTCAGAATAAAAGCTTGTTTTTAAAAAAGTTTATTTTTATTATAATTATTTTGCTTTTTCCACTTTGTTTAGTGTTTCTTCTGGGGGCGTAGTGTGACTTTACGTCAAACGTATTCGATGTCGACTGCGTAAAAAAGTGACATTTATTAAATGTATGGCGGATTGTACAGTGCCCCTAGCGGAAACTTTCAAAAACTAAAATCTTCATACATTTTTAAACTCAGTCGGTATCGAATGCGTTTATAAACTCACAATACACCCTCAGTTGTCAGTTTTGTGCAGTTTAAAATGAAACTATTTTAACACACATACCGACTTCTTGGCGGGAATCTGAAGCGTCATGTTAGCGGTTTTGTTTTATTTCATCAAATTCGTGTTTGGGCGACTATTAATGTGTAATAATGGTGGATTATTAACCATTAAGTGTTCGTGAACGTGCATGAGTGTGGGCGAGTGAAGCAAAACAGTGCATCGTGATTCTTCTGGTTCTCTCAAGTTGTCCATAGGTCTCAGTAAAGCTCACAACTTTACTGAGACTCAAAGGGTAGGAAGTATCATCTATCATCTTTCATTATATCATTACTTGATCTCATTTTGTAACTCGTATCACATAAATACTTGAAAATGGCACAAATCAAGTCGACCTCGACGTGTATCAGCGTTGCCAGTTTTTTTTTTCGCCAAGTCGGGACTTTGGTACTTTTTGAGTGAAAATATCGGGACTCTTCCGTCAGAAGCGGGACATAGTAAAAAAACGTATATAATCAAAGGTTTTCAAATATTTATCTTTTTATTTGACTTAAAATTACTTTTACGTGACAATATATAGCAAAAGTAGCCATAGAAAATGTATATTAACAAAAAAATAATATTTTAAATCACATTTACTCTATCGTTAAATTCGTCTTTAGAATAAAAAAAGAATAAAATTTAAAAAAAAATATTTTTTAGAATAATATGGCGTTTCAAACAATAGTTTGGTGAAGTAAGTGTCCCTCTCCGAAAAGCGGGACAGAGCCTGTCCCGCGCGGGACATTCAAATTTGATTTAAAAATCGGGACGTCCCGCCAAAATCGGGACGTCTGGCAACGCTGACGTGTATTGCCAACATCATCAAAAAAGAAGAAGAAGAACACACATACCATCATTCTCCAACTGCTTAAGCTCGTCCTTCATCTTCTTGATCTTGACCAGCATTTCCTTCTTGGCGCGGGTGTCGCTCGCCTTGTTCCGTTTTGATCTGCGTTTTGTTTCTTTAACTTCGGCCTTCCACGTGTCTACTTTCACGTCTAGTGGGACTGCAAAGAGATATAGTTCCAAAATACTGAACTGTCCTATCCATGACATTGACAGCGGGGCGCCACCGTCAATACCGGATCGCTGGTTCTGATTTTTGCCATGTTGGAAACCATATAGTTGAACGATGGTAGCGCCCCCCTGTCATTGAGTTTGGTGGGACAGTTCAGCGTGGGTCATCTATACATGTATTTTCACTTCTTAATTAGGCCTTGAATTAAAATATGCCTACAAACTGTTTTAAATTAAATTTTCTTCCTGGCCTGGAATTTCCTTCATTGGCCGAGTCTTTGCTCTTACTGCTTAGTCCTATCAGGTAGAACCACCAAAAATTATTTGCAGTGATCCTGCCAGTAGCTCTATGGTAATTAATGATTTTGTACGGGTAACTTTACCCCCGAAAAACTAAATTATCTGTGATAATACTACCAGTAGAACTAAGCAGTAGGACCACAGGCAAAACCTTACATTATGGTTTGTAACTTACTATTATCATCGTAATGGTCTGTGTGGTCCATAGCTTCCGGCAGTGAGTCGCAGATGTCATCGTCAGCTTCTATCTTTATGTCCAGCTCTTGCTTTATCAGTCCTTCATCTGGAATGAAATTATTTAAATTATTTCAATTATACACCCAATATCACTTGAAGAGTCACTTTAGATTAAAAAGAAGTGGGAGTTCTTAATTTAATCATTGGTATTGGATGGAATATTCTTAGTCCAATGAATAAAATAAAAAACTTAGGCCATCAGAGCGTTGTGATTAGATCAAATTCTGTGGAAAAAAGGCGAATCATTAATCTCCTAAGAAATGATACGCCTTGAACAAGGCATTCATCAGAACGCCATCATGCATCAGGTAGAAATCTAAAATTCCAAAAATATCAACACTTCATTATCATTGATTAGGTACTAGATTGCAGACCGCTACTAACTGGGCAATGGAAATCATTAGGGGAGGCCTATGTTCAGCAGTGGACGTCATGTGGCTGAAATGATGATGATGATAGCTACCGCTGGCCAGCTGCGCTTGCAGCAGCTTCTGCTCGCACTGCAGCACAGATGCCGGGCTCCCCGTCTAGGTGGGACGCTGTATACATCACTACTGATAGCTACCGCTGGCCAGCTGCGCTTGCAGCAGCTTCTGCTCGCACTGCAGCACCTGTCGGCGGAAGGCGCAGGCGTCGCGCAGCCGCGACACGCACGTGGCGCAGATCACGCGTTCCTCTGGCTCCCCGTCTAGGTGGGACAGCTGGAACGGAAGGAAGAAACGCATTTAAGAAGGTTATGCTTCAAAGCTTGAAGTGGTAAAGTAAATTAGAGTAAGATCACACATTTCACCAGTGTGGCATGCAAAAATATGAAATTTAAACAATGTCATTAAGTATGTAGTCAACAATAGAATTCTCAAGATCTAAACACCCGTGATGAAATAGTTACATGTACTAAAATTCCACTGTCCATCGTCTCTTTAAACACTCAACATTGGCAAAACCAGTGTACGTCAAATAGGTACAAAATTGAAGCCATTAAACTTAATACTAATAATAAACGCCTTTTGAAAACGGTGACTGAGCTTCTTGTGCTGCTTCTTCTCCGCACTGGCCCATTTATAAATTATTTTCTTTCTTTCAATTACTGTCTAGGAGTGGTAGGGTTAAAGTAATGCATGTTAAAGCGCTTTTTAAAAGGCAATTTGGCAACGGGCAGAAAATAAATTACTTGACTTAATTTTTATTTAGATGTCCTGCAGGTCTATAACTGTGGAAAAACTAGACACAACGCTTTTGCATACAATGTTTGAAAGAATAAAATGCTCAATAATGTAAAGTATCATACTAAAAGTTTGCAATTTGTCCTTGTCTATTAGTCAGATCCGAAAGGGTATAGAATTTCTATTAAATTAATAACATTTAATGTAAGAAAATCTGTACATAAAATCTAAGTAAGTATTTTTACTCAAACACTACAAACTTTCAGGAAAAATAATAAAACAGGACAATCTACATTAATATTTTTGTCTTACAAATAATACATTTAATCATTGAATTTTCAGCACGTACCCCGCAGCACATTTTGAGGGGTTACAAGACAACAATATTATGAGTATTAATCATTAAATTTACTCACACAAAGCCCGAAAGAGTCCAAAAACATATCAGCATACACCTCCTTCTCCCCGCACCAAACGTATTCAACATTAAGCAGTCTACATCGCTTTACCAGACCGCAGCACCTGCATAACCCTGCCTCTATCACAGGACCTTTCTTTGAGATATTCACTTCCATAACTTTTAAATTATTTAATGTAAAAACGAAAATAATTCTGCGAAAACTCAATCAACTTCAGTCAATAACATAGACTAGTGATGTTCCATGTTATAGCTTTATTAAGTCGATAGGTAGAATGTTAACGATTTTATTCAGTCTATTAGAGTATCAATAATATTTTTGTGGTATCATAAAAAAAGGTACATAAAACAGGCTAATTCAAGAAAAATCATGTTTGTTGTAGTCAGATGGATGGTGAATTATTAATTTTTATTTCATAAACCTGTAAATTATTTTTACAGACGTAATTAATGAATAATAATATCTTACTATTCTATGGTAATTTAATAATAATTGACTGGTTTTGAAAGACGGTTTTTGTTGTGGATAAACATTATTTTAAATATCGATAAAGTAGTGGGTAACATCCCTATGCGGCAGGAAGTGACACTGACAGTTTACTTTTTCTTTACTAGTGCAGCAAGTACTCGATTTTAGTTTCATCCATTTTTTATACAAATCTCAAAAATATTTAAAATACAATTATTATACAATAATATTACACCAAAATTAACTATCAATATCGCGTCGGCTAATTATACCGATTGTAAGAAAGCTGAAAATATAATTTTCAGCTTTTTAATGTATTTCCGTGTCCAACGGATAGATGGCGTTGTGCTGATTTAGATCGCGGCTTACGTGCTCTGTGCGTCGATCAAAAAAGTGCCATTTGTCTAGCTCTAGCTAGCTAGACCCACTGAAGCAAATAATTACTTTACTCTTTGCACTGAAGTTTCCCGTAAGCTACATGACAGGACCAAATTCCCTAAATTCTGCCAATTTTTAGTATAAATTAAATGCTGTTGAAACATTGTTAAACAAATAAAATAAATGTAAGCTTAGACGATTATCACACTGCACCGCGCTCCGCGTGATTTCATATAAAAAATCCCCCGCGCAGACGCGTTGTCAGTGTGTGTTGTGCCGCGCGTGTTTTCTATACAAACTGAGGTAGTTACTTGCATACAATGATAATCTGTCGTCCCGCGTACCGCGGCGGAGCGCGGCGCAGTGTGATAATCGCCTTAGTCCAGGATTTTGAAGTAAAACAACGGGCTGTTTTAAAATAAGTAACTTTTAATAAACAGTTATAATACAGTAGACATTGATCCTGCAATGAAACTATCTCTGTATCGTTAGACAAATTCCTCCTCAAAGTTAAGAATCTCCTTTGTCCCGCCAAGCATTGGCTTAAGAGAAATCATTAAGGTTTGAATGGATATAATTGTCCCAATACTCCATAACACAGCCCCCACTGTATTTCAGAAATGTAAAGATTCAATATTCGTTTTCTCAATCAGGGAGAGAAAAGGAAACCTTCCGATCCTCAAGGCCCCTGCGAATTGTGCGATTGAATATGAATCTTCAAATAATGCAGCCGAGGATAGCTCTTCCCACAAATATCGCAATGGAAACTCTTTTCGTTCCTGTGTATCGACATAACATGTTCGTTCAACCGAGACGGCTGCGCGAACCCCCGATCACAAATACCACATTTGTGCTTGAATATCTTCAAATGCACCGTCCGATTATGCTCCCTAAGGTTCTTTTTAATAGTGTACACTTTCCCACAGATGTCGCAAGGAAATATTTTGGCTTCCCCGTGAACATCCAACATGTGCTTATAACGATCTTTATCTGAGAACAACACCGCGTCACATTTGCTGCACTGAAAGGCCGCTTCTTTCTTATGCACGCTGGAAACGTGAAAGAACATTGTATGCTTGCTTTTGAACAGCTTCCCGCATTCGTGGCACGCGTATCTCTCGTCCGATTTGTGAGAATTCCGTGTATGCAACTCCAAAGATCTTCTGTCGAAGTAATGCGCCCCACAGGCATCGCAGACGAAGGAACCGAAATGCTCGGCCATATGCCTTTTTAATGCGTGAAAGAACACAAAAGTTTTGTCGCACTCCGTGCAGGATATCGTGTCGCTTTTGAGTCGGAACTTCAAGATTTCTTCTTTGATGTTATTCACTACCTTCCCATGTACATCTTTAATATGTGTCTTAAACGAGTCCATATCTAATATTTTAGTTTCACAATGCCTGCAGTCAATTCTTTCTATGTCAATGTATGTTGCTTTTCTTTTGCTGAACACGCTTTTGAAAGTTTTCGGATCATGTTTCGAGGTGTGGTCTCTAAGTTGGTTCGGGTCCGTGAATGTAGCCTTGCAGTAGACACAGAAGTAAGTGCTGTAAGAAGTCTGGAAAGGACAGACGTAGGAATTTTCGACGATGGTGACCGCGTTTTGGAACATTAGAGAATCTTCGTCGACGAATTTGTCGCGTACCGGCGGTTTGAGTTTCGGTTTTGGAAGCTTTTCTGAAAGAGAGATACCTAGATGAAATACTGAATTATTACAACATACAAAACAAGGAAAGAAATAAATACACAATTTAGGCGGTCTTATCGCTATGTAGCGATCTCTTCCAGACAGTCGAAGGAGAGGACAGTGGTTTAAAAGTAAAAGGGAAGTTGCTTTGGGAAAGCAGAAAAGCGTTACTGAAAGAAGAGGCCCGTGACTTCAAGGCGTGCTTAAAAGTGTAGCACTTTGTGATGTCACGCAGAACTTTAACGCGTCTTAACTGCATAATTACGTGTTTAATTGACAGAAATATAATATGTCCAATATTTTTTGATAGTCTAGCCTATTATAATCGTTTCATTCACTAAGACGCGTCCCGCCAATTTTATATTTGGTCGAGGGAAGCGCGGGGTGCGGGAAGTTTGATCCAAGCAATCCGAGCGTCATTATTGTAATGTGCGTGTGCACTCATGGATGATATAGCGTGTACCAATAACACTCAAACATTAGCGGAAGAATGGTGGGGCGCGTCTTCGTGGATGAAACTATCTATCTACATTATAGCCTATTACAAAATAAAGATGCAACTCACTATCTGGATGGATCTTCTTTAGTTTCTCCTTCATTTTCAATATCTTGTTCAGGAGCTGTTGCTTGGCCAACTCATCATTTCGAGTGACAACTTTTTTACTATTTGTTTCTACTTTTATATTGTCCGACAATGCATTACCTGTAACAGTTAAAATAGAAAGTATAGTGACTTTCACACAAACGAGATAATGACGAAAATAAGACAAGAAGAATATCATGTGAAATTGCGCAATCTTGTAAACAGTCCTTCAAAACTTAACCTTAATTGGCTGTAGGGTGATGATATATAACCTAAAGCCTTCCTCGATAAATGAACTATCCATCACAAAAAGAATTTTTCAAATCGGACCAGTAGTTCCTGAGATTAGTGCGTTTAACCAAACAAACTCTTCAGCTTTATAATATTAGTATAGATTTTGTACCATCAATTTTATAACTCAAAATCAAATAACAAAATGTTCTCACCATTGTCATGATTGTCTTCACAGTGGTCCATATCATCATCTTCAATTTCTTTTTTGATTACTTCTATTTTGAACTCCTTCTTCACCATTGGAGGGCCAGATGCACCTGCATAGTGAGAATTATTTATCAACTTTAAACTAATTTTTAGAGATGAAACGGATATCCGGCAACTATCCGGTAGGCCGGATATCCGGCCTAAATTTACTATCCGGCCGGATACCGGATAGTAACTCACTATCCGGCCGGATACCGGATATTAAAAAACTACGACAATTTCCTATTAATAAAATGAAATACATCTTTGAGGTAAATATCAATAAAATGGCTTATAATAATGACAGCTTTTATTTAAAGTCCAAAAAGTTACAAAAAAGCCATTCTTCAAAAAGCCTTTCAAAAAACTAATTTCTTTTTCTGGGATATTCACTCTAATGACGAATACATAAATACAGGGTGGCCCAGAAGAAAATTCACTTTTGAAAATTGAAGGAAACGAAAACTGTACATTTTTATAAAACTTTAACTATTGCAATTTGAAGGAAAAATGTAATTTATTTTTAAAGGACAATGGGCAAAATGGTACCCGGCTCCAATAGATATGCTTCTAGTGTCGTTTGAAAGGTCTTACCAAGACGAACTACTTTTACTTTGGCCACCAGCCTCAGATCTGGTTGTGTTCGAAGATAAACATACTTTTTTGAAAAATGGTACCCGGCTCCAATGGTTATGTTTGTAGTGTCATTTGAAAGGTCTTACCAAGACGAACAACATTTACTATGGCCACCAGCCTCAGATCTGGTTGCGTTCGAAGATAAACATACTTTTTGTGTAACCAAAGTATCATACGTGTCCATCGTATGGTACCTACATACTTAGGTTATGCGAGGCATGAAGGGTTTACTGCTGCAGCATCCTTCCTTAACTCTATAATTATTGATAGGGATAATTGTGAAATAAATGTTTTTATTTGAAGAACTACTACCCCCTAATTAATAAAATGTTATACTTAGGATGAACCTTGGATTAAAATGACATTTCCATACCAAATGACAATTTAAGCCAGAGTTCAACTAGGGTGTAACTTTTATAGGGGTTGGAGTTTTATTACTTCTTAAGGGTTTTATTACGGGTTGTTAAAGCGAATAAACCCACAATACCCAATAAGTCCACCCACAAGATGGACCGACGACCTCATAAAGGTAGCGGGAAGGCGCTGGATGCAGGCCGCCACCAACCGGCCATTTTGGAAATCATTGGGGGAGGCCTATGTTCAACTAGACGTCCTATGGCTAAAATGATCATGATGATGATGATGAAAGCGAATAAAGGGCTAATGGCTTGGGTAGTTCATCGTAGGTATAATCCTTTCCTTTTCAATGTTTATTTTAGTTATATTAATAGATTCCAGTCGTAGTACATACTCGTATACATGGATGATTGTGTTATACTTTCATAATAATACTTAGTGGAATTACTACTTTCAAAACGTGAATTAGAACTGGCCCCATAGCAGACATTTTTCTACATCTAAAGACCTTTTGAAATATATATTGGTTATGGCTATTGGAGCGGGTACCACTTTCCATACATTTGTGCCCATCATCCTTTACCTTTATTAAATTAAATCGCCCAGGAGATTTCTTTGACGCTTACAACATTCGATCAACATACATCAAAATCTTGAAATGCGTTCGTTAGAATTACCTCGAAACCTATTTTCAATTTTTTGCCGAATGCTCAGCTTCAGTTGCTGCATGTTTGTTGGATTATAAAAGTATACTCTATTCTTAATGTAACACCACAAAAAAGAATTTTCTGGAGTGAGATCAGGGCTTCCTGGTGGCCAGGAGATGTCACCCCTGCCTGAAAATATTTTTTTGTGGGAACATGTCTCTTACCATCTAAATGCTCTCATTTTAAGTGTGACACGTAGCCCCATCTTGGTGAAACCAAGTGCTCCGGTCATAGCCTTGCGAATCTTGCAGCCTCTAAGAAGCGCTAATCTCATTCCAGCAGACTTCGTTTTGCGGGGTTACCTTATGAGCAGAGTATACTCTAATAATCCAAAAACTGCAGCATTCATCCATCCTGAATCCATTTCGAGGTAACTCTAACGAAAGTTTTCCAAAATTTTGATGTATGTTGACCGAATGTTGTAAACGTCAAGGGAATCACATGTACGATAAAATTTATAAAAGGAAGTAAATTTTAAAATAAATTGCACTAAATTTCCTTTAAATATATAATAAATAGTTAAAGTTCTACAAAAATGTACAGTTTTCGTTTCATTGAATTTTCAAAAGTGAATTTTCTTCTGGGCCACCCTGCAGTAAATAATATCTGTTAATGTCTAAATATTGCCAAATAAAAAAGGCGATCTTTTTTTCACTGATGGTTTGATGACATGATGCATGCAGTTCAGTCAGATTACGCAGCAAGTAAACTAATTTAATTTTCGCTATTCAATCACACACTCACGATAGCAACCAAAATCGCTCGAATTGATCTGCCCCCTAGACAAGTGGCAAAATCTGACATTCTATTCGGACAGATTCGATTTTCGAAAAGTGTGACTAGTCTAGTCTACTAATAGACCCACTGATCGCGTTCGAAGCACCTGTGCGGCGCTAAACTCGTCACGACATGAAACGAGACAATGGGCCAACTATCCGGCCGCCGGATATCCGGCTATCCGGCCTAGCAGCTGGCCGGATATCCGGTATCCGGTATCCGGCCAAACAACTATCCGTTTCATCTCTACTAATTTTCCTATTAGAGATTATTTATTTATTTTAAACTTATATGCACATAGAACGGTATACATAAGGCGGACTTAATGCCTTATAATAGAGGCCATGGATAAGATCACCTAGGACATTGGTTCGCGGGCCATCTGTGTACTTAAGTATAAGAAACCTGCGACCGCTGAGAAAATGCATTCCAGACTGCTCGATATGTAACAATAAATAATCTTGACTGGAGGAGGGGGGCGCGGAATTATTTGTATGGTTGAAAGGGGGCGAGTCTCAAATAAGTTTGGGAACCAATGACCTAGGAGATCAATGTGTACTTCTTATCCATAGGTAATCAAAGGACACCAAAGTGTCACTTGGAGTCCATTTTGATCACCTGGGTGATCAATTCCATCCAGGTGATTAAGGCTGGTTTTAGTGTCACGGGGACCGTCCGGTGCGGACCCGCTCCGCACAGCCGATCTGTATGAACTTCTAGGGAGCGTTTTAGAGTAATGCGGTCCGGAGGAACCGCTCGCTCCCTAGCAGTTCATACAGATCGGCTGTGCGGAGCGATCCGCACTGACAGTCCGCGTGACACTAAAACCAGCCTAAAGTGGAATAGAACTTAGAACAGCTTATCCATATGCTACGAGTATAAAATATAAGTAAGTAAAGTAAAATATAAAAACACTTAACTACCTTCACTATGGACATGAATCCAACTCTGCAGCATTTTCTCTTCACACTGCAGCACCTGCCGACGGAAGGAGCTGGCTTCGCGCAGTCGACTGACGCAGGTTGCGCATATTAAACGGTCTTTTGTTTCGCCATCTAGATGGGACAGCTGAAATAGGAAAAACAACACTCTTAAGCTTCGGCCAAACCAACGAGTGTAGACCGCGTTGGCGATGGTGAAAGCTGAAGCTTTAATAGCAACATAAAAGGGTGCCTGCAGTGAGTGTGCGAGCGCGACAGCAACATAATTACGCGCGAGCGATAAGGATGGGTAGCTTGGGGTCATTGGACAAAATTCTACGTGCTCACGGACCAGGCTTTAGTAGAAAGAAAGAAAGATAAACCAAATGTTCATTTGGGACAATACTTAGTTGGCAGGGAAGTAGCTACTAAGGGGCAGTGCCCCGGGGCCCCCAAGCTCAGGGGGCCCCTGAATCCTTACCAGAAAATCTCAATTGAAATAAACTTTAAAAATTTCTCCCAATTTAAAAAAAATAAATAGAGAGAAATTCGAAAGTTATAACTAGGGAATTTACCCTAAATTCTTTCTGTAGGTTGGCAGTGTAGTAAATTTGACAGATAGGGATATTACCTATGTGCGTTTTAATGTGAAGAGAAGAGAATGGTTAAAAAAAATAATGCTGAATCAGGAGTAACTAAGCTTAATGTTAATAAAAATAAACTTGATAAAACCTAACCCATTTTTTGTTTGCCCCGGGGCCCTTGGTTACCTAGTTACGCCACTGTTAGTTGGGACCTTACATTGTGAAAGAAACCTTTGTAAATACTTTTAGGGCCTCCGTAGAGTTATAAATAAGGTGGATTACTCCAAAGAATAACTTACCATTAGTCCAAAACACTCAACGAAGATATCAGAGTAGGTTTCTTTCTGGCCCAGATATTCGTACTCCAAGTTCAATATACGACACTTTTTAAGGGCTCCACAGCAGCGACATATCCCTGGGTCGTATATTGGACCTTTTTTACTGTACGTAACATTCATATTGGATTACTTCTTCACGATTTACAGTTTTATTTTTGTTCAACAACAAACCCAACAACAAAACAGCTGATCTTATCAGCTTGTCACAACAAAATGTCAAAAAGTTGCGTTTTGTTTCATCACTGACCACTTATTGATAAATTAGTTTTAAAATACAGATGGCGCAATTTCCGTTACAGCGCCATCTAGTTTTAGACACTAGCTCATTAGTATGACTACTCGGCGCTAGATGGCAGTGCAAAAACGTCAAAGGATTTGACAGATCGAAATGGTGTTTTGTTTGACAGCCGCGGCGTAGGCACAATCAGGGGCGAATTTTGTTTGTTGATTGATTTTAGAAAAACCAAAATGTGAATAATCTCACAATTGATAAAACATAATCTCTCAAAATGAGCGTGGCCAAGCCCAAGGGGCCAATATTTGACCCCGGGCTGTGCAGGTGTTGTGGGACTATGAAGAGGTGTCGTGTTTTGAACATTGAATACGAGAACAGCGGGCAAAAAGAAGTGTATTCTGATATGATAATGGATTGTTATGGCCTTCTGGTAAGAATATCAGTCAGCATTTCATCCCATAAACCTAGCAAATACCATTAAACTCTAAATTACTCACATATCCTGTCTCCTTAACTCGACAAACTTGTTCATTTTGCACATTTCCTTCCAGTTATCCCACCTAGACGGCAAGCCTTCAGAGCGTTTGGTGTGCGCTACATGTGTGTTGCGGCTCCGAGAGGCGTTCACCTTCAGGAAGCAGGTGCTGCGGTGTGAGGAAGCCTTTCTGCAGATGAGGATGTTGGACTGTGAAGGTATTACTATAAAATTATGTACAGAATATAAATATCTAAATCTAAATAAATATAAATAATTTTAAGTTTTGTAAATATATTATAAAATTATTGTTTATTGAATAATAAATAAATATAAATATCTTCCCAGACCCATCACAGAAAATAAAATTCATCATTTCAATTTCTGCCCAACGGGGAATTGAACCTGGGACTTCTCGACATAGTAATCTGTTCCAAACCACTACACCAAATGGCCAACAACAGAACATTACCATTTATAGTCATAATTTAGGAGTTGTGTTGCTATAAAATTAAACAATGGGTAATGGGTAATGGCACAGAAGGCGTACATTTTCGTTTTTTTATAGGTATGCTTATGTATAAATAGGTAATTTAGATTGCAAACATTTTTTTTTCCTTTAAAGTTTATAATTGTTTCAATTCAAAGTTTATAATTATTTCTTAAGCCCTCATAACTTTATTCTCGCTCAACATCCTAGAGAATTGGGCATGGCTGAAAACCAGTGTTGCAAGGATCTGTCCTTACAACGTATACTGAGCCAGGTCCAATTGCCTTCAGTGTACTTATTAGTTGTAAGTCTAACTACCTGTACCTACCTATGTCTAATGGTTCGAAGGCAATAAATACATTTTTTATTTTATTTTATTTTTAAACACTGAAATTCAGGTTAGTTTTTTATGTTACCCATTTCAATCTGTATACTGATGCATCAGTGAGCATGGCAATCCTGTTAAATCCTGCAAAATGATGACTTTTCAAGAAAATTATAAATACATAACTTGAAAAAATCAAACTGCCAAAGGCATTCATAAAATTAACTGATTTTATCATGAACTTTTAGATAAAAGTAAGTACCAAGTTTTAGTCAAACATTTTTTAATGTGTTTTTCCGCAGCAGGGGCTCAAGTGGCCCAAATGGCGGAGGCGACGGTGGAGGGCGCTCCGCCGGCGGTCTGCGTCAAGACCGAGCCGCCCGACGACGACTCCATAGCCGGGGACACGCTGGCCGACCTGCCTGACGGTCAGTAGAAAATGCACATTCATAAAACTCATTCCTTTTTGCAAATAGGCGTTACATGTTTACTTCCCGTTGTTCCCGTTAGCCGAATCTACGTTATGGGGGGAATTAAATTTAATCACGTCGTCGCTTGCCTCTCTAACTGACGTATCTGACATTTTTTCGAAACTGAGTTATCTACACCATCTTAATCAATTTCGCAAGACGAATCGATTTGTCTAATCGCCTGAAAATTATGCAAAATGTCAGTTAGAGAGGCAAGCGACGACGTCCCACTGACCCTGAAGTGTCACTGTCGGAGACACGGCGTATGGGGACAACGGGAATAGTCGTTAAAAAAAAGCGCTTTTACACAACCCCTTCTTACTTTTACACATCCCCTTCTAACTTTTACACTTATGAGGATATAAATGGATTAGAGCTTAGAAGAAGCAGCTGAAGAAACTCAAAATTTTTTTGAAACACAAACTGCCAATTCAATCTAATCTAATTAAATCTGCTGCCTGATCACAGATAAAAAAGGAGAGCAGAGCTCTGCTCTATTTAGTTGGTAGAAAATGGTCGTAAGTGAGCTTTTTCTCATTGGACCACAATCACCTCTTATGTTAAGTGACATGCAGTCTAAGAGTAGGCGCACACCGTTGATTTTTAGTTGGCCGATAGTTGTGCCCTATTTTAATTTGTATGAAGAATTGGCCAAATCGAATCGGCGTAGTGTGCGCACTCCCATACATGCCCATACTGATCAACTGCCCGACTAAACTATCGGTCGACGAAAAATCAACGGTGTGCGCCTACTCTAAGACTTCTAATTACGCAATATTTCCACACCAATTTCCAGATGAGCCCGACATCAAAGTGGAAGCAAACGACGACTCAAACCAAGGCGACGTACCACTAGTGCAGCGAGTGAGAAAAAAGTCCACTGCTCCGATGCTGGAGATCAATGTGGCTCCTCTCGCCACGCCTGCAAAGAAGGCCAAGCCTGCAAGTGAGTTATGTTTCTACCCGAACAGAGATTCCGTCCTCCCCATGCGAGATTTCGTCCTCCCCATGCGAATTTCGTCCTCCCCAATTGAGTGAGTAAGCTGAAGAAAGCCCGCCGCTCCCATGCTGGATATCAACGTGGCTCCTCTCACCACGCCTGCAAAGAAAGCGAAACCTGCAAGTGAGTGCTACTTCTCTCAATTTGGTTCTCCCCAACCGATATTCCATCCTCCCCATGCGAGATTGCGGTCTCCCCATGCGAAATTTCGTCATCCCCAACTGTTTTTCGCCGAAGCAAACGACGACTCAAACCAAGATGACTTCACTAGTGCAGCGAGTGAGAAAAAAGTTCACTGCTCCGATGCTGGAGATCAACGTGGCTCCTCTCGCCACGCCTGCACAGAAGACCAAGCCTGCAAGTAAGTGCTTCCCTCGATTCCATCCTGGTCGTTTCAGCCAAATGACGTCCATTGCCGTGTGGTGCCGTGTGGTGACGGCAGAGTAGAATACATTTGTCACCAACCCCTACTCTTCCCGCGGGTGTCGTAAGAGGCGACTTAGGGACTACACATCAAACAGAGAATGGGCAGCAGCGCTCTCTGAAAAACATCAATCTTTTAAACTGCGATCTCCAACCCGCCTGCCTAGCGTGGAGATTATGGCAAAACCCTCCACTATAGTGGAGGAGGCTCATAGTCCAGCAGTGGACTGTAAAGGGCTGTTGATGATGATGATGACGTCCATTGCTGGACAAAGGCCTCCCCCAAGGTTTTCCATAATGAACGATTTGATTCCATCCTCCCCATGCGAGATTCCGGTCTCCCCATGCGAATTTCGTCTTCTCCAACTGATTTTCCGCCGAAGCGAAACGACGACTCAAACCAAGGCGACGTACCACTAGTGCAGCGAGTGAGAAGAAAGCCCGCCGCTGGCATGCTGGAAATCAACGTAGCTCCTCTCGCAACGCCTGCAAGGAAGACCAAGCCTGCAAGTAAGTGCTTCCCTCGATTCCATCCTGTTCGTTTCAGCCAAATGACGTCCACTGCTGGACAAAGGCCTCCCCCAAGGTTTTCCATAATGAAAGATTCGATTCCATCCTCCCCAACCGATATTCCGTCCTCCCCATGCGAGATTTCGTCCTCTCCATACGAGATTCCGTCCTCCCCATGCGAGATTCCGTCCTCCCCATACGAGATTCCGTCCTCCCCATGCGAGATTCCGTCCTCCCCATACGAGATTCCGTCCTCCCCAACCGAGATTCCATCCTCCCCATTCGAGATTCCGTCGTCCCCAAGTAAGATTCCGGTCTCCCCATGCGAAATTTCGTCTTCCCCAACTGATTTTCCGCCGAAGCAAACGACGACTCAAACCAAGGAGACGTACCACTAGTACAACGAGTGAGAAGAAAGCCCGCCACTCCCATGCTGGAGATTAATGCGGCTCCTCTCACAACGCCTGCAAAGAAAGCGAAACCTGCAAGTGAGTTATACTTCTCTTGATTCCCTTCCGCAACCGAGATTCCTTCCACCCCATGCGAGATTTCGTCATCCTTATGCGAGATTCCGTCCTCCCCACGCGAGATTTCGTCCTCCCCATGCGAGATTCCGTCCTCCCCAACCGAGATTCCATCCTCCCCATTCGAGATTCCGTCGTCCCCAAGTAAGATTCCGGTCTCCCCATGCGAAATTTCGTCTTCCCCAACTGATTTTCCGCCGAAGCAAACGACGACTCAAACCAAGGAGACGTACCACTAGTACAACGAGTGAGAAGAAAGCCCGCCACTCCCATGCTGGAGATCAATGTGGCTCCTCTCACCACGCCCACAAGGAAGGCCAAGCCTGCAAGTGAGTTATACTTCTCTTGATTCCGCCTTCCGCAATCGAGATTTCTTCCTCCCCATGCGAGATTTCGTCATCCTTATGCGAGATTCCGTCCTCCCCACGCGAGATTTCGTCCTCCCCATGCGAATTTCGTCCTCCCCAATTGAGTGAGACTGCTGGTGGTGTGAGTAAGCAGAAGAAAGCCCGCCGCTTCCATGCTGGAGATCAACATGGCTCCTCTCGCAACGCCTGCAAGGAAGGCCAAGCCTGCAAGTGAGTTATACTTCTCTTGATTCCCTTCCGCAATCGAGATTTCTTCCTCCCCATGCGAGATTTTGTCCTCCCCAAGCGAGATTCCGTCCTCCCCATGCGAGATATCCCATGCAAGATTCCGTTCTCCCCATGCGAGATTCCGTCCTCCCCATGCGAGATTCCGTCCTCCCCAACCGAGATTTCGTCCTCCCTAACTGAGACTGCTAGTGCAGTGGGTAAGGAGAAGAAAGTCCCGCCGCTCCCATGCTGGAAATCAAAGTGGCTCCTCTCACCACATCTGCAAGGAAGGCCAAGCCTGCAAGTAAGTGCTTCCCTCGATTCCATCCTGTTCCTTTCAGCCAAATGACGACCACTGCTGGACAAAGGCCTCCCCCAAGGTTTTCCATAATGAACGATTCGATTCCATCCTCCCCAACCGATATTCCGTCCTCCCCATACGAGATTTCGGTCTCCCCATGTGAAATTTCGTCTTCCTCAACTGAGATTCCATCCTCCCCATTCGAGATTCCGTCCTCCCCATGCGAGATTCCGTCCTCCCCAATCGATATTCGGTACTCCCCATGCAAGATTTCACCCTCCCCAACTAAGACTGCTGGTGCAGTGGGTAAGCAGAAAAAAGTCCACTGCTCCGATGCTGGAGATCAACGTGGCTCCTCTCACCACGCCTGCACAGAAGGCCAAGCCTGCAAGTGAGTTATACTTCTCTTGATTCCCTTCTGCAACCAAGATTTCTTCCTCCCCATGCGAGATTCCGTCCTCCTCATGCGAGATTTCGTCTTCCTCAACTGAGATTCCATCCTCCCCATACGAGATTCCGTCCTCCCCATACGAGATTCCGTCCTACCCATGCGAGATTCCGTCCTTCCCATGCGAGATTTCGTTCTCCCCAACTAAGACCGCTGGTGCAGTGGGTAAGCAAAACAAAGTCCGCCGCTGGCATGCTGGAGATCAACGTGGCTCCTCTCGCCACGTTGATTGCAAAGAAGGCCAAGCCTGCAAGTGAGTTATACTTCTCTTGATTCCCTTCCGCAACCGAGATTTCTTCCACCCCATGCGAGATTTCGTCATCCTTATGCGAGATTTCGTTTTCCCCATGCGAGATTTCGTCCTCCCCATGCGAGATTCCGTTCTCCCCATGCGAGATTCCGTCCTCCCCATTCGAAATTTCGTCCTCCCTAACTAAGACTGCTGGTGCAGTGGGTAAGCAAAACAAAGTCCGCCGCTGGCATGCTGGAGATCAACGTAGCTCCTCTCGCCACGCCCGCAAGGAAGGCCAAGCCTGCAAGTAAGTGCTTCCCTCGATTCCATCCTGTTCCTTTCAGCCAAATGACGACCACTGCTGGACAAAGGCCTCCCCCAAGGTTTTCCATAATGAAAGATTCGATTCCATCCTCCCTATGCGAGATTCCGTCCTCCCCATACGAGATTTCGTCCTCCCCATGTGAGATTCCGTCCTCCCCATGAGAGATTCCGTCCACCTTTTCCTCTTTCATTAGGTCCACGTCGTCTTTATTTTCTTATTACTTATTACCTAGCAAAGAAGGCCAAGCCTGCAAGTGAGTTATACTTCTGTGGCGACACCGACGATACGCCACTACAAACTGTGTACCAACAGATGGCGCTGTTACTACTTCACTATGGCACACTCCGCCGCTCATACAAACCTGCATCGCGGTGACGGAGTTTTATATCCTGCCAAGTATATAAATCAAGATGGTGTAAATTGGACCTTGGTCCCCGAGCATAACACCCGCTCGGAAGGAAGCACTAACATCTAGCTTCCTTATTGTGGTTGAGCATCATATCCCACACTTCTCTTGATTCCCTTCCGCAACCGAGATTTCTTCCACCCCATGCGAGATTGTCATCCTTATGCGAGATTCCGTCCTCCCCATGCGAGATTCCGTCCTCCCCATACGAGATTCCGTCCTACCCATGCGAGATTCCGTGCTCTCCATACAAGAATCCGTCCTCCCTATGCGAGATTCCGTACTTTCCATGCGAGATTCCGTACTTTCCATGCGAGATTCCGTGCTCCCCATGCGAGATTCCGTCCTCCCCATGCAAAATTCCGTCCTCCCCATGCGAGATTTCGTCCTCCCCAATTGAGACTGCTGGTGCAGTGGGTAAGCAGAAGAAAGTTCGTCGCTCCCATGCTGGAAATCAACGTGTTTCCTCGCACCACGCCTGCAAGGAAAGCGAAACCTGCAAGTGAGTTGTTTCTACCTGAACAGAGATTTCGTCCTCCCCATGCGAGATTCCTTATCTATATCTATAACTACAGTTCTTTTTTATCTTTATTAAGTCGCTTTTATAATATTTTTATTTTGTGTTGTAGATTTGAGCGACAAGAGCTTAGCCTCATTGAAAAAGCAATCGGCATTACCGACTCAAGCAAAAAAACCAGGTATGTAGTTTATTTGTAAATATGGAATTTGGAAAAGTAATGTTTCAGGATGTTGTTGACAGATATGTTTCAAGAAGTTTGCAAATAATGCATCAAAACTAAACTATCCCAACCCATCTGTCAGTATGGAGAGTGTAGGCCAATTTCTCAATTTGCCTCTGGTAAAGTAGAAAAGGTTGTGCTTTTGCAGTGAAGACTAAATGACTTTCCCTGCCTGCTGCTGTCTTTCCCGAAAACTATAATCCGGGCCTCTTCAAGGCGAGAGTGAATAGGCACTTGCAGGGCAGATATGTACCATCCTAGACTGCATCCCACTTAACATCAGGTGCGATTGCGGTCAAATACCTGACTTGTTCTACATAAAAAAAAACCTGACGATGATGATTGTCTTTCAGTACTCCGTGCAACTGCAAAAAGGAAATCCGTCGACACGAAAGCTAAGAATGGAGCCGCGACCCATGCCATGGCTAAGAGGACTCGTAAGTATTGATTATTTCTATAAAATTTGATCGGGCAAGCGGGTTATTTTTCTTCAAGGCAATAAACTTCAAAATGTATTACTATAGGCGGTTATCACACTGCGCCGCGCTGTGATTTTCATATAAAAAAACACGCACGCGGACGCGTTGTCAGTGTGAAGTGCCGCGCGTGTTTTCTATACAAACTGAGGTACTTGCATACAATGATTAAATCTGTCGTCCCGCGCTCCGCGGCGGAGCGCGGCGCAGTGTGATAACCGCCTTACAAGTACAGTTTAAAAACTGTGAGAGTGAAAAAACAACTATTAATTTTCAAATCGATCCTTTCTTTTCAGGACCTGCAGGAGAAAAGCAAGCACAAATACCCACGGTTCCGACGGCCTCACAAATGCTACAGCGACAGAGTAAGTAAATATAGTATGTATTATTATTATTAAACTTACCGTAGCCATGATTTTCTATTAAGTAATAAAACATGAGGCCTCCAGCCCATCTGGGCAGTGTGACACTAGGACTAATTCTCCATTTGCCACTGGTAAAGAGAGAGTCATGCTCCTGCATTGAAGTCATAGCACACTTATCAACAGCGATTACGTTACGGCGCAAATAAATGTTCGTTGCAGTACAGAGTTTCATACAAAGAATACTGACTGCTTCGAGTTGATTTGTTATTGGTTTTGGGCCTTCATTTGCGCCATCTCGACCAGGTTTGATCTATTGTGGCAGCCCTTGTCTTTAGAGTTCACTGCTTAGACCCGTTGAGTCTATAAATTTCCAGATTCTTTGGAGCGTGATATCTGCTATCTCATCCGGGTGCATGATGTGTCGCCCGAGATGGATACTTCTTTTGCTCATAAGCGGGAAGCATGAGCAAAGAACATGCATGGCCGTTTCTTCTTCTGTATGGCAGAATCTGCACAGAGTTTCCTCGGTCATGTTCGTGTTTGATTTGTGTTTGTTTAGTTTGCAGTGGCCGGTTAGTATTCTAGTCACTGCACAGGCTTTGTATCTTTTGAACTTTAGCAGTTCCTTAGTTACTTTGTTGCTATATCCCTGAATGAGTGTTTTTGTCCCGATGTAGACTTCCACCACTCAATAGCCTCTTGTTTGCAGAGGGCGGTTGATAGGGTTACGATCTGTTTTCGGGTTGATAAGTGTGCTTCGTCTTTATATGATATTGACTGGTATTCTAAAAACACCCTTAATCCCTTCTTTTCCAGAACTCCCAATGGCGAAAGTGCAAGAAATGATGCGCGAACGCGACCCCACCTACATGATCGAGACAAATGCGCTCACAATCATCGAGTTCTCATACGTGTGCCCCTTCAAATGCCGACACAATCACCTACTATGTCACTACTGTGGTGCCCATTTCATAGACCCAGTGCATTTGAGAGAACATACTGAAACAAGCCACTCTCCGAAGAAATTCAAAATCGCTGAACACCGGAACATGCTCAAAGTGGATCTAACAAGAATCGACTGCAGATTATGCCCGGAGAATATTACAAACCTGGACGACTTCAAGAAACACATATCGAGTGTCCACAACAAAAAATACTACTTCGACTTCAAAGATTTGATTCTACCGTTCAAGTTGACTAAAAACGAAATGAAGTGTGCAGTGTGTGATGTGATTTTTCCGTACTTTCATGCGTTGAATAAACATATGAACGTGCATTTTAGTAATTATGTGTGTGAGACGTGCGGGTTGGGTTTCGTTGATAAGGGACGGTTTGTGATGCATCAGCAGAGGCATGAGGAAGGCGATTATCCGTGTGAGACTTGCGGGAAGGTGTTCAAGGCGCAGTATAATAGGTGACGTCATAAGAATATACATACTTTAATTTACAGAAAAAAATATAAATTGCAGTAATGTCCGTCTCTTAAAGGTCGGACCTCATTTGCTCGGCGCGACACAGCGTCAAATTATTATTTCAGTCATTTTGTAATTGTATGGAGTTTGTCGCATTATGGCGGCGCTGCAATGAACGTCGCAGCACAGTTGCTTACGAGAAAATATTTAACGCGCAGTGCAGTGCCGCGTACCGCCGCGCAAATGGGGTCCGACCCTTTTACAAAAAAAAAAAAGTTTCTTCTTTCTTGTCAAAAAGACGCCTGCTGAGAAAAAACACGCTCGCTGTGTCCTGGACACTGAATTTCAGTTGCATCTATTTAACTATTTCCAATGCTTGCGCCTGCGTGAGTTCCAGATTGTCACAGACAGTTGTTATTCGGATGTATAATAAACAATAACAATATAGTCTCTTGAAAATCCTATTAGTTTTTGCGTGAAAGTAACAAACCATCCTCACATACTTTCGCATTTGCAATATTAATAGGGTTTAAAAAAATATAACAGTCACAGTTAACTCTTTCAAATTGCCTCACATTCATGTATCAATTCTACCATACCATATTTAATTGTGTTTTTTTGTTCCCCCAGGGATCTCCACAACGACCGGGTTCACATGAAGCGCGGACGCGTTTACTGCCCCAAATGCGACATCCGGCTCATGTCCTACCACCAGAAACTCAAGCATTTGGTCGAGGTGAGACTTTAAATTTGTATTTATATCTATAATATTTTATTATCCACAATGAGGAAGCTCTTGGCCTGTATCTCACCTGATGGTAAGTGACGATCAGGCCGAAGGTGGAAGCAAGATTCACTCGGAATCCTCAACCACGGAGGAACTGGCTATCTTACCTCTAACTGCCGGAACACAACAATGCTGTTAACATTGTTGTTATGGCGACAGACTTAGGTAAGATGATGGTAGCTAGCCAGGCGGACTTATGACAAGCCCTACCAACTAAACCGAACAGAAAAATCTGCCCCCAGTGGGAATCGAACCCAGGACCTCTGCGTCTGAAGCAGGTAGTCTTACCACTAGACCACAGAGGCGGTATATGTTCTTTTTGAGACTGTACCCTGGCATTTTTGGTATGTCAACAATTCCAATTATTTTTACCTAATTGTCTGCATTTCAGGTGCACGGCGAGGAGCCTCTGTCGTTCACGTGCAACGTGTGTGACAAGGTGTTCGAGACGCGCCGCACGCTCACCATACACCGGCGGAAGGACCACTTGAAGGACTACAGGTAACGTTGCGACAATAGCCCAACGGTGGAGGCCGACCAAACTTAAGCACGCATGTCCCCTTATAGCACACATGTCCCCTTATCGCACGCATGTCCCCTAAAGCACGCATGTCCCCTTATAGCACGCATGTCCCCTTATAGCACGCATGTCCCCTTATAGCACGTATGTCCCCTTATAGCACGCATGTCCCCTTATAGCACGCGTGTCCCCTTATAGCACGCATATCCCCTTATAGCACGCATGTCCTCTTATAGCACGCATGTCCTCTTATAGCACGCATGTCCCCTATAGCACTCATGTCCCCTTATAGCACGCATGTTCTCTTATAGCACGCATGTCCTCTTATAGCACGCATGTCCCCTATAGCACTCATGTCCCCTTATAGCACGCATGTCCTCTTATAGCACGCATGTCCCCTTATAGCACGCATGTCCTCTTATAGCACGCATGTCCCCTATAGCACTCATGTCCCCTTATAGCACGCATGTCCTCTTATAGCACGCGTGTCCCCTTATAGCACGCATGTCCTCTTATAGCACGCATGTCCCCTTATAGCACGCATGTCCCCTTATAGTACGCATGTCCTCTTATAGCACGCATGTCCCCTTATCGCACGTATGTCCCCTTATAGCACGCATGTCCCCTTATAGCACCCATGTTCCCTTATAGCACGCATGTCCCCTTATAGCACGCATGTTCCCTTATAGCACGCATGTCCCCTTATAGCACCCATGTTCCCTTATAGCACGCATGTCCCCTTATAGCACGCATGTCCTCTTATAGCACGCATATCCCCTTATAGCACGCATGTCCCCTTATAGCACGCATGTCCCCTTATCGCACGTATGTCCCCTTATAGCACGCATGTCCCCTTATAGCACCCATGTCCCCTTATAGCACGCATGTCCCCTTATAGCACGCATGTTCCCTTATAGCACGCATGTCCCCTTATCGCACGCGTGTCCCCTTTTCAAAAAGTCACTAATTTTAAGTTTTATACTTGCACTAGCTGTGCCCGCGATTTCGTACCCGTGAAAATAGCTTGCATAATATTTCCCGTGTTAATAATATTCAACCAAATATACAAACTCAGTTTTATAATATCAGTATAGATAGGTACATTGAAAAAATCGATTGTTTCAACTGGGAATTCAACACATTACCGCTCTGACTGCTGAGCTACGGGACTATTCCCACCTCTCGTTCCCACCGCTGCAAAAGGGATGTTTCCTGGGTAAAAAAGCAAGAGTTTTAATTAGTCCGTCAGTTAACTTATCAAAATATACTCTACACGTATTTTTCAACTTTTCAAATTAATGAAAATTTACGGAGATAAAACGCGCTAAAGTTCCAAAGAAGAGGCCCGTGACGTCAATGAGTGTTTAAAAGTGCAGCACCTTGTGACGTCGCGCGGAACTTCAACGCACCATAACTATGTAATTATTTGTTAGATTGACAAATAAAAATATACGTGTCCAATGTTTTTTGATATTAAACATGACAAACTAAAAAATTTTTTTAGGAAACTAGCCTATTCCTGTGTAAACCGCTGAGCTACGAATATATCTCAACTTTTCAGCATTAATGAAACAATGCTGGTTTACCCGATGTGTCTATAGCTCAGGGGTCAATCAGTTAGTCGCTCGGCTAGCAAAAGTCGGATTCAATTCTCACCATAGGCAATCAATTTTTTTAAGTTAAAAAACCCTTAACCCCTAGGCCACAGTGCCATATTATTATACATCCCGGTAAACTGAACATTCGCGCTATCGGGATGCATGTAGCCAGCCAAGTATTCTTCGGTGCTTTTTTGCATAGGTCTTGAGAGTCATAGAATGTTATCGTTATGAGGATGTGGCGTAAATGCAAAAGACAATGCCGGAAATTGGCGTCTTTTTTTTTTCGCGCGGCCATCGACCAAACTTTGTTTTTTGATTACAAAATAGTGTAATAAATCAAACTTACTATGACATGTATGTATACCTCTAAACTCAGTCTGAACTGAGTTACGAGCATTAGAAGTTTGATGATTTTCATACTAGATTTGCTTTTTGCGCGCAAAGTTTTGTAAAAAATTGCAACAAACTAGTGAGATTGTATGTGTAAACAAACAATACCATCCATTAAAGGCTCCAAACATCAGTATGGAGCAGAATCAGCGCAATAAAAAAATAGCGCAATATTTTGTTGCAATTTCTTACAAAACTTGCGCACAAAAAGCAAATCTAGTATGAAAATCATCAAACTTCTAATGCTCGTAACTCAGTTCAGACTGAGTTTAGAGGTATACATGCCATAGTAAGTTTGGTTTATTACACTATTTTGTAATCAAAAAACAAAGTTTGATCGATGGCCGCGCGAAAAAAAAAGACGCCACTTTCCATACAAAATCTGGCATTGCCATTTATATGTTTGTTTATGTGTATCTATTTATTTGTATTTCCAGATACATATGCCAATGCTGCGGCCAGAAGTTCTTCACTCGTTTCGCCTTGAACAACCACATGCCGGTCCATACAGGCGCGAGAGACTTCAAGTGCAAGGTCTGCGAGAAGACCTATCCAAGGCTCAAGACTCTGAAGGACCATATACGGATACACACCAACGACAGGCGGTATAGGTGAGAAAATTTAAGACTGCTCTTTATTGCATTGATTGCGAGAGACTTCAATTGTAAGGTCTGCGAGAAGACCTATCCAAGGCTCAAGACTCTGAAGGACCATATACGGATACACACCAACGACAGGCGGTATAGGTGAGACATTATTTTAAGACTGCTCTTTATTGCATTGATTGCGAGAGACTTCAAGTGCAAGGTCTGCGAGAAGACCTATCCAAGGCTCAAGACTGAAAGACCATATACGGATACACACCAACGACAGGCGGTATAGGTGAGACATTATTTTAAGACTGCTCTTTATTGCATTGATTGCGAGAGACTTCAAGTGCAAGGTCTGCGAGAAGACCTATCCAAGGCTCAAGACTCTGAAAGACCATATACGGATACACACCAACGACAGGCGGTATAGGTGAGACATTATTTTAAGACTGCTCTTTATTGCATTGATTGCGAGAGACTTCAAGTGCAAGGTCTGCGAGAAGACCTATCCAAGGCTCAAGACTCTGAAGGACCATATACGGATACACACCAACGACAGGCGGTATAGGTGAGACATTATTTTAAGACTGCTCTTTATTGCATTGATTGCGAGAGACTTCAAGTGCAAGGTCTGCGAGAAGACCTATCCAAGGCTCAAGACTCTGAAAGACCATATACGGATACACACCAACGACAGGCGGTATAGGTGAGACATTATTTTAAGACTGCTCTTTATTGCATTGATTGCGAGAGACTTCAAGTGCAAGGTCTGCGAGAAGACCTATCCAAGGCTCAAGACTCTGAAAGACCATATACGGATACACACCAACGACAGGCGGTATAGGTGAGACATTATTTTAAGACTGCTCTTTATTGCATTGATTGCGAGAGACTTCAAGTGCAAGGTCTGCGAGAAGACCTATCCAAGGCTCAAGACTCTGAAAGACCATATACGGATACACACCAACGACAGGCGGTATAGGTGAGACATTATTTTAAGACTGCTCTTTATTGCATTGATTGCGAGAGACTTCAAGTGCAAGGTCTGCGAGAAGACATACCCAAGGCTCAAGACTCTGAAGGACCATATACGGATACACACCAACGACAGACGGTATAGGTGAGATAATTTTAAGACTGCTCTTTATTGCATTGATTGCGAGAGACTTCAAGTGCAAGGTCTGCGAGAAGACCTATCCAAGGCTCAAAACTCTGAAAAACCACATACGGATACACACCAACGACAGGCGGTATAGGTGAGACATTATTTAAAGCTGCTCTTTATTGCATTGATTGCGAGAGACTTCAATTGTAGTCTGCGAGAAGACCTATCCAAGGCTCAAGACTCTGAAAGATCATATACGGATACACACCAACGACAAGCGGTATAGGTGAGACATTATTTTAAGACTGCTCTTTATTGCATTGATTGCGAGAGACTTCAAGTGCAAGGTCTGCGAGAAGACCTATCCAAGGCTCAAGACTCTGAAGGACCATATACGGATACACACCAACGATAGGCGGTATAGGTGAGAAAATTTTATTCGCTCAAATCTATTTCGCTGGAATGCAACTCTCCGACCGTACCAAAACGGCGATGTGACGTCACGTCACAGCTGCCAGATGCGCAGTTAACTCGACCGGGTTGTATGAAGGATAGAGAAACTATCGCAAGCTAAATTCTTGCTCCATTTTGAAAATAATTAAAACTAAAGCAAACTTCTGCAAGTTTTATAGCTAGTTTAAACCTCGCATTATACTCAGAAGTCCTGGGTTCGATTCTCAGTGACGACAACATTTTCTGCTCGGTTTCGGTTGGTGGTAGGGCTCGTTCTAAGTCCCCCTGGTTAGCTACCACCATCTTATCTAAATTCATAAATAAAATTAAAATTAAAATTCATAATCATAATCAAAATCATAATCAATACAGCATTGTTGTTACGGCAGTTGGAGGTAAGATAGCCAGTTCCTCTGTAGTTGAGGATTCCGGGTGAAGCTCGCTTCCACCTTCGGCCTGATCATCACTTTCCATGAGGTGTAAAAATATCTTATATATGCCGTCAGAGACACAAGAAATATAGACCTTATTGTGAATGTAATAAAGTTTGTTTTCTCTCAACAGATGCCACATATGCGGTCAAGCCTTCATACAAAACTGCAGCTTAAAGGGACACATGAAGAGTCAACACCCTGAGTATGGATAAGGTGTCTTATTGTAAGAACAACGTGGCTGTACAGTACAAGCAATAGTAGTTTTTATGTGTATAGCATTAAGGTATCGAATCGGACAAGTTTTTGAAACCGGTACCTCTAGCATGAGCAACTTTCGTCTTCGAATCGTTTGCGTATTCGACAAAATTCGATACTCAACCTTCGAATTAAACGATTACGTGACAATTTTGATTCTCAAAATAAGTTTCGTACAACCATTTCTCATACTAAGTTCACTTTACGACACGGTCACAAGGGCGCTGATGTAGTTTTCGTACTAAATCTTTTGATGGCGATTCGAATACGCAAACGATTCGATCTCGAAAGTTTTTCGTGCTAGCCGAACCGGTGAATAAAAGTCGGACGTAAGTTCATTAATAAATTAATTTCGAATCTATTTGTCACTGTCGCACATGCAAGCACCTCGCAGTGAGTGAAAGAGACGACAATGTGAACAAGATCCGGGACCCCCCAGATATCGGGAACAATCACAATTTTAGTATTCAATTGAGATTATTTATTTTATGTATTAAAAATCTGATTATTTTTAAATGCAATGAAATATTTTATTATATTTTAAAAATTAAATATTATTTATAGGTTTTATATTTTATTCTGATTAATAAGAGAAATGATGTGGAAGTCATTGGGGGAGGCCTATGTTCAGCAGTGGACGTCCTGTGGCTGAAATGATGATGATGATGATGAATAAGAGAAATGAAATGTAATACATAGGATACTTTAGCGTGTAGATATCAAAAATATCTTTACAGCGAAAATGCACACATTTTCATTGATCATTTGGACTGTAAAGCTATTTCACAGACACTGTCTCCATTTTTACGTTGAGTATTTTGTAAATATTAATGAAGATACAATTTGTAATAAATTATTGTTAGAACAGTTCCGATTTTCATTTTAGATTAGCAAACGATTGTTTTTTCTATGCTATAAGCTAAACCCTAGCACACAGAAAAAACAGTAAATAATCGTCAATGCGTGCAGTACATAATATGTGCAGTAGCACATATTTTAAGTTCAGTTGCATTCGGATGCATCGCATATCATACATAAATTACGAGCATGCAAAACATTCTTCATGTTTCGTATCACCTCTGTGGCCCTCGCCCTTTTTCGCCCCACCTCTATTGTAAACTTTATTTACATCTACTCCTCAACAGATGGCGCTATATGACAAAACAGTATTAAAAAAACAAATGGAGCATGTTCCATTTATCTCGTTTCTTTACAATTTTGACACCTTTTATTGCACTTTTTCATTCGGTACGTATTTCTGCTTTTTTTCAATGGAACAGATTCTGTCAAATGTTATGTCTGCCTGCTGATTTGTTGTTTTACGAAATAAAGTGAAAAATTGTACAAAAATGAGTGTAAATAACCAGAGGGGACCTGTTTTTGACCCTGGACTGTGTCGGTGTTGCGGTGCGCTCAAGAAATGCAGGTTGCTGAACGTGGAATACGACTGGAGAGGTCAAAAAGAGGTGTACTGCGATATGTTTGTAGATTGTTTTGGTTTGATGGTGAGTAGCGGAACAAAACATTACCGAAACTCGATTTTAATTTGTATTTCAATCAACCAAAGCTTTAGTAACTCAATATCAAGGATTACTTCCTGAATTATACCTAAAGTAAGTCATCAATCATCAACCAAAAAAAGCTTTTAAAATTAAGCAAAATAACAGTGATTAGGAACTTAATCACCTTTAAATATACTGAAAAGGAAAACTATTTCCTTTAACATAACACACCTAACTTTACCCCCAAGCCAAATTCCACAGAAGTTTCCAGTACTTTTTCTATCATAACTTTTCTTAATAATATGATTGTCTGAACACTTACAGCTATCAAACCTCGACGGGGAACCCCTAGAGCGGCTAATATGTGCTACCTGTGTTTCCCGCCTCCGTGAGGCGAGCTCCTTCCGTATACAAGTGCTGAAGTGCGAAGAAACACTGCTGCAGGCAAGGATACATTTGGACGGTAAACAAATTATGTTTCTACTTTAAAGTAAGACAGGATTGGAACTAAAATAATGACGTAGGTGCTATGCTAAATTGTTGTATAATTAACTAAAGAAGTTGTATTACTTTCCTACCTTTTAATGATTTGTGCATGAAGTATGAACCATATTGTTATGTTAATGTGCACAAAGTATTCTAAACTATCACTGCTATAATGACTAATAATAATAATAATAATAATATAAGCCTTTATTACTGGATTACAAGGTATTTTACAACATTAACATTTCATTTTACAATTTAGTTGCACTCATCTCCAGTTTGTCCTTGGACATAGGCCTCCTCCAATGATCTCCATGCTTCTCTGTTTCTAGCCATTTGTGGCCATAATGGCCCTGCTAATTCGCGGATATCGTCCTCCCATCTTTTCGCTTGTCTGCCTCTGCTTCTTTTTCCTTCACGGGGATACCATTCCGTTACGGCTCTTGTATATGCTATAATGACTAAAATGTGTTAAATGATCAACTCCATTTCCTATGACTTATTAATTTGGAGGCTACTAGTAGATAATGGTTGTTAGTGTTCTTTGAAAATAAAAAAACAAAGTATACTCATAGTTAGTAAGCTAAATAAGTAGTTATTGAACTAAGCTAGACTTATATTACATAATTTATTTTTTCATTTCAGATGAAGCCACAGAATCTGACATCAAAAAGGAGCCAGATGCACAAATCAAAGTTGAAGTCCAGTTAAGCGCTGAACCGCAGCAAGATCCGTATCCTTATGACGCTGAGCCACACCATGGAGATAGTGGGTCTGACCGTGCATATGGTATGTATTTATCTCATACTACACTCAACATCAAATAAACCGCACCTTCCGCGACGCGAACTTTAAAAACTTTCTTCTGACACAATTATGGTACCCCAACAATATTGGTGTTATTTGAAAGCCCAATAAATATCCTTAAAGAAAAATACATTACATTTCTAAATAAATGATTAACATATACTTACCATAAATGTGACTTGAAAATAGACCTCACTTTGGGCTCACCTCTGGGATCAATTAGACCAATTTTTATGGTTATAAAACCAAATAAAGATCTCACGTGTCCTCTTTAACAGATGGATAGCGATTAATCCTAACTTAACAGTTTTATAGTCATAAAAAATGGCTATAGCGTAACTACCTATTTTTTGAAGAAGTGACTCTGGATCCTTGTAAAGACACATTTTTGGGGTAAAAACCTTTCCTTTAATGAAATGAAGTTTAGAACTAGACTTTCAAATGATACCAATGATTGTGGGAAGTGGGGATGCATACGTTTGATAAGTGCTTGTCGCGGGAGGTGCGATTTATTTGATGCCGAGTGTAGTTCTCATCATAGTTCAAATATGTATATTTGAATACAACTAAAGTCCGGTCGCCTAGCAGATAGAATTTCGTCCAATGACCTCAAGTTACCCATCCTTATTGCTCGCGCGTAATTATATTGCTGACGCGACTGTGCGCCGGGCGGCCGCACCGCAGTGAGTGTGCGAGCTTCAAGCAACATGATTGTCTAAAAAAGAAATAAAATATGGTGTGTCGGAATCGCGTCAGATTAAGGGAGGTGCGGCAGCGGTGCCGTTCGGTAGTTCTACAAATAAGGTCCACTGTCCGTCATTTGAAGAATGCATGCACACCGCATGACGAACGCAAGACGAGTGGTAGGGCGCCAGATGCCGTTTCGTGGACACTGATATTCAAGAAGTCAAGATGCAAGCAATCTTCAATAGACATGTTGATTGTTGACACCACCAATCAATTGACGTACTTTTTATAACAGTCAAAACGAAACTGTCTGTCTGTCCCATAGATTTTGTATGGCACTACAAGCAAGTGACGTCACTATTTTATCAACTCAATTAAACTACTTTTTTTAATTACAATGCGAACAAAAATCGTAATTTACAGGTAATTTAAAATTAAGTTTTTAGCCCCAGAATGAAGGGTCTTTTAAAAAAAGTTGTGGTTTCGAATTATTGGAGTATGGTGTCAAACTGTCTATTGACGATAGCGTAGCGCATGATGACGTGTGGTTTACGTGGACAGTATAGTTCCAAAATACTGAACCACGGTAATACTATAGTATTACCGTGACTGAACTGTCCTATCGATGACATTGACAGCGGGGCGCCACCGTCAATACCGAATCGCTGGTTCCGATTTTTGCCATGTTGGAAACCATAAAGTTGAACGATGGTAGCGCCCCCCTGTCATTGAGTTTGGCGGGACAGTTCAGCGTGGGTCATCTATAGGCCTGAATCTGACTACGCTGCGGCTGCGGTGACGCTCCGCAATACCAACAGGTAGCATTTCTATTTAAACTGAATGATGTATCAAACATCACATGAGAAAGAGAGATGAAATCAAATAGCTAACATGCTCTTGATGTAAATTACAGATTCACTTGACGACAACAAACCACTGTCAACAATGAAATCGCCCAAAAAGTCTCCCAAGCTGAAGAAATCTTTGAAAGCAAAGAAGAAACTGAAGACTGAAAAGAAAGCTAAACGGAAGAACTCCTTGAGTCAAGAAGAGAAGGATAGAAGGCAGATGTTAGCTAACATAGCTAAGATCAGTGAACAGTTGAAGAGGATGCATGAAGGTAAGTTTGGGCCAAGGGCCTATACTAACACTCCCGCCGCGCTTGCGATTCCGTATTGAAAATAATGTAATGGCGCGGATTTAACGTAGTAATGACTTTGCCAAACTGAACACGTTCCAAACCAAACGCTAAGGCCTCCTGCGCACTAGGCAGCCTGGCTGTGGCAGCCAAACCCGGTATATGAACACCGTCATATTATGTTCAACTGTCGTCGCTTAGCGACCCCGGTTGAACATATTATATGACTAGCTTTCCGCCCGCGGCTTCGCCCGCGTGGAATTTAGTCTGTCACAGAAAAACTATCGCGCGCGTAACTAATTATGTTGCTGTCGCGCTCGCACACTCACTGCGGGCGCCCGTCGCACAGTCGCGACAGCAATATAATTACGCGCGAGCGATAAGGATGGGTAGCTTGGGGTCATTGGACAAAATTCTACGTGCTCACGGACCAGGCTTTAGCTGTCTAAAGTAATTTTATTTTCTTGTAAGTAGGCTTTTATAAAGGGCTTTTAACTATATTTACACGGTAGTTTGACTATTGTATGTACCTATGTAGTTGAGGGTTTAATTCTTTTATGCATCACAGACGTTGACTTCAAATTGAACACATATTTTTAATATTTACGATAATAATCTTGGTTACAGATGAAATCCAACTCAAGCCGCCAAAAACGATCGACAACGATCACAAATGCTTCATGAACGCCGTCGCCATCGTCCAAAACTCCTACGTCTGTCCGTTCGACAGTTCATTCAGCGATTACTACTGCGTCTACTGCCGGGGAATGTACACAGACCCTATTAAACTCAGAGAGCACACGCTATCGCACGACCCGAGTGCGTTCAACGAATATGCTGTGACAAAGAAACAGCTCATGCTTGATATTTTACGAATAGACTGCAGATTGTGCGAAGAAAGAATTGACGATATAGACATACTAAAAAATCACCTGATAACATCCCACGATGTGAAACTGCATGACGTCACCAATGAGTTCCTGAAATTTAAGTTGACAATTAACAATTTGACGTGCATAGAGTGCAATGGGACGTTCAGTTTTTTTCATGCGCTAAAAAAACATATGGCAGAACATTTCGGCAGTTGTATATGTGATGTGTGCGGTGCCCATTATTTTGAGGAACGGATGCTGAGCCTTCATATGAGGTGTCATCAGAAAACGGACGAAGAATTCACTTGTGATGAGTGCGGGAAGACGTTTAAGTCTAAACATAGTAGGAATCTCCACGTAGCGAGGTTGCATAGGAAAGAAGCAGCGTATGAGTGTAATAAGTGTGATGAAGTGTTTTATTCGTATTCGTTAAGGTATAGACATATGATAGAAGCTCACGGAGAGCGACGTATATTCCCGTGCGAACACTGTGATAGGGTCTACGACAGCAGAAAGTCGTTGAGAGAACACAACCGAAGATCTCATTTAAAAATTTTCCGGCACCAATGTGAGGTCTGCGATAAGAGGTTTTACTTGCCATCGAGATTAAAAGAACACATGGCAACACACACCGGAGAGAGAAATTTCAGGTGTGAGTTTTGTGGGAAGAGCTACCCTCGGTTACGAGGTCTGAAAGTGCACATGCAAAGTCACAGTGCGGAGAAAAGGTATAAGTGCACGTTATGTTCGGCGTCGTTCACTCAGAATGTGAATCTGACCAGCCATATTAGAAGGCAGCATCAGCCTGCGGATATGGAGGAAGTGTATCACGAGTAGAGACGCTGTATCAGAGACAGTGGCGTAACTATATGGTGTCAGGGCTGGCAAAATGCCACGGGCCCCCGGCCCCCCTGAAAATAACCAAGATACGCCAAGGGCCCCATGCCATGCCCACAATTTGCCACGGGCACCGGATGGTATAGTTACGCCACTGATCATAGAGATTTGCCATAGCAGTTCTTCTTCTTCTTATTTTGTTTTTTTGCCAAGTCTGGGATATTACGACCTACAGAGTGACCTCCCCAATGAATTCTGTCTTCTAATAGGGCAAAAAAAAAAAATTTATGAGTTGCCAATTCAACACTGTTGGGTCAGCCAAACTGAAAACTTTGAGATAATTATGTGAGATGGGTATTTGGATTTGGCCATTAAAAATTAAATACTGGAGGAGATCTGTCTTTAGAAAATGAAATATTGAAAATGATTAATGGGAAATTGGTAATTAACCAGAGTAACGGTCTTATTTATTTGAGTATTATTTTTGTAAATATAGTACAAAACCTAGAATATTTAAGTTAATAAATTTTAATGTAAAAAAGATATAAAAATAATTTAATGGACTTAAGATTTAAATCATGCAATTACATAATGTAAATAATAATTTATTTATCAGTAATTTATGTTTCAAATAATAAAATGTTATATTGAGAAATAATTTGGTTTATTCTTCACCTTCAGAGGAGGTGGAGGCTCCTACTAGGTGGACCGACGATCTGGTAAAGGTCGCGGGAAGAGCCTGGATGCGGGCAGCGCAGGACCGTTCATTGTGGAAAACCTTGGGGGAGGCCTTTGTCCAGCAGTGGACGTCATTTGGCTGAAACGAAACGAAAACGAAACGAATTCTTCACCTTAGAAATTTAACACCGCCTATCTATCTTATAATCCGATTCTATACTGTTACAAATGTATTCTCACCCGCACACCTCCCCGCGTTCGCCGAGCAACGATGTGACGTCACGGCTGCTAGGTGCGCAGTTAACTCGACTGGGTTACAACCCAGTACTACAGTACTAAAGCCTGGTCCGTGAGCACGTAGAATCCCGTCCAATGACCCCAAGCTACCCATCCCTGTCGCTCGCGCGTATTATGTTGCTGTCGCGACTGTGCGACGGGCGCCCACAGTGAGTGTGCGAGCGCGACAGCAACATAATTACGCGCGAGCGATAAGGATGGGTAGCTTGGGGTCATTGGACAAAATTCTACGTGCTCACGGACCAGGCTTTAATCCATAAATAAAAGGAATACCTGCGGGCCAAGTGTGAGTTTACATCAAACGTTCTCACTAGTGAGCGCGTTAAAAAAAATAAGAACATTTTAGTTCTTGCTCGTTTCCGCTAGGGGCGCTGTACAATCCGTCATACATTTCATGTCACTTTTTTACGCGGTCGACATCGAATAAATTCACACTAGATTTGAAGAAGAAGGGTCTTCAAACGCTTCATCTTCACGTAATATTACTTGAGTACTTACAGCTTGACGTTTCGGATCGTCGGTTGTGTTGGTACAGCCGTGATCATAAACAGACTGGCGGTTTGCACGTCGTCTATTCGGACGAGCTTGAAGATCTTTGGCTACCCTCACAATTTTTTATGTAAAGAATATTACAACCCGATCTAGCTAACTGCGCACTTGGTTGGAATGCAACTTTCCCTCGCACTCACCCGCATACCTCCCTGCGTTCGCCCCGTCCGTATCAGAGCGTCGATGTGACGTCACAGCTGCCAGGTACGCAGTTAACTCAATCGGGTGTTACGAGTGGATTCACCCTATTAGACGAGCGGCGGCGAGGTTCGAATCAACGTTTCTCGGATATCGAGTCGGTCCAACACATTCACCGTTCGGCTATCGTGGCATAAAAATTTCTAGAGCATTTAAAAAAAAATACAAAACATTTGATCATCAATTCATGTAATAAATAAATAAAAAACACATTCACATTAATTCAACTAAAACTCGTATCCAAGTCGTACCCTTGGTGGTGACTCTTCATATGATTCTTGAGACTCCCATTCTGAGTGAACGCTGAGTTGCACAGATCGCATTTGTACCTTCTGTCGTTACTGTGAGACCTAATATGCTCTTGGAGAGACTGCAGCCTCGGGTAGCTTTTTTCACAGAACTCACATCTGAAATTTCTTTCACCGGTGTGCGTTGCCATATGCTCTTTCAACCTCGATGGAAGGTAAAACCTCTGATCGCACAAATCACACTGATGCCGGTACACTTTCAAATGATTTCTTCTGTTATGCTCCATTAATGTCTTCCTCCTATTATACACTTTGTCACACAATTTGCAAGGAAACGTCCTCTTGTCTCCGTGGACTTCTATCAAATGCTTGTTCCTTTGAGCATAAGACAGAAAACTTGCTTCACATTTATAACAATTAACTGTTGGTTTCTTTTCGTGTACAGTGGCTACGTGTAAATATCGGCTGTACTTAGATTTTAGATTCTTCCCGCAGACTTCACAAGGGAAATTCGCTTCGACTTTGTTGTGAGATTTGATGTGAGTTCGCAGTGAGTTTTGCTCGAGAAAGCACGCTCCGCACATATCGCAAATATAAGTGCCAAAATGGTCGATCATGTGTTTTTTTAACATATCGAAATACGGGAACACACTGTTGCATTCTGTACACGCTAGATTGTTTGAAGTCAGTCTGAATTTGAGGAATTCGTTGTCAACTGGGTATATGATCTTTCCATGGGTATTAGTGATGTGCCGCTTGAAAGTATCGATATCGTCTATTTTGTCCGGACACAATCTGCAATCGATTCTTGTGATATCTATTTTGGGTATTTTCTTGTTTTCCATCATACTTTCAAAGAGTTCTTTTGGGTCATGGGACAACGTATGGTCCCTTAACTCTATGGGGTTCACGAACTGGTCCTTGCAGTAGTAACAGTAGTAGTTGCTGATTCTATTATGGAACGGACAGACGTAGGAGTTCTGTACTATGGTGACTGCGTTGTTATACATCATGTTGTCGTGGTCGAGGGATTCCTTCTTTTTTGCTCTTGGTATCTTCTCTCGTTTTGGGGCAACTGCTTCTGTGGGCAAGGAATAGACAAGGTTAGTTTTGAACAAGGATCTAAGCTTAGGGTTTGATTCCCTCGAGGGCAAAATTTAATGATGAGAACAAGTATCTGTGGTGTAAATAGACATAAGTTTATAAGCTAAGGTATACCTGTTAGGTAAGGCAATTACGCCTTAGCTAGATAATATTCGTGCAGAAATAATTTATTTGCTTTATAAAAGGAAAAGTAGATGTTTTTTAACAGTAATAGCAGTAATAGGCACTTGTTGTTGTAAGTCAATTTACGTGTTTACCAGCATTCGCATCAATTCGTCGCAGATACGTCGTTTTAGCCAAATGACGTTTATTGCTGGACAAAGGCCTTTCTAGGCCAAGGACTACCAGATCGTCGGTCCACCTAGTGGAAGGCCTGCCCACAATACGTCTTCCGTACGTGAATTTCTACGATATGACGTCGTCCATGCCTTATAGCTTGTAGGCCTGGTAGCACCACTTCTATCATGTTTACTTGTAAAGCCTGGTCCGTGAGCACGTAGAATTTTGTCCAATGACCCCAAGCTACCCATCCTTATCGCTCGCGCGTAATTATATTGCTGTCGCGACTGTGCGACCGGCGCCCGCAGTGAGTGTGCGAGCGCGACAGCAATATAATTACGCGCGAGCGATAAGGATGGTTGCTTGGGGTCATTGGACAAAATTCTACGTGCTCACGGACCAGACTTTAGGAGCCCTTACCTATAGCACACATCGTAAAGATTCGTTTTTAAGTGTGCTACTGCCGTGTGGTTTCTGGACTATTCCCACCGCTGCAACTTGCTGAGTGGAAAGGGTCAGCTTGCTAAAAGTAGCAGGTATGCTATGGCTCTTACCTGTAGCGCTCATCATGTGGTCACTACACAGGAGTTGCAGCGGTGGGAACGAGAGGTGGGAATAGTCCCGTATTGCTGGAAAAAAACTAGTTTTTTTTACCTGTAGCGCTCATCATGTGGTCCAGCTTGTCTCTCAGCTTGTTCATCTTGGCGAGCAGCTGCCGTCGCCCGGGCTTCTTGTTGCGGCGCGGCTTGTAGTCCGCGTCCGAGGCGTCCGAGGGCGAAGGCTCCGACTTGGGGTCTTGCTCTTCGAGGTCTGGTGGAAATCCAGAAAATTATAATTTTATTGTGGAATCTAGAATACTACCCGTTCGCGCTAAGTTTGCCGGTCCGTGGAATGCGCGTCTCCCCCAACCGCGATTAAACGCAATTAGTTGGTGATTAAACGCAATTAATGTGTCTTATTTTACGCAAATACACAATTTTTATCAATAATAATAATTAAAAAATATTTTAAATAGAGTTATAGACGCTTTTCTTCGAGTGACGTCATATCGCCAGCGGCAAACTTAAAGCGAACGGATAGTACACGCAATTATTGAAGACGAAGCATTTCAATGATTTATCAACACGCTTCTTCACATACGAGCATCACAGCAACAACTAGTTTTTGTTCGTTGCTTCGCCCACGGGAAATTACAGATCGTTTTAAATAACATACTAAGTTATTAAAGTTTAAACAATTTACTGTAGTTTTAAGTTTTCAACAAAATCGTTTAGGTAGTAGTTTTTGCGTGACATCCATCGAAATACGCGATTGGTTTAGACTCAGTTTCCACCAAAACGGAGAGCATGTACCTATCCTCTGCATCTGTAGGAGATATTTTAAATAACAAATCAGATTTCCTTAGATAGAGTTAAGGAAGACGTGTTATGGAGATTTGCCGGGCTAGGATGTGCTTCGTGACAAAATATTATCGATAATTTTAGACGACAAATGTATGGGCATATCGCGAAAAATCGATAAAATGGCGCGATAAAAGCTTATCACGGGGTTCCATCCTAGGCCTACTGATTAGTTATTCAAAACGTTCAAGACACATCTCCTTTTGACTCCTAAACGGGCCTAATGCCGTGCCTACGCATTTATAGCGACGACGTCACATCATAGAGGGGCATTTTTAAATAGTTATAGATATTTGCAACAAAAAAGTAGGTGTAGATCGTTTAGGCGCGATTGGTCCAATCGTGAAAAATTTACAAATTGGCGATTAGTCCAATTCGCGATTGGTCTAATTCGCAATTAGTCCAATTCGCTATTGGGCCAATTCGCTTTTTCCTGCAATAGTAGTAAAAGTTGGATAACCTCCTTATTTTTTTCATTTTGGTTATCCTTTTATTTTGGACCAATAGCGAATTGGACCAATCGCGAATTGGATCAATAGCGAATTAGACCAATCGCGAATTGGACCAATCGCGCCTAAACGGGTGTAGCGTATGTGCTTACCGGGTTCGCCCATGCCCACGTCGTCAGCGCCCATCGAGTCGTTGTCATCTGCCGGCGGTTCCTGTTTCACCTCCAGCAGTATCTTGCTGTCTAGACCTGGAAAATGTTATTTTTAATGTTAAAAAACAGATAAAATAATGAATAAAATAAAAACACATCAGTCTGAACAACAGTGGCGTAGTGTGCCTTATTTTTATTGCATTTTTTGCCTACCACCAACCAAACCGAACAGAAAAATCTGCCCCCACTAGGAATCGAACCCGGGACCTCTGCGTCTGAAGCAGGTGGTCTTACCACTAGACTACACTTGACTTGACTTATGGTCCTATGTCCCCTAGATGGGGCAGAGGGCGTCCACAACAGTCCTCCATCGCGTTCGGTCTTGTCTTAGTCCACTAGACTACAGAGGCAGTTAAAAAACTTAAGTTCTTTAAGTTTTCACCTTGCTTGGTCTCAAGCCGGGCGCTCAGGAACACCTCTTCGCTCTGCAGCGCCTGCCGACGGAAGGCGCAGGCGTCGCGCAGTCGCGACACGCACGCCGCGCATATGCAGCACTCCTTGCTGTCCCCGTCCAGGTGAGACAGCTGAAAAATGGTTACGAAGTAGAAATATTTTTATAGACTGGTTACAAAAGTATTTTCTATAATTATTTGTTTATAAGAGTTTTTTCAACCTTTGGGTCACGACCCCCAAAAAACAGTGAACGGTTGGGGGGTCGCAAAAATTTTTTTTCATAATAAGGGTTCAAAAACACTGGTTTAGAATAATTGAATTAGTTCTTACATAATTAATCTTTACAGGACTCAATTCTTTTTCGTCCTACCAAAAGTAAAATCTGAATTATTAAGGACTTAAGGGCATAAACTGGTTTAAATGTAAAACCAGTGACAATACCCAGTAGTTACTTAAAATTATATACAGTATAACATAACACCGCCTCCTTTTTTGAAGTTGGTTCAAAAATAATGTAAATTCCACATGAAAAAGTAGTCAATTGTCAGTGATCGTCTTTACAACATTTTTTTAAATTATTTAAACTATTTTCATGCCTGATGCAAATATTGTAGTGAACAACAACAGTTTAATATTTTACTCATAGGTCTTCTATTAAGAGCCTATGATGTAAAATTCACAAGCATTGGGCAATTAGAAAAAATAGATTAGGTTTTAATTGTAGGGAAATAATTGAAAGTATGAAAAATATACAGAAGAGCTTAGAAAAAGGATTAAGGACTTTTTAGGACTTGGTTTGCTGCTTATTCTACAGAACCAAGGGGGAAGGATTTACCGTACTTTAAAGAAATAGATATCTAGGATGTACACAGCTCAATGAAATTAAGTTAGCTTACCAATAAACCGAAGCAGTCCATAAACATATCTGAGTAAATTTCCTTCTCGCCATTCCACAAGTATTCTGCGGTCAAAAGTCGGCATTTTTTAATAGACCTACAACAACGGCACAGTCCAGGGTCCACAATGGGTCCTCTATTTTTCCCTGACCCCGATGGAGTAGCCATTTCTTGATTTATTTACATTTAAATTAAATAAAACTTCGATTCTTCACATCAACACAATCACAAGACGATACAAAATTAACTATAGTCGTGTTCCATTCCAATTCGTCTATGTTTCAGCAGAGTATAATTTTTTTGTAGGATTTCTGAAAAAGCTTCAAAAGAAATTTGATCGTAAGCAATACACAAAAAAATTATTTGAAAAGAACATGACCAACGCAACGTCAAAAGCGTTTCGTTTTTGCTATAAGAGCCCCGATTACGGTAACTTTTAACGTCAACAATCCAGACACGCTTCTCGATTCTGCGATACGATTGGTCGTTCAACAGCGTACGTCAGCTGTTTTGACCAATCGTATTGCAGAATCAGAAACGCGTCTGGATTGTAGACGTTAAAAGTTACCGTAATCGGGGTGCAGATTTTATTCCCTTTAATAAAAATAAATTAATTCGATTATGATTATAAAAACCTTCGAGCAGGGAACTTTTGAGGAGATGATATTCCGCTCTTAGCCTGCTTCTCACCTGCCGGGCTAGGATGCACGCCGTGATTAAATCTTATCGAATGTTTTAGACGACAAATGTCTTAAGATTGATAAAATGGCAGTGATAAACGCTTATCGCGGCGCGCATCCTAGGCCTACTACTGATGTGGAAAGTGATCAGGCCAAAGCTGAAAGCGAACATCCTCAACCACAGAGGAACTTAAAAACTACCGGAACATTTTTGTTATGGCGATAGACGTAAGAAGCTTGTCAGGCGGACTAGATGTTAGAACAAGCCCTACCACCAACCAAACTTTTGCTCCCACTAGTAATAGAACCTTGGACCTCTGGATCTGAATCTGAAGTAGGTGGTCCAGCCTCACAACAGGAGCGGTATAAGTCGCGCAGCGAGAGTTGGGGCGATCAACACAAATATTATTTTATTCAATATCTATTAGCTATTAGTTTTGTTTTTTTATGGCGGTTTTTTATTTTATAGCTTGAATGTGATAGAAATTAGAATGCACTGACTAGGGTAAACGCGCAATTATCGTCTCATAAAAATAATTTAAAAAATATTGAGCAAAAAAAAATGTGAAAAGTTTTTAAATTGAAGTTCACGAAGTTCAGGGATTCACGAAAAAATGAAAGCATCAACACTTTTTAAACTGTTTTATTATAAAACTTATAAATTAAAGTCAATATTACTTCACTTGACCACTACTTAGGAATATTATCGTCATCATAATCTATGAGATTAATACTTATTTTTATTTACAATATTTAATTACTAAAATAAGCATTTACAAGATTTTAAACGCACATTTTTTATTCATTATTAATAATATTTTAGGTTTCAAAACTTAGCCTTGTGATGATAAATTATTATTATTGTGATTTGTTCAGCATAACTTCTGCATAACTGACTAATTTGCTATCTACAACTATTTTATTTGTTTGTAAAAATATATAAATTGTGATGAATTTGTTTAAACAAAGTATAAAGCCAAAGACTTAAGAATGTTACTTAAAAATCTTTGTGTAAAATATTAACCTACAATAGGTACATTTCTATATTAAACTGTATAAATAATCATCCTACTCATCATTACTCCTACTATACCGATACATTTGATAGATCGTGCTTAAATAATATTAAAACAATAAAAACATTATCGCAAATGCAGAATTACATTTCAAGAGATTGTGTTAGTCAGTTCAAAATTATGAACGCTAATATTGTAATTTATTTGTACTCTTAAGAATACTTTGCTGACGAAAATGTTGATGTCGTGTTTGTTAAACATCGGGAATAAATTAGATATAATAATTATTATGCTGCCTTATTAATAAGCGTTTAAAAATCTAACAATACTGTTCTGTTATACAAAATAATCTCAATAAAAAAAATGTAAAAAATAACTTAGAAAATATACTTTACACACTGTGATGTTTTAAAGTGATGTTGGTAATATAATTATATAATAATATAAATTATAATTACTTGTAAAATAAATTGTGATGTTTTAACGTGATGTTAGTAAAATAATTCTAAAACAATATAAATTATAATTACTTAAAAAATATACTGTGATGTAAGTAAGTGATGTTGGTAATATAATTCCATAATTTAATAAATATAAATAATTTCGTTTGAGAAATTGCAATTTGATTCAAGTATAAAACGCACGATCTACCCCATCTAATACACAATAATCTCAATACAAACACACTAAGCAATATCCACACAAGTTTCAATTATCTTAGAAATAACATCCCTCTATGTCACATTCAGGATGGTGGTTCTTTATATGGGACTTCAGACTCGGGTTTTGTATGAACGCTTGACCGCAAATGTGACATCTATACCTCCTATCGTTTGTGTGCGTTCGTATGTGGTACTGCAGAGACTTCAACCTAGGATACGACTTGTCGCAGTACTCACATCGGAAGTTTCTCTCGCCTGTATGAGTCGCCATGTGCTCCTTCAACCGAGACGGCAAGTAAAACCTCTGATCGCAATACTCACACTGATGCTTCAACACCTTCTGGTGATTCCTTCTTTGATGCTCGGTCAAAGTCTTCTGCCTATTATACACTTTGTCACACAAGTTACACGGGTACGTTCTATTTTGGCCGTGGGCTTCGGTCAAATGTTTGTTCTTTAACGCGTAAGACATGAAACACTCGTCACACCGCGGACACCGTATGATGGCCTTTTTCTTGTGCACTATATCCACATGCATGTCCTTGTAATGGTTTGATTTGAACACTTTTCCGCAGACTTCGCACGTGTGTCGCTCGTCGTCCTTATGTCGTTTTAAATGGGCGTCCAAGCGTGGTTTTTCCAAGAAACAGAAGCCGCAGATATCGCAGGTGTAGTTACTGAAATGCCCCACCATATGGGTGTTGAGGGTGTTGAAATCTTCGAACACATCGTTACACATGACACAGACTAAATCGTTCCACGTCAGTCTGAAGAGCAGCATCTTGTCCGGTGCTTCAAAGTATATTTTCTTGCCGTGGATCTGGTCTATGTGCTGTTTAAAAGTATTGAGATCATCTATTTTGGCCGGACACAGTCTGCAGTCAATTCTTGTGATGTCGATTTTTGGCATTTTCTTGTACCCCATGAGTAGCTGGAACGGTTTGGTGTCGTGGGTCGCTGTGTGTTCTCTAAGGTCTTCTGGTTTTGGGTAGTAATCTTTGCAGTAGAAGCAGTAGTAATTGTTTCTTCTGTTCTTGAAGGGGCAGACGTAGGAGTATTGGATGATCGTTATTAGGTTCTCTTCGGACATGCAGTCGAGGTCCCTGTCGTAGTTGTGGCGTTTTTCGACGGGCGGTTTTTTCACTTTGATCACTTTTTTCGAGGAACCTGTAAAGTACAAAAATAACTGAATCATTATCCAAACCACTTTAAGTCACGCAGCGAGAGTTGAGGCGAATACATACTCACACTGATGAAATATTTAATACAGAACACACAAATCTGTCAGAATAGGTACCCATGTATAAGAAATGTGAACAAATTGTATTTTTTAAATAGTGTAAGTAGGTATATGTAGGTACTGTTGGTGTACCTTTCCAAATAAAATAAAATAAGCAACACGTCACGAGCAGCACCGCTCTCTGAAAAACATCAATCTTTTAAACTGCGATCTCCAACCCGCCTGCCAAGCGTGGAGATTATGGCAAAACCCTCCACTATAGTGGAGGAGGCTCATAGTTCAGTAGTGGACTGTACTTCCTAATAATCTTTAAAAAGATGTTCATTGTTCACTTACCAGCTTTCTCCTTCTTCGCCTTAGCCACTTTCGTCTTCTTCTTCGTAGACCCATTACTCTTTGTAGATTTTGTCTTCTTGCTTCTCTTTCTTTTGATCGGCTTGTCGGAATCCGAAGATGATGCGTACGAGTCGTCGCTGTCTTCTGTGCTGCACTTTGGTGGCGGTTCTATGTCGTTTGCTTCTATGTCGATTTTCTCCTCTTTTGTGTCCGGTTTTACTTCTGTGGAGAGAATAATGTGGCGTGTTTATGACGTGTTAAAACCACTTCTTTTTTTTTATCCACAACGAGGAAGCTCTTGGCCTGTATCTCACCTGATGGTAAGTGACGATAAGGCCGAAGGTGGAAGCGAACTTCACCCGGAATCCTCAACCACGGAGGAACTGGCTATCTTACCTCTAACTGCCGGAAAACAACAATGCTGTTAACATTGTTGTTATGGCGACAGACTTAGGTAAGATGGTGGTAGCTAGCCAGGCGGACTTACTTTAACATTCCAACTGGAAATCTAGCCCAATGTCTTGACCAAACTGGGGTTTGTCAGTGATCAAAAAAGAGTCAATGAATGAATGGCAAGATTTGCGGATGGCGTACCAAAATAGCTCCCTAAATTGATATAATTTGTGACAAATAACTAGGTAAGTATGTCTTTGGAAGAACCAGTAAATGTTGAGGTAAACCAGAGCTTGGCAAGCATAGAATAGAGCTTTTTACGTCTAAGTGGAATGAGTCTGACGCAGAATCTACGCTGTTGGGGCATTTCTTCTAACAAGGGGCACTTCTCAAAATGTGCATTTCGCAAAATGTGCATTTCGCAAAATGTGAATTTGGTAAAATGCGTACTTTTCCAGATGGCTAGCGAAAGGTCGCTGGTAGACACTTGATGTGACAAGTTGAGGCCTATGTTCGACATTAGCTAATGATGTTAATAGAACATCCAAAAGCAATATAGGAACAAACCTAGTATACAGAATAGATAAAGTCCGGTCGCCGAACACGTAGAATTTCGTCTATTTATATTGTTGTCACGAATGTGCGACGGGCGGCCGCAGTGAGTGTGCGAGCGTGACAGCAATATAATTACGCGGTAGCTTGGGGCCATTGGACGAAATTCTACGTGCTCGGCGACCGGACTTTAGATCAATATCCCATACCTGTATCATCAGCGGAGTAGTCAATCGACAGTCTGTCGTCGTGGTCCATCTCGAGGACGGAATTGTGATCGCTGACGTCATCCTTGGGCTCTATCTTGGGCTCAATCTCCAGGGGCTTCTTGGTTTCTGTGGAGGAGTACAAACATTGCTGGTTGATGAATGTGGTAGAGATAAGTACTAATGTGGGTCAGGTCCACTAAAGCGGAGATGAGAGGAGATATGCGACGAAACTGGCAGGTTATTTCCACCAAAACGTAGCGTAATTAGACGATCCCTGCTGCCTTTCCTACACATAATATTTCACACACATAGCCTTTCTTGGGAACAAGGCGCGCGAGGCCATTTTCACCGAAAGCTGAGCAGAGAGATGTAGAAATAAGGAAATCTGATTGGTTATTACAGATTTTCTCTCGTCTCCGCTCCTTAGTTAGTTATTATGACTCGTCTCGCGGCGATGTATTTGCTTCAGGACGAGGCAGCCGTTCGGCCTGAGGTTGCCTCGCAATGTATCTGGAGTGACGCTCCTACAGTCATTTCTGGCTGGCGTAAAAGAACAGCTGTACCTCGTGCCTAAATTACATGATGATGAAGGATGTAGTGGAAGTCTCCTACCTTCCGCCCTCTTGTACTAAAGCGTGCAGGAACAGCTCCTGACATGCACCTGGTGCGTCATTTTCACAGTGAATTAACCTGATGATGAAGGATGTAATAGGTGTAGCGCTCAACTCAGTGTCTGAGTTATGTAAGCAGCACGGCGAGGGACGATTTTGACGTGACGGAGCATAAAAAATATGAACTCTCGCTCGCTGACATTTGACGTAAGAAAATCATCCTCCCGTGCCGCTTCCACACCTCAGGCACTAAGTTATAAGCTGATAGGTGAGTATAAGGCAGGTTTAAGAATCGCGCTGACCGCTCGCTGATCGTCGGCGCTGCCAGATCAATATGTACAATTTGAAGGAAACGTTCCTGAGTGACGCTGATCGCTCGGCGCCGTCGCTTCATACATTTTGGCCGTCAGCGCCGACGGTCAGCGTGCGTCAGCGCGATTCTAAGGCCTCAGCCTCGAACTTAGCGGGCAGCGGGGCGGGAGCGGCGGCGGCGCTGGAGCGGGGCGGGCAACGCAGACCCGTTCTCGAAACAAGCGGGCAGCTCGCGCGGCGCTTTAGCGGCGAAGTGTTGTGATCGGGGTTGTGTTGTCGAGATATTTGTTTTTATTCGCAAACGAAATGTCTGAACAACGGCGACAATTTTATTTCGATTCAAATTTATTCCTAACGCTCGATTTATTGTGGGCAAAAGAAGGAGTGCGCTGCCCGCTCGTTGCCCGCTCCCTCGCCGCTGCCCGCTCGTTGCCCGCTCCGGCGCCGCTGCCGCGCCGCTGTTTTCGAGAACCGGTCCATTTGATTTTACGCATAAGATCCTGCCGCTCCCGCGCCGCCGCCGCCGCCGCCCCGCTGCCTGCTAAGTTCGAGGCTGAGGCCTAAAACTAGCCTAAGTGGAAGTCTCCTACCTTCCGCCTCCTTGTACTCCAGCTTGGCGTGCAAGAACAGTTCCTCGCACTGCAGCACCTGCTGCCGGAGCGCGAGCGCGTCGCGCAGACGCACCACGCACGTCGCGCAAACGCCGCTGTCGCGCTCGCTTTCGTCCACGTGCGACAGCTGCATAATAAATAAATAAAATAAATAAATAATAAATATCCTTGGACATTTTTTTTACACTGCGCTTCTAGTCCCAAACTAAGCAAAGCTTGTACTATGGGTACTAGACAACGGATATAAATAAACATACTTAAATACTTTTTTTTTCGTAAATACATAGAAAACACCCAGTCCAATACAAACAAATGTTTGTACTGTGCGGGAATCGAACCCGCAACCTCCGGAATAGTAGTCCGTTTCGAACCACTACACCAAACGGCCGATAATGTTACAGGCTTAGCGCTCCTGCACACGACGCCGCCACCGTGCCTTTCCACTGTTTATACGCGCCGCGTGAAGCCCGCTGCCGCGCCGCTGGCGAAATTATGCTTTGATGGCGCGGTGGCGGCGCGGCGGCGGGCTTTACTCGGCGCGTATGAACAGTGTAGGGGCGCGGCGGCGGCGTCGTGTGCAGGAGCGCTTAGGCTGTTACACCATCTCACTTATAACTTTGACAACCATCAAAAATCTGCCAAACTTCATACAAAAAGCACCGGTTATTTTTATTGTTACGGTTAAAATAAGGTGGTGCAATTCAGACTTAAATTGAAAGAGAATAGAACCTTTATGGGATATCCACCATTCGAAAAACCATTTCAATGAGGGTGTGAACAATTTCGCTGGCAACGCAGGACCAGTCATTGTGGAAACCCAAGGGGGATGGCTAGCATTTACCTACCACGATATTTCATTTTGGTTATTCCCAGGATTTCATACCTTGATACAGCATGGAAATACAAATCTTAATCTTAACAGTTTAAATTAGTAATCGTCAATTGCTTAATCATGCTTTTTTAAAGGTCAAGCCTAGAGTGTAAACAGTTCAGCATAAACATTAAATTTAAAATCAAAAATCATCAATTTACCACTTTTTAGACATTTGTTTCATGCTCATGGGGTTGATTTTGAAACCTTTGGTAGATGACCTGATGTTATTATGTTATAGTTTAAATAATGTGTGACCTAACACACTATTTAAACAATCCAGACAAGAGTGTAATTTCTAAATGATAATTTGTTTGTAAATACTTATCCATGTAAGAACTTTTCTGGCTTTTTGAGAACAATTAATACTTTTGTACAAAACAAAATGTTTTTTTGTTGTTGTAATAGCATAGTTAAGAGGCTAAAATTAAAATAAAATAAACATTGCAAAATATTTTTTTTTTATGCTATAAGTGAAAGTGGATGTTTTACATTTTTAGCAATAAAATTGCCATTAAAGTTATATCACAGTAACTACCTTGTAATAATACTCACGAGAATACCAAAACAATCCATGATCATATCCGCGTACACTTCTTTTTTGTCCATCCAAGTATACTCGGCGGTGAGAACCCTGCATTTCTTGATGGCTCGACAACATCTACAAAGAGCTGGGTCTATAATAGGCCCGTTATTTTTGGGCGCACTCATTTTTACCGTTTGTAAATATAATTTAATGTGTTTCAGTAATAATTATTCCATATTAAAGCACCCAAGCGATTTTGGGATGTGGCCCAAGCACCAAAATAATGGCCCACGACACGAAAGCTTTCCCAAAACGACAAAATGTCAATAAAAGAAGCACAGACTAAAAAAACTGCGTTTAGTTTACTGCTTCAAGGAGAAGCTTCCAATCACTCGATTATGATTGTGATTTTAACACTGTATAGATGACCCACGCTGAACTGTCCCGCCAAACTCAATGACAGGGGAGCGCTACCATCGTTCAACTATATGGTTTCCAACATGGCAAAAATCGGAACTAGCGATTCGGTATTGATGGTGGCGCCCCACTGTCAATGTCATGCACACAGTTCAGTATTTTGGAACTATAACATCACTATTTCTTGTCTTTGACATAAGTTGGTGTGACCATAAATAAACGTAAATTACCAAAAAATGGGGAATTTTAGTTTTTGTGAGATCCTACCACTAATTTCGTTTTTTTTGTTAAAGCCAATGTAACCGAATTTTCATGTTAATTATGAAAAATCTTGCTTATTGTCTCATAATCTTGTCTTCATGCAAATGAATTTGTAAAAACTGACAGTAATATTCTGCTAACACGCACGGTGATATCTCAGAATATTCGATAAAAAATGTTCTTGTTCATTTACGAGTCACGAGTTTAAAATGGGATGAACTGAGCAATAATACTGCATCATGATGCGATAAGCGATAAGGTCAACTATCACTGGCCATCACCCCACCCTGCGCGTCAGTGCATTATTATTTATAAATTGTTGGTAATTTAAATATCGAACCTGGTATTCCGTTAAAAATTTCATCACCACCTTGGACGAGAGGCATTTGGCTTGGCTTCATTTTATTTTCCTATAGCTACATTTTCTGTTGTGAAAATGGATCAAGAAGTTCAAAATTCTGATACCGAAGTTTTCGGAAGATGCAGGTGCTGCTTAGAACTTGGCAACGTGAAGGACATGTGGACTCCGTATCCATGGGATGGAGCTAATGAAATCTATGGTGAAATGCTCATAGAAACCTTCTCAATAACTGTAAGTAAACAGTTTTTATAAAACTTTCTGTACAGCTGTTCAGAAAAATTTTCAAAGAAGATTGGACGTTGGATTATAACCCCCATCCTTAGATTAATCTAAGCCCCAATCTGACCCCATTCTTGTGCTTTTGGGTTCTATTTTAATCATGCATACCTTTTTGTAAACTTTATAACTATGATAACCTCAGAAAAAAATTAATAAAAATAGTAGCACTAGCACTATTTTAAAATGCTAATATGAACCAACCTTCAGTAGTTGTCAGCTTCTTACCCAATTATAAATATAGTCACAGAGTTAAATAAAAAAAAGTATATAAGTAGTATATCCATTAAGCTAGCACCCATAACACAAGCATTAAGTTGCTTACTTTGGGGCTAGCTGGCGCTGTGTGAAGTTGTCCAAAGATTTATTTATTATTATTTATTTATTATTATTTATTTATTATTTATTATAAATAAACATAGATCCCTTCATCAGTAGGAGTTGTCTCAACTGATACTGAATCCTTGCAATAATGCCAGTAAGAGAAGTACACACGGCAACACTGTTAACTATCCATTTCCGTTTTTGCTCTCATCAAATGGTGATTCTTTGCGATAGAACGAGACAACATGACAGGCAATGGATAGTTAACACTGTTGCCGATGGTACACCAAGATAATGCGATGAAAAAAACTGTGTATTTAGATCATCACAGTCCAAGTGTTTCTCTGTAAAACTTTAAAAAACAGAAGAATGCTTCAAATCGAATCACAAATATTTAATTCAATTTTATCAAAATCGTCAAAGATTTAAAATGCCCCTAATGGGGTACTTTGACGTTCATAAGTGCCAAAATACTGGTCAAAATTGAATCTGAAATGTCTCTTCATTTGGGCCCTAACGTGGCTGGCTGTAATAGTGTATTACATTTAAAAATTTCAAATTTACAGTTAAAGCAGTTGCCTGGCAAGCAAATGTTTGTGGGAATTCCCATAGGTTTTTTCATGTTATTAATAAAATCATGTTTATTTCACAGTGGGATTCGTCAGCGACCAATGAGGTGATATGTGAAATGTGTGTGGGAAGACTACGGGACGCGCACACTTTTAAAAGGGAGGTGTTGGCCAGTGAAAAGTTGCTAATGGACGGAGCCTTAGGTCTGTATGCTAGCTAGTTGTTTCAAAAATATCTTTATTTACATACATGGTGGAATTTTGTAATGCCACCTGGAGGGAAAGTACTTTTAATACTGTAGATAGAAAATTTTACTCAAAGAAAACATTCCTTTATTTTTATAAAGAAATAGAACTGCATTCAAAGAATTTCAAAAATTTGCTTGCCACACCCGGGACTCGAACAAACTAAAATCTAAAAAATTACACCCTGTATTTTAATGCATCGATAGTTAGGGTTAAGCATAAGGATGCAATCTCTCTAATAAACTTGATAAATCAAATGAAAGGAAAACCATCAAATCTTAAATTGTTTTAATTGTTTACAGAAAATTGCATTGATTGGTGGTGAAATTTCGAAAAATGTTCGGAAATCTTTAAATGCAGTTCTCTTTCTTTTCAAAAATAAAAGAATGTTTTTATTAAGAGTACTTTCCCTCCAGGTGGCATTACAAAATTCCACCCTGTAGACTATTAGCTAGACTAAAATCGGTTCAGTGGTTTAGGTGTGAAAGCCACACAGACAGACCGACAGTTACTTTCGCATTTATAATATTAGTAACGATTTAGTTATTACAAATCGTCAAATGCTATTAAGGAACGAATCCACAACCTTTCGACGCTACTTTACGACTTTTGAAAATTTCGATTGGTTCATCCAGTGTCTAAGTAGCTCAGAAGGAAGAACATTCGCCTGGCAAGCGAAAGTAACTGGCAGGTCATGGGTTCGATTCCTTAGGCAGTTGATATTTTCAATTTATTTGTAATGTAGCATTAGTAAACGCTCCCATGATTTTAATTCCTTTAATATTTTTTATAGATTCTGAATCAGAATCCGTTAATGAAGAAAAGTTATCGGAGATGGATCAGTACGAGATCATTACATACCACGAGGAAGGCGAAGAAGACAACGAGGAAATTGTATTCGAGCAGATTGAAGAGGATGATGTGCAAATCAAACAAGAAGAAGATGAGGACATTGAATATGAGGAAGTTGAATATCTAGACGATGAAGTAGCGGAAGGTAAGGAATCATCATTATTTGTCATCATCATTGCAGCCATAGGACGTCCACTGCTGAACATAGGCCTCCCCCAATGATTTCCACAATGGCCGGTTGGTGGCGGCCTGCATACAGCGCCTTCCCGCTACCTTTAGGAGGTCGTCGGTCCACCATCGTGTCTTTTAGCGCAAACATCCATTCGTGCACATGTCTTTTCGCGCAAGTGTCTGTCTATGCGCGCAAATGTCTTTCGCCCCCGATCTTTGACCCCAAGCTACCCTTATTGCTGTCGCGCTCGCACACCCACTGCGGCCGCCCGTCACGCAGTCCACAGACCATAACATGTACTGATGTTGTTGTCTTAATAAGGATTACTAAATAAAAAGAAAATTATTTCTTTCTTTTAGTCGGCCGTTTGGTGTAGTGGTTCAGAACGGACTACTATGCCGAGAGGTCCCGGGTTCGATTCCCGGCCGGGCAGAAATTGAAATGATGAATTTTTAAAAAGATTTATTGACTAATCATAATTGACATTAAATTTAATTTTCTCACTCTGTAACCATTTTGTATATTTGCATGTCATAGTCTATGACTAAATAGGTCTTAAGTAACATTATATCTAATCAAATAAGAACTACTCTGTAACCACCTATTTAAGGCAAATAAATGATTATTATTATTATTATTATTTTAATTTCTGTGACGGGTCTGGGTGTGACTATGTATAATATTTATGTATTTAAAAAAAAAAAAAGGATTTAAGTAGTATATCCGTTAAGCTAGCACCCATAACACAAGCATTAAGTTGCTTACTTTGGGGCTAGCTGGCGCTGTGTGAAATTGTCCAAAGATTTATTTATTTATTTTTTAGCCTGATGATAAAAAAAAATCTCTTCCTAATCTTTGGGCCAAACAGAATTTATGTTACCAATGGTCTTTTGTTATAGAACACCAAAAGAAGGAGAAAAAAAAACGCAAAGCAGCTGCCGCTAAATCGTCTAAGAAAGCAAAAGCAGTGAGCATCAAACAAGCGCCGCAAGTTGGCAGAAAGAGGAACTACAGGTATGCAACGACGTCACAATAATATCTAAAGCCTGGTCCGTGAGCACGTAGAATTCTGTCCAATGACCCCAAGCTACCCATCCTTATCGCTCGCGCGTAATTATATTGCTGTCGCGACTGTGCGACGGGCGCCCGCAGTGAGTGTGCGAGCGCGACAGCAACATAATTACGCGCGAGCGATAAGGATGGGTAGCTTGGGGTCATTGGACAAAATTCTACGTGCTCACGGATCAGGCTTTACATAATTATACTTCTATACTAATATTGTAACTCGGTGTTTCTTTACGAGATCGAATCAGAAATGAGGATCCGTAAACGAACTAAAGTCGCTGACATAGCCCGACGGATTAGCAAGCTGAAGTGGCAATGGGCAGGGCACATTGTATGCAGAACTGACGGCCGATGGGGTAGCAAGGTTCTGGAGTGGAGGCCGCGTACCGGAAAGCGCAGCGTAGGACGTCCACAAGGTGGACCGACGACATCATAAAGGTAGGAAGGCGCTGGACGCAGGCCGCTGCCAACCGGGAAACATGAAAAGCATTGGGGGAGGCCTATGTTCAGCAGTTGACGTCCTATGGCTGTGATGATGATGAATATTGTAAAGCTGTATAGTTTCGTTCGGTTGAACGCGCTAATCTCAGGAACTACTGGTCCGATTTGAAAAATTATTTTTGTGTTGGATAGTCCATTTATCGAGAAAGGCTTTAGGCTATTTAACATCACCCTACAGCAAATAGTGGCGGAGCAGTAAAGAAAAATGTTGCTAAAACTTGAAATATTACACAGCTAAAGTCCGGTCGCCGAGCACATAGAATTTCGTCCAATGACCCCAAGCTACCCATCCTTCTCGCTCGCGCGTAATTATATTGCTGTTGCGCTGTGGCCGCATGTCGCACAGTTAGTAGCTTGGGGTCATTGGACGAAATTCTATCTGCTCGGCGACCGGACTAGTAAATCATAAAATTTACCTGAGGCTGACAATAGTGTCTGAGTTTCTTGCGCTGCTTCTTCTCAGCACTGGCCCAGTTATTGTCACGAAGCAGTGGTAGGGTTAATAGGTACAGGGACGTGTAAAAGTGCTTTTTAAAAGCCTATTTGCAAAAATAAATGAGTTTTATGAGTGTTTACCATGACTTTGACTTGACTTATGGTCCTATGTCCCCTAGATGGGGCAGAGGGCGTCCACAACAGTCTTCCATCGCGTTCGGTCTTGAGTTTCGCGTTTGATCTCGCTCCAAGTCTTGCCGATCTTCTTCGCCTCGTCTGCCGCAGTGCGCCGCCAAGTTTGCTTAGGGCGACCATGTTTGCGTTTTCCTTGGGTGTTCCAATCAAGAGCCTGCTTGGTTTACCATGAGGATAGCCAAATTATAGGAAACTAGCTTTCCGCCCGCGGCTTCGCGCGTGTGGACTACGTTATTTACATATTAACCCTTTTTTCCAAAATAAAATTTAGCCTATGTTACTCGTGGAGTAAGCTACATTAAGCTTCCGAATGGTGAAAGAATTTTTAAAAACGGTCCAGTAGTTTTTGAGCCTATTCATTACAACCAAACAAAAAAACAATCAAACAAACAAAGTTTTCCTCTTTATAATATTAGTGTAGATAAATGATCTTTTTTAGGATGTACACCGAGGCGACCCTCCGTCAATGCGTCGAGGAAGCAATGTCAAGCACGGAGCCTCTGTCCAAGGTGGCGGCGCGTTACGGCATCCCCAGGAAAACTCTGATCGCTAGAGTATACAACATCAAGCACGGGCTGAAACCTGGTGAGTGGATCATCTATATTTATAATAAATCTGTAGAGAGGTCAATTCTGTACATGAAATATATTTTCAAAATAATTTCATGTACAGAATTAGTGATTAGTGATCGATACTGATGCTAAAAATGCAATCAGTAAAATTTTTGTCTGTCTGTATGTTCCTTATAGAAACAAAAACTACTCGACGGATTTTAACGAAACTTGGTACAATTATTCTTCATACTCCTGGGCAGGTTATAGTATACTTAGGAATTCCCACGCGAACGGGAATTAGCGGGAAAATCCTTTTGTATGAAAAATCTAAACCGCTTAAGTTAGACGCTTGAAATTTGACATGCAGGTACCTTAGTAAACTTAAAGCTTAGTTACAACAGGATATTGCAAAATTCCCACGGGAATGGGAGTTAGCGGGAAAAAACATTTCTATAAAAAATCTAAACCGCGTAAGATAGATGAAGGGGGTAAAACGGGATCCACGCGTACGAAGTCGCGGGCGGCCGCTAGTTAATAATAATTATCCTATTAATATTATAAATGCGAAAGTTTGGATGTCTGGATGTTTGTTACTCTTTCACGCAAAAACTACTGAACGGATTTTGTTGAAACTTTACAGTATTATTGTTTGTTACCCATAATAGGCTATAATTTATGCCGATCTGTGACAAAATTTCACGCGGGTGAAGCTGCGGGGCAAAGCTAGTTAATAATAGAGGAAGCATAATAATAATAATAAAATCATTTATTTGCAAGAACATGGTTACAGATGGGTGTTAACTGTTAATTTAATAAATTCCAGCATATTCTGTCGCATGCGACGTGCAAAAGTTCTTTGTCTTAAAGTTATATTAATTACTAGCTTTCCGCCCGCGGCTTCGCCCGCGTTGAATTTTGTCTGTCACAGAAAAACAATATCGCGCGCATATTTGCTCACCGTTTAGACCTACCCTGGACTACGACAAACATTTTAAAACCAAAATCAGCTCAATCGGCCCAGCCGTTCTCGAGTTTTAATCAGACTAACGAACATCAATTCATTTTTTTTTATTTATATAGATTATTGCTACATTTAGTTTTAGACTTTACATATTTTACAACTCAAAATACTTATTTTACTCGTAGTTGTTTTTTATACCAGTAACAATACAATAAATAAATGTCAGGAAACGAAATTTGAATTGCATGACGAGCAGCCATCCCGTGCCGCTCACATATAATTTTTTTTTATGCAAAACAGAGCAGGTATTTCTGGAATACAATCTCACTTGATTTTTATTAGGAACAGTATAGGGTGGTAGTAAACGCCTATTCACTCTCGCCTTGAAGAGGCCCGGATTATTGTGTTCGGGCAGGCTTGTTCATCTCCGCGTGTTTACATCGAAAACAAAACACGCACGATGGCCCACCTACAGGATACTATTCGACAAGGCCTCACATACGAGCGAACATTGACTCACGCACGCGTATTCTTGTGTATGATGGAAAAAAATAAAGAAAATGGTGTACTAAATACTGTGCAGTATTTAACTGCCTAAATAATAATAAAAACACAGAATGTACTTTTTTAAGTTGCCTGAAGACACTGAGAGGTAAATAAGTGGTTAATATTATTCATGCTTAATCATGTATTTCCTCCGCCATTTTCCGCAGTTTGGCACCTCACGTCACACATCATTTTACCGAAGTCAGCCCTATGGCTTCGGCGCAGTACCGATCACTGACGTTTGTCAACAAAATGGTGCTTGACTCTTGAGACAAGCTAAATTACACCATATTGTTAATGACATTGAGCATATTTTTTTTTAAATACCTTCGCGAAGTAAGCCTTCTGTACGTAGTACTTATTATTATTCTGTGGTTCAACGGAGAGAGACAGTAATGCGGAGAGTTGTGGAATATCTATTATTTGGTGCAGGACAAGTTTATTTTATGCTTAACAAGGTTGATATTTGACCACAATGGTGGTGTTAAGTGGGATGCAGTCTAGGACGGTACATATCTGCCCTGCAAGTACCTATTCACTCTCGCCTTGAAAAGGCCCGGATTATAGTCTTCGGAAAAGACACCAGCAGGCAGCGAATTCCAGTCCCTAGCTCGATCGTATAAGAGTCATCGAAACGCTTAGTGCGAGCTGGTGGAATGTCACAATATAGGGATGGTACGCTAACCTGCGTCTGGTTCCCCGGTGATGGAAGGGAGCGGAGCGGAAAGCGAACAATTAATTTACAGATAAATGTTGCAAGCTTAGAAGTACATAGAAATGAAATTTAATGTATAGCCTGACCAGGAACATAAAAACCCTCGCCATGTTGCGGAAAACTAATGGTACTAATTTCTTTTAATGGCAACAGTAACTGAAAACTTCATTGTCATGTCACCTTGCATGTCAGTCTATTGCTGTCAAAGTGTAAACAAACTTTATTTTAAATGTGCGCAATTGATTTTGTGAATTAAATTGCTAAAATCTTTTTATAGTCGTGAAAGAAAAGTGGTTTACAATGTGTTAAAGTATTTGTCGAAGAGAAATACTAAGGGTTCGGACAATATTTTCATTGAATAATGTTTCCGACAAAGGTTGTCAAATTGACTGACATGTTTATCGCATAGTACAGTCCACTATGAAAATTAGATGTGGTTTGTTTCAACTACCTATTTTATTTTATTTTTTCACTTTCTAAGTGTTAAATTTTATGGAATTGGGAAAGAAGTACTGAGTTTGAAGCGTTCATGAGCAAACATTGCAGTTGAATATTCAAGTTCTGAATTTGATTATTGATGAATAATAAAATAAATCCTACTAGCTCGATTGATGGTTTCATTTAATTTATTTAAACCAGGTTACCTATAATAATATTTTTTCGTTAATTTATGAAAATATCAAATTAGCCCGTAATCCTGAATCCTGATACATAAAGTTAGCCTATTAATTTAACACAGGTACGACTGTACTCAGTGTTGCACTATCAAATGCAATTGACGCGCCTCTATGCCAGGGTTTTTATGTTCCTGGTCAGGCTATACACACAACGATCGTGTCGAGAGTGAAACTACTTCTTCTTTTTCGTCGGTACACTCTTGCCAGAGTGGTCGTGGTCGTCACACCCGGTCCGGTGGCAAGCCTCACAATCCGTCGCCATTCCTCCTGCACTGCCATTCTTGTTAACTCGTGGAGTTGACCATCGAGTTAACCGCCTCTGTGGTCTAGTGGTAAGCCCACCTGCTTCAGACGCAGAGGTCCCGGGTTCGATTCCCAGTGGGGGCAGATTTTTCTGTTCGGTTTGGTTGGGGGTAGGGCTTGTTCAAAGTCCGCCTGGCTAGCTACCACCATCTCACCTAAGTCTGTCGCCATAACAACAATGTTAACAGCATTGTTGTGTTCCGGCAGTTAGAGGTAAGATAGCCAGTTCCTCCGTGGTTGAGAATTCCGGGTGAAGCTCGCTTCCACCTTCGGCCTGATCATCACTTACCATCAGGTGAGATACAGGTCAAGAGCTTCCTCGCTGTGGATAAAAAAAAATTGAGTGCGGTTTTGAGCTGGTCAGTCCAGCGCATGGGCGACCTGCCGCGCGCTCTTGTGCCCTCAACCTTCTCCACAAGTGAAACTACAACTGGGTGTTTTGTTGTAGATGCCCGGATCCGACCAAAGCCGGACGAGAGCCGGAAACACAGGCACAACGCGCGGACTATCCTGCACTACTCCACCGCTACGCCCTTTAAGACACACGGCTCAGATTTCGTCTGCTATTTCTGCAACGAAGCATATACCACCATCAGCGAACTAAGAAAACATAACGTCATCCACGCGCACGAATCAAATGAACTCCATTTAAAAATGGCTAGCGGTTTCAGTCTCAAACTCGACGTGACAGATTTAAAATGTCGTCTATGCAAAAAGAACTTTGACTCCTTAGAAAAATTTACCACTCATATTATCCAACACGGAAAAATTATACATACGGATATCAAAAACGTGATTATTCCGTACAAGTTTGACAAAGATGAGTTCAAGTGTACGCATTGCGATTCAGCGTTTAAATTCTTCAAACATCTCAGCGAGCATATGAGCGAGCACTATAGAAATTATGGATGCGACGAATGTGGGAAAGGCTTTATAAGCCTGCCTACGTTGCGGCAGCATAAGTTGAGACAACACACTATAGGGGATTTCAAGTGTGATATATGCCCCAAAAGATTCCCTACCAAGTCTCGCTTGGCAGCTCATCTGCGAGTCGTCCACATATATTCAAACGAAGCTCACAAGTGCTGGAAATGCTCTAAACTATTCCTAGACGCAGACGAAAAGGCTAATCATGAATTAGAATTTCATTCCGACGAGGCAAGACCATGCATTTGTGATGGGTGTGAGCGTAGATTTGATACTTGGATGAGCTTGAAGCATCATAAGACCCGTTGCCACTTCAACCAGCCTCAGAAAACATGTCCGGAGTGTGGCATGGTATTTTCTAGAAAAGCAACATTAGACAGACACATGGTGAAACACACCGGGGTCAAAAACTACAAGTGCCCGGACTGTGGGAAGAGTTTTGGCCACCGGCAGAACTTCCAACTGCATTTGAAGATACACAATGACGATTGCAAGCTGCTGTGTGAGCTGTGTCCCAGAAAGTTCACAAGGAGGTACAAGTGGAGGGACCACATGGCTTTCACACACAGTATTTATGATTTGTGAATATTGAATGAAGACTTGACAGACATGGCATCTATAGGTTCTTAAACTAGCGGCCGCCCGCGACTTCGTACGCGTGGATACTGTTTTACCCCCGTAGGAGTTGAATTTTACAAAATCCCGTTTAAATCGGTTCACCTACGTTCTAAAAGGAACCCCCATGCATGCAAATTTTGAGACTCCTAGCACTTAGGCCCAGAACAGACGGTGAAACGCAACTGCAACGAAACTGCAACTGCTAGTTACTTTTGAGTTGCATCTAAGTTTTTGCCATAGCGTCCGTTGAGAGACCACACATGACGCGACCAGTTTGAAACTGAAACTGAAAGTTTGCTTACAGCAGTTGCAGTTTCGTTGCAGTTGCGTTTCACCGTCTGTTCTGGGCCTTATAGTTTCTAAGATTTCATGATGAGTGAGTGAGTGAGTCGATCAGTCAGTCAGTGACTTTTCGCTTTTATAGATATAGATTATAAAGCTAAAAAATTGTTTGGTTAACGCGCTAATCTCAGGAACTGTATTTTTTTACCTTACAGCCAATAGGGGCGGAGCTGTAAAGAAAAATGTTGCAAAACGGGAAATATTATTCAAACTATTTTCACGCTTACGAAGTCGCGGGAACAGGTAGTTAACTTATAAACACTTCATTGGGTAATTGTAATAAGTTATTTTTCAATAAAAAATTATGCTCTTATGTGCTAAATCATTTTTGATGTATTATGCATAACTAGCTTTTGCCCGCGGCTTCACCCGCGTGAAATTTAGGGTCACAAATCGGCATAAATTATAGCATATATGTTAATCTGGATTAAAAACAATAATATTGTAAAGTTTCAACAAAATCCGTTCAGCACTTTTTGCGTGAAAGAGTAAAAATCATCCAGACATTTAAACTTTCGCATTTATAATATTAGTAAGATTAGTAAAAGATGTGTTGTTATTAAGTACTGTAAGATTATTGTATTTGTAGAGAGTAAGCGTTGAAATATTATGAGGTGTATTATGTACCTAAATTAAATAATAAATAGTGGTTATTTGTACTCTTGATTTTATTAAATTTTTAAAATAGCCAATTTAATGCTCCAGTTGAGTTAAATTATTAAGGAATTTAGTTCCTAAGGCTGAACGGCATGTAACAAATAAGTATTGTGGTCCATAATAATCTATCCCAAGGTAATTAAACGCATTAAAATCTTTTGGCAATTTTTTTAACGTAAACCAATGAGGGTTTTCGCGATTAATAAATCCGCCAGATGGCAATACGTAGACGCGAGGTCCAAATGCTGCATGATTGGTTATTTTTGACATAATAACCAATCATGCAGCATTTGGACCTCGCGTCTGCGTATTGCCATCTGGCGGATTTGTCAATCGCGAAAACTACCCTCATTTATTTTCAATCCTTTCTTTCCAGAAACGCCTAAAGAAATCGCGACGCATATGAACAACGAGCGACACTACCAATTCGTGCAAGAAATCACGAAGGTGCTGTCCCTCACCGACGCTGTCCCTTTCAAGGTAAAATCCGCCAGGTACTTCTGTGCGTTCTGCTACACTGCCAGTGAGAGCTTCGAGGACCCCAGCGAACTCAGAGTCCATACAGCCAGCCACGGACTGAAAGAAAGACTTGACAGACTCGACCAAATCATGAGGCCGCCGTTCCTCAACGAAATGTTACGCGTAGACATCGAAATGTTCAACTGCACGGTCTGCCAAACCCGCATACCGACGTGGAACGATATGTTCGTGCATCTGAAGGATTTTCACGATATTGAACTAGACCAGGTTTATGACAAATTGATTCCGTACAAGCTGAGCGCTCATAATGTAGTTTACTGCGCGCTGTGCAACGAAGATTTCCCGAATGTAGCCAATTTGGACTCTCATATGAACGCTCACTACTGCAATTATGTTTGCTCGGAATGTGGAGACACTTTTGTTACTGAAAATCGACTTAAACACCATATTATGATACACAACACGGGCAAGTTTTCGTGCGGGCATTGCGGGAAGACGTTCTCTTTGGAGAAGTACAAGAAAAAACACGAAGCGATGGTGCATAAAGAAGCTAAGTTGTTCAAATGCGCGGATTGTGGCGAAGCGTACCATTCTGAGTACGAAAGGCATTTGCACATAGTCGAAAAACACAAGGAGAAGGTGCGGATGTCGACCTGCGAATTCTGTGGGAAGACTTACGATTGGAAGCCATACTACATGGCCCATTTGAGGAAAGTTCACCACAAAGTGAAGAATTATAAGTGCAATTATTGTAACAAAAGTTTTCTTAGCGGACACGAATTGAAAATGCACGTGCAAAGGCACACGGGGAAAGGCAAGCATGTGTGCATGTTTTGCGAGAAGAATTACGTCACTTTCACCGAGCTGAAGAAGCATATGAAAAAGCACGCCGCTGAGATAATGTACGTGGACGAAGATAGCGTTGTAGTGAGCCAAAGCTAATTTTAATAGTGTGAGTTACATTTCATACAGCGCCATCTAGTTCCAAACCAAGCAAAGCTTGTACTTTTACTGTGGACCTTTTCACACTTGAAGTTACGTGTGGTACAAAATGTACATTTTGTTACGACCTAATGAATTTTTAGATTTTCTAGTTTAATTTACTTATAATTTAGTAACTAAGGTGCATTGGATTCTAGGACGTGTATAGATCGTTTCATCCACGAAGACGCGCCCACCATTCTTCCGCCAATGTTTGAGTGTTATCGGTACACGCTAAATCATCCATGAGTGCACACGCACACTACAATAATGACTCCCCGACCAAAAATTGGTGAATATATTTTTGAATAATTCGAAAAAAAAAACGAATCAAACAGTCTCACACTACAGAGGGTTTATGAAAAGCGAAAAAAATGTTACTGTTCCATAAAATCAAATGAGTTTGGGTTCTGTCTGTACATGATAGTTAAATGTGTGTACTATTCATAATTTATGCTCAATAAAATTAGATTGATTAAAAATCCGTCTGAATGAAAATTTCAATTAGAGTCATTCGGGTCAAGAGCACGCACTTTTTTTTTGATGGCCTCCCAGACCTATAAAGAATTGTATAATTGGCATGTTATGATATTAAATCTGTAGAATATTTAATAAATTTTCACTATTTAAGAAAAATTTCCATCAAGATTAATTAGTTTTAGCCCTACATAGGCTTAACTGAAAACTTTTCCAATGCGTACTCTTGACCCGATGTGTGGGTAAAATTACGCAAGTCTTAGGGTAAAGTTACGCACGCGGGGTAAACGTACGCATTCAGATTTCTAATCTAAGAGAATACAATTAAGATTGGCAATAATCAATATTTATTTAATCTTGTAAATAACATTTTAAGAACTTTAACATTAAAAAAAATAAGAACTCTTTGTATTATACAGGGTGGAATTTTGTAATGCCACCTGGAGGGAAAGTACTCTTAATATTGTAGATAGAAAATTTTACTCAAATAAAACTTTCCTTAATTTTTGAAAACAAAGAGAACTCCATTCAAAGATTTTTGAAAATTTTACGAAAATTCACTATCATACCATAAAATTTTTTGTAAATAATTAAAATAATTTAAGATTTCATGGTTTTCCTTTCATTTAATTTAAGCAAGTTTGTTAGAGAGATTTCATCCATAAACTTAACCCTAACGATCGATGCAATAAAAATACTGACGTGTAATTTTTAACAAATTTTAGTTGGTTCGATTCCTCTACATTACTAAGAGTACTTTCCCTCCAGGTGGCATTACAAAATTCCACCCTGTATCTATTATAATGTGAATCTTGTCTTAAATTATTTATATTGGCAATAGTCACACTTTGAGATCAAAATAATTGGCCTTCATTATTTGGTCATCTGAGATGAGATGAGGGTCCGCTGAGGGGCCTTCCTTATGTAATTTCTCAGCATTTTGGTGTAGGTATTCTGAAAGATTGAACAATTTTTGATATTTTTATTTCATTTGGGGTATAAGTGCGCAACGGGGGTAAACGTACGCGTGCGTACTATTAATCTCGTACTCTTACCCCAATCGGCAAATATACCAAATAATCAGTCACAACACACACGTTAAATACTTTTTACGAATATGATAAACTTAGATCAAAACTACATTAAATGAACAATAGAAATATAGTATACTTACTGGCACAGAGCTATCCATTTAACTACAGCACACTTTTCCGTGGCATAAAAATTAAACGAAATAAGCGTGCTACAAGTATTCGGCGACGTGTCGCGACCAGTACTTAGATTGCGTCGGCGCGGCGCGTGGCTCCTAAACGGCGACAGTAGCGCCACTCTATTTTACAAACACAGACCTCGGCTCCCCCACCCCTGTCGGAGATAGGACCACCGCGTACTTTTACCCACCGCGTGCTGTTACCCCGAATGACTCTACCTATTTATAAAAGACGATCATTAATAATGTATTTTGATAATTAGTTGATATCGAAGATGTTAAATGAATGGAATCATTAAGTGAAAATCACTATAATCCAGCGACATCTGCCATCGCCACTACTGAGCTTCGACAAGACAGACACCATATAGACTTAGAGCTAGTGAACGCCAGACCTACGTCACTTTATAATGCTCCCAATATAGGCACAGAATAATAATAAGTACCTTGTACAGAAGTTTTACTTCGCGAAGGTATTTAAAAAAATGTATGCTCAATGTCATTGTCGGCCGTTTGGTGTAGTGGTTCGAAACGGACAACTATTCCGGAGGTAGCGGGTTCGATTCCCGCACATTACAAACATCTGTGTGCATGAACATATTTGTTTGTATTGGACTGGGTGTTTTCTATGTATAATAAGTATGTATTTACAAAAAAAAAGTATTTAAGTATGTTTATATCCGTTGTCTAGTACCCATAGTACAAGCTTTGCTTAGTTTGGGACTAGAAGCGCAGTGTAAAATGTCCAAGGATATTTATTTATTATTTATTATTAACAATATGGTGTAATTTAGCTTGTCTCAAAATCAAAAAATCAAAATCAAAAATATTTATTCAGTTTAGACCACAAGTGGCACTTATGAACGTCAATAGAAAATAATAAAAAAAGAAAAAGGTAGCCCTTATGGGGCACTTTACATGTCTCCTTATCTTTTGGGCCCTACCAGCGCTTCGAGACAAACATATGGCAAGTGCTGAGAAGAACAAGAGTCAAGCACCATTTTGTTGACAAACTTTAGCGATCGGTACTGCGCCGAAGCTATAGGACTGACTTCGGTAAAATGATGTGACGTGAGGTGCCAAACTGCGGAAAATGGCGGAGGAAATAGATTACATGACTTACTGGACTTACTTTGAATAATATTAACTACTTATTTACCTCTCAGTGTCTTCAGGCAACTTAAAAAAAGTACATTATGTGTTTTTATTATTATATTTAGGCAGTTAAATACTGCACAGTGTTTAGTACACCATTTTCTTTATTTTTTCTATCATACACAAGAATACGCGTGCGTGAGTCAATGCTCGCTCGTATGTGAGACCTTGTCGAATAGTAATCCTGTAGGGTGCCATCGTGCGTGTTTTGTTTTCGATGTAAACTCGCGGAGATGAACAGGCCTGATATAGGTTAGACCGAATGTTGATGATGAGAAGTTGTTTCCTCATCAGCCTGGACAGTTTTGACCGTTCCAACTCCTTGATAGACATTCTCTCATATAAAACAAAATAAAACGTTCCTTAATTTAAAATTTACATAAAATTGGGTACCTAAATGAATAAATTATTTGTTGGGACTACACACTACAGTAATATTTGAGTCAAATTGACTGAATTTGACAATAAATGACCGGTCATTTATGGTTTTTGACCATCGTGACCGGTCAGATTCAGTCAGTTTACATCTCTATTCATGATGCACCAACATTCTAACCTATATTAAATTTGGAGGAGGGCATATGCTGACAAACTTTCAGCTTTTATAAAATGACTAGCTTTCCGCCCGCGGCTTCGCCCGCGTGGAATTTTGTCTGTCACAGAAAAACTTTATCGCGCGCGTCCCTGTTTCAAAAACCGGGATAAAAACTATCCTATGTTCTTTCCCGGGACTCAAACTATCTCTATGCCAAATTTCATCAAAATCGGTTGCGAGGTTTAAGCGGGAAAGCGTAACAGACAGACAGACAGACAGACAGACAGACAGAGTTACTTTCGCATTTATAATATTAGTTGGGATGTAAGTCTGGCGTTCACTAGCTCTTAGTCTAATAGGGGTATAAAAAGTCGCCTCAAAATGCAGGACATTTAAAATGTAAATTGGTTTAACGTTGTATTAATTTTATTGTAATTAGAAAATAGGGTGTGTTTGTGTATGGTTAGGTTATAATAGATGAATGAAATCTTTTGTAAGATAAGCTTAGTTTCAAGCAGTTGTTAAAAATAATATAATTATGTCATTGTTATTTGCCAATCCGCGCTTCGCGTCTTGACTGGGGTCAAAATAACTAAGTTAACATTCTTTTTCTTTTTTTTAATATTAGGGACTCCTTGGTGTTTATAATTTGTTGACGTCATGTACTATAATATTTTAATGTGCGTTCCCTTCGAGAGGCCACTGTGGAAAACGAAGGTTTCGTATACATAAAGATTTAGCAGAACCTCTAAAACAAATGTAGCCAGAATGATAAATTTGTAGGTGTTGTAAGTTGGACGCTACAACCCGCCGAATGTGGTCCCTCAGATGAACTATGTCAAATACCAAATTACTGAATCTGACCAAATAAGATGATTTTGATGAATGGTAATATTTAGGAGGTAAATCGTAGGGCTACATACGAAAATAAGAGCTCTGGATAGTTACTGCAAATAAAGAAAATCCAATCAGACGATGGGCCCTCAGTTCACCAGTGCACAAAATTTACTTTAATGCTACAAATTGGAACTTGAGACTAAGTTTCTTTGGTAAGGTTTTAATTTTAGCAGAAGTAGCCACAATGCTACCCTGAGAGTACAGGGTTTATATATTCTACTAGTACAGAATAAAAGCTCTAGTAAAGTGAGCCCTCGGAACACACGCTAAAAACCAATTCCATGATAAATATCTCGCCCAACTCATTGTTTGATAAAAATAGTTTACACCATTTTATGTACAAAATTTGCAGTTTAAAATTGTATTCAAATATTTTTGCTGTATAAAGTATTTAAAGAAATATCTTGCTTCTTAAATTCTCCGTAATGATTTTGTGTATGTTAACCACATTGTCGATTTTTTTAGGAAACTCAAAACTACGGTACCTATAAGTAGGTATTCTGTACTATTGCCTAAGAGGTATTTTGAGATAAATCCGAGTCTATTGATTTTATTTTAATTAAATAAGTACGACGTAAAAATAATTTTATTTAAAGTACCTACGCATTGTGTGATACGGAATAGATTTAGAGCTGTGATACAACAAAATCGATTAATGCCGCGATTCATTAATCAATAGCAGTGAATCGTTCGTTCGTTTCAGCCAAAAGAGGTCCACTGCTGGTCAAAGGCCTCCCCCAAAGATTTCCACAATGGCCGGTCCTGTGCCGCTCGCATCCAGCTACCTCCCGCGACCTTCACCAAATCGTCGGTCCACGCCACGTCTTCCGGCTCGTCGTCGCCACTCAAGAACGAGCTATGTGCCTAGCCCAAGCTGCCACTTGATTTTAGCGATGCTGCGGGCTATATCAGTCACTTTGGTTCTCCTACGAAACTCCTCATTTCTGATTCGATCACGTAGGGAAACTCCGAGCATAGCTCGCTCCATGGCCCTTTGGGTGACCTTGAGCCTTCATGAGGCCCATAGTAAGCGACCACGTCTCAGATCCGTATACCATCACTGGCAACACACACTGGTCAGTCTTAAATAAATAAAATAAAATAAAAAGTATTTAATTCATAATAATAAATATATAGATAACAGTGATCCATAAATGTTAGTAAAAACTTAGGCTAATGTTAGTATCTTATTTCTAAAACCGACCTCGTCCTGCTGAGCATGTGGCCGATCAGTGGACAATCCCCACTTTCGGCTATCTCCTTCAGTACGCTGTGGCACAGTTCTTAAGACACTGCGGTATTTCGGACGTGAGATTATCGCGAAGCTTCCCGGCGGACGCTGCCCAGCCGAGTTGAATTCGACGATTGTCTACTCACGGACATTGCCCGCGGGCGGCGTGACCGGAGGGAGCGGCGAGCGTTCGGCGAACGAACGAGCAATGTTCGGTTCGCGAGCGAACATCTAAGAAGACGATCCTGACGCACTCTCTTCAACGACTTTGCACAAAACGGTCTCGATAACATTGTTAATTTATACCGAATAGACAACTAATTGTATACAGTCCACTCTTTCATTTTATTAACTTCCACTACACTCACTATCGAAGTAACAACGATTGAGTAAAAATCGCCCTGTATATGTCGCAGGCAAATTGTATGATTCCGCATTTTACAAACGGCGTCGTCAATTTACAAACGCTCGCTGTTCTATGAAATGCCGAAGGCAAATTGGCGACTCGTTCAATTGATAAAATTTCGACTATGATTGTTGCAATAGGGTGACCATCATAAAACACATGTTGGACAAATCAGACTTAATTTCATAAATCAGGTAGGTATCTATTCAAGTAAGACAAACCTAAAATACTTGCTACTCCTTAAGGAATTAAAATATTTTCGTAACAAAAACAACACTAAACTAATTTAAACTATTGACGTACCTATAGGTAGGTACATAAAAATATGACATTAAATAAGTTTCGATAGTCACTCCTTTAGATAAGTCTTACATTTTAATTATACCAAGAAGAAGTCTAGAAGACAACACAATATTTTTTATACCAATATATTCCACAGCAGTCCTCCGAGCACCAGATTCCATTGTCATCTTAGCGTTTTTTATGTGCCGGATAACCTCAAAATCTATTTTATTTTTCCATAGCTTTTTCACTGCTCCTATTTGTGAATCGTAAAATTTTCTTAATTCACTAAGTATAATAAATGTCTTTTTTTGGGAAAAGTCCTTTTAATACGTAGAATTTGCACTGTTTGCTGTATCACAACACCACTAATCGACGCCATTTTTCTTGTTTTGATTAGCAGCGCCTCGCGTGGTAAGAAAGAGAACTAAATACTTCAATTTGCCGCGACATTTTGTAAACAGCGATTGAATTGGCTATCAAATGTTTTGGCATATTATAAAGTGCCAAGGCAATTTACATTTTGCCTTCGGCATTTCATAGAACAGCGAGCGTTTGTGAATTGACGACGCCGTTTGTAAAATGCGGAATCATACAATTTGCCTGCGACATATACATGGTGATTTTGTTATCAGTATACTTTTTTTATTATGCTCTATCTATAGAAATGTTTAACAGTACTACTTTATCTTGAATTTTTTTAATCGTGGTATAGGTTGTGTAGGGACACTTTTTCTAGTTTAATCTATTAATTTTCTGATGTGTGGTTACCCTAATACGAATATTTTGTTCACACATAAATGAGTCCGTTTTATTTCAAGAAAGGAAATATTTACACACCACACAGATACTTAAGTTTGTAGTACGAAATGACTACGTTTTTATATTATTATGTGTAAATTAATACACCTTCCACCTTGTCTCTAAATATGATAACTATTTTCTGAAACGTGTGGCCCGAGGGCTCACTTTACTAGAGCTTTTATTCTGTACTAGTAGAATATACAGTGTGTCCGGGCTTGTAGTGATCAAACTTTATGGGCAAAATCTAGGGACAATTTTATCGATAAAAATACTTCAAATTTGGGGCCTGACCCATTTCTCGAAAAATTACATCGATTTAAGTTTTTAATTTTTAGTTTACACCTCTTCTTTAAAAAACAAGTGAAAGCGTGGGTAGCTCAACATTAATAGGCAAATATTTTATATCATGCGATAGCCAATAAAATTATCTATTAGTTGAAGAAGAAAGCAGACACAAGTTTCATACATTTTATAGGAGTAAGAATGGATTGAATTAGAAAAATACATTACTTTTTTCACTTCTTTTTCAGTTATTTTCCAACACAAGGAAAACCAGGTCGTTAAGGTATGTTTTATTTGCATTGTATTTTTAGTATTTGAGCTATTCTACAAAACGAATGTAAATTTATTAGTCTACGTCTATTAGTTTCGACGTAATTGTTGAACAAAAATACCCCTTTCCAGCGGTTTCCATAGTAATCGGAATAGGTTGTGTGATTCTTTCAGGCAGTGCATTTTCGCATGTCGCGTGCGCTATGGAAACCGCTGGGAAGGGGTATCTTTGTTCAACAATTACGTCGAAACTAATAGACGTAGACTAATAAATTTACATTCGTTTTGTAGAATAGCTCAAATACTAATAATACAATGCAAATAAAACATACTGTAGCAAACCCGCCTAGGAATCGACGGCAGCGCCGCCTACCAAAATAATTTTTTGTCTATGGCAATGTAAGATATTCGTCTTCTCTCTGGCCACCCGGCACATGTATTGTAACAGCACCGTAATTTTTATTTTATAATCGTCAAGTAAGAGTGGAGTAAACTCGTTCACAGGTTTTCTGGACTTTTAATTCGGGCCCTTTCAAGATCCCTATAAAAGTGGCTGCCCAACGTGACGCCCGAATGTGAAAAGTGAACTCTGATAGCCGTGAATGAGTTTTCGTGTCAGCGCAGTTATTTCGCTGGATTTAGTGTTAAATCGCGTCTGCCTGATATCCCCGGACTCGAAAATCAAGTTTTTTCTTTGGTGCAACGTGTATTATATCGTTTTTAGCGAAAATACAGTTGAGAAAAACTGGACGATACCATTTTGCGAGTGTGAAGTGCACAGTAGGCGATACCATTTTCCTATTGGTCGATAGACTTTTAAAGTGACTTTGAACAGTATACGTGAAAGTTAGAACTGTGCACGCGTGTATTTTGACGTTCGTATCTGGAGTTGTTGATATCGGTTCTATCCGCCGATATTCGTTCCCAACAGCTCATGTTACCATACGAATATACCGTGCTGCACTAACCACGTCTGGACTGCTGTATTTAGTGAAAGTTACGCATAATAATGGTCCTAACGAGATCGCGTACAAATAGCCCGGCGCAAAGGCCTGAGACGTCCACGGAGACACCAGCTGCGGCTGAGGTGGAGATGATGGAATCACCAAGGGAGTCTACAGAGGTGCGTGACGCACCTGGTCCAGTGATGGCTCCTGCACAACCGGTGCCTGTCGTTATGACGGATAGTCAATTGGCGTTGTTGCTGTCCCAGATTGGAAGCAGAGCTGCACCTGTACCTGCAATGCAGTCTAACTTTGCTGCGTGCACACACCGATTTGATGGCAATAAAAATGTCATCCCGTTTCTAGAAGCCATCGAGATCTACAAGGAAAGCGTTGCTATGACTGATGCTATGGCGATGCGTGGACTGCCGATGTTGCTGACGGACTTCGCTGCGGAGTGGTGGCAAGGTGTAAAGCATTCAGTTACGACATGGAGTGAGGCACTAGCATTATTGAGGAATACCTATGGACCAAGATTGCCCCCACACATGATATATAAGGAATTGTTCCGGAGAGAACAGGGTGATGAAAACACAGATGTTTTTGTGTGCAAGTCAAGAGCACTACTATCACAGTTGCCTGCTAATACTATACCAGAGGACCCTGTGCAGTTGGATATGGTCTACGGGCTGCTGCACCGCCGTATTCGGAGACAAGTTGCCAGGACAAGCTTCTCATCCTTCCAGCAGTTGTTGGAGTTAGCACGTGTGGTGGAGGAGTTGGAAGAGGAGTGCCCAGCTGTTACCAAAACTGAGGTTACTTCGTCTGAGATGCCAACTAGGAGTGAATCTCTTCCTCAGGACCGAACCACAGATAGAGATGCTACTACAAATAGGAAGGCTAGGCTCCGTTGTAACTATTGTAAGCAATTCGGCCATATGAAAGATGAGTGCCAGAAAGGCCAACGGAAGAAGCAAAATGAGCAATTTGAGACAGAGCAAGAGGAGAGACCAGAATCTACGAAGCCAACTGTCACCTGTTTTGGTTGTGGTTTACCCGGAGTAATTAGATCTAATTGTCCAAATTGTAAAAGTACTAAATCTGACTGTAATGTTAATTTACCAGCATTTGCTGCATTTAGTCCTAAACTTATTGATGTTTGTATGAGACCTAAGCTAGGTATTGAAATTTTGGGATTGCATGGTTCTGCCTTGGTGGACACTGGGGCAAAGCAATCAGTAGCAAGTGATAGTTTGTATAGAGTGTTGGTGGAAAAAGGCCAAAAGTTTGATACAGTTAAATTGTTTATTAGTTTAGCCGATGGCTCTAAACAATGTAGAATTGTTAAAACTGCAAAAGTAAATGTAAAAGTTCATGCAATTGTAGTACCTACCTTATTTATTGTAATACCAGGTGCTACAGACTCTCTACTCGGTATGGATTTTATTCAGGATTCTGGCATGATACTGAACTTTACACAGAATTGTTATTCTTTTAGATCTCATCCTATGTCTTACCAGCTGAGGTATGAAACTGAGGACCCTGTTGGGGCCTGTGCTGCAGTTTCACCTGCTGTTGACCTCCGCGGCAAGGAAGGTGAGTTGTTGGAGGCTGCTGACCGGGAGTTGTTGAAGAAGCTCCGGTGTGACAAAGGCATCTTCAAGCGAGGGGGAGCCCCCACGACATCTGCTGTCCAGCATAAAGGTACAGGTGAGAATGTCCCTGTAACCATACCACCTTACCATGTTTCTCCGGTAAAGAAGAGGTCAGGAAGAAGGATCGGAGACATGTTATCTCCGCTAAAGGTACAGTACCCATCCAGGATTAAGGAAATTTTGCAGCAGAAAATGTGAACGAATGAAGGCCCTAGCCAACGATTAATAAAGTTGAATATGCTCCAGGTAGGATCAATGGTTGCTGATAATGTCAGTCATCCCCCTGATTCAACATTTACCATTTATAATATTATTATGTGTCCGGTAATAGACTTACCTCCCCTGAAGCACGTCGCACGGTGGATGCTGATGAAGCTCGGAGACCTGGACCTGACATCATTAGAGATCAGGTATTACTCACCACTCACGCCCCCAGTCCTGCTGCTCGCGGCGTCACCCATAAGTTCTGTTCTCGTCGAGAAGGCCGTTACCGCCCTGGTAAGGTCATTAGTCCGACCACTTATGAGGTAATAGGTAGAGTCGGTCAAAGGTAGGTCGGTATCATGCCGAAGGCATTGTTCCCTATCGTGGTCCTGGAGAGTTAAAGGTTGTTCAGCGTAGAAAGGCCAACACACCTACGGGTCGTTCAGGTGTGTTGAAGGGGGAGTCTGTAGCAAACCCGCCTAGGAATCGACGGCAGCGCCGCCTACCGGCCCGTTTTAGTGATTACAACTTAAAATAATTTTTTGTCTATGGCAATGTAAGATATTCGTCTTCTCTCTGGCCACCCGGCACATGTATTGTAACAGCACCGTAATTTTTATTTTATAATCGTCAAGTAAGAGTGGAGTAAACTCGTTCACAGGTTTTCTGGACTTTTAATTCGGGCCCTTTCAAGATCCCTATAATACCTTAACGACCCGGTTTTTCTTGTGTTGGAAAATAACTGAAAAAGAAGTGAAAAAAGTAATGTATTTTTCTAATTCAATCCATTCTTACTCCCATAAAATGTATGAAATTTGTGTCTCTTTTCTTCTTCTACTAATAGATAATTTTATTGGCTATCGCATAATATAAAATATTTTCCTATTAATGTTAAGCTACCCACGCTTTCACTTGTTTTTTAAAGAAGAGGTGTAAACTAAAAATTAAAAACTTAAATCGATGTAACTTTTCGAGAAATGGGTCAAGCCCCAAATTTGAAGTATTTTCATAGATAAAATTGTTCATAGATTACGCCTTTAAAGTTTGATCACTACATGCCCGGACACACTGTATAAACCCTGTACTCTCAGGGTAGCATTGTGGCTACTTCTGCTAAAATTAAAACCTTACCAAAGAAACTTAGTCTCAAGTTCCAATTTGTAGCATTAAAGTTAATTTTGTGCACTGGTGAACTGAGGGCCCGTCGTCTGATTGGATTTTCTTTATTTGCAGTAACTATCCAGAGCTCTTATTTTCGTATGTAGCCCTACGATTTACCTCCTAAATATTACCATTAATCAAAAATCATCTTATTTGGTCAGATTCAGTAATTTGGTATTTGACATAGTTCATCTGAGGGACCACATTCGGCGGGTTGTAGCGTCCAACTTACAACACCTACAAATTTATCGTTCTGGCTACATTTGTTTTCGAGGTTCTGCTAAATCTTTATGTATACGAAACCTTCGTTTTCCACAGTGGCCTCTCGAAGGGAACGCACATATATTTTACCCTATCGGCGTTGCGTGGCCTAAGTTAGATGAAAAAAGCAAAGTAAAATGAAAAAAGTTGTAAGAAATGAAATCGCAGAATATAAATTTTACTAAATTAATTGTAAAAGTTATATTGTAAATTTTGAGAAACACAAATGAGTTTTGTTTGCTCGTTCTACAAGTATTTTTAAGCCGGGTTCAAACGGGTGTAATGTGTCATGTAACATGAATTCTACGTGTGGACGGCACTACGAGCTTTACATGTAAATTGCTGCCCATTCTATTTCCATTACATTACACGATACATTCCATTACACGTTACACTCGTCTACCCGGCCTTAGATGAATTACATGGAAGTGTGACCCTTATGTTGAGTTAACTTTTGAATTAATAAATGCCAAAAGTTTCCAACTTGTTTTATTTATGTGAAACCATAATTTTTTTACATATTTAGTTTATATTTTTACACTTGCTCTAACATCTATATGTCGCAGTAAGATAGATAAAGCCGTAATATAGTTATGTCCCTAGGGATATAATTATATACCGTAACATAGTTATACGAAAGCGATTCATTACTATCTCACTAGGAATATAGTTATAAAACGGCCCAAGTTTAGTGATATAGTTATATTACTAGATAGTAATGAATCGCTTTTGTATAACTATGTTACGGTATATAATTAATTATATCCCTAGGGATATAACTGTATTACGGCTTTATCTATCTTACTGCGACATATACAATACATACATATAATAAATAATATTATGTGTAAATAAGTATTTTTCCAGCACTTTCGCTCGCAGATATCAGATCGTTTAAACCAAAGGAAGTCTACTGCTGGACAAAGGTTCCCAAGGGTTTCCTCAACGACCGGCCCTACGCTGCCTGCATCCAGGTTCGGCCTTTTCTAGATCGTCGGTCTACCGAATGGGAGTCCTGTTCACACCACACCGTGTCTTTCGGCCCTTGGTCGCCACTTGAGAAGTTTTCTGCCCCAACGGACATCAGTTTACGAGCTATGTATGCCCCGCCCACTGCCACTTAAACTATAGTCTGCGACTGGCACGCGCAGCGAGTGTGCGAGCACGATAGCAACATAATTACGAGCGAGAGATAAGGATGGGTAGCTTGGGGTCATTGGACAAAATTCTACGTGCTCACAGACCGGGCTTTAGCAATTCTGCTGGCTATGTCGGTTCTTTGATTTTCCTCCAGATCTCCTTATTTCTGATTCAATCACGTAGGGAACGCCAAGTATAGCATAGCACGCTTCATCCTGCATATCATCATCATCATTTCAGCCATAGGACGTCCACTGCTGAATATAGGCCTTCTCCAATGATTTCCACAATGGCCGGTTAGTGGCAGCCTGCATCCAGCGCCTTCCTGCTAACTTGAGGTCGTCGGTCCACCTTGTGGGTGTACGTCCCACACTGCGCTTTCCGGTACATGGCCTCCACTCCAGAACCTTGCTGCCCCATCGGCTGTCAGTTCTGCGTACTATGTGCCCTGCCCATTGCCACTTCAGCTTGCTAATCCGTCGGGCTATGTCACCATATCATCAGCTATTTAAAAAATTTAACCTGTAGTGCTCTCACATAACGTCCATATGACTCTTCATGTGTATTTTCAACGACTTCCTTCTCGAATAATTCTTGCCACAGATGGAGCATACGTATGACCGTTCTATGTTCGATTTGTAGTGTTTCAACATGTGCTCCCTCAACTCAGTCTTGTTGTAACATGAATATGTACAAATGTCACATTTGACGTCTTTCAGCTCCATGTGCCTCTTCATATGACAGGAGAGAGTATACCGTCTCTGATAGCCTTTATTGCACACATTGCAACGGTAAACCACTGGTTTCTCTCCGTGAACTTTCACCATATGTTTCTTCCGTAAAAAATAATCTGAAAACCGCTCTGTGCATTTAGAACATTTAACCTTTTTGAGCATTTTATGAACAAAATCAACGTGGTACCTCAATTTTTGCTGCGTTCTGAACACCTTTTTGCAACTGTCGCATGGAAAAGTCCCGTCTCTGTGTCGAGTATCCATATGTTTTTTCAATCGCATGGTGGTTATAAAACCTGCACCGCAGAAATTGCACACATAGTTTCTGTAGTGTGTGTTCATGTGTTTTTCTATCGAACCAAACGTCTCAAAGTTGAACGCACAGATTTGACATTCAAAGTAATTCTCGAGCACTTTGAACGGCACAACTCGATCCGTGACATTATGATAAAACTTATTCTTGTGTATTTCTATGAGATGCTCTTTGAATTCTTTAAGACTCGGTATCGTAATATCGCAGACAGTGCATTTTAAGTCTTGAACGTCTGCATATACAACTAAAGTTTCTGCAGTGTATAATTTCAGAGTTCTTAAAAGCGAAACTTTTGGATGCAGTTCGGTTTGGTGTCGCCTCAAGTGGTCAAATTCTTCAAATGACTCTCTGCAGTAGAAACAGGGGAAACCAGCGGAACGCATTTTGCTTCTGAAAAGTGTGGCGTTAGAGAATTGCAGTAAATTGTAGGTGTTCACGATTAGGGCTCTTTTGAGCCGTTCTTTAGGGTCTATGTGGAGTTGGGTCTGCTTGGGTGGCTTATCTGAGGACAAAATATGTTAATGTTATTTACCTTTATTTTCATAATTTTTAGGGTTCCGTAGTCCTGACAAGCAACTCTTATAGTTTCGTTATAATAAATAAATAAATCTTTGGACAATTTCACACAGCACCAGCTAGCCCCAAAGTAAGCAACTTAATGCTTGTATTATGGGTGCTAGCTTAACGGATATACTACTTATATACTTTTTTTTTTTTAATACATACATATTATACATAGTCACACCCAGACCCGTCACAGAAATTGAAATTCATCATTTCAATTTCTGCCCGGCCGGGAATCGAACCCGGGACCTCTCGGCATAGTAGTCCGTTCTGAACCAATACACCAAACGGCCGACAAATTATGTCCGTCTGTCTGTCCGTCCGAGGTTTTGTTTGGAAACTATTGGCACTAGAGAGCTGTATTTTTGTGGAGGTATGTATATTAATCACGCCGACAAAGCGGTAGAATAAAATTTTGAAAAAAAAATTTTTTTTGGGTAGCTCCCCTGCATGTAAAGTGGGAATGATTTTTTTTTCATCTTCTACCCCATCGTGTGGAGTATCGTTGGATAGGTCTTTTAAAATTGCTTATGGGTTTCTAAGACCAGGTTAAGATAGATCAGTTAGTTTAAGAGTAATAGTCGTTTTACTCATAAAATGTAGAATTTCATACCTAATAAAAATTTTCTTAAAAGAAAATACTAACTTCTGAAGTATATTGTAGTAACAAAGGACAACTACGGAACCCTACACTGCGCGTGGCACGACACGCACTTGGCCGGTTTTTATTTGTCACTAAGAGTAGGCGCACACCGTTGATTTTTAGTTGGCCGATAGTTGTGCTCGATTTTAAACTGTATGAAGAATCGGCCAAATCGAATCGACGTAGTGTGCGCACTCCCATACATGCCCATACTGATCAACTGCCCGACTAAACTATCGGCCGACGAAATATCAATGGTGTGCGCCTACTCTAAGAACTAGTGGCCAGATGGAAGGGATTCTTAGTAAAGGGGCTATTGAGTATACTAACTTGAATCAGAATCATTCCAGCTGATCTGCGTATCAGAGTTGCTATCATCGTTTAGTGTAATCGTCACTTCTTGCGTACATTCGTCACTCTCAGCATCCTGCTTGGTCTCAGTGAAGTTTCCAAAGTCGTTGACTTCAATTTTGAAGCCAACCGTTGTCTGTAACGTTTCCTTTGGTATGGGCACTGAAATCAAGTAATTAAATGAATAAATAAATAGGACCGTGCATTGTGGAAAACCTTGGGGGAGGCCTTTGTCCATTTGGTTGAAACAAACAAAATAAATAAAATTAAGTGAATAAATAACTTATTTGACTGTTTTCAATAGGCAAATAAGGTATTAGTATTAATTACTGATTTTATTTTCATTAGGAAACACTGGTTTAGCCTGTGCAGGGACAGGCAGCTGTGTTCAGCATTGTTGTTATGGCGACAGACTTAGATAAGATGGTGGTAGCTAGCTAGGCGGACTTAGAACAAGCCTTACCACCAACCAAACTAAACAGAAAAATTTGCCCCCACTGGGAATCGAATCCGGGACCTCTGCGTCTGAAGCAGGCGGCCTCAACGTGACCACGACCGCTCTGCCAAGAGCGTAACGAATTAGAAGAAGACGACAGAGGCGGTTATAGTCATGACTACTTTAAGAAAAATAAGAAAAAAATCTATTTCAAAATGTTTATCTTACTTTTCCTAAGGTTTAGGAAAAATTACTAGTTGAACTTTAAGAAAAATAAGAAAAAAATAATTAAGATGGTTTTTTATGTAGGTAATATGCACATCATGGAGCCGGCTTATCGTTGAATTTTGGGGCAGTATGTATACTCAGAAATATCATCAGCAAAAAAATCATCAACGCTTAATAATAAGTACAATTACCATTGACTAGAACCATCTGCTCGTTGTCGCATTTCTGTAGCTCCTCCATGAGTTGCTCCTCCGTCCGTAACACCAACGCCTTGAAGTCCCTCGCTGCCCGCAGCTGGGCCACGCAGTCTGAGCATATTAGTGTGCTTAGGTTGGTATGTGTTGATAGCTGAAGAATTTCAACAGGAAAGATTAGTTGGATTTAGGATCAAGTTGCCTTCTTCTTCTTTTTGTATCAATAACAAGCTTATCAAGCTTTCTGCCCGCGGCTTTGCGCGCTTGGACTACATTATCTACATATTTTACGGAACCCTATTTTTTTCCAAAATAAAATTTAGTCTATGTTACTCGTGGATAATGTAGCTTTCGAATGGTAAAAAAAAAATTAAAAACGGTCCAGTAGTTTTTGAGCCTATTCATTACAACCAAACAAACAAAGTTTTCCTCTTTATAATACTAGTGTAGATAGACAAATCTAGTTGCCTGAATTTGAGGATACTAGATATGTAGGGGGCTTAAGGGGTGTCGTCTCAAACACACCCAAATGATTTTGGGCGCCGGAGTTGCGAAATAATAATTTTAATTAATTTTTTAAGTTCGTTGATTACTTTTGCAAATGAGTGGACGGAACATAATTTAGCTACACTCCCCCTCGTTCTTTCCCCAAAATCGTGGACACAAATCTAATTAAAACCTTTCTTTATGTTTAATACCCAAACTATTTAACTATAAATGCTAAGCTGTTTTCAAATAAAGTTTCATCAAAATATGTTTAGTGGTTTTTAAGTACCTAACCTAAAGGCGTAATAAACATCCATCCTTAGATATAGCAAACTTATTATTTAGATTTAGTAGTAAAATTAAGAAAACTTACAAAAACATTGAAACAATCTAATAAAATATCCGCGTAGATTTCTTTAGAACCACTGCTTAGATAAGCTTTGGTGATGTTCCTGTGGTAGCCTTCTTCTAAACAACATCGGCAGTGGCCGTAACTAGACTCTGTATCAGTTGTATTATCGCGTTCCTGTAAAAAATCCATTTTTTGGAACTAGATAATCATTTTTGGTGAAAACAGCTGAAAATTTCTCTAATATTTTTGAGCGTGTCTCACAAAATGTGTCAAACCATGACAGCTAACTGAGCTAACTAAAGCACCAATCACGTATCACTTGGGCTTGGCTTACTTCAACGCGATTGGTTAAAATAAGTATCGCCATGTTGGCCCGTGGCTAGTGAAGTAACTTAGGCAAAATCATAATCGAAAAAAAAAAAGGAGAAAATATGTCATTTTGATGAGGTGTAGGTGGAAAAACAAAACGCTTTTCGAGGCAGAAAACAAAAATAATTCCTCTATGAAAAGGGGACGAAATATTTTTTTATCCGACTTCAAAAAAGGAGGAGGTTCTATGTCAAATTGTTAGTTACAGTAAAGTTATAACAGTTATCTTGGGTACCTATCTTTGAATTTCAGGCATTGTAGATTGTAGTGCATAAATTTTTTACTGCTGAAAGTTACCCTGATATTCATAATAAAATACCCAAGGTGACTGTAATATTAAGAAATATAAATTATACAATGAACATACATACCAAGATTATTTAACAAAATAATTTATTAGGCAACAATTAATGCAGTAATTTAATTTCACGTCAAACCATAATCTTTATGATGACTTCTAATGTGGCTTTTCAAGCTGCAATTTTGTATGAATGCTTGCCCACAGACAGGACACACGTACCTTCTGTCGTTTGTATGGATTCGCATGTGTTCCTTTAACGTTTTCTCTCTAGCATACGATTTTTTGCAAACAGAACATTCATGAATTCTTTTTCCGTTATGTTTTATCATGTGATGCCTTAATTCCACGTTAGTAAAGCATCTATAAGGGCATATTTCGCAGTATATATCCTTTTGCTGTATATGCGTTCGCATATGAATGGATAACGCGTAGGGACGTTCGAATGATTTTTCGCAAATGTTACACTTATATTCTAGAGGAGCTACTCCGTGTACCAGCACCATATGCTTATGTCGCCGGAAGTATTCATTGAATCTCTCAGGGCATCTATTACATTTATATTTCTTCACATTCTCGTGAACAGTTTCAACGTGAATCTTCCTCTTTTTCTGAGAAGGGAACTGCTTTTGGCAAACCTCACACGGGTACTGTTTGGTTCTACGCGAATGCATATGATAGCCGTGTATTCGTAATCTCTGTTTCGACACGAAACCAGAATCGCATTCTTCGCAAACGTAATTTCTGTAGTGAGTGTTCATATGCCGCTCTATAGCTCCAAATGTCTCGTAAAGATTACCGCAAAGTTGACACTGGAAACTGTTCTCTTTCACTTTGAAAGGAATAACTCTGTCCGACAATTCCAAATACATTTTCTTTCCGTGAACTTCTGTTAGGTGTTTCTTTAAATCGTTCAGACTTTGTATACTCTTACTACAAATTGTGCATTGTAGGTCAGATATATCAGCATAAACAACTACTCCATCAGGTCTGCCCACTCTGTACTTTTTTAAAACGCTTTGGCTGACATTCTCTTTGGTGTGATCTGATTTCTGATGTTTTTTAAGTTCTTCAAAATCTTCAAATAACTTTTCGCAGTAAAAGCACGGATAAGCTCTTTGGAATTTCGATTTAAAAGCTGTTACATTTGAAAATTCCAGTATTGCAGTTATATTCGTTGCATGAGTTAATCTTTCTATGGTGTATGGGTTTTTAAGTCTATCAATGTCCAGTTTGTCGTTTTCTTTATACTTGGTGGTCTGTATTCGCTTCTTTTTAGTAAAGGGTTCGTTTAGGTCGTCGTTAAGTTGGTCATTAGGTACCGTTTTTAAATTTCCTTTTAGTTTTTCTGTGTCTGTCTGTAGCAGTCGCTCTAAAGACTTTCCTGATATATGTTTACCTAAAACAAAAAGTATTGAGTAACAATAATACACTTTAGTTTGCAACACTAGCTGCTTCAGGTTTCAGGTAGTTAGATATTTATAGCTCTTGAGTCGTGATCCTTTTTTTTGATGTGCCAGGAGGCAAACGAGCAGACAGATCACCTGATGGTAAGTGATTACCGTCGCCTATAGACACCCGTAGTCCCTGGTTACTTTTATGTTTTTAATGATAATAAATCAATCAATTTAATTTAAAACAATCTGCTAGCATTTTTGTTACGTTTAGAACCATTCTCGTAATAGTTTCTTTTGCAATAAAAATACTGTCTAGCTACACTGTAAGTTTTAAAACTACCCACCTTGTACGGGCAAGCCATCGTACATTGCACTTACTTTTACGCTTACGTTTGCGTCCTACTTTTTGGGCGCGCGTTAGTTACTATTTTAAGTATTTTTCTTTATTATAACTCAGTACGTCAACAACCATCCCACGTAACACTACTACTCAAGAAAAGATTTGCCACGATAACTCTGTCAGTATTTCACTACAATATAAACTTTAAACTTTGGAGATCTTCTCTTCTTGACGTGCTCTTCAACTCGACTTCAACTAACTTCAACTCTACTTAGATAAATGTATGGCCCTACAAACCATACATTTAATGGTCCTTCGAGTTTAAATTCACCAGTGAAGTGTACAGTGTGTGATCAGTGATAAATCTGCGGTAGCGATTCGGTTGACTGGCCTTCCGGAAGAGGAAATCCCCAGATCAATTGAGAAGGCGCACATATCGCAGAGGAGTCCTATCACGTACTTACACTACCTCCTGGAACGAACCAACACCAAGCTTCATCTGCCACCGTCAACTACGTGCCAGATCACTAAGCTACGAACTACTTACGAAACTTCATCCAACTTCTACAACTACAATCAACTAACTACTTCAACAACATCATGCTGGAACTACAACAACAGTGTTTCAACAACATCAAAACTCTCTGCTCTAACTACAAGAAAGACAGCGAAAACCGAAAAAACCAAGAATACTTACTTAAACGACTGGAGTCTCTCGAGGCACAGTGGAGCGACTTCAGTGCACGACATAAAAAACTACTGGAAACGTTCGAAGACAAGAACATTAACTACTTTACCGAAAACATCTACGAAAATACGAAACAACTTTACGAAACTACTAGAACAAGCATGGAGAGCTTACTGAAAAAACTATCTGAGCCCAAGTCTCTGGAATTCGACCTATCAGGAATGCTGGAGGACAGTTCGGATGAAACTTCATCATCAAACTCACTGCTGGAAAAACAAATGTGTAACTTCAAGGCTCTTGATCGTGCTATGTCCAAAATTGACCTCAAAACAATCACCGAGAAGTGGGAGCTTCAAGACCATTTCTCTACAGGGTGTTAGGTAAATGGGTATATGAGCCGACACTAGCCCATGTTAACATAGGCATATAAATGGTATGGTGAAGTCAGAAATTTGATATCATCATTTTAATATTTTTAATTTTCATACAAAATAAATTTTATATAATACGATTTGTATGAGAAATAAAATAATTAAAATGAAGATATCAATTTTCTGACTTCACCATACCATTTATATGACCATGTTAACATGGGCTAGTGTCGGCTCATATACCCATTTACCAAACACCCTGTATACTAAAATCTAAGTGGCAAGACATTGACAAACTACATTGGGAATTAGAAGCTTAGTACAAGGGCTCCAACGACAAATACTACAACATATTTGTCGAAATGGAAGACAAGTATGACGACATCCGACGAGTTTTAAACTCAAGAATATGGTCGACTGTGCATTACGAAACATCAGCGCCGAAAATGGAAATACCTGAATTTTCTGGCAACTATACTCAATGGATTTCCTTTAAAGATCTTTTCATGGAAACCATTCACAACAATCCAATGATAAACAACGCTCAGAAGATGCAGCATCTCAAATCTAAACTGAGAGGCGAGGCAGAGCGCATAGTGCAGCATCTCAGTATCAGTGCCGACAACTACAACTCATGCTGGGAGATACTAACGCAACGCTATGGAAACCGACGCCTTCAGTTTACATCTTTCATCAACACCATGCTCAACTTGCCTACCATACAAAATCCTGATAGCTACAACTTGAAAAAGATGCACGACGTCATCACTGAATGTTTGAATGGAATCACAAACATTGGCATTGACACGACTACGTGGGACCCACTGATTGTCCACCTGATGTCACTAAAACTCGACAGAAGTACTTACTCGGAATACATGAAAGAACTACAAGACCACAGAGAATTGCAGCCCCTAAACGACTTTCTATACTTTCTCGAGTGCAAGTTCATGGCGTACGAGTCCATGAAAACACCAAAAAAGAAGCTTTTGTTACTCAAAATCAGAAGCATACTTTTACGAAGACTTCAACTTCAAACAGAAACATTCCTCCATCGTGGAATACCAGCGAGAGAAACTATTCATTCAAGAAATACAACAACGAACCTAAGAAAACTTATTACACTACTTATGGAAAGTGCCCTAACTGTAACGAGAATCACGTGTTGATGCAATGTCCAAAGTTCATCGACATGAACCCCACTCAACGCAATAACACTGTTGCAAAACTGCATTTGTGCGAAAACTGCTTACAGGCACGGCAACGACAAATGCAATTCTACAAAAACTTGCAAAGAATGCAACATGCGACACCACACTTTATTGCACAACTCTACAAAGAAATATTCACCAACAACTAAAACATCAAACGAAACTACCTCAAAACCACGACCTTCAACTTCTTCTCAACCATCTTCCAATCATCTATCGACGGAAGATGTGGAGATCTTACTGCCGACTGTACAGCTGCAAGTGATGTCTGCAAACGGCACTCAAATTAAACTTCGGGCTTTACTAGATCAAGGCTCGCAAGTGAACTTAATTACTGAAAGGGCGGCGCAACTGCTACGTCTGCCTAGGAAGCGACTGAACGCAACCGTAACAGGAGTAGGATCTGTTTCTGGAGACTGCAAAGGACGTCTAAATCTGTCTTGCAAGTCCATTTACTCCAGTTACGAGTTTGAGGTACAAGCCCTCGTAATGAAAAAGCTCACTAACAACTTGCCAAACTCCTCATTTGATCCAAATGAATGGCCACACTTAGAAAACTTGAAGCTCGCAGATCCAGACTTCCACATGTCGCGCCCTATTGACCTACTGCTAGGAGCCGACGTGTACTCCGACATCTTACTAGATGGAGTACTCAAAGGAAGTCAACAATCACCGATTGCACAACAAACACAATTGGGATGGATTCTGTGCGGCAAACTGAAAACTTTAAACTGTCACGTGACCCTCATCGATCGAACGAAATATCGAAATACTGGGAGAGCGAAGACATCGTCCAAGACGACAATGACCTGTCTAAGGATGACTTCTGTGAAAAACACTACTCAAACACCGTGCAACGTCACTCAAACGGGAAGTACATCGTTGAAATGCCACTTCTATCTAACTATGAAGAAAAAATGGGAAACTCAAGATCTATCGCTCTCTTACAATACTTACAACTGGAGAGACGATTTGAGAGAAACCATAAACTTGCTCAAATGTACCGAGACTTTATCAACGAGTACATTGAACTTGGTCACATGAAGCCGTCGTCATCGATACCTACATACTACCTACCGCAACATTACTTACCGCATCATGGCGTTTTACGTGAACAATCAACTACTACCAAACTGAGAGTCGTGTTCAACGCTTCTCAAAAAACTACAAGTGGCTTCAGTCTCAACCAACTACAAGAAAAGGGCCCAAATCTACAAAAAGATATTCAGGCCCTTATCTTAAAATGGAGGTATAGAAATAACTCAAGATCAACAACAACTACAAAAAATTATTTGGCGTGACTCACCAACTGAAAAGCTCCGAGAGTATGAACTGTGTACCGTGACTTATGGGATGAAATGTGCTCCGTGGCTTGCTATGAGAACTCTCAAACAACTTGCAATGGACGACGGTCACAAACACCCAGAAGCAGCACGCATACTTCAAGATGAGTTTTACGTGGACGACCTTGTCAGTGGTCACAACGTACTCGATGACGCAATCAAACTTCAACAATCGCTAATCGAACTTCTAAAACTGGGCGGCATGAACCTGAGAAAATGGTCAGCGAACGACCCCATTCTACTAAATAACTTAACTGAAGATCAAATTTCATCACGCAACAACTTCGACTTCAAACATGATGAATCACTGAAAACACTTGGCCTCGGCTGGAACCCCACTACTGACAAATTCTCTTTTAATTGGGAACTGGGAGACAACGTGAAAGCTGTTCTTACAAAGAGGACATTACTATCAGAAATATCAAAACTTTATGATCCCCTGGGATGGCTCTCACCTGTCACCATTACGGCAAAACTACTGTTCCAGAAAGTATGGACGGCCAAGTTAGGGTGGGACGAAGCTCTACCCTCCGACATTCAAGACGATTGGGCCAAACTTAGAAGTGAACTTCCGCTAGTCCAAGATGTCAAACTTGACAGATGGCTAGGGGGCCGGCAATCAAACATCGAACTACTTGGCTTCTCAGATGCAAGCGAGAAGGCTTATTCATGCGTCATCTACAGTTATGTCGCTAATCCTGACGGCCCTCCAACTATAAAATTACTCACTGCAAAGACTAGGGTTGCCCCTTTGACACAAAAAACAACACTGCCAAGAATGGAATTATGTGGTGCACTACTACTTTCACAACTTGTACAGAAAATAAAAAAAGCCTTTAAAGGACACACGATTAACGTCCGAGCATGGTGTGACTCTCAAGTTGTTCTCGCCTGGCTGCAAGGAGACGTATCCAGATGGGAGAGATACGTAGCCAACCGGGTCAACAAAATCAAGCAAGTTATTCCATCAACAAACTGGCAGTACATTAAGTCAGAACAAAATCCAGCAGATTGTGCTTCCGAGGACTGTACCCCAGCAAACTAATAAACTTTGAGCTGTGGTGGAAAGGTCCCGAGTTCCTTCAAAATGTTGAAACTGAAAAGTCCATGAAAAAGCTTACTTGTTTATACACTACAAATACTGAACTTAAAACCAAGAAGGTGGAAGCCCTGAAAACAAATCAAGAACATTTTATTGAAAACTTAATAAATAAATGCAGTTCATTGTCGCGTGTAACAAGAGTCACGGCGTGGATACTGCGCTTTATTACAAACGCGCGCCGTACGACAAAACTTGACACCAAACACTTGACTACTACAGAAATATCAGCTGCTAATGAGCAAATAATTAAATTCGTGCAACGTACAGAGTTCGATAACGAGTACAGACAACTGATGAAACAAGATGTTATTTCGAACAAAAGTTGCATGTTCAAACTTAACCCCTTCTTAGACGACAAAGGGATTATACGTGTCGGCGGCCGTATCAACAACTCCAACTTACCATTTGAGATGAAACATTCCGCCATCATCCCGCGGAATGGACGTTTTACTGGTCTACTTATCGATCAAACTCACTTTACAACACTTCACGGAGGTGCTCGATTGACGTTGGCTCATCTAAGACAACGCTACTGGATTGTTGGCGGAAATCGGGCAGTTAAAGCAAAATTACGTCATTGCATACGGTGTCATCGACACAAAACAACTGAAAGCCAACAGATTATGGCCGACCTACCACAACAACGTGTAACACCTTACCGGCCGTTCACGCACACCGGGGTCGACTTCACTGGTCACGTGGACGTCAAACTGAACAAGGGAAGAGGCGTTAAAACTTCAAAAGGATACATAGCTATCTTTGTTTGTATGGCAAGGCAACTAAAGCCGTACATATAGAGCTGGTATCAGATCTCAGTACTGAAACTTTCATTGCCGCCTTCCAAAGGATGTGTGCTCGACGTGGCACTCCAAAACATGTCTACTCGGACTGCGGCACCAACTTTGTCGGCGCATCTAAAGTATTGCGAAAGGAATCCGAACAATTCCATCTACAACTTTCTTCAGAGTTTTTTTGACCACATTGGACACCAGTAGGCCTAAGATGCGCGCCGCGATAAGCGGTTATCACGCCATTTTATCGATTTTGCCCATACATTTTGACGTCGATAAAAGTTATCACGGCGCGCATCTTAGGCCTACTGGAGGTAGATTGGCACTTCAACGCACCAGGCTGGCCTACAGCAGGAGGCCTCTGGGAGGCTGCTGTGAGATCCATGAAGTACCACCTACGGCGTGTACTCGGAGATCAGAAACTGACCTTCAAAGAGTTTCAAACTTTACTAGCACAGATCGAAGCGTGCATGAACTCCAGACCTCTGTGTCCACTAACTGAAGATCCTGAAGAATTTGAAAACTTTTTAACTCCGGGACACTTCCTCACCGGTGGCCCTGTGATGTCACTGCCGATCTCCGACCACAGTGACGACAATATCAACTTACGTCGGCGATGGCAACTTACTGAAAATATGCTACAACAATTTTGGAAAAATTAGTCTAACGAGTATTTAACGCAACTACAAGGACGAAGCAAATGGAACAAAGCATCTGAGAACATAAAAGAAGGTGATATCGTGCTGGTCAAGGACAACAACTTGCCCCCTGGAAAATGGGCCATGGCTCGTGTGCTTGAAACTCATCCCGGTTCTGACGGATACGTACGAGTGACTACTTTGAAAACTCAAACTGGCGTTATAAAGCGCCCCATCGTCAAACTGTCACCGCTCCCGTTGGAAACTGAAATTAACTCCAAACTACCAATATGCACATCTGAAGAGCCCCAGCAAGACGAAATCACACAAAAACAATCAACGAAAACTAAAAATAGCAAGACAAAAGGATTATCAGCCTTAACTACTGCACTATTAACAATGTTTATTGTTTTGACTGGATCATATGGCGAAGCGGCGTCAAGCGCTCTCTGTCGGCAAACTACAAATGATTCACGATGAGTGGACACAGCTTATGTATTACAATCTAACTAATTATTGGACTAAAGTTGACCAACTCAAAACTTACCTTCAAGGTTTAAGCGATCTGTGTGACAAAACGGATCCCAGATACTGCAAAACAACTTTAGATCAATTATCACACGAGATGGAACTTCTTGACTTTTACAACATGATTCTGCTAGCGCCGCATAAACACCTCTACGAACGGAAAAAACGAGGCTTGATCAACGGCATTGGCAGTATCGCTAACACCTTGTTTGGAGTTTTGGATCAACAATTCGCTGACAAGTACCAAAAAGACATTGAAACCTTACAAAACAATGAAAACTATTTACTTACTCTGGTAAAAAATCAAACTTCGATTGTTGAACTCGAAAACAAGGTGCTAAAGAAAACTGAAGACAACATAAATCGCCAAGTCTCCATGATGGAAGGCTACATGAACCAAACTGACCTGAAAACCTTGGGCTTACATAGATAAATTACATATTACAGGTAAATCTTACTTTAGATCTGGGGCTTGACACTGTATAATAAATACTTTCTATCTATTTACTTATGTATTTATCTATAAGCAAGCCTCTTTCACTCAGCTGATTGAAATTATAAAATAGGGGGAAGAAATAGGTATATTTATTCCCAAAAAGCATGAAGCATATAGTTGAGGACTGCACAGGACTGGTCGTTGCGGAAATTTCTTAGGAGAGGCCTTTGTCCAGCAGTAAGCAGTGAGTAGACGCATCTCTCACCAGATGCTGTGCATCGTCACATGCCGAATAATAGCAATGAATCACTAACCTTCACACATATTATATTTGCTGGACTCTTCTTCCGAACATTCCCCATTGCTCGTTATTTCTTCTTTTACAGATACTGTAATACTGAACTCCTGCTTTACTGTATCTTGATTTAGTATATCACCTGTAAATTTTAAGTCATATTTAAAAGACCACTTAACGGTTTTCAAGCATCTACAGTTTGGCTACAGTTTATTAGAGTAGGTGCAGATTTTATAGCTAGTAAATAATATTTATGTACAGACAGACAGTACATTTTAATTGCAATTTAGCATACATTTATTTCTAATACACTCGACGTCAAATAAATCGCACCTCCCGCGACAAGCATTTTCAAACGTATGCATCCCAACTTCCCACCAATATTGGTACCATTTAAAAGCCTAGTTCTTAATATTTGTGCCGAATCCGCTCCAGTCCAGGAGCTTGAAAACATCTTCCAGGGCGGTGGTAAACAGTTTCGGAGATATGACATCTCCCTGTCTCACCCCTCGCTGCAACTGGATAGGTTTTGAGTTCTGATCCTGGAGGCGGACCGACATTATGTTTTCGTACAAGCCTTCAGCGCTTCGATGTATCTATAGTCAATTTGGCACCGTCGGAGAGACTGTAGCACTGCCCAGGTCTCGATCGAGTCGAAGGCTTTTTCATAGTCCACAAACGCCAGACAAAGTGGCTGATTATACTCCTCGGTCTTCTGTATAATCTGCCGTAGCGTATGTATGTGGAAACCGGCTTGTTCGGGAGGCTGGAAGTCGTCGAGCCTGCGTGCGAGACGATTCGTGATGACTCTCGAAAACAGCTTGTAGACATGGCTCAGAAGTGAGATGGGTCTATAATTTTTCAACAAGGTTTTGTCGCCTTTTTTGAAGAAAAGTATCACCACACTTCTGTGCCATACCGTAGGCGTTTTTCCCTCAAGTATGACGGAATCGAACAGCCTCTGAAGAGCTCTTAGTACAGGCGTTCCGCCTGCTTTCAGAAGCTCAGCCGTGATTCCATCATCACCCGGTGGCCTTGTTGTTTTTCAGCTGTTTGAGAGCCATTCTAATCTCGTACAGGCTGACGTCCGGGATATCTTCGGTGTAGTGTCGGGTCAGTCTAGCTCTTGGGTCTTCCGCTAGATTTGTGACAGGTGTATGTACACTCGTGTATAATTGTCCGTAGAACTTCTCAACCTCTTCCAATAACTCAGGCCCCGACGAGATGTCTCTGCCATCCTCGGTCTTCAGCTTGGTCAGTTGACTTTGGCCAACAGACAGATCCCTAGCGAACACTTTAGAGCCTTTGTTACGCTCAATCGCCTCTTTAATACGATCTGTATTAAATTGGCGTAGATCGCGAGTCAAAGACTTGGAGATCTGTCTGTTAAGACGCCGATACTGAGCAGCATCTTCAGAGGACTGCAGAACCAAGTTTCGTCTCTCTTCCATAAGTTTATTGGTGAGGTCAGAGATCTTTTTGGTTCCTTTTTGACGACGGGTTTTAAAGAACTTAGACCCAGTCGTTTGGACAATTTCCACGAACCTGTCATTGTATTCGTCCACATTTTCGCAGTCTACTAGGCATTCGAAACGATTTTGCAACTCGAGCTGAAGCTTTCGGGGTTTTGGAGTTGGATGGGCGCTGGGCGGAGCGTAGACTTCATCAGTCGACGCCTCTCGAGCTTGGGTCTGATATTCAATGTGCCTCTTACCATTCGGTGATCGCTTCCTGTTTTGACCGAGTTGATCACAGAGACATCATTGAATATATGCTTCTTCGTCGACAAGATGAAGTCGATCTCATTTTTTGTAGCGCCATTGGGATGCAGCCATGTCCACTTTCGCTGTTTTGACTTCCTGAAGAAGGAATCATCCTGGATTACATACATACCTAATAAAAAACCCTTAGATTAATCTAAGAAAAAACCCTACACTGCACATGGCACGACACGCACTTGGCCGGTTTTTATTTGTCACTAAGAACTAGTGGCCAGATGGAAGGGATTCTTAGTAAAGGGGCTATTGAGTATACTAACTTGAATCAGAATCATTCCAGCTGATCTGCGTATCAGAGTTGCTATCATCGTTTAGTGTAATCGTCACCTCTTGCGCACATTCGTCACTCTCAGCATCCTGCTTGGTCTCAGTGAAGTTTCTCAAGTCGTTGACTTCAATTTTGAAGCCTACCGTTGTCTCTAACGTTTCCTTTGGTATGGGCACTGAAATCAGCAATTAAATAAATAAATAAAATGTTTATTGAATAAAAGTTCTATGTTTTTGGAGTAAGAGAATTGAAATTTAAAATGTATGCTCTCTAGATGTTATGGAGGTGTACTGATAATGTATCTTTAGAAATCAACCCCCTAAGGGGGTAAAAGGGGCGTCAGAAGTTAGTATGTTTTTGAAGTAAGAGACTTGAAATTTAAAATTAAGATTTTTTACGTAGATAAAGAAGTCATGACAATGTGCACCCTATGGCGCCAGCTTATCGTTGAATTTTGGGACAGTATGTATAATCAGAAATATCATCAGCAAAAAAATCATCAACGCCTAATAATAAGTATAATTACCATTGACGAGAACCATCTGCTCGTTGTCACATTTCTGTAGCTCCTCCATAAGTTGCTCCTCCGTCCGAAACACCAACGCCTTGAAGTCCCTCGCTGCCCGCAGCTGGGCCACACAGTCTGAGCATATTAGCGTGCTTAGGTTGGTGTGTGTTGATAGCTGAAGAATTTCAACAGGAAAGATTAGACTTGGATTTGGGATCAAGTTGGTTTCTTCTATGTATAATAAGTATGTATTTCCAGAAAGAAATAATATTTAAGTATGTTTATATCCGTTGTCTAGTACCCATAGCTTAGTATGGGACTAGAAGCGCAGTGTAAATGTCCAAGGATATTTATTTATTATTTTCTTCTTTTTGTATCAATAACAAACCTAGTTGCCTGAATTTGAGGATACTAGATATGTAGGGGGCTTAAAGGGTGTCATCTAAAACACCCCCAAATGATTTTCGCGAAATAATAATTTTAATTAACTTTTTAAGTTCGTTGATTCCTTTTGCCAATGAGTGAATGGAACGTAATTTAGCTACACTCCCCTTCTTTCCTCCCCCAAAATCGTGGACACAAGTCTAATTAAAACCCTTCCTTATGTTACTTTTAAATTCTACATATAAAACGGCGCATATACCCAAACTAATTAAGTAAATGCTAAGCTGTTTTCAAATAAAGTTTTATCAAAATCTTTTTAGTGATTTTTAAGTGTAAAGGAATAATAAACATTCATCCTGGGACCCTTGGGAACCTTGCAATTTTTTTCGTTTATATACTTACAAGATATAAAGAGATTTTAGTAACATAAAAAATTTGAAAACTTACAAAAACATTGAAACAATCCAACAAAATATCAGCGTAGATTTCTTTAGAACCACTGCTTAGATAAGCTTTGGTGATGTTCCTGTGGTAGCCTTCTTCTAAACAACATCGGCAGTGGCCGTAACTAGACTCTGTATCAGTTGTATTATCGCGTTCCTGTAAAAAATCCATTTTTTGGAACTAGAAAATCATTTTTGGTGAAAGAAAACAGCTGAAAATTTCTCTAATATTTTTGAGCGTGTCTCACAAAATGCAACAAAATGTGTCAATCAGTGGGTAGACACTTCTCATACAAAAACTAGTCTCTATATGTAGCAATTGATATACAACCTTATCTCTTAAGTAATAAAGTGCATTTTGGATTGATTTCACTATAGCAGGGGAACCCGCGGATCAATACCACCATACTAAAAATAATTGTTAGTGTCCTTATGTTGGTAGTATTGTTAGTTTGACAAATGAAAAAAAATGTCTGTCAATTGAGTTTGAGTTTTAAACCGGCGAATTGATTCGTGTGAAGTTATTTTCTCAGATTTGGTGCAATATTACTGTAAATAAACTTTTCTGTCGTTTACGTTGAGTTGATTAAGTTCCTCCGTATCGGGCGTGATAAAGTTTGCTGTTCAGTGTTATGTTTTTTGTGAGATAGAGACTCTTTTAAATAAGCTGTGTTTCAACTTCTACAGAAGTTTAAACTCTTATTTACTTTTCTGTTTAATGGGTATGTTATCTACTTACTTGAAATATTAGATCTATTACAAATCTATTTTTCATTAAAAACAACCCTATGTGATGAAAATGTAAATGTACTTTCAAAACTGGTAAATGCATGAACCAGGGCATTGACACTGGTTGGAGAGAAATTATAGGCTTTTGTTTAATTAATACCTATTTCATTTTAGGCTTCTACTGATAATGGAGAGTAGAAACAACAAGAAGTGCGTTATTTGTAATAAGAGGCGAAGTCGTGGTGGATCACCCTTACTTTTGAGTAGGTTTCCTCTGGATTCTGACCGGTAAGTTTCTAATAACACTCATTTTATTACAAGATAATTTTACTGATTGTGTAAACTTAAAGGCTGGGATTAATATTTTTAATCATACAGTAAATAACCATAACCAATTTTTAATTTCAGTATTTTGTTTCGTACTCTGTAAATGAATTGCATAACAATACTAAAAGAAATTAGTTGATGAATAAATTTCAGTTTGTTATTCTTTTTCTTTTCTAATAGGTATTTCTTATTTCAGTTGTCGAATGTGGGTTAAAAATGCTGGCATAGAAGACTTAGCATATGTACCTATTGAAAAGTTACACCAACTGAAGTTTGTTTGTGGTGGGCACTTCACTCCTGAATCCTTCAATGCCAAAGGAACTCGGCTGAAGAACTCAGCTATTCCAACACTGGAATTGAGCAATCCCATCTTGCCAGATGAAGTTTTGACAGAGTTTCCTCTTCATGTAAAAGACTCCAATAAAGAAAACCTCAAGACAGGTATGATGATGACTTCAATTATTTTTTTTAAATTTAATTTACTATCTATCAATTTTTCTGAATTATTTAGATGTCTTAATTAATTTTCTTTGGTTTCCAAAACAAACCAACCGAATGCAATTTAACAAGGTTCTTTCTTTGTAACCACAAACATGTGTTGTATGCTTATCAATAAATAATATATAATTTCAATTATTAATTATATCTATACTTTGTTACAGTTCTTTATGATCATTCATATTGCATTCCAAAGAAGTCAAATCCAGTTGAACGAGGTATGTTTATCTAAAATTATACTAATAATATAAAAAGGAAATATTTAATTGTTTGTTTGTATTTGATCAGCTCCGTAACTCGAAGCCAAGATAGCCTAAAGTGCGGGTTAGAACCCCACAGCTTGAATATTGTAGTAAACCCACTCGTAACACAATTTAGCTTAGAATGTGTGTTGAGTTAGAGGGACTTTAGTAATTTGTGTAATACAAATTCTTCAAAAAAAGTACCAGACCAATTTGAAAAATTTTAGGCAATCTACATTAATTAGCCAGGTCAGCTAGTTTAATAATATTTATAAGCTAGTAATTTTTAATGTGAGCAAGACATGTACTAGACTGATTGTACCCTAAAGTTGGGTAAGAACATGACATTTTATTACCCAATTCACATTTCATTATCTGCTTTCAGTTCCCCTTACAACTACAACCAAACAACTAAATTCAACATGTTTGGGAGCTGTGGATATACCAGATTCTGGTATTTCTGCGAAAACAACTTTTGAACCTCTTCCTTCTACTTCCAATGCACCAGAACATATGACCTATAAACCCATTACTCATGGTAAGTGTACAAACTAATTATTTACCTTCTAAAATATGCCTTCCCTCAAACTAAAGAATGCCACCCTGGATGCGTTCTGCAGTCTGCAGTCAGGTCAAAATGAACTTATATGTACAACATTCTAGGTTTCTGTACATTTTATATTAATGCGATTTGACCGTGTGGATACGAACAAAGAACGCAAAGCACACGTGACTGATTGCCTTATCACGACCACTTACAGATTGTCTTGACATACCCGCAGACCGCATCCAGAATGCAGAACATTAAAACCTCTAAATGCCTTTAATTTAATATTATGTCATTGTTATTGAAGGTGGGCCCACGCTTCATATTTTATGAGAAGAGCTATCATTATCCTGTCTTTGCATTTTTTAAAAACTTGATAATGATTGATTGATTTGGAAATAATATGTTTCATAAAACAACAAAATAAATTTTAAACTTATTTGCATATTTATAATATTTCAGATGATAAAAACATTTGCCATCAAGATGCACAGGCAGAAATATTAGTCCACAGTTATAAAAGACCTAAGAAAAACATTGAAATGAAAGGTAAGATAAAACATACCTAATTTAAAAAACTAAGTAAAATTGCTGATTAATTCACCAATATTCAATTCAATATTTTGCTTTAATGTTGCTTTTTTTACTAATGGAAATGTTTTTATTACAGACACTTCATCAACATTTACAATTAAAGAGAAGAGGCTTTGGCGACAGTTACAAAATGCAAAAAAAACAATAAGGAATATAGCGAAGTCAAGAGTGAATTTAGACAAGTTAGATTCGGAAGTGCTGACATCGTTAGTAAAGGATGTAGTGCAGAATAACAAAAAAAAGTCACAAGGAAAAAGGTGGACTTTAGCCAACAAAATATATGCTTTGGCTATATTTAAACGGTCCCCTAAAGCATACCGCTATATGCAAAAGCTGTTTACGCTACCAAGCACTAAAACGCTCCAAAGGATTTTAAAAAATATACCAATGGAGCCTGGTATAAATAAAAATATAATTGATATGTTAGAGGCAAAAGCATCAAGTATGCCAAAGGAAAATAAATATTGCTCGTTAATATTTGACGAGATGGCGTTAAAGAAACGGATAATTTATAACGAAATTGCTGATAAAGTGGATGGCTACGTGGATTATGGAGAGGGCGAGAACATGGGACGAGAAAAGAAAATTGCAGACCATGCGTTAGTGTTTATGATACAGGGTGCTAAACATAAATACAAACAATATATTGCGCACTATTTTGTGGAAGGCACAATATCAACAGCAAAACTGGCAAAAATTATATCGGACATCATCAAAAAATTAAAAGAAATCGGATTTATGGTTCTAACAACAGTTTGTGATCAGGGATCTACAAATATAGGAGCTCTTAACATGTTAAAAAGAAACTGTGGACAAGGCATAGATAGCAACTTTTTCTCTGTAAATAATGACAAAATTTTTATAATCTATGACATCCCTCACTTGTTCAAATCATTACGAAACAATTTCTTTAAAAGTGGAAATATGTCTTTCGATGGAAAAATTGCACAATGGAGGCATTTGGTAGTTGCAGAAGAACACAACAGAAATTTTTTAAATTTTAAAAAACTGAATAGTACCATTGTAAATCCAACATTCAAAACTAAGATGAGGGTGAAGTATGCTGCGCATGCTCTGAGTAATACCGTGGCAGCTATTTTAAAAATGATGGCATGGAAAGAAGTTTCTGATTGCAATGATACAGCATTTGTGATTGAACAGTTAGATAAACTATTTGATTGTACAAATGGTCCATCATCTTTAAATGACGTAAAGAAAGGGATCCGGGAAAATGTTTCCACATCAAGTAATCACATTGAGTCTTGGACCTTTTATACTGATAAGTTAAAAACCATAAAATTTATAACAGCAGAAAACACGATACTAAAAAATGTTAAATGCGTAAAGGGATATCAAATATCTATCAAATCCTTAAACGATATTTGGGAAAAGTTAAAGAATGAAGGGTTTAAATATATGAACCTTAGACAGTTTAACCAAGACTCTCTGGAAAACTTATTTGGAATCATTAGGCAACACAGTGTAACCAATAGAAATCCCACTATCACGCACTTTACTGCAGCGCTTAAAACAAGCATGGTTACTGGGCTGAAAGTGCCTCATAGCAGAAGTGCTAATTGTGAAGCAGACAACAATAAACATATGCTGGAATATAAAGACATTTTAAAAACTAATTTAAAAACAACAGAAATAAAAATTAATGTTCAAGATTCCACAGACACTGAATTTTATCCTGTGTTGTCTATCCCGGACCCTGAAAACTTAGAACAGCCCATTGAAAATTTGTGTAGCCTTGAAAACCAACCAGTAGTATATGTAAGCGGGTATTTAGCTGCCAAACTATTACAGAACAGTTCTTGTTTAATTTGTGAAGAGTGTTTGAGCGTGAAAACTCCTGTTGACAATGATTTGTATGCATATATATCTCTTCGCGAATGGTGGCATGATAAAAAAAGTCTCGTTTATCCAACAATTCAATTATGTACCACCGTAAATGCAGCTAAACAATTTTATCATGACCATATTGCCGACCAGATATATATGGAAAATGTTGGAAAATTCATTTTCTTAATGTTGAGTACAAATTGTAATTTTAGTTGGTTTAAATGTCAACAACATAATAAAGAAATTTATGATAAGATGTTTAAAATATTAAGTTACCTTTTTCTAAGAAAAAGTTGTAAAATCATTAATGACAGCTTCATAAAAAGTGAAAACAATTTTGCTGACAAAAGTAAAAAAGCACAGCAACAAAGCATTGAAAAGTAATCTTGAGGCTGAGGTTCGATCAGCTGATAAGAAATAAATAAAAATCCTATTTTTTCTTAGAAAAAGTTGTGAAAATAAAAGTTTACAAAATTATCATTTCTGTACTTTGTTATAATTTTCAATAATTCCTCATGCCTACAACTGCTATGTCATGTTCAATACTTATTGTAATATACCTATTTTATTTTGAAATAAATAATTTACGTTACAAAACTTCGTTTTACTTACACATAGTATAAAATAAAAATAGTAATCATTAAAATATTGAAGGTTCCTAAACTAGATATCGATATGCAATTACAACCCTAGCAAAGTATCGATAATCGATAAGTTATTACGAACGTCACTAATACTGTCAGAAAATAAGGCATTATGTTGGTAGCTCCGCCTGTAGTTTGTGCGGTTGGTAAAGATTTGCGGGTCGTTCTCTAAAATGCATATGTGTGCGTGAGCTCAAAAAATATCTATGGAGTGCCGTCTCTTACTCTTTTATGCTCTTTGGTGTCAATCCATGACAGCTAACCAAAGCACCACCAAAGAGCATAAAAGAGTAAGAGACAGTGGGTAGACACTTCTCATACAAAAACTAGTCTCTATATGTAGCAATTGATATACAACCTTATCCCTTAAGCAATAAAGTGCATTTTGGATTGATTTTACTATAGCAGGGGAACCCGCGGATCAATACCACCATACTAAAAATAATTGTTAGTGTCCTTATGTTGGTAGTATTGTTAGTTTGACAAATGAAAAAAAATGTCTGTCAATTGAGTTTGAGTTTTTAACCGGCGAATTGATTCGTGTGAAGTTATTTTCTCAGATTTGGTGCAATATTACTGTAAATAAACTTTTCTGTCGTTTACGTTGAGTTGATTAAGTTCCTCCGTATCGGGCGTGATAAAGTTTGCTGTTCAGTGTTATGTTTTTTGTGAGATAGAGACTCTTTTAAATAAGCTGTGTTTCAACTTCTACAGAAGTTTAAACTCTTATTTACTTTTCTGTTTAATGGGTATGTTATCTACTTACTTGAAATATTACATCTATTACAAATCTATTTTTCATTAAAAACAACCCTATGTGATGAAAATGTAAATGTACTTTCAAAACTGGTAAATGCATGAACCAGGGCATTGACACTGGTTGGAGAGAAATTATAGGCTTTGTTTAATTAATACCTATTTCATTTTAGGCTTCTACTGATAATGGAGAGTAGAAACAACAAGAAGTGCGTTATTTGTAATAAGAGGCGAAGTCGTGGTGGATCACCCTTACTTTTGAGTAGGTTTCCTCTGGATTCTGACCGGTGAGTTTCTAATAACACTCATTTATTACAAGATAATTTTACTGATTGTGTAAACTTAAAGGCTGGGATTAATATTTTTAATCATACAGTAAATAACCATAACCAATTTTTAATTTCAGTATTTTGTTTCGTACTCTGCAAATGAATTGCATAACAATACTAAAAGAAATTAGTTGATGAATAAATTTCAGTTTGTTATTCTTTTTCTTTTCTAATAGGTATTTCTTATTTCAGTTGTCGAATGTGGGTTAAAAATGCTGGCTTAGAAGACTTAGCATATGTACCTATTGAAAAGTTACACCAACTGAAGTTTGTTTGTGGTGGGCACTTCACTCCTGAATCCTTCAATGCCAAAGGAACTCGGCTGAAGAACTCAGCTATTCCAACACTGGAATTGAGCAATCCCATCTTGCCAGATGAAGTTTTGACAGAGTTTCCTCTTCATGTAAAAGACTCCAATAAAGAAAACCTCAAGACAGGTATGATGATGACTTCAATTATTTTTTTTAAATTTAATTTACTATCTATCAATTTTTCTGAATTATTTAGATGTCTTAATTAATTTTCTTTGGTTTCCAAAACAAACCAACCGAATGCAATTTAACAAGGTTCTTTCTTTGTAACCACAAACATGTGTTGTATGCTTATCAATAAATAATATATAATTTCAATTATTAATTATATCTATACTTTGTTACAGTTCTTTATGATCATTCATATTGCATTCCAAAGAAGTCAAATCCAGTTGAACGAGGTATGTTTATCTAAAATTATACTAATAATATAAAAAGGAAATATTTAATTGTTTGTTTGTATTTGATCGGCTCCGTAACTCGAGCCAAGATAGCCTAAAGTGCGGGTTAGAACCCCACAGCTTGAATATTGTAGTAAACCCACTCGTAACACAATTTAGCTTAGAATGTGTGTTGAGTTAGAGGGACTTTAGTAATTTGTGTAATACAAATTCTTCAAAAAAAGTACCGGACCAATTTGAAAAATTTTAGGCAATCTACATTAATTAGCCAGGTCAGCTAGTTTAATAATATTTATAAGCTAGTAATTTTTAATGTGAGCAAGACATGTACTAGACTGATTGTACCCTAAAGTTGGGTAAGAACATGACATTTTATTACCCAATTCACATTTCATTATCTGCTTTCAGTTCCCCTTACAACTACAACCAAACAACTAAATTCAACATGTTTGGGAGCTGTGGATATACCAGATTCTGGTATTTCTGCGAAAACAACTTTTGAACCTCTTCCTTCTACTTCCAATGCACCAGAACATATGACCTATAAACCCATTACTCATGGTAAGTGTACAAACTAATTATTTACCTTCTAAAATATGCCTTCCCTCAAACTAAAGAATGCCACCCTGGATGCGTTCTGCAGTCTGCAGTCAGGTCAAAATGAACTTATATGTACAACATTCTAGGTTTCTGTACATTTTATATTAATGCGATTTGACCGTGCGGATACGAACAAAGAACGCAAAGCACACGTGACTGATTGCCTTATCACGACCACTTACAGATTGTCTTGACATACCCGCAGACCGCATCCAGAATGCAGAACATTAAAACCTCTAAATGCCTTTAATTTAATATTATGTCATTGTTATTGAAGGTGGGCCCACGCTTCATATTTTATGAGAAGAGCTATCATTATCCTGTCTTTGCATTTTTTTAAAACTTGATAATGATTGATTGATTTGGAAATAATATGTTTCATAAAACAACAAAATAAATTTTAAACTAATTTGCATATTTATAATATTTCAGATGATAAAAACATTTGCCATCAAGATGCACAGGCAGAAATATTAGTCCACAGTTATAAAAGACCTAAGAAAAACATTGAAATGAAAGGTAAGATAAAACATACCTAATTTAAAAAACTAAGTAAAATTGCTGATTAATAAACCAATATTCAATTCAATTTGCTTTAATGTTGTTTTTTTTACTAATGGAAATGTTTTTATTACAGACACTTCATCAACATTTACAATTAAAGAGAAGAGGCTTTGGCGACAGTTACAAAATGCAAAAAAAAACAATAAGGAATATAGCGAAGGTAGTTGCAGAAGAACACAACAGAAATTTTTTAAATATTAAAAAACTGAATAGTACCATTGTAAATCCAACATTCAAAACTAAGATGAGGGTGAAGTATGCTGCGCATGCTCTGAGTAATACCGTGGCAGCTATTTTAAAAATGATGGCATGGAAAGAAGTTTCTGATTGCAATGATACAGCATTTGTGATTGAACAGTTAGATAAACTATTTGATTGTACAAATGGTCCATCATCTTTAAATGACGTAAAGAAAGGGATCCGGGAAAATGTTTCCACATCAAGTAATCACATTGAGTCTTGGACCTTTTATACTGATAAGTTAAAAACCATAAAATTTATAACAGCAGAAAACACGATACTAAAAAATGTTAAATGCGTAAAGGGATATCAAATATCTATCAAATCCTTAAACGATATTTGGGAAAAGTTAAAGAATGAAGGGTTTAAATATATGAACCTTAGACAGTTTAACCAAGACTCTCTGGAAAACTTATTTGGAATCATTAGGCAACACAGTGTAACCAATAGAAATCCCACTATCACGCACTTTACTGCAGCGCTTAAAACAAGCATGGTTACTGGGCTGAAAGTGCCTCATAGCAGAAGTGCTAATTGTGAAGCAGACAACAATAAACATATGCTGGAATATAAAGACATTTTAAAAACTAATTTAAAAACAACAGAAATAAAAATTAATGTTCAAGATTCCACAGACACTGAATTTTATCCTGTGTTGTCTATCCCGGACCCTGAAAACTTAGAACAGCCCATTGAAAATTTGTGTAGCCTTGAAAACCAACCAGTAGTATATGTAAGCGGGTATTTAGCTGCCAAACTATTACAGAACAGTTCTTGTTTAATTTGTGAAGAGTGTTTGAGCGTGAAAACTCCTGTTGACAATGATTTGTATGCATATATATCTCTTCGCGAATGGTGGCATGATAAAAAAAGTCTCGTTTATCCAACAATTCAATTATGTACCACCGTAAATGCAGCTAAACAATTTTATCATGACCATATTGCCGACCAGATATATATGGAAAATGTTGGAAAATTCATTTTCTTAATGTTGAGTACAAATTGTAATTTTAGTTGGTTTAAATGTCAACAACATAATAAAGAAATTTATGATAAGATGTTTAAAATATTAAGTTACCTTTTTCTAAGAAAAAGTTGTAAAATCATTAATGACAGCTTCATAAAAAGTGAAAACAATTTTGCTGACAAAAGTAAAAAAGCACAGCAACAAAGCATTGAAAAGTAATCTTGAGGCTGAGGTTCGATCAGCTGATAAGAAATAAATAAAAATCCTATTTTTTCTTAGAAAAAGTTGTGAAAATAAAAGTTTACAAAATTATCATTTCTGTACTTTGTTATAATTTTCAATAATTCCTCATGCCTACAACTGCTATGTCATGTTCAATACTTATTGTAATATACCTATTTTATTTCGAAATAAATAATTTACGTTACAAAACTTCGTTTTACTTACACATAGTATAAAATAAAAATAGTAATCATTAAAATATTGAAGGTTCCTATACTAGATATCGATATGCAATTACAACCCTAGCAAAGTATCGATAATCGATAAGTTATTACGAACGTCACTAATACTGTCAGAAAATAAGGCATTATGTTGGTAGCTCCGCCTGTAGTTTGTGCGGTTGGTAAAGATTTGCGGGTCGTTCTCTAAAATGCATATGTGTGCGTGAGCTCAAAAAATATCTATGGAGTGCCGTCTCTTACTCTTTTATGCTCTTTGGTAAGAGACGGCACTCCATAGATATTTTTTGAGCTCACGCACACATATGCATTTTAGAGAACGACCCGCAAATCTTTACCAACCGCACAAACTACAGGCGGAGCTACCAACATAATGCCTTATTTTCTGACAGTATTAGTGACGTTCGTAATAACTTATCGATTATCGATACTTTGCTAGGGTTGTAATTGCATATCGATATCTAGTATAGGAACCTTCAATATTTTAATGATTACTATTTTTATTTTATACTATGTGTAAGTAAAACGAAGTTTTGTAACGTAAATTATTTATTTCGAAATAAAATAGGTATATTACAATAAGTATTGAACATGACATAGCAGTTGTAGGCATGAGGAATTATTGAAAATTATAACAAAGTACAGAAATGATAATTTTGTAAACTTTTATTTTCACAACTTTTTCTAAGAAAAAATAGGATTTTTATTTATAAACATCTTTAATTTTCTTATCAGCTGATCGAACCTCAGCCCTAAGATTACTTTTCAATGCTTTGTTGCTGTGCTTTTTTACTTTTGTCAGCAAAATTGTTTTCACTTTTTATGAGGCTGTCATTAATGATTTTACAACTTTTTCTTAGAAAAAGGTAACTTAATATTTTAAACATCTTATCATAAATTTATTTATTATGTTGTTGACATTTAAACCAACTAAAATTACAATTTGTACTCAACATTAAGAAAATGAATTTTCCAACATTTTCCATATATATCTGGTCGGCAATATGGTCATGATAAAATTGTTTAGCTTCATTTACGGTGGTACATAATTGAATTGTTGGATAAACGAGACTTTTTTTATCATGCCACCATTCGCGAAGAGATATATATGCATACAAATCATTGTCAACAGGAGTTTTCACGCTCAAACACTCTTCACAAATTAAACAAGAACTGTTCTGTAATAGTTTGGCAGCTAAATACCCGCTTACATATACTACTGGTTGGTTTTCAAGGCTACACAAATTTTCAATGGGCTGTTCTAAGTTTTCAGGGTCCGGGATAGACAACACAGGATAAAATTCAGTGTCTGTGGAATCTTGAACATTAATTTTTATTTCTGTTGTTTTTAAATTAGTTTTTAAAATGTCTTTATATTCCAGCATATTTTTATTGTTGTCTGCTTCACAATTAGCACTTCTGCTATGAGGCACTTTCAGCCCAGTAACCATGCTTGTTTTAAGCGCTGCAGTAAAGTGCGTGATAGTGGGATTTCTATTGGTTACACTGTGTTGCCTAATGATTCCAAATAAGTTTTCCAGAGAGTCTTGGTTAAACTGTCTAAGGTTCATATATTTAAACCCTTCATTCTTTAACTTTTCCCAAATATCGTTTAAGGATTTGATAGATATTTGATATCCCTTTACGCATTTAACATTTTTTAGTATCGTGTTTTCTGCTGTTATAAATTTTATGGTTTTTAACTTATCAGTATAAAAGGTCCAAGACTCAATGTGATTACTTGATGTGGAAACATTTTCCCGGATCCCTTTCTTTACGTCATTTAAAGATGATGGACCATTTGTACAATCAAATAGTTTATCTAACTGTTCAATCACAAATGCTGTATCATTGCAATCAGAAACTTCTTTCCATGCCATCATTTTTAAAATAGCTGCCACGGTATTACTCAGAGCATGCGCAGCATACTTCACCCTCATCTTAGTTTTGAATGTTGGATTTACAATGGTACTATTCAGTTTTTTAATATTTAAAAAATTTCTGTTGTGTTCTTCTGCAACTACCTTCGCTATATTCCTTATTGTTTTTTTTTGCATTTTGTAACTGTCGCCAAAGCCTCTTCTCTTTAATTGTAAATGTTGATGAAGTGTCTGTAATAAAAACATTTCCATTAGTAAAAAAAAACAACATTAAAGCAAATTGAATTGAATATTGGTTTATTAATCAGCAATTTTACTTAGTTTTTTAAATTAGGTATGTTTTATCTTACCTTTCATTTCAATGTTTTTCTTAGGTCTTTTATAACTGTGGACTAATATTTCTGCCTGTGCATCTTGATGGCAAATGTTTTTATCATCTGAAATATTATAAATATGCAAATTAGTTTAAAATTTATTTTGTTGTTTTATGAAACATATTATTTCCAAATCAATCAATCATTATCAAGTTTTAAAAAAATGCAAAGACAGGATAATGATAGCTCTTCTCATAAAATATGAAGCGTGGGCCCACCTTCAATAACAATGACATAATATTAAATTAAAGGCATTTAGAGGTTTTAATGTTCTGCATTCTGGATGCGGTCTGCGGGTATGTCAAGACAATCTGTAAGTGGTCGTGATAAGGCAATCAGTCACGTGTGCTTTGCGTTCTTTGTTCGTATCCGCACGGTCAAATCGCATTAATATAAAATGTACAGAAACCTAGAATGTTGTAGGTACATATAAGTTCATTTTGACCTGACTGCAGACTGCAGAACGCATCCAGGGTGGCATTCTTTAGTTTGAGGGAAGGCATATTTTAGAAGGTAAATAATTAGTTTGTACACTTACCATGAGTAATGGGTTTATAGGTCATATGTTCTGGTGCATTGGAAGTAGAAGGAAGAGGTTCAAAAGTTGTTTTCGCAGAAATACCAGAATCTGGTATATCCACAGCTCCCAAACATGTTGAATTTAGTTGTTTGGTTGTAGTTGTAAGGGGAACTGAAAGCAGATAATGAAATGTGAATTGGGTAATAAAATGTCATGTTCTTACCCAACTTTAGGGTACAATCAGTCTAGTACATGTCTTGCTCACATTAAAAATTACTAGCTTATAAATATTATTAAACTAGCTGACCTGGCTAATTAATGTAGATTGCCTAAAATTTTTCAAATTGGTCCGGTACTTTTTTTGAAGAATTTGTATTACACAAATTACTAAAGTCCCTCTAACTCAACACACATTCTAAGCTAAATTGTGTTACGAGTGGGTTTACTACAATATTCAAGCTGTGGGGTTCTAACCCGCACTTTAGGCTATCTTGGCTCGAGTTACGGAGCCGATCAAATACAAACAAACAATTAAATATTTCCTTTTTATATTATTAGTATAATTTTAGATAAACATACCTCGTTCAACTGGATTTGACTTCTTTGGAATGCAATATGAATGATCATAAAGAACTGTAACAAAGTATAGATATAATTAATAATTGAAATTATATATTATTTATTGATAAGCATACAACACATGTTTGTGGTTACAAAGAAAGAACCTTGTTAAATTGCATTCGGTTGGTTTGTTTTGGAAACCAAAGAAAATTAATTAAGACATCTAAATAATTCAGAAAAATTGATAGATAGTAAATTAAATTTAAAAAAAAAAATTGAAGTCATCATCATACCTGTCTTGAGGTTTTCTTTATTGGAGTCTTTTACATGAAGAGGAAACTCTGTCAAAACTTCATCTGGCAAGATGGGATTGCTCAATTCCAGTGTTGGAATAGCTGAGTTCTTCAGCCGAGTTCCTTTGGCATTGAAGGATTCAGGAGTGAAGTGCCCACCACAAACAAACTTCAGTTGGTGTAACTTTTCAATAGGTACATATGCTAAGTCTTCTAAGCCAGCATTTTTAACCCACATTCGACAACTGAAATAAGAAATACCTATTAGAAAAGAAAAAGAATAACAAACTGAAATTTATTCATCAACTAATTTCTTTTAGTATTGTTATGCAATTCATTTGCAGAGTACGAAACAAAATACTGAAATTAAAAATTGGTTATGGTTATTTACTGTATGATTAAAAATATTAATCCCAGCCTTTAAGTTTACACAATCAGTAAAATTATCTTGTAATAAATGAGTGTTATTAGAAACTCACCGGTCAGAATCCAGAGGAAACCTACTCAAAAGTAAGGGTGATCCACCACGACTTCGCCTCTTATTACAAATAACGCACTTCTTGTTGTTTCTACTCTCCATTATCAGTAGAAGCCTAAAATGAAATAGGTATTAATTAAACAAAGCCTATAATTTCTCTCCAACCAGTGTCAATGCCCTGGTTCATGCATTTACCAGTTTTGAAAGTACATTTACATTTTCATCACATAGGGTTGTTTTTAATGAAAAATAGATTTGTAATAGATCTAATATTTCAAGTAAGTAGATAACATACCCATTAAACAGAAAAGTAAATAAGAGTTTAAACTTCTGTAGAAGTTGAAACACAGCTTATTTAAAAGAGTCTCTATCTCACAAAAAACATAACACTGAACAGCAAACTTTATCACGCCCGATACGGAGGAACTTAATCAACTCAACGTAAACGACAGAAAAGTTTATTTACAGTAATATTGCACCAAATCTGAGAAAATAACTTCACACGAATCAATTCGCCGGTTAAAAACTCAAACTCAATTGACAGACATTTTTTTTCATTTGTCAAACTAACAATACTACCAACATAAGGACACTAACAATTATTTTTAGTATGGTGGTATTGATCCGCGGGTTCCCCTGCTATAGTAAAATCAATCCAAAATGCACTTTATTGCTTAAGGGATAAGGTTGTATATCAATTGCTACATATAGAGACTAGTTTTTGTATGAGAAGTGTCTACCCACTGGCACCACTCACGTACCACTTGGGCTTGGCTTACTTCAACGCGATTGGTTAAAATAAGTATCGCCATGTTGGCCAGTGGCTAGTGAAGTAACTTAGGCAAAATCATAATCGAAAAAAAAAAAGGAGAAAATATGTCATTTTGACGAGGTGGAAAAACAAAACGCTTTTCGCGGCAGAAAACAAAAATAATTCCTCTATGAAGAGGGGACGAAATATTTTTTATCCGACTTCAAAAAAGGAGGAGGTTCTATATCAAATTATTAGTTACAGTAAAGTTATAACAGTTATCTTGGGTACCTATCTTTGAATTTCAGGCATTGTAGATTGTAGTGCATAAATTTTTTACTGCTGAAAGTTACCCTGATATTCATAATAAAATACCCAAGGTGACTGTAATATTAAGAAATATAAATATACAATGAATATACATACCAAGATTATTTAACAAAATAATTTATTAGGCAACAATTAATGCAGTAATTTAATTTCACGTCAAACCATAATCTTTATGATGACTTCTAATGTGGCTTTTCAAGCTGCAATTTTGTATGAATGCTTGCCCACAGACAGGACACACGTACCTTCTGTCGTTTGTATGGATTCGCATGTGTTCCTTTAACGTTTTCTCTCTAGCATACGATTTTTTGCAAACAGAACATTCATGAATTCTTTTTCCGTTATGTTTTATCATGTGATGCCTTAATTCCACGTTAGTAAAGCATCTATAAGGGCATATTTCGCAGTATATATCCTTTTGCTGTATATGCGTTCGCATATGAATGGATAACGCGTAGGGACGTTCGAATGATTTTTCGCAAATGTTACACTTATATTCTAGAGGAGCTACTCCGTGTACCAGCACCATATGCTTATGTCGCCGGAAGTATTCATTGAATCTCTCAGGGCATCTATTACATTTATATTTCTTCACATTCTCGTGAACCGTTTCAACGTGAATCTTCCTCTTTTGCTGAGAAGGGAACTGCTTTTGGCAAACCTCACACGGGTACTGTTTGGTTCTACGCGAATGCATATGATAGCCGTGTATTCGTAATCTCTGTTTCGACACGAAACCAGAATCGCATTCTTCGCAAACGTAATTTCTGTAGTGAGTGTTCATATGCCGCTCTATCGCTCCAAATGTCTCGTAAAGATTACCGCAAAGTTGACACTGGAAACTGTTCTCTTTGACTTTGAAAGGAATAACTCTGTCCGACAATTCCAAATACATTTTCTTTCCGTGTACTTCTGTTAGATGTTTCTTTAAATCGTTCAGACTTTGTATACTCTTACTACAAATTGTGCATTGTAGGTCGGATATATCAGCATAAACGACTACTCCATCAGGTCTGCCCACTCTGTACTTTTTTAAAACGCTTTGGCTGACATTCTCTTTGGTGTGATCTGATTTCTGATGCTTTTTAAGCTCTTCGAAATCTTCAAATAACTTTTCGCAGTAAAAGCACGGATAAGCTCTTTGGAATTTCGATTTAAAAGCTGTTACATTTGAAAATTCCAGTATTGCAGTTATATTCGTTGCATGAGTTAATCTTTCTATGGTGTATGGGTTTTTAAGTCTATCAATGTCCAGTTTGTCTTTTTCTTTATACTTGGTGGTCTGTATTCGCTTCTTTTTAGTAAAGGGTTCGTTTAGGTCTTCGTTAAGTTGGTCATTAGGTACCGTTTTTAAATTTCCTTTTAGTTTTTCTGTGTCTGTCTGTAGCAGTCGCTCTAAAGACTTTCCTGATATATGTTTACCTAAAACAAAAAGGTATTGAGTAACAATAATATCGCAACGCTAACTGCTTCAGGTTTCGCCGGTAGTAGACGTAGTTAGATATTTCTAGCTATTCGAGTCGTGATCTTATTTTTAACCGACTTCAAAAAAGGAGGAGGTTATTTATGTGACAGGAGGCAAACGAGCAGACGGATCACCTGATGGTAAGTGATTACCGTCGCCCATAGACGCCCGTAGTCCCTGGTTACTTTTATGATTTTAATGATTAATGAATCAATCAATTTAAAACAATCTGCTAGCATTTATGTTACGTTTATAATAGTTTTCTTAGTAGTTTCTTTTGTTAATAAATAAAAATACTGTTTAGCTACATTGTAAGTTTTAAAACTACCCACCTTTTAGAGCTTCTAAGCGTTTAACGAAATTCGGGCAAATCTTCTTGAGGTGCACTCGCTTAAGCAGTGGTTTAAGCGAAGTGAACCTCGCGATAAGTTTTGATTCGCCTTCCACAAGATCATTATTCGGGGGAGGGGTATTGTATATTACTGAAAAGGTAAAAAATACTTTTTTACAAATTATTCTGAATGCAATGTTAATACTCCAATGAGGGTTTTCGCGAATGAAAAATCCGCCAGATGGCAATACGTAGACGCGAGGTCCAAATGCTGCATGATTGGTTATTTTTGACATGACATTGACAGATATGTCAAAATCCACCAATCACGCAGCAGTCACACCCCACATCCACGTCCCGCCATCTAGCGGATCTTTCATTCGCGAAAACCCTCATTGCAATGGCCATTCTTATAGGTGATGGGAAGCACTGTGGAGTAGGCAGGAGGCCTGGCGCAGGTTGTACATTGAAGGTTGCGGAATGAAATAGGTATATTATATTTATTATCAAAAAGTATGAAGCATCTACAACCTGGTCGAGTTAACTGCGCACTTGGCGGCCGTGACGTACATCGACGCTCTGAGGTGGAATTGTGTAAAGCAATCGTAATCATTTGACAGTTCATAACGTACGATAAAGTCAGTTAGACAAAGCGTTTGACAGAATAATCGTACGTTATGAACTGTCAAATGATAACGATTGCTTTACACAATTCCACCTCTGGTTCGGATGGGGTGAACGTAGGGGCGTGTGCGGACAAATGGGGGGGGGGGGGGTCTTAGAATCGCATTTCAGAGAGGTGAAGGTGATGCAGTTAGCTCAATCGGGTTGTAGCTGCAGATAGCGCAGGACCGATCGTTATGGAAAATTCTTAGGGGAGGCCTATGTCCAGCAGTGGTCATCCTTTGTTGAAACGAATTCTTATAATTTCAATAATAATAGCCATAAATCACTAACCTTCACACATATTATATTTGCTGGACTCTTCTTCCGAACATTCCCCGTTGCTCGTTATTTCTTCTTTTACAGATACTGTACTACTGAACTCTTGTTTCACTGTATCTTGATTTAGTATATCACCTGTAAATTTTAAGTCTAATTTAAAAGACCACTTAACGGTTTTCAAGCATCTACAGTTTGGCTAGTTTTTTAGAATAGGTGCAGATTTTATAGCTAGTAAATTATATTTATGTACAGACAGACTACCTATATATTTTTGTTGCAATTTAGCACCTATTTCTAATAGTTAAGATAGCAGTGTTCTTTTTTTTGTTGTCTGATGTTTTTTTAAATTTACATTGAATGGAATCTGAGAGACCAGGCAAGCGTCTAGTAAGTTTTCTTTTAAAAAATCTGTCCATAATCACTTCCTCAAAATGATCTCATCTTCATGAATTGTAATTTCAGTTTAACTCAATCATCTATTTTATGTATGTATTTATTTATTATATATTTTATATATTATTTATGTATGTAGCATATTTGTTTTTGTTTTTCTTTCCTGCACTAGAAGTACCGCCAAACAAATTTCTTTTCTGCTCAACCCAAAGGTAAACTGGTCGAGAATGCTTTAGTGCATTAAGTTCGCCTTATGTTCAAATTTATTTTGGCATAAAAGTTTAAATAAATAAATAAATAAATCTGACACAAAAGTAGGTTAAAAGTTTGAAAATATCGCCAGGGCACAATATTAATATGTATGACAGTGTGACTTAAGTGAGCCATCTAGTTGAGCTATAGCACACACTGGGCGACAGTCGCGGCGACTAGACTCCGCGACTTTTCAATTTCATATTATTCTCGTCACAACAGAGTTGAGTTGTCGCTTTTTCTTCACATCAAATACGTCAAAAATATACAAACTTACTTTGACCAGAATCCAAAGCTTCCAGCAGCTGTCTCTCCGTGTTGAATACCAGGATCCTGAAGCTGCAAGCATCTCTCAAGCGTGTGATGCATTCGTTACATATGAGAGTGGATAACCCGGCCTTTGACAAAAGCTGAAAATAATACAAATATTAAAGTAAACTATTATGACAAACAAGTATAGGAAATTAAAATAACAAAACTATCTAAACTTAAAATTATAAGAGAAAAACCTTATCTTTTTTATCAGAAACACTGTAAATGGTAGGTACACATCACTTAAATATAGGTGATGATCAATATGAACTAAATAAAGAAAAAAAATGTTTAATAAATATGTTTTTATAACTAAATCCTATGACACAGTATAAATGGTGTAATAAAATTAAATAATAATTAGTTATAACGCTGCTAGAGTTTCATTATCATCATTACTTCAGCCACAGGATGCCCACTGATGCTGTGAATAATAAAAAATAAAAAACTAAAATAAAAAACTCAATAAAACTCATTTATTTCTGTAAATAGGCTTAAAAAAAGCACTTTTACACGTCCCAGTATTAACCCTACCACTGCTTCAGGACAATAAATGGGCCAGTGCTGAGAAGAAGCAGCGCAAGAAACTCAGTCACTATTGTCAGCCTCTTTTTCAAAGGTTTACATGCTTTAAAATGTACTAAGTTATAAATATTTATTTATGCGAGCTAGGCAGTAAAGTATCCCAAACATTTTTATCTTTTAAATAATCATCGACTTTATAGTAGCCCTTTTTCATTAAGGTACTTTTAATATGTGCTTTGAATTTATGAATGGGTAGTTCTACAACAGTTTGTGGTAATTTATTAAAGAATTTAATACATTTTCCCATAAATGAATTACCAATCTTATGCAATCTGAAATTTGGAACGGCAAGTTTATTTTTGTTTCTTGTATTAAAGTTATGCAAATCGCTCTTTTTCGTGAATTGCTCTATATTTTTGCGGACATATAAAAGGTTTTCATAAATGAACTGTGAAGCTACTGTCAGTATGTTAATTTCCTTAAAAAAATCTTTCAAGGAAAATCGGGGTCCAAGGTTATAAATGGCCCGCACTGCTCTCTTCTGCAGAACAAACACAGTTTCAATGTCCGCGGCTGAGCCCCACAACAATATGCCGTATGACATTATACTATGAAAATAGCTAAAATATACTAGCCTTGCCGTTTCAATGTCAGTTAATTGCCTTATCTTTCTCACTGCAAAAGCAGCCGAACTGAGCCTTTTTGACAAAGTTTCAATATGAGGACCCCATTGAAGTTTAGCATCTAAAGTGATTCCCAAGAATGTTGTGGAATTTATGCTATTTAATGGTTCATTCTTCACCATTAATTGCGTGGAAACCTGCCTCACATTAGGTAAGGTAAATTTAATGCACTTAGTTTTGTTTGCATTTAACAATAAGTTGTTAACAGTGAACCAATGCAGAACCTGTGAGAGTGTGTTATTAATATCGTCAAAATTTACTTTACCTCTATCAACTTTGAAAATGAGAGATGTGTCATCAGCAAATAACACAATATCACACAGATCTTTTACAAAGTAAGGAAGGTCATTAATATAAATAAGAAATAGCAAAGGTCCTAATATTGATCCCTGCGGCACACCCATAGTAAGAGGTGCTCCAGAAGACTCAGTTCCGTTAATACAAACTTTTTGTTTTCTGCCTGTGAGATACGAGTTCAGCAGATCAAGTGACTTATTCGAAACACCATAATGTCGCAATTTGTTTAGTAAGGTTTGGTGGTCTACACAATCAAACGCTTTTGAAAGATCACAGAAAATACCAACAGCGTCCTTTTTACTCTCCCAAGCATCAAAGACGTGTTTCAATAGTGCTACCCCAGCGTCAGTAGTACTTCTACCTTTCGTAAAACCAAATTGCTTATTGTGTAATAATTTGTTAAAAATGAAGTGAGATAGAAGTTGGTGGAAAATAATTTTCTCAAAAATTTTGCTAAGTACTGGTAGAATAGAAATCGGTCGAAAATTAGAGGGGTCACATTTGTCACCAGCCTTGAACAATGGAATTATTTTACTTAACTTCATTAAGCTAGGAAAGCAACCTTGATCAATACATGTATTAAAAATGAATGCAAGGTGAGGAGCTATGGTGTCAATAATTGTTCCAATTATACTGACTGAGATTCCCCAAAGGTCCTCGGTTTTTTTCATATTTAATTCTCTAAAGGTTTTAATTATTGTATTACAATCTATATGCCTGAACTGGAGCAGACACTGGCACTCGGTGACATTAGATTTTAAAAGAGACTCTGCAAGAACTGGTGATGAATTCAGTTCTTTAGTTGTTTCAGACGCAATATTGGAGAAGAATGTCTCAAATGTGGTTGCAACTTCTGTATCGGAATTTTTAATTTCGTTTCCGATTTTCAGTGAAAAAGTGTTATCCTTCGATTTATTTTTACATGTTTGTTTATTTATTATGTTCCACGTAGCCTTAGCTTTATTATTAGAATTTAAAATCATGTTTCGAAGATGATTTGATTTAGCAGCCAAACAAACCCTTTTAAATATTTTTGAGTAATTTTTAACATATTCTATAACATTCAGATCTTGCGTATCGGCTTTAAGACTATATAATTCATACATTTTATTTCTACTCTTGTGAATGCCGGTTGTAGCCCAGTCGTCAAATTTACATTTAACAGAATTTATTCGGATCTTTTTCTGTGGGAATGTGGTTTTGAATTCCTCACTCACAACACTGAATAGATCCTCATAAATGTGATCAACATTATTGTCATCTAATATAAGTTTATCAATACCATCACAAATATTTTTCTTAAATTTGTCAATTCGGTTAGTTGTTATTGGCCTACAAACAACATCCACTGTACTAGCGACATGATGGTGCTCAAATGTGGCCAATTGTCCACTATGATCTGAACTAAGGCAATTAATTATTGATTTACTTTGAATATTACAGTTACAAAAAATGTTATCTAAGCAAGTAGCTGATGTTGGAGTGATTCTAGTAGGCTCATTGAAAAGATTTGATAAATTAAAAGATTTAAAAAGGTTTAAGAATCTTATTTTATATTGAGTATTATCTAATAAATCTATATTAAAATCTCCACATACAACTACTCTCTTATTTGATTTAAATACCTTTTTCAAGACCTCCTCCATAGTGGATTCGAATAATTGGTAATTTGCAGATGGGGGCTTGTACACGCTTACAATTATATACTGCTCTAGCTCTGCACACGCAAGTTCTATAGTTCGTTCGATTGAGAGTGAAACAATGTCTTTTCTTTCCTTGTATTTAAATTGATTATTTATTATTATGAGTGACCCCCCTCTAATAGCAGACTCCCTGGTGAACGAACTACAAACTTTATAATTACCTACATAAAACATTAATTCATAATTTTTAAGCCAATGTTCTGTTAAGCATAATACATGAACATTGTATTTTTTTAAAAACAATTCTAGTTCTAATTCTTTGCCAGCCAGGCCTTGTAAATTTTGATGAACAATATTAAATCCTTTAATAGACCTGTCTGTTGTCGTCCCTCTCAGTTTAAATCAGAGGTCGTCACAGAAATATTAGTATTTCTACTAATAATATCAAAAGTTGAATTTACTTGTTTTGTGTTAATAACACAGTTAATATTATAAGCTAACAATGTAGCAACTTTTAATTTTATACTTTGAGGCAGGTGTAAAGAGCTGCCTGTCAATAAGAATTTATTATTAATAAATTTATTTGTGTCGAAAAACACAAACTTGTCGCTATGACGAACAGTCAAGTTACATAATAGAGTATTCAGTAAGTGAATACTTTTGTTATTATCTGAGGAGCCATTTTGACAGTATGGCAGGGCACACATAATTATCTTTTCAACATTAAGGCTGGCCAGCATGGAAAAATTATGCAAAATATTTTTCCTACTAATATTCTGACTGTTTCCTAACATTAAAATTAAAATGGATTTGCTGAAATAAGAATAACTTACACAAAAAGAATAACTTACTTTTAAATTGTAGCATTCGAATAATATATCGGAATACACTTCGCGAATCCCATTCCAGCAGTATTCCTTTTTGAGATCCTTGTGGCTGCCCATAGCAGAGCAACAGCGACATTTTCCGTAAACGCTCGCAAATTTTATATCCATTTTAATTTATTGTTGTCGTTTTTGTAACTAATTTAATTAATAAAAATAAAATAAGTATTGCGGATCATTCCGTACCAACACAAAAAAATGGTTAAATTGACAAGTCAGTGATGTGCATTGTGCATCGGCCATGGAACTGTCAAATTATTCGATTATGATTCTGCGTTTCGTTATTGCAAAACCACATGTTTGTAAAATGCAACTAATTGCAAAAAAAAAACTAGAAAATTGCAGGATGTATCCCTAAAATACCCAGCTAAAGATTTTTCTCAACTTTCTCACATTGTTCATTTCAGCCGAATGACGTCCTGCTGGACAAAGGCCTCCCCCAAGGATTTCCACAAAGACCATCCCGGCACCTCCCGCGACCTTCATCAGATTGTTGCTCCACCTAGTGGTGGCCTGCCCACACTACATCTTCCGGCTTTGTGGTCGCCACGAACGACGGTCGAACTTTTCTGCCCAAGCTGCTCTGCGTGCTACGTGCCCCGCCCACATTATTCTCCAATTTCTCACATTGAAATAAATAAAATTAAACTAGAAAAATTACATTAACCTTTATTTACAACATCATTGCAAACCGTACTCATGGTGATGAGTTTTCAAGTGTCCCTTCAAGCTACATTTCTGAACGAACGCCTGTCCGCACACAGCGCACGAGAATCTCCTATCATTGTTATGTATTCTCATATGCTCCTTCAACGTCTTCTTCCTAGCGTAGGACTTTTTGCAAACGGAGCACTCGTATATTCTCTCACCGTTATGTTTTATCATGTGCACTCTCAGTTCATTGTTCGTAAAACATTTATACGAACACAAAGTACACTGGAAGTCTCTCTCTTCCAAATGATCTCTCTTCATGTGTCGAGATAATGTGTATCGTCTATCAAAGCTCTTTTCACACACATTGCATTTATACTGTAACGGCGCAACACCATGTTCTTCTACCATATGCTTCTGCCGTCTAAAGTACTCCGAAAATCGCTCAGGACATTTTGTGCATTTGAACCGTTTGACCATCTTATGCACTGTGTCGACATGGTTCTTTTGTTTCTGCTGTGTTGTGAAAACTTTCTTGCAAATATCGCAGGGAAAGCTGCCTCCCACATGCATGCTTTTCGAGTGAACTTTCAGCCTGTATTTCGTTACGAAGCCCGTCCCACAATCTTTGCACACATAGTTCCTGAAATGGACGTTCATATGTCTCTCTATCGACCCAAAGGTTTCAAAACTAAACCCACACATCTGACACTCGTACACATTATCTGTCGACAGTTTGAACGGTATAACTCTGTCAGTGTATTCGAGGTGCATTTTCTTATTGTGTGTTTTCGTTAGATGAGTTTTCAACTGGCTAAGATTCGTAATGCTGCTATTGCAGATGGTACAGCGCAAATCGGTGATGTCAGCGTACACAACTAAGCATTCAGCCCCGTATGTGCCGAGAACTTTCCTCAATTCACTCTTTTTATGCTCCGATGTGTGCTCTCTGAGTTCGTCAAGGTTCTCGAACAAGTTTCTGCAGTAGAAACATGGGAATCCGCTCCTGCTTCTGCTCTTGAACGGCGTAATATTTGAAAACTCTAATAACGTAGACGCATTGACGATGTGGGCCATTTTTTCAGAGACAAAAGTCTTTTTTGTGTGTACTTTGCTTCTTATGTTATCATTATCTAGTAACTTCACTAGTGAACTGGGCAGCACAATTAAACCTGCAAACAATATACTTTCTTAAAGTTTCAATTAATGTTTTCAGCATCTTTTCGATACAACGATAAGCTAAGGAAATTCAAAGCGATGGCCAACATGAAATGTTGCATATGTCAGTCTGTACCTTTTAATCGTAAGTCTAATGCACCTTTCTAAAGTTTGATGTACCATTCAATAAGTGTAATGTACCTTTCAATAAGTGTAATGTACCTTTCACAAAGTCTAATGTACCTTTCAATAATTCTGTTGTACCTTTGTCCTATGTGTATCTTTCACTAAGTCTAATGAACTTTTCAATAAGTCTGATGTACCTTTAAACAAGTCTATTGTACCTTTGCCTTATGTTTGCCTTTCACGAAGTCTAATGTATCTTTCAATAAGTCTATTGTACCTTTCAATAAGTATAATGTACCTTTAAATAAGTGTTATGTGTACCTTTTAATAAGTCTAATTGTTTCACATACTGCGGACAGGTTTTGGCCAGGGTCTGCCGCGTGGGCAGACACTTGAGCTTTGGGAACCTCGCAAGGAGCTTCGCCTCACCTTCGACCAGGTCGTTGTCGGGCTTCGTTGGTTCAGCCTCATCCGCTGAAAAGTTAAGGAATATTTCTAAGTTATGTATTATTAACATTCTTTCACTAACATAATATTTTTGTGTTGTAAATATTCTTGGGCATAGTGTGGGGGAGGCTTTTGTCCAGCAGTGGACGTCTTTCGAACGAAATATTCTGGCAGTGTGTAAACACTGCGCCATCCAGTCCCAAACTATGCAAAGCTTGTACTATGAGTACCGAGACAATCGATATAATACTTAATACATTATAGCAGATAAATAACTTATAAATCAGTTAGAATCCTCACCTTTTTGCTTTATTTTCGAAATACGCGCCCACACGTTTTTAGTTTACTTAAGATAAATAAAGTACTATTTTTTTTTGTAAAATAAATGATACTAATAAATAAGAAGAAATACGTACAATAATGATCATCTTCAGGCACATAATCTGGGTCTGCATCGGTGTTGTCGGGCTCCACATCGATCAATTCTTCTTTAATTACTTGAACATCAATTTCTTGCTTGACTTCCACATCCTTGAGAGCGTCTATGCTTACTGGCACTGGAAACAAATAGTGAATTAGCTTTAGTGATTAATTTAATAAATCTTTTTTATTCAATGAGGGTTTTCGCGATTGAAAAATCCGCCAGATGGCAATACGTAGACGGGAGGTCCAAATGCTGCATGATTGGTGGATTATGACATATCTGTCAATGTCATGTCAAAATCCACCAATCATGCAGCATTTGGACCTCCCGTCTACGTATTGCCATCTGGCGAATTTTTCAATCGCGAAAACCCTCATTCAGATTCGTTCAACAAGAAGATTGGAGGCCTTGTGGGCTAACTTACAAATAAAACAAATGTAAATCAAATGAAAACAAGTTAGATCTTACAATCGAGGGAGAGGTAAATTTATTATAACAACAACAACAGGAGCAGGAGGTAACAGTATTTGAACGTCAGGATCTTGCCAAAAAGGATGCGGAATACAAACTGGAGTTAGCTTCCTGCTGCTGTCTTTCCTGAATACCATAATCCGGGCCTTTCCAAGACGAGAGTGAATAGGCACTCACAGGCCAGATATGTACCATCCTAGACAGCATCTTACTTAAAACCAGGTGCGATAGCGGTCAAATACCTGCCTTGTCTTGCATAAAAAACAACAAGTGTGTCCACGGAAGGCCAGGACTTTGACATGCCTAGATAGTGAACATATCACCTCTGCATGTGTAAGCTTGTATTGCAGTCGCAAGAAATACAATTACTTAAGACAATATCAGTAAATTCTCTATTTAAATTTTAAAGTTTACCATTCACGAAAGTCATCTGGTTGTCCCCTGGTTCCTTCCGAGCAGCGCTCAGCAGTTGCTGCTCCGTCGCTACCACCATCATGCGGAAACTGATCGCCTCGCGTAGCCGCTGGACGCAGGATGAACATATGAGTGTGCTGATGTTTGCGTCTGTTGAGAGCTGGAAGACAAGAATAAAAAAGGGACGTGTTTAATAAAATATTAAGATCATAAAACTGGGTCTCCAGCGTCGTGTTTTGCCCTAAACAATTAATTAAAAAAATGTCAACATCTAACATTTTTTGTAGTTAATTTTGTTGAAAGTTGACATGTTTTTGGTGATTGTGCTGGAGATCCAACTTAACTAGTTTTTTTTCGAACAACTAGTACATATCGCAAATTATTTCAAATATTCACAAGTGTGGTGTACCTAAACTAAACCCGTAAGTGCTTAAAAGAGTAAAAGGATCTAGCAAATCAGGTACATAACACGTATGCGAATTACGGTTGCTAATAAGTACGCTGCTTAAACCCGAAAATAAATAATTTATAGACTTTTTACTTACGAACAAATTGTAGCATTCCCTAAAAATTTCAAAGTACACTTCGCGTATGCCATTACAAAAGTATTCTTTCATAATATCCCGGTGATATCCTGTGCCTAAGCAACAACGACACTGGCCGTAGTTTGCCAGAGTTTTAGACTCCATGATTCTTTAAATTATACAGCGAAAATAATTAATTTTTCTATCAAAACAACAAATAAGATCAAAAAGAAATCAACAAATTTACGCATTTTGACATTTTTAGTTTTTTAACCAACTAGTGCGTGCCCAACACCATAATCGAATTTCCTTTTTCTGCCTTCGATTAGTGATTTACAATGCAGAAACAAAACGCAGTTGGTTAAAAAAATCTTATAATTCAGTTTCAGGTTTCCAGTTTTCAATGATGTACATGTAATAAATCAAAACATCAATTTTTACAGAACACCTGAAATGCAGTAACTTAAAAGTGCGTGAGGCAGTTAATTCCATTCTTATGTATGTAAAAAATAGAAAAATAAACAAGTTAAAATAACTTTTTTATTCAAAAACCTTATCAAAAACATACAATATCGTAGCAAACATAACAACTGCACAGCCAGAATCTAACAGAATTATCATTTTATTTGACTTTTACATTTTACAACACTGTAACTTCAACCTTTTTTCTCCAACAAGTCTACATAAGCACAGTCAATCAGATCTTCATTTTTAACACCGAGTTTGGTTTGCAAGTCCTTGGCAATAACTTGACCTTCTTCAACAGTCTGTTCTGGCCGCAGCACAACTTCTAACTCCATGAAGTCTCCGAGGTCCTGCACGGAGTCAATGTGGACCCGAGTTTGATCAACCATGTACAGTTTCCTGGAATGTAAAAAAATAATAATAAAAGAATAACAAATTACAATACAACAATGACTTACTTTTGAAGATACCGTTTTGAAGCAACAGTACAGGCAGAAATTTACTTTTCATCATACCCTCAACCAAATGTAATAATAAGAAACTGACCTTTCTTTGATAACACGTCCTCTCGCACCCATACACTGGGTTAGCATCTTATCTAGCAATTTAGCTTTCTCACTGTCCGTCACTGAAAAATGCAGCAAATCATAATCTGCTAGTTTCGGCCCCTCTTGGTCACTACGTTCGTATCTTACTAGAGTGGCTGATTCATCAGCGTAGTATCTCATCTTCAAACGCCCATTATTCACTCGGTAAAAAACATCGTCCTGTTTGATTATTGTCGGAGGACCACCACTGAGTTGCTCGGCTACTTTGCAAATGTTTTCCAGATTTGTTATCTTCGCTTTTATCTCAACGTTACGCATTTTGAATTATTAAACACAAAAACAATGAAGTGGATAGTGAAATTACAGTAATTAACTGTAAAAACCTAAAGAGATAACGCCGGTAAAAAAAGAAGTGAATGTTTTTTTTCCCGCCTTGGCGTGTCAAATGTCAATGTCAAGCTAGAACATTCGTTCAGAAAATGATTTGAATCGACAACACAACTATTTTCATTCGATTGTGTTTAAAAGTACATAAACAATAAAGGTAAGCAGCTTTTCTGAACGAATTTTATGCAGTCATATTTGAAAGGTCAATAATTTTTTAAACTTTTATTCTTTCTCTTTTCCTATTATACTATCTTGTGCATGTGTAAAAGAGATAAGCTGCCTAAAATGTCATCTTTCCAAAACTATTAAATCTGATGGTATTATAATTTGTGCATAAATGTCAAAAAATCATAAAAAAAATTGTATCTTTGCCAATCTTTGCAGCAGTTGTTTTAGTGAAATTTTAACTTAAAATAATGGATTTAGAAAATATAAACAGCTGGGTCTCACAGCCAGATGTATGCAGGTGTTGCCTTTCGGCCAGCGGGACGTGGGATGTCACAGCTTCTTACATATCAGATTCGGGAATCAAGGAAGTGTATTTTGAAATGCTTCGAGATTGTTATGGCATTACTGTGAGTATTCTAGTTTCTAAAAACGTGAGCTTAACATTTTATCTTGCTTGCTAACCGGTAGATTTTGCAGTAATAAATATATTGTGACTAAAAGTTTTTTGTATCCAACTGGATTCTAATTAGAATTGTTATCACCTTAATACAGCCTAGACATGCATTATAGCTGACTAAGTAGCCTTTATAGAACTTAAGGCTTACTATATTTATGTATTCTTTTTATATTGTCCATGTATTAAATCCCTGAAGGTGCTAAATAAATTATTTTTTATTTTTTTCTTTAATTAAACAAGATGTCTGCCTTCATTCCCCAGTTGTCCTATCTCTCGGAGTGGGGCCCGAGCCGGATGGTGTGCAAGCTGTGTGTGGGTCACCTGAGGGAGGCCTGCAGCTTCCGCGACCAGGTCAGGGCTGCGGAGAAACATTTTACGGAATACTGCAGCAGTAGAGGTATGAAATTCTCTTGTATTATAAGATTTTAAATTTTCTTTCTTCTTTCCATTTTAATTCTCTTGTAATCTGTATGTATCTGTATCACCTGTGTCAACCATAATGAATCTACTGTTAATAAACAGACAATCACTCTTCCTTCAATGCACACCCTGCCAATAAGTTTCCAAGTTAGTTTTGTTTATAATTTAATTAATAAACATTTTTCTTTCAAATTTTACTTATTCACATTATTTCATGGTACATTACTTATTTATAATCATCCTAAATTTTTGTTTGTCATAAATAGAACTTGTTTTTGTCTCACATAATGGCATGTCTTTTGGTTGGTTGGTCAACTGTATACAACTCACACAGCAGCAACACAAGTTACCACTGTGTGTTAAGCAGTAGCTGCCATCTTTCCATTCCATCTGCTATAAGCTAGTTAAATACTGCTATGCCCTTATCTAATAAAATTATTTCATTACAGATCATAACACTGGCATGGTGACAGTCAAATTAGAAGAAAATGTCAAAGCTAACAGTCCAGAAGCTGATGGTTTCAGTGATAGGGGAGTCCCATCTGAAGGTAAATATCTTGTTTATTGGTTTTGATTTTGGACATTATTTTATATGAATTAAAGTTTACAATATATCAGCCTCATTAGAAGGGATTTAAAAAGCTTATTTAGAACCTAATGTTCTTGTTTTAAGATCTTAGGATTGCTTTTTGGTGAAATTAAAGTAAAAATAATAATTCAAATCACACTAAGTGGCTGGTAACTGGACTTTATTATTATTTTATTTCATTAGTTATAGGACTCCAATTTTTTTCCTTTCAGACGAAAACAATCGAATATCGCCTCCAGTTGTAAAACCTGAAAAAAGAATACAAAAGAGAAAGAGACAGAAAACAGATAAAGTGAGACAAAAGAAAAAGAAAACTAAAACGGAATACGATTCAGATACGCCTATTGCCAACATGATAGATAAGAATGAACCTTCATGCAATGATAATAAGGCTGTGATTGGAAATGTAAAAGATGAAACTCCCAATGTTGAGAGTAAGTGAGGTATTTTTATTTTTTATTTGAGGTCATTTCTTAACTTATTTTTGATTCAGAGTTGCTCATCTTTATTTTTATAGTTTGGTAGTTTATGTAAACTGTATCTACAATTTTATAAAACATATTGAATGAAATTCTTATACATTTTGCCTTCACATTTGTAATTTTCCATCTCAATAATGTGAAAATCCAAACAACCTGTTAAATCTTTTGAAAAATTTCTAATTTTGTGGCTGCTTGACTGCTGGCGATAATAATAAAATATTTGACTTATGGGTTATGTTGTGAGACGAGAAAAATCCGACTTAAGGTATCAATATTAGTAATTTGACTTTTATAACTAGGCCGCGGTGGTAATCAAACAAATAAATAGCATTTTATTTTTAGGGCCACCGCATACCGGGGCGAACGGTGCCAAGCACTTATCGGACCGGAAACGCGTCATGCTGACGTGTGACGTCGTCCTTAGACACACCACCGCGTGCCCCTTCCGTCACCACAAGAGCTGGTTCCAATGCTTCTTCTGCTCACAAGGATTCATGGAAATGAACCTCCTCAGAAACCACACCCTCCAAGATCACTCAAATGTAGACTCTGAAATAAAAAAAATAAAACGCTACCCGCGCTCCCTCCAAATCGACATTTCGAATTTAGAATGCCGCAACTGTCACTCGCCGATGACAGATGTCAACGAAATGCGCCGCCATCTTAGCGACGCGCACAGTAAAGTCATTTACAACGAGTGCATAGCCGATTATAAGGTTAACGCCAGTCCGTTTACGTGTCATATTTGCAAACAGGAGTTCCACGTGTTCCGAACTCTGACTACCCACATAAACGAGCATTACGCGAACTGTATTTGCGAGGTTTGCGGGAAATCGTTCCTTAATTCTAAGAGGCTTAAGGTTCACAAACGCACTCACGAATCTGGAAACTTCCCTTGTTCCGAATGTGGGAAGGTTTTGAAGACGAAGACTTCCCAAGCTAACCACATGGAGAGTGCTCACTCTAAGCGACAAATGAAGTGCCAGATCTGTTTTAAGCCCATGAAACATTATAATGAGAGGATCAAACACATGTCGGAAGTTCACAACATAACGCATAAGTTCAAATGTCCTATATGCGGTAGGGAGTACAATATAAAACATTATTTGGCGACTCACATACGCCAGACTCACGGGCATAAGAATAAAAAGTGCTCTGAGTGTGGCATGGCCTTTATTACGAATCATGGCTTGAAAAAGCATATGCTTAAACATTCAGGAGTCAAGCCGTTTTCTTGCAATGTCTGTAGTAAATCGTACGCGAGGAGTTATACTTTGAAAGAACACATGCGGGTTCACGATAATGACAGGAGGTTTGGTTGCCCTGAGTAAAACTGAAGGCGCCATCTCTAGAGTTCTAAAGCCCGATCTGTGAGCACGTAGAATTTTGTCCAATGACCCCAAGCTACCCATCCTTATCGCACGCGCGTAATTATATTGCTGTAGCGACTGTGCGACGGGCGCCCTCAGTGAGTGTGCGAGCGGGACAGCAATATTTACGCGCAAACGATAAGGATGGGTAGCTTGGGGTCTTTAGACAAAATTCTACGTACTGGCAGACCAGACTATAGACAGGCAGGATTGATAGTAGGCAGAAACCAAACGGTTCTTACCACTGCTTCGGGACAAATAATGGGTCGCTGTGCTGAGAAGAAGCACCGCAAGGAACTCAGTTACTATTCAGACATTAAGTCCAATGTCATAAGTAAATTCCTGTCCCAATGTCTATAGACTGAAAAAGAGTCACTAAAATAGGCTTAAATTGCTACAACGCTAACAAATATTGTATTTTATTTTCAGCGAATAAATTAGGGCTGGTATCGTTTAAAGTGCAAAGAAAGCAAAAGATACCTTCACAGAGCATCATCGACAACCGCTCACTTCGCTCCAATATAACTTTAGTTCTCAAAAACACCTCTGTAGTTCCTTTCAGGCATATAAACAACAGTAAATTCGCGTGCCTGTATTGTGAAAAGGGGTTTCTATTCTTCAAAGAATTGAAATCCCACATGGATTCCCACAGGAATATAACGGAAGAAGAGATTAACGTGTCTCTAAAAACTCCTAGAGATTTAATAAAGGCTGATCTAAGCGAAATATCCTGTACACTTTGTGGGGAAAACTTCAAAAACATCGACAGTGTTATAGAGCATTTGGTGGAAGTCCACAAAAAGATTTATCATCAGAACTTACGGATGAAACCTCCTCACGGAATTTTGGGTTTCGATCTTAGCTCCGAGCAGTTAAAGTGCAGTGTGTGTCAGAAACAGTTCAGGTTTTTCAAGAACCTATCTGTCCACATGAATGAGCATAGCACATGTTTTATGTGCCACGTGTGCGGCAAAAAATTCATATCGGACCATAGACTGCAGACGCACATAATGATGCACAAACGGACGAATATATTCTGCAAGCATTGCAACAAAGACTTTAAGACTGTGGCAGCAAGGAACTACCATATACGAAAGGAGCATAACGAAGCTCCATACAAATGTCCGGAGTGTTCTGAAAGTTTTACGCAGTACCATCACAGGTTGAAGCATTTGGTTGAGCGGCATAAGGTGAAGAAGCCGGAGTTTAAATGCGATATTTGTGGACGCGAGTTAGCTAGTTCTGGGGGACTTGCAGCCCATAAAAGGTATTCCCACTTGAAGACGGTTCAGTACCCTTGTGAAATATGTGGGAAAGTTTTCGCGTACAAATGGATATGGCAGAGGCATATGGATGTCCACACTGGTGCCAAAAACTTTGAGTGTAAGTTCTGTAATAAGAAATTCGCTAAGTCGTATTCACAGCAAATGCACGAAAGGATTCATATGAACGATAAAAGGTACGTCTGCGGAATATGTAAAGCCGCGTTTATACAGAAGTGCAGTTTGAAGAACCACACTAAAGTCCATCATCCGGAGGCTGATTTGAGCAAATTGTGAATTGGAATATGTATTACTGTGATGTGATTTCTAGTCAAAATTTAAATGAAAAATCAAAACATTGAATTAGAACTAAGGCCCTTGAGATCGTTGGTCCATCAAGGTGCCTTTTCCATTAGCCTAGGTGCAGACCACCGACTTTTAGTTGGCCGATAAGTAGTTAGGCCCGATTCTATTTGTATGAAGAATCGGCCGATACCAAATCGGTGTAATGTGCGCACTTATACATCTCCATAGGTACTAATCAACAGCCCGACCCAACTATCGGCCAACTAAAAATCGGTGGTCGGTGCCTAGAGTTAGAATGAGGGCACCAGTTGGCGCCACTGTGAAGTAACTGTCACTTGGTAGTGGCGAAGACTGGCGCACATTGGTAATCGCTGAAGCGGTAGGAGGACTATCGCATTTGCACGCACCAGGATGGCACCACTGTAATTAAAGAGTAGGATCTTTTCAATCGCCAGTGGTGTCAAAAGTAAACCTTGCTCTACAGTAACTGGTAAGAGAAAAACTGCCACATTAGCTTGCTCACGCTATCGGTTATTTATTGATCTCTTTTATGATTGTACTCTTTCTGCCATAATCACTGCGATATTATGTATTTATTTAATATTTTTGCTAATCAAGTAATATAAATAAATATTAAAATTTTTAATCGTTTTTTATTTATTTAAACAAAATTCACGGAGCGAAGTAGGTAGTACGACAAAGAAAATATGGACAGCAAAAATTTGAGTGAGATCTTAAGAGTAGGCGCACACCGTTGATTTTTAGTTGGCCGATAGTTGTGCCTGATTTTAAATTGTATGAAGAATCAGTCAAATCGTCGGCGTAGTGTGCGCACTCCCATACATGCCCATACTGATCAACTGCCCGACTAAACTATCGGCCGACGAAAAATCAACGGTGTGCGCCTACTCTAAACAGTTGTAATGGAATGTAATGGAAGCTATTTTGTATCAAATGACGTGCTGTCCCTATTTAAAAAATACGTCTTTCTTTACGTGTCGTTACTTTATAGAGGCTGGATCAGACTGAGCATTAGAATTAATTTATGAAAGTACGAGAAAATAACCATACGGTGATTTTCGGTCCACTATCAAGGTCATGGCCAACTCATTCCGATTAAACCATCACGTCTCCTTTGACATCAATCTGAATGTCTAATTTCTCGATTTAGTTTATAGGTGTACCAGAATCTCATGGCAAACAAAAATATTGGAAAAGTGTGTTTTTCATATGGCCATTGTCTATGGCTTTATTGTCACCTGTCAAAGTAAATCAAGAGATCTGTCAGCCGTTGCAGAAATTTTGTAATCTCTTCATGCCTATTTGTTATTTTTGTGAAAAAGACGAAAAAACTCAAGCAAGTCATATTGTTTTCAAAGTGTATTGTAAAATAAGGCATAATTCAAAGTCAATCTTTGATTTTAAAGCGCGTCGTTGAGTTGACAGTAAGTTGGAGTGAAATGTTTTGATACTTATAGCCTGACCAGGAACATAAAAACCCTGGCATAGAGGCGCGTCAATTGCATTTGATAGTGCAACACTGAGTACAGTCGTACCTGTGTTAAATTAATAGGCTAACTTTATGTATCAGGATTCAGGATTACGGGCTAATTTGATATTTTCATAAATTAACGAAAAAATATTATTATAGGTAACCTGATTTAAATAAATTAAATGAAACCATCAATCGAGCTAGTAGAATTTATTTTATTATTCATCAATAATCAAATTCAAAACTTGAATATTCAACTGCAATGTCTGCTCATGAACGCTTCAAACTCGGTACTTCTTTCCCAATCCTATAAAATTCAACACTTAGAAAGTGACAACATTTTTAAAATAGGTAGTTGAAACAAACCACAGCTAATTTTCATAGTGGACTGTACTATACGATAAACATGTCAGTCAATTTGACAACCTTTGTCGGAAACATTATTCAATGAAAATATTGTCCGAACCCTTAGTATTTCTCTTCGACAAATACTTTAACACATTGTGAACCACTTTTCTTTCACGACTATAAAAATATTTTAGCAATTTAATTCATAAAACCAATTGCGCACATTTAAAATAAAGTTTGTTTACACTTTGACAGCAATAGACTGACATGCAAGGTGACATGTCAATGAAGTTTTCAGTTACTGTTGCCATTAAAAGAAATTAGTACCATTAGTTTTCCGCAACATGGCGAGGGTTTTTATGTTCCTGGTCAGGCTATACCTACATTTAGTTTATTACCTAACTGCGTCAGAAGGAGGGTTATGTTTATTTTTATATTATTCTTACCTAATAGCTGCTTTATCGGGGTTTTCAGGTGTATTTCATGCATTGGTGCAAAGGAATGGTGAAAATGTTATGACCATGTAAAGAAAATTGAAAAAGATTTCATCAAGCAAGTTTCAGTAATTGAAATGCTGAAAAAGCGATTTATATTATATTAATACCTCTTCAACTTGATCATCTATTTGAAGAACAAGAAATGCAAGTGGAGTTCTTAGAATCGTTTTCTAGTTCTGAATGAAGTGATAAGTTATAAGTATGATACTTAATAAAATTATTTAGGTACAGTAATATACGGTTTACTTATTTTTCAAGACATGTTCCTATGTTAAAAACCCGATGTATAACAACATTCTTCATACACATACCTAAAATGTATAGGTAGGCATTCGTACTTCATGTTCATTAATATTAGTCATAAATAAAAATTAAACAGTATCAAGATCGTTTAATCCAATTTCCCCAGTATTGCACTCAACAAAGTTTATTTTCCCCATTTGCCATGAGATTCTGGTACACCTATAGTGTCGCCACTTCCCTAGCAAATGACCGATTATGGTGCTATGCTATGCCGCATTTTGTGCGTTTTGTCTAGGGGGGCAGCTGTTGTTGTTTTTTCATTGTTTTTGTTGTTGTTGTGATTGCGTTGCCTTCTATGGAATTAATTTTAAAAAAATCTTTCTAAAACATCAATTTATTGAAAACAAATGGAACAAAGTTAGGATCATGATATTTTAAGTTTAATTAAATCTTAAATAATTATTTTAGCAAGAAAAACCTTACGCTCCCACGTATTTGTAGAAAAAATGACTACAGAGATGAATGTACTTAATAACGACCATTGTAGCAACTTGAAGAAACAGTGCCAAGGCGGAAACATTGAAGACAACAGTAATTATTCCCTGTAAGTAAATAAAACTGCTGACTTTTAAGTGGCACTGTTTCTCAAACTTTTTCAGATAAGTCCCATGTGGGCACATACAAATTATTGAGACTTTACCTACAGATGGAAGAGCAGTCGCCCGGCAAGCGAAAGGTCGTGGGTTCGGTTCCCGCCTTAGGCAGTTTATGCCTAAGCGATTATAGCGATTTCTTCTAGTTGTTTATTTATATTTTACCAACAGATGTTTCCTTTTTTTTTATAAAAAAAGAGACCGTACTATCAAACGTATATTGAGAATTAACATTTCAATATAAATTATCTGCCTGGGTTTTTTTTTTTGTTTCATTTTTGGCAAATAAATAATATTATGACAATAGAGAATGCACCATAACCTTTCATGCGCCTACAAGGAGCCTGTTTAAAATAAATCATGTAGATGTATTGGCTCAATAAATTTTTCCTTTTTTCAGCCTGAACTCAGTTTTTGAGGTGCCTATAGAGCAGGCTGACTTGTGCTGCTGCTGCCTTCATCTGCAAAGCCAGAAGGGCTTGTGGCAGACTTATGAATGGATGGGGGGCTGTGAGAAGTATGGGGATATGTTGGGGGAGTGTTTTGGGTTAGATGTAGGTATTTATTTATTTCTTGTAGTAACAGATCATTTTGAGCTTTAATAACTTGTGTTGAGAACCAAAAACAATAGAAAGTTGTAGCTTTCTGGAAAATATTAAGTGACTTATTTGCAGTTTTAAAGGGGAATCTGGTGTCTGAAAAGGTTAATTTATATTGACTTAAAAAACTAGTAAACAGCTTTGACGAACATCATCTCGCTTTGAATAATAGATGAGAGAAAACTTAATCATAAAATTTTTCATTCTGGTTTCAGTTGTCAGATCAGATCAATGCAAAGATCTGCGAAGTGTGTATAACGCAACTGCGCAACGCGGTGTGTTTCAAGGCGCAAGTGTCTCGCTGTCAGGCTCGGCTACGTGAAGAAAGTGGTCAGTAAAATTAGGATTTTCTATAAGCGTTTCTTGAGACTAATTCATCGTGATTTTTAACTTGAGTCAGGATGTACGGCACGTCTAATGTCCTTGTAATAGGTGCTACTTTGCAACAAATTATTCTTTTTATACAAATTATTAGTATTTGAATGTTCTGTTGACTATACGAAATAGTATCTATCATTTTATGCCCTCAGTGAAAGAGTGCCTTTACTTGCCAAACTTTTATTTAATTTAGAACTACATTTATCTCATTCTGTACAATTTCTGTGAGATGTTTAACGTATTTCTAAATAATTATCACACCTTCAGTCTTTGTTTGTTGCATTTTGAAAAAGCTGGAGGAAGTGTGATGATTCTGAGCTGGTCTTTTAAAATGTTTTCTATTACAGATGTGAAAACTCATGAGAGAAGACCAGATAAGCAAGAGAAAACAGAAAATGAAGTAAAAGTTGAATATGATTATGACAGGAAAGATACCACAGGTCACGACGATTTCTTTGAAGGTAGGTTAATAATAATTAAGTTGCTATATTTTGGTTACCTAATACCTGGCGCTATTTGTTCATTTTTTTATCAATTTAGTTCCAGATAGACCTCCTTCGGTGAAATCAGAAAATAGTAGTGATGAATTTAGTAAAACATTGAAAAGGCGAAATGATAAGAGTACCCCAAAGAACTTGAAAAGGCTACCAATTATAAACAAGCGAAAGAAAGGGCGGAAAAGACTAATCCAAATCAAAAAAGGTGAGGGTATAACCTTTAAAACTTTTCAAAAATTATTATAGCTTGTGACAGAGATTTGCTAACCTGTTTTTATGATATTTCTTTTCTAGATCCCAAAGTTGACCGCAGAACCGTAGCCTTCCAGTCAGTGAAGTATACGAAACCACGCAGAAATGTTGGCCTTCTATTAGAACATTCCACCATCTGCCCTTTCAAATACAGCCAGGCCTACTTCAAATGTTTCTACTGCAGTAAAAATTTCCTAGTCTTCCAAGAACTGAAGAACCATGTCATAGATTATCATGCGAATATCAGCTTTATTGACATAGTAAAAGGCATCACAAGACCGCACGATCAAGTCAAGGTGGACGTTAGTGAAATATCTTGCAAAATATGTAATTTAAAGTGCACGAAATTGGATGAACTGACGATTCATTTGAGTGAAACACACAGCGTAAAGTTCGATGAGAATCCAGAAGATTCCATCATAAGCTACGATTTGGGTGATAATAAATTTAAATGTACGGTTTGCAAGGAAGAGTTTTTGTTCTTTAAAACGCTAGCGAAGCATATGAACGAACATAGTTCGAACCATGTCTGCGATGTGTGTGGGAAGTGTTTTCTTCTTATAGAAAGGCTGAGAGTACACGTGCAGATGCATTCGGAGAATGCCATTAAATGTGATAGCTGCGACAAGATTTTGCCCACAAAGCAAGCCTTGAAAAGCCATATACGTTACGCTCACGAGAAAAAATTGTACGCATGTTCTATTTGCAACGAAGCGTTTCCAACTTATAGGAAAAGGTTGCAGCATTTCGTAGAGGGGCACGGTCGAGCCCCTTTGAGTTTGCAGTGCGACCAGTGCGACAAAACTTTTAGCTCTAACAGCAATTTGAATCATCATGTCAAGTATAAACACCTTATGGTGCATAGAGAAGCAAAGTATACATGCGAGGATTGTGGTAGAAAGTTTAAAACGAAACGCGTTTTGACTGGTCATATGCTTGTGCACTCGGGCGAGAAAAACTTCGAGTGCGAGGTCTGTAAAAAAAAGTTTGGGAGACTGAGTTCGTTGAAGGAACATTTGAAGATACATAGAAATGATAAGAGATGGTCGTGCGGTGCTTGCGCCGTTTGTTTTGTACAAAAATGTAGCTTGAAAAACCATATCAGAGTGCATCATGCTGAATATAATGTGGCTGATTTGATTGTTTATAAAAGTCCTGATAAATAAATAACTTTTACAATAAAGATGTGTGACTTTTCATGTTTTTTTTACAAAAAAATCAAAGATTTTAATTTTTTTTAAATTAATTATCGTGTGTAACTGATAAAGTCATATACATATACAAATTATTTGAAGTCACGGTATATTTTTTATTTTAAATCACGATTTTCTCAATCATTTTAAGAATCGGACGTTATAAGCACACAGAGTTCAGAATCGGCCCCTTACGTTTAGTTTTAAAGATAGTGAAGTGAATAACAGAATCGAATATTTAACTATCTTGCAGTGCTTGCAGCGAGAGAGACGTCCTCTGTCCATATATATTTAGCTCTAATCCTCATTACACACAAAAATTAAAATCGAATTATTGTCCAAAAATACCTACAAAATTATTTTTGAATAGCAATAGAAATATGTAGTTTTTTTTTTCGATTATGAACAATATAAACACAACGCGTACCTCCCTACTTAATGTTGTGATTGGTTTAAAAAAATAAAGAGCAACAATGGCGGCGTGTCCACATTAAAATTTGTGAAAATTCTCTAAAATTTATGATAAAACTGTTGTCACAAGTAATTTAAGCCTGCACAGTGTAATGTTAATCCTTAAAAATGTCGGGGGAGAGTTGGAAACTTGAGCAGGATTTGTGTCGCTGCTGCCACAGCGAGGGCGCGCATAAAAACTTGTCCGAGGCTTGTATTGACGGGGAAGACGAAATTTTATCAGACATGTTACACGATACGCTAGATATTACTGTAAGTCCGTAATTTCTTTCATTATACTGTACTAGAATTCTTTTAAAATGCTATTGTTCGCTCTTGCTTTGTGTATCAACATTACTTGTTCTGCTATTCCTCTGCTCTTGAATTGAATTTTTTTAATAAGACACCTCTAGTTAACCTCAGTATTGACTAAAATCATCCAAGTACACAAATGGTCTATTTGGGGTGGGGGCTACAACACTATTCTTAGATGGGCACAGCCCACTCGGCCCCCTATAAATATGCCTATGCAGTCTTCACTAGTTTTTGATCCAGGGCTTCCATATAATGTATTATGTTACAGTGCATTTACTTTTACATTCTTCCTAGTGACCAGCCCTGGCTTCGCACGCAATGATGATACTAAATGTTTTGTTAGTTGGGTCTGATTCTAATTTGCATGAAGAATCGGCTGATACCAAATCTGTACATCGTACGTGTCCATGCTGATTAACAGCCCGATCCAACTATCAGCCAACTAAGTTGGTGGTTTGCGCCTAGGCTTAAAGATGTAAGCATACATAGGGACAGACAGCGGAAAGCAACTTATTTTATACTATGTAATGTTTGGTGTTCCAGATAAACCCGGTCACGGGCCCTCTCGGCCTGGTCACGTACACGATATGCGAGCCGTGCATGATGCGGTTGCAGGACGCATGGAGCTTCAAGCAGCAAGTGGTGGACTGCGAACGACGCTTCCACGAATTATACAGTAGAAACGCTTTGAAAAGTATGTAACACGTGTTTTTGTAAACAAAATACCAATTTTATCTCCATTCTTAACACATTGATGGACAGTAATATCAGAGTAAATTCAAATGAGTAGGTCATCTTCATAGAAACGCATCGAGCGCGGTTTGTATGTGAGCGCGCCAAAACGTATGAGGCGCGCACGCACACACTGACAACATTTAGCGGGGAGTTGCAGTGTGTGCGTGCGCGCCGCATACGTATTGGCGCACTCACATACAAACCGCACTCGGTGCGTTTCTATGAAGATGACCTACTCATTTGAATTTACTCTGGTAATATCCACGGGCGTTCATGTAGTAAAGGATGATACGACAGAACACTTATAGACGTCATAGTTTTTACTCATTTTACATTGACACAATAAGTAATGTCATTTGGGAAGTAATTCATGTCGCCGCCCCCGCGCCTTTGCACTGTTTATACGCGCCGCGTGAAGCCTGCTGCCACGCCGCCGCCGCGCCACTGGCGAAATTATGCTTTGATGGCGCGTGAATAGCAACTTTAAAACGCTAAGAAATTTTAATAAAATATACCAACACAAACATACATAACATAGCATTTCTTTGTTACAGTGGATCCGGACAATGTCATCGTAGTAGATGTGAAGCAGGAAGTCGATTTGCCTATTGTTGTCAAGACCAGTCCAAACGAAGGTTTGTAATTATATCAACCAATGGACGTAATGTGAGTTTACATCAAACGCATTTGACATTGACTGCGTTAAAAATATACAGGGTGTTAGGTAAATGGGAATATGAGCCGACACTAACCCATGTTAACATGGGCATATAAATGGTATGGTGAAGTCAGAAAATTGATATCATCATTTAAATTTTCATACAAAATAAAATTTATAAAATCCGATTTGTATGAAAATTAAAATAATGAAATTTAAGATATCAATTTTCTGACTTCACCATACCATTTATATGCCCATGTTAACATGGGCTAGTGTCGGCTCATATACCCATTTACCTAACACCCTGTATATTTTTAACGCAATCAATGTCAAATGCGTTTGATGTAAACTCACATTACGTCATATATGATACACCCTGTATATGAAAATTTTAGTTCTTGAAAGTTTCCGCTAGGAGCGTACAATCTTTCATACATTTAATGACACTTTTACGTGCTCATTAGTGACGACGTTTGATGTAAACTCACACTAAGGCTAAGAAGAACTCACGGCGCGATTTTCACCCGCACTTATGAAAAAACTAGCACAACTCGCGCCGTGAGTTCTTATCGTAACCGTAAACGCTTCCGTGAGTTTTGAAATTAAACCGCAATTCCACAACCGCCGCGGGCGGGGGTGAAAATCGCGCCGTGAGTTCTTAGCCTAAGGGCCTTGCCACACTAGCGATTTGCAAGCGGAGTGGTGGACAAAATGCTTGCAAAACGCTGCCGCTCCTCCGTGTTGAAACCGCTTGTAATACGCCAGTGTGGCAAGGCTCTAAGCCCTCATCATCATCATTTCAGCTAAAGGACGTCCACTGCTGGACATAGGCCTCCCCCAATCTTTTCAGACTTACTAGTTGGTAGTGACATACATCCAGCGCCTTCCTGCTGCCTTTATGAGGTCATTAGTCCGTCTTGTGGGTGGATGTCCCACACATACATTACTTACTAAAATGGATAAAATATTCATAAATGTCCATCTCATTATAATAGTTGATGATTGATGATAAATAATGATAATTGACTCCCCTTGGCTACTACTCAAAATATTTTTTACACGGTCACTACTCAAGGGTCATTTTGACCCTGCTATAAAACTTTATATATCTTCAAAACTATTGCGGATTATGGGGTAAAACACATTATGTAATAAAAAGGGTTTATAATGCAATGACATAACAACTTGAATTGTTAACTAAACAGTTTAGACAAACATTAATTTGAGCATGTGTTGCAAATGGGTATTTTACACGAAGAAAAAACACTGTTGGGTTTGCGACCTTTTTTATAGGGACAAATGCCGCAAAGCTTCCTTTTAGATACCACATTAGAGACAACTGGAACAGATCTTTCAGGCATAGGCAGTTTGTATATCCCTGAAGTTATCAGACGCAATTCTCGGGGAATCTGTTCATTGCAAATTCGCTGCTGAGCGTAAGGTACGCAAAACTTCATATCAAGCCCTCGTAGGAAGTTTGGTCGATTTACTGATGCTGTGTAAAGAAGCAAAGGTGGAGGGGCCTTGTATCGTGGAAGTATCCACCTCATTAAAATCACCATCATCAAGCAACAAAACATTGACAATTTCTTCATCCGTGAGCGCATTTCTACCCCCATACCTATGACAAACCAAATCAAAATGAAGAAAAAGACGACGACAAAAAGCTACACTATCATTGCAAAACAAACCCTCAAACTAATAGTATTTTACGCATAAAAAAAACGTAAAAAAAAATATCACAAAATATTTTTTTATCGCCTGTCCCTGCTACTCAAGGGTCACCGTGACCCTGTCTTTGCTATTTTGGCGCGAAAAATGCACCGAGCCACTGGAAACACCCACCATACGAAGCAGCGAGCGCCGTACTGAAAATACACGGGCGGGGGACTCGCAGTCGTTAGGGGCCATTGCCAGTAAACGTAGGTTTTAAAGTTGGCAGGGTCTCACTGACCCATGAGTAGTGACCAAGGGTTGCAATTAAATTATATTTTTTTCATTCTACAGGTGTAAAAGAAGAAAGGCTACACAGTGACGATGAAGATTTCCTACCAGTTGGTCAGTATTTATTGTTCTTTATTAATACCTTGATTCATTTCTTTCTATGCAATAAATATGATTATTTGGCAGACTAAACCAAAATATGTAATAGAATTTTGCTTATCCTATTAAGGCTTGGTATTTCTGCTAAAGTAGGTATTTCGCGCTGTCAAAATCTGCGCGCGCAATACTTCGCCGAAGACAGCGCGCCAAAGAGCTCTCGCGGCTACACAGTATAGAAATACGCAGTTTAGAAATACGCAGTTGGTTAGGTTAGGTTGACTTCCTTCCGTTCAAGCGTCACACTCACAGCACTTTCTAATACAAATCAATCATATCCAAGTGATACAAATTAAAACAACTTTCAAAATTTTTGGGAATATATTTTAGAATCGAATAAATATAGAATATAAAAACACGGTAAACACGGTTCAAAGAGGCGTGGCGTCACCCGACCTTCCGGAAGTTCCGCGCCGGCTAAAATAATTTCAAGATTACGTCACCCGACCTATCGGTAGATCCTCGGGAGCTTGAGCGATTGGAAAAACATTTTATGATCAGTTACTCGTATTAGCGATTATTTAGAGCTTGGATAATAAATTATAGTTGTTGCACTTCACAAAGCTTTGCATGTAGTTAATTACATTAATCAGTACACGCATCAATTTTGTTCAGTCTTTTTGTTTATTAATAAATAAAAATATACTAAAATTGCATACATATTTGTTTGTATTGGTCTGGGTGTTTTCTTTCCATAATTTATGTATAAAGTATGTACGGGGCTCTGTATCGAAAATCACTATGAGCAATGAGCATCACACACGGTTACCTGGAGTGCATTACCGCAGCAAAATTTTTATAAATGTTGTGCTTTAGAGAGTCGAGAGTATAGCAGATAATTAGTCCATCGTGAGCAGAAATTTGTTCACTAATAGCAAAATTCGTTCAAATTATAGTTTTAAAGTTATTAGGAAAACACCACTTTTAACTGATTTTTGCAGTCAAACTGGTTTTGACCGATTATGAGGTGGTCCCTGACAAGACAGAAATTTGGTAAAATGGTCCCTCATGACTTAAAGGTTAAGAACCACTGCCCTAGAGACTCAAAACTACAAGGATAAACATAAACTCCAGTTTTAAATCCGTTGATATCTGCTGCATCTGCCATGTTTTTGGCTATAAGATTCTTCTATCTTACGGCTTAGACCTTTAGCTACAGACCTTAGACAGTATTTTTGTGAAAATTCTTACGCATGGTGGAGGAAGGGACGCTCTAGACACTCAAGTCTACAAGGAGTCACATCAACTCCAGTTTTAAATCCGTTGACATCTGCTGCATCTGCCATCTTTTTGGTTAGAAGATTCTTCCATCTTGCAGCGTAGACCTTTAGCTACAGACCTTAGACAGTATTTTTGTGAAAATTCTTACGCATGGTGGAGGAAGGGACGCTCTAGACACTCAAGTCTACAAGGAGTCACATGAACTCCAGTTTTAAATCCGTTGACATCTGCTGCATCTGCCATCTTTTTGGCTAGAAGATTCTTCTATCTTGCAGCTTTGACCTTTAGCTACAGACCTTAGACAGTATTTTTTATTATTTATTTGTGTCAGTGTGCTCTTCTAAAGAGTGTAAGACGATTGTATGTAGGTACTATTAAAATGTAATTTTAACTCATTGGTTTGTCTCATATTTGAGGAATGTACCATGTATCATTAGTAGAGTCTTCGTTTAAAAGGATGCGAACGATTTAAATTTCAATAGGTAGACAAAATTGATAATTCTTAATTATCAAAAATTTAAGCTTTCTCCAGTAACACTGATATTATTATACTGTGACTCATCAAAGTCATCATTGTCAAAAATATTGACAAATCGCGAACTGTCACGGCCAAAAAACTGACACGCGTCCGTCCTCCGTAAGCGCCACCGCGCGACTGATTGAGATTGTCCAAGCCGTCATGGACGATTTTTTCCACATTTTTTAACATAGTAACTAAATAAGACGCAATATAAAAATTTCATCCGTTAAAAGCCCTCAAGTTATTTCTGAACTTTAGTTTAGTAAAAGATTTAGAATCTCAAATCGCTTATTTTAAAAATAAAACCATAAATAGAAAACGAATAGAGGTAACTTTGGGAATTTATTCTATCGAGTCAACTTCATCAAATCGTGTTTCCATCCGTTAATAGCCCTAGAAAATATCCTGAACTATGCCCCATAAAAATCTTAGCCTTTAATTTTACTGTTTAGTCCCTCAAAAATGAAAAATGAAAACCTCATTTTCGCCATTTTCTCTGCTACCCGGCCTTAACCGTGTGTTTTCAGTAGAGTGTGTTTCCCTACTCTTGCCGTGGAAGTCGTAAATATGAAGCGATTAAGCGTGATAAAGTCCGATCGCCGAGCAGATAGAATTTCGTCCAATGACCCCAAGCTACCCATCCTTATCGACGGGCGGCCGCAGTGAGTGTGCGAGCGCGAATAGCAATTTATTTACGCTCGAGAGCTAAGGATAGGTTGGGGTCAATGGACGAAATTCTATCTGCTCGGCGACCGGACTTTAGAACATAAATGCACAGGTGAAGTGACATTGACAAATGTTAGAATTTTCCATGCACAAAAATATAGGGATAATAATATAGTCCCACGATTCTGAAACGTGAAGTGGCAAAAATCTTAATTAATTTTTTGTCGGCCGATAGTTTAGTCGGGCAGTTAATCAGTATGGGCATGTATGGAAATGCGCACATTACACCGATTTGATATCGGCCGATTCTTCATACAAATTAGAATCGGGCCCAAATATTGGCCAACTAAAAGTCGGTGGTCTCGCCTAGGCTTAAACTAAACCCAGTATTGATATTAGCGCCCTCCGGTAATGTTATATGGTTGATTAACGTGGCAAAAATCGAAACCAGCGATCCGGTATTGACGGTGGCGCCCCCTGTCAATGTGTATTAGGTCTATAGGACATTATTTTATAATACTAATCCCTTTACAGACGACGTCCAATCCGACCTATCTGACCAAGAACAGACCAAAAAGAAGCGCAAGCCCCGCGGCCGGCCCAAAGCCCCGCCCAAGATCAAAAGAACGCCCCGCCACGCCCAGAACAAGACGCAGAAGGTGGACGACTCGACGGCGGACGACGGGAAGGAGAAGAAAGGTAGGTGTCTTGATTACACTGAAAAGTTCGCGCGTGGAGTTTCGGGGTGTTTGACGAAAGCTAGACGTTTTAAGGTTCAATTTTGAGGATTTTTTTAGTGAAAATAGGGAATATGCATGTTTTACGTGACGTCACGCTCATCTAATTTAATGAACGTTGAATGCAGAGTAAATACAAATGAGTAGGTCATCTTCATAGAAACGCCCGAGCGCGGTTTGTATGTGAGCATACGTATTGGCGCGCGCTCACATACAAACCGCGCTCGGTGCGTTTCTATGAAGATGACCTACTCATTTGTATTTACTCTGTTGAATGCAACGTTTTCTATTTCTAGTTTTAATTCAGTATTTTTTGTAAAGATAAGATAACTATGCTTTTTAAAAAGTTTTTTTACATTGTATAATTATTATCTTTTATAAACTGCATATTCCCTATTGTTTTTAGACACCATTTATCCATAATTCTAAAGCACAGCTTCCTAAATGAATAGCATTAGCTTACATCGACCTACTGACGTGACGATAATTTGTCGCCGATAGCTAGCAAACGCTCAAAGGTTTTACTTAGGGCCACATAGCAGGGGAGACAACTGAAAAGTTCATAGGTCAATTTGAGTCAGAAGGCCTTCTTGTTTTATTTCATACGATTAATACAGATTTTAAAGTATTGTGCTCATTATTGAATAACGAATAATCTTTAGGAAAGGAGAATAGGATTTCACAGGACATATTTCAGGTTTAAAATTGATATCAAACGTTCAGCTTTCCTCAAAGACCGTGTAATTTTCTTTAATTTGTGTAATAAGCTTCTATAAATATACATAAAGGTCTTCCAAACAATAAAGAACCATATATGGATATTCGAAACTCCATGCAGAACCGATTGTATTATGTACAGATACGAAAATGCATTTTTATCAAAAAGCCTGGAGCCTGTCTCGATTTTGCTTAAGGCACTATTGTCTCTCGATTGATAGAATCGACATTAAAATCGATAAAAAAAATCGATGTTATGTAATTTATTGCAAATAACTCGGATACTGATTCAGAGACCTGTATTATCGTCACATTTGTTCTACAAATAAAATGATTTGATTTAAAAAAGTTCTCAAAGATAAATTTTTGGATGACTTAAAAACCTTAAAAAAACACTAACATTGAATTTTGATTTGTTTTAGTGCATTTTCGTATCTGTGCAATTTGTATTCTATTTTTCTGTGTGTTTTTATCTGAATTGACTATTATTCGTATCGTGTGACATTATAACTCTTATGCCATTGGAATATAAACTACTTTACCCTGACATTCGAATCGGCTTAGGCTTTTAACTCTACGACATTAAAAGATGCGTTTTATTATTTTTTTCTAAACGGCAAATGCGTTAATTGACAGAATAGAGCGGTTTTTAGCTTAACTGGTACGTTTTTATCTATTTACAGTATTTATACATTCGTAAACTATATTTTATTCATCTGTGAATATTTTGCGGCTTGAAATATTAATTTATTTACTATTTTTTGCGATAATTACTCTTACTTTTGTTTATTATGAATTCTCTAGGGATTTTTTTAGAAAACCATTTTCTTAAACCTTACAATATTTGCCCGTATCCTTAGCATTTTTCAACGGCAATTTTTGCCACCACGTTATAACCTCACCACCTTGTATTAAGGTCCAAAAACGATAAAATTTTGATGGCGTGTACGCCAAAAAACCTATTGAACATACAAGTGACTTAACCGCCCTGTTTAAAATGCCCAAAACGACCACCCCGTCACTGGCACGCCCCAAAAGAACATTCAAGAAAAACCAAGAAGCAAACTGAAATGTTTATTTTGTTCTTCTAGACGGTAAAGCTGCCAAGTTCCGCCTCAACGACGGGGACTATACTCGGGACGGGGATATATACCAATGCGGCCGCTGTGATAAACGTTACGACAAATTTTTCTCGCTTAAGTTTCACGTGAAGACAAAACACTATCACATAGCGAGGTATCCATGCCCGTTCTGCGAGGAGCAGTTCATGACGCCCGCGCCTCTCACGAAACACAAACTCAAAGTACACAATGTGGACGACAGAATCAGTTGCAACGCTTGCAAAGGGATATTCAACTCTAAAGTGCAGCTGCGAAAGCATATCAACAATTTCCATATGATGGGCGAACGGTATAAGTGCGAGTCATGCGACTACGAGTCCTTCAGCTTCGAAGGTATGTACAAGCATAAGTTCAAACACAAGACGGTCAAGGATTTCCATTGCCGGTTTTGTAGGAAGGCGTTCTTGAGGAAGACGACTCTGGATCTGCATGAGAGGATACATACTGGAGACAGGAGGAAGGTGTGTGCTGTGTGCAGCAAGGCATTCGTTCAGAAGGCCAGTCTGAACTATCACATGACTAAGTACCATCCAGAGGTCAATTATTAGTGCCAGTGACGTTAGTGGGATGTGTCGTTTTTTTACGTGAACATTTTTTTTTGTATTTATTGTTAAAATTAATTTTACATGATCGATACTTAATTGTTTAATCATACGTCTTCTTGTGCAATAGAATTTAAGCCTAATTTGATCTTATTAGATGTTAAACTTACATATCAATGAGAGAAGAGGCAGGCACGCCCCGTAGATGTGAATATACCTTTACTAGCTTTCCGCCCGCGGCTTCGCCCGCGTGGAATTTTGTCTGTCACAGAAAAACTTTATCGCGCGCGTCCCTGTTTCAAAAACCGGGATAAAAACTATCCTATGTTCTTTCCCGGGACTCAAACTATCTCTATGCCAAATTTCATCAAAATCGGTTGCGAGGTTTAAGCGGGAAAGCGTAACAGACAGACAGACAGACAGACAGACATACTTTCGCATTTATAATATTAGTTGGGATTAGATGTGCGCGTCATGACGTCATATTATGTCAAGGAAAGAATTGGCTACGTGCGTCAACAACTGAGTCATTTCTTACGTAATTAAAAAGTAATTTTGTTATAACAGAGACCGTAATATTTTTACATAAAGTTTATTTATGTCAATCTTTATTTAAAGCGTGATACGTAACAAAACGTTAGCAGAATGGGTCGGGTGTATGTACCCTACGGGACTATTCCCGCCTCTCGTTCCCACCGCTGCAACTTTTGTGTAGCCAGGATCTACAGTTTGACCGCCAATAAAAACCCAACCAATGAAGGTCAAGTTTGTCCCGGGGTAAACTTAAATTAGTATAGTATGGTCGGTTAAATTATAGTCAATACTTCTCTGCAATCATCCAGTAAAGCCTTAAAAAATATATTTGTGCAAGTGTCATTGCTCTTCTTAATTTCGTTGCGGGTCCAATGACTATTGATGTGCCGTTCCCGAGAACGCTCTCTCAACTGAGAATATTCTCGGGAGCGCTCCCGGGAGCGTTCTCCTAAGTGAGAAAGGTTGAGAATCATGTTTATCAAATGGAAATAAACAAACTTTCGTAAGTAAATTAGTATTAAATTAAGTCGACAGATAAGTGTATATTAAACAATACACTCTATTTGCAGTGAAAGGCTATATTCCCAGTGTTCCCGAGAATATTCTCGGGAACTTTCCCGGCAATATTCTCGGCAACTGCACCTTTATTATATTTTATTTTTTTCGTCGTGAAATGTCGTTTTAATGATATGTAAGATGACAGAAATTTCTTTTTACACGTAATTAAATATTGTAACTGTCCATTTTTTCGTTTATAACACGCTTTTATTAGGTCGTCGTGTATGTAACTAACTATGTAATGGAATCTTAGAATCTGAATCACACGTACTTCTAAGTCTTGTATCATCATGAAACTTGGCAATTATAATGTAGATTAGATGACAATACAATATTGTGGTACCAGCTGGTCTGATGATGGGACTGGAAGGTGGCCAAAGGAATTCCTAAACGAAACGGCGGAATCACATCGAGTTTGGGGTCATTGGATTTGTCTTTTCGAGATCTTTAATGCTAGATGATGTCCAGGGTCCTGATGATTTTTGGCCTTTTAGTGCTGTTAGTAATTAAAAGCGTGTTTTTAGTTTTTTAAACTATTCTTATTTGACATTAAGGACATATTTCACAATCGCTTAGTAAGGGCCAGTTTCGCCACTTCTGGATAAGTTGTGGATAGCTTGTCTGACGGATCATTTGACACATTTTTATAGAAAATACGTGCTAGCTAGATTGATCCGACACTTACCGAATATATCCCGGACATTAGTCTGTACGCGATTAGAATGGTTCTCAAACAGCTGAAAAACAGCAAGGCACCGTAATCACGGCTGAGCTTCTGAAAGCAGGCGGAATGCCGGCACTAAAGGCTTTTCAGAAGCTGCTCGATTCCGTCATCCTCGAGGGAATAACGCCTACGGCATGGCAAAGAAGTATGGTGATACTCATCTTCAAAAAAGGCGACAAGACCTTGTTGAAGAATTATAGACCCATTTCGCTTCTGAGCCATGTCTACAAGCTGTTTTCGATAGTCATTACGAATTGTCACGTTAGCAGGCTCGACGACTTTCAGCCTCCAGAACAAGCCGGTTTCCGATTAGGCTTTAGTACCATAGATAGACCATAATAATATACGCTACGGCAGATTATATGGAAGATCAAGGAGTATAATCAGCCGCTTTGCGTTTGTGAACTATGAGAAAGCCTTCGATTCGATTGAGACATGGGCAGTGCTGCAGTCTCTCCAACTGTGCCAAATTGACCATCGATACATTAAAGTGTTGAAAGGCTTGTACAAATAAGCCACAGTGACAGTCCGTTTCAAGACCAGGACCCGAAACCTATCCAGTTGCAGCGAGGGGTGAGACAGGGAGACGTCATCACCATCGCCCTGGAAGATGTTTTTAAGCTTCTGGGCTAGAGCGGATTCAGCATAAATATCAACGGCGAGCACATCACCCAGACAACAGACGATATCGTAGTCATGGCCGAGATTGTGGACGATCTAGGCACAATGCTCGATGGCCTCAATAGAGTATCTCAACGAGTGGGTCTCAAAATGAACATGGACAAGATTTAAAAATCATGTCTAAAGACCGTGTTGCACCCACTCCTCTAAAAGCTGGAGACTCTACACTCAAAGTTGTTGACAATAAGTATACCTGGGACAAACAGTCCAGTTAGGTAGGTTCAACTTCGAAAAAAGGTCAATCATCGAATCCAGCTCGGCTGGGCAGCCTTCGGGAAGCTTCACGATATTTTCACGCGGCGTCTCCGTCGCGTTGCCGCTCCGCTTTAAATCCGCTTTGAATCCGCTTGCAATCCGCTAGGGTGGCAAGGGCCTTAAAACTCAGAGGCACACTGATGTTCAAATACCGTAGCCGAGTCCTAAAGCCGCGGTACGCGTTCGCCACGAAAAGAGTGAGCAAGACAGCAATATCTCACTCACACGTGTCATGCCTTGTTTATAACGACTAGTCTTAACGCCCAGTTTCGAAACATTGCAAATAATATCACATAAACAACAAAATTACAATTAAAACTAAATGTATTCTATCGAGAACACTGAGAATATTCCCGGGAGCGTTCTCGGTTCTCGAGAATATTCTCACTGGGAATATTGCCGGGAACGAGAACTTTCTCAGCGGCACATCTCTACCAATGACAATTTAACTTTCCCCCGGAACAAACTTGGCCTTCACTGGTTGGGTTTTTATTTGCGGTCAAGCTGTAGATCCTGGCTACACAGGAGTTGCAGCGGTGGGAACGAAAGGTGGCCACCTGACCAATGTCGCACTTTGCCATATTGCCATGCACGATGTTTTAGTACATTGTTTTTATACTTTTTATGTCGATTGTTGTATAATAATAGTCTTCTGTACTGTTGTATGAAATGGTTATGACTTTTTTACATTATGAACTTTTTTACTCGTAAGAATATTTTTTCCATTCTAACATACAATCAAGAATCTTATTTGTTTTTTTTTTTCGAAATATAGATAGCAATTACAATACAATACAAATTGCTAATAATCTTAAAAAAAGAAAATAAGAAAAATTGCCAGAAATCGTAGTAGAAAAAAGTGAACGTATTTTGCAGTCAGATCAGTGTATTTATTTTATTTATTCTGGACTTCTTAAAAACCCGCATTTTTGTATAACTTGAAATATAGGAGAAGTGAATCTATGACCATTTGCTTACCTAAACTAGGAAACCTAACTGTTGTATTTATTTTAGAAGATATGGGGAATATTTTTATGCACATAGTTATTATTCATATTATAATATTAATTAAATATAAATAACTATTATTTTATAAATATCACAGGTTACTTTTATGAATTTACCTTCCATTATTTTAATTTTTTTACTGTAAATAGTTTTTTCCTTATACATACATAGTACTATGCGTAGTACATACTCATATAGTTATATTTGTTTTTATACAACAAAGCAGCCGTGTTTAAGACTGTTGTGTAATAAATAGTTATAGTAATATAACGTGTTGTAAAATGAAAATTAAAGTAATTATTACATGATTTGTTTATTTCATTTGATATTTTGCTAAGCAATGATATTTCGCCCAATACCTCCTGAATTTTGTCGGTTTAGTTTAAGTGTGGAACAGAAACAAACATCCATTCTCACAATATAATATTAGTAGGAAGGATATAGACGTGTTCAAAATGTATCAAAGTATCTTTAAATTTACTTTAACTGAAGAACGCAATAAAAATAGTCAACTACGTAATTACATGGCGTGTGTGTCATTCAGGTATATCCAAAGAAATCAATTTAAGACGAACATATTTATTCAAGGAAATCAAAATCAATAACACGTCCTAAATCACTTTCAAACTAGGTATAACCCACCCAACAATATTCCACTTAATCACAACAACTATGAACTCGTGAATCTGTAAGATATACTCGTATAGCCCGGACGAAGGAAGTGACGGCCATCTTTCTTCTACAGGGAACAGGAAACGCGCGGACTATTACAGCGTAGCGAACGAGCGTTACACATGCAACCTCTGCGAGCGAACGTTCGCGTCGCAACCGCTTGTCTCGCAACACCACCGCTACGTTCACTTAAAACGGCGCCGTCCGAGAGAGCGAAAATGTCCCCACTGTCCTCAAAAAGTCCCAGGGTACCTCCGTGCGTACCATTTGGAAGAAATCCATGGGATTCCCGCTCCATCTTGTGGGGTTTGTCAGAAAAGGTTCAGGTTCCCATGTGAGGTGCTAAATCATCAGAGGAAGGTGCATCTAGTAGAGAGGACCGCCACTTGCGACGTCTGTGATAAGAAGTTCTATGATGGTTTTAGTCTGAAATCGCATATGCTTACCCATGGTAATTTGATGAGGTTCAAATGCGATTTTTGTGGGCAGGAGTTTAGGTGGAAGAATAACCTGAAAGACCATATTTTAGTGCACATGGGGGTGAAACAGTATTCGTGCAAGATTTGCAATAAAGCATTTGTGCAGAAGTCGTCGGTTAAACAGCACACTTTGCGGAACCATTACTGATTATGATCAATGGCAGGCAAGAATGGAGATCATCATCAGCTCATGTAGACTCGACTGCTGATTTACTTATGGGCATAAGTATAATAATAATGATACGGGCGTATTCATAAACGATGCTTGCTTTAAGTGAAGCAGCAAATCTTATGCACAGCATTGAATAGAGCTCTGTGATTGACTCGTGTGTCATCTCGGGGCTACCTCCTAACGCCTACTTACTTAATAATACAACTAACTAAATTTAACACTGACTTTCATTATGTACCTATAAGGACATGCCACACTGGATGCGGTCTGCGGTCAGGTCAGATTACTTTGACCGCAGACCGTATACAGTGTGGCAAATCCTTACATGACATTACAACCTAAGTATGCATAACAAAGTACCAACCTAAAAACCGTAGTTAATATAAATGGTTCTACCAGCTGCCTAGGCTAGAAAATCGCTCATATTATTCCGAAAGAAATCGTGTCATGTGAAATTTAGAATAAGTCGAAAATGATAGGATGCTATGAAGGTTAGTAAGAATTCCAAAATGTATCTTGATTATGAGCTCAAAACTTATTATACACACGGCGTCAAAGTACCGGCACCTCCCGCGACATACTTTTAAGCGTACGCTTAAAATGTATCTTTATTAGGATCCAGTGTCTCTTCTTAAAGCGACAGGTAGTTACGCTTGAGCCAACTTTTATGATTCTTAAACTGTTAAGTTGGGATTAATCGCTCCATCTGTTAAAGAGGACACGGGAGATCATTATTTATAGACTAAGAGCTACTGAACGCCAGACCTACGTTATTTTATAAAGGCTGAAAGTTTGTCAGCGCATGCTCCCAACATAGCTAAGAACCATGGCCAAACATGAAGTTTGGGTCATGGTGGCTTTGGCAGACAGACGGTACTAAAGGTGTGTAAAATACCAACTTAATTACGTCAAAGTATAAAGGCTGATTTTTTGATATTTCCTTCAAAATGTCATTAGAAATGACGTCATTAATTGACAGACACCTACCATGGTTGCAGTCCTTAGCCAGACACCTTAAAGTTCATGAAAATGTAGTCCTACTTACGTCATACTATAAAAGCTGATATTTACACAAAATATTTGAACTATCATTTGATGAAGTTTCCTCATCAGCCAGACACTTCTGATGGTTCCTTCGCCTTGCCAGACAGCTTTTAGGGTGGCTGAAAGTGCGAACGCGAGGCACTATAAATATTGTTTTTTGTACTTTTTCTTAAGTTACTCAAGTATTTGAGTCTGTAAATCATCATCTCATGTTGATGAGCTGATGATGGAAGGTAAGTACAACTCCTTAAGGCTTAGGAGTTGGAGGACAATTCCTTAACCAGTATAATATAAGTATAGTTTCTAAAGTTATTAGGGTGTTTGCATCAGCTAGTCATCATCCCATGTTGATGGAAAGTACAACTCCTTAACGCTTAGGAGTTGTAGGATAATTCACGTCATGCTCTCCGGCGGAACTACTTTTGATTTAACTAGTCTAGTGTAAGTTTCTAAAATAAATCTTTGAAATGTCTTTAAAATTCTAGTCCTATTTAAAAAAAAAATGATGTCACAGGTTTCGCCGTATTTTGTTATTGAAAGTGGTTGCGCTGCAGAGTATCCTTCCAGCGAAACCATCACGATATATCTATTACTATGCAAAGTATAATCAAATTTATAGTATCAAATAATACTATAACAATTCTGTATTGAATTAGGACCCCCAAATCCTCACTAGAATTTATATACGCGGAAAATGTGGTGCCACAAATTTTATCTTCAAAATAGTTGCTAAACGCCTAGAGTAAAGTTCTTAGCAACATTAGCATTAACATAGGTAATGATAATGTTGCTAAGAACTTTACTCTAGGCAACTTTCAGAGCTAATCACTTTAAAATTAGGGATTACCTAAGCCTTAAGGAGTTGTACTTACCTTCCATAATCCGCTCATCAACATGAGATGATGATTTACAGACTCAAATACTTGAGTAACATAAGAAAAAGTACAAAAAACAAACAAACTGCATTAGTAAAGCCTGGTCCGTGAGCACGTAGAATCTTGTCCAATGACCCCAAGCTACCCATCCCTATCGCTCGCACGTAATTATGTCGCGACTGTGCGACGGGCGCCCGCAGTGACTGTGCGAGCGCGACAGCAACATAATTACGAGCGATAGGGATGGGTAGCTTGGGGTCATTGGACGGGATTCTACGTGCTCACGGACCAGGCTTTAGGTTCAAATACCAGCAAGATGCTCACCCTATCTTTCTTTTTTAGGGTGCGCTGACCAAAAATTGATGCCTTACATCCTCAAGGAAAACGACGGGGTCAAAGAGTTCATATGCAGCTGGTGTAGAAAGCCCTTTGGGAAGCTGGGACTGTTCTCGCAGCACTATAGAGATGTGCACCTAAAGAGGCGGCCTAAGTTGTACGGCTGTTACTTGTGTCCAGCGAAAGTGCGCACCTACTTGCGTACGAAGCATTTGGAGGAGGCTCACGGCATCCCAAGGCCGCAGTGCTTGGCATGCGGGAAGAAATTCGCATTCCCTTTCCAGGTAGTCTTTTAGCTGTCCTTTTAGAAGTAATTTACTTTCCGCAAATTGTCTTTTAAAAAACGGTTTTACACGTCTTAGTTTAAAGATCAGAGATCTGTCAACCCATGTGACCAGCTCTCAAGTAACTTTGTAGCCTGCTTGAAACATGCTTTTAAAATCAAATGGACTAATCCAATCAATCAAATCTAATGTCCAAATAACTAATTTAGACATGGCTAAGTAACAAAGAATTGAATGACTGAGTAGCGATCTTTTGTGGTTTGATACTTTCAATAAGTAACTTTTTTAACTCACATGTCCCTAATTTGCCGTCGTGCAGTCCTGTTGTTCCCAGGGAAACAACAGGATCAATCCTATTGTCTCCTCCAGGAGGGGCAATTAGGAGGACAACAGGACTGACCATAGCCTATGCTATAGAACAGGGGTGGCCAGCCGGCCGATCGCGACTATTAGTGCAGTCGATCGTGGCAAGGCAAACAATACTACATGATTGTGTACTAATCTATGCTGTTTCATTTAAGATTTCAAGAAGTATGTAAGTGGTAGATGCCCAGGGTTTCGTTAGTAAACAGTAGATCTATGTCTAATCAAGTTGGCCACCCCTGCTATAGAACAATCTCTCTCCTTCATGGTCTCCCACTGGGTGGACCAACGATCTGGTGAAGGTCGCGGAAAGTGCGGACCGGTTGTGGAAATCTTTGGGGGAGGCCATTGTCCAGCAGTAGACGTCATAACTAACAAATAGAACAAAGGTTCGTTCGTTCGTTCGTTTCAGCCAAATGACGTCCACTGCTGGACAAAGGCCTCCCCCAAGGTTTTCCATAAGGAACGGTCCCGCGCTGCCCGCATCCAGGCTCTTCCCGCGACCTTCCCCAGATCGTCGGTCCAGCTAGTAGGAGGCCTGCCCACGCTACGTCTTCCAGCCCGTGGTCGCCACTCGAGAACTTTCCTGCCGAACAAAGGTTAAACCTTCCAAAACCTTTCAGGTGATCCAGCACCAGAAATTGGACCATATGAATGAGAAGTTGTATTCTTGTACCGAATGCGATATGCAATTCAAGAACCTATCCTACCTGAAAAGGCATTTGCCGTCTCACTCGTCGGAGAGGCCGTACCAGTGCCAGTATTGTGACAAAACCTTCAAGTGGAAAAAGAACCTGACTTCGCACCATATGATGCATCTAAACGACAAGAGACATTTTTGTTACGTCTGCGACGCTGCGTTTGTTCAGTCCTCCAGTCTCAAGTATCACCTTATGAAGAAACACCCGGAGTTGGCTTAGGTGTGTTTTGTAACCTATGAAAAGCCTAATATGGGGGGCTGGGGAAGGCAGCTGGGAATGTTACAACCAGGGATGTTATGGATATGAAGTTTCGGTTATGGATACGGTTACGGATATTAGAATAATATTATACCGGTTTCGGTTACGGTTACGAATATGAAATCATTTCGGATTATTCGAAAGTTTCGGATAATTTCGGTTACAGATATTATAATTTTAAAAATGTTAAATTCAAATAGCAAGATGCTGTGCGATCCACATACTTAGCCACTTTATGTACTATGACGACACCTATGATAAAGGTAAAACAGGCGGGGATATTAGATGGTGCCAGGGAATGCCAGACAAGTAACAAATATTAAGATTTAGACAGAATTCGCTTTTATCCGAAACTTTTGAATCGGTTACGGTTACGGATATTTTTTTATTTCGGATATCCGATAGTTTCGGTTACGGATATCCATAACATCCCTGGTTACAACCCGATCGAGCTAACTGCTCACCTCGCTGGAATGCGACTCCCTCGCACTCACCCGTATATCTCTCCGTATTCGCTTTGTTCATCCGAATCACAACTTCGATGTGACGTCACCGTCGCCAGAGTAAATACAAATGAGTAGGTCATCTCAATAGAAACGCAACGGTTTGTATGTGAGCGCGCCAATACGTATGCGCTGCGCACGCACACACTGACAAAATTTAGCGTGGATTAGCGGGGAGTTGCGCCGAGTTTTGTTTTTTGTTGTGTGCGTGCGCGCCGCATACGTATTAGCGCGCTCACATACAAACCGTGCTCGGTGCGTTTCTATGAAGATGACCTACTCATTTGTATTTACTCTGCCCCTACAATACACGAACTTTACTATGAGGTCTCACAGTGCGCGTGGACGCATATGACACGCGAACCAATCACAGAGCTCTATTCAACGCTCTCCTTTCGATTTGCTGCTTCACTTAAGCAAGTATTGTTTGTGAAAACAGGCGTAAGAGTGCATCCTTAAAAAACTTATTTGCCCAAAATTGCTGTATTTAAAACATAGTGAAAGACATGTCATCATATTGCATTTTACTGTTAAGTATCATGTTTAATCCAAAATAGTTTGTTAACTATATTGATTACACTAATTAATTACTGAGCTATTGTATTCTTATTTGTTTTTAAATCTTTACCCCAAAATATAATGAGCCACAGTACATTTAATTTTGCTACTTTTAGGCTGGGTTGCACCATCATAATTTCATCATATAGACCCAATATACTGAACTGTCCTATCCGTGACATTGACAGCGGGGCGCCACCGTCAATACCGAAGCGCTGATTCCGATTTTTGCCATGTCGGAAACTATAAAGTTGAACGATGGTGGCGCCCCTCTGTCAATAAGTTTGGTGAGATAGTTCAGTTTGGGTCATCTATACTCCATACAAAAAGCACCGGTTATCGTCTTAGTTACCGTTAAAGTTAGGTGGTGCAACTCAGCCTTAGGATCGGCGATTGCTATCCACACCGCTATCTTACAAACGCCAAACGTGGCGATTGAGTCGCTTTTCGGAAGCTCGACGGAGCGACAGCAATCGCTAAAACGGGCGATTCCAATACCGCGTCCGAACTCCGATAGTATGAAGTCGCGAAATCGCTATGCTGCATCGATACAGTCGCAAAATCGCCGATTCTACCTATTTAGAATTAAATATTAGGCAGACAGAAATTGATAGACAAAAAGAAGAAATGTTTATTCAGTATCTTTTAAATTAAATTAAATTGGAAACTTAGATGGACGTAAGGTACCTAATAATCCGACTTTCTATGGTCGGACATCGAAATGTGTGAGCTCACGCACGGGACGCGCGCCGAACGTCTCCGAACGCGAGCAATGTTCGATTCGCGAACGAACATGGATGTCTATTCACTACCTATAAAAACCCATAGTAAGCTGACACTTTTGCCCACCTTTTAGATTTAGCATTATTTTTAAGTAATTCGCTTCATTATTCACAAGATTTAACTAAATAAACTAACTAATCAGCCCTTTTAAACAAAATGAACATTATTTTTTGTAACGGTTTTAATTTCGAAATCGTTTCACGGAGCGAAGTAACTGCTACAACCCGATCGAGCTAACTGCGCTGGAATGCGACTCTCCCTCCCACTTACCTGCACACCTCCCCGCGTTCGCCCCGTCCGTACCAGAGCGGCGATGTGACGTCACGGCCGCCAGGTGCGCAATTAACTCTATTACATAATTTTTTTCCCAATGAGCAACAGCAAGCACTCAACGGGAACAAAGAAAGGGAAAAAACGTCGTAAAACGTAGTGATTTAACGAAAGGATCGATACGTCTGAAAGTTACGACCATTGCGTTTTTAGTGAGAATATTATTCCTAACCAAAAGCTACTTACTAGTAAATTTTTTGTATAATTTAATTTTGTTTTTGCTTACTCCACTATTTACGATGGCTTCTTCAATTTTAATAACTCCAGTGATCTTCGTGTGGACAAAAAAATACATCTCTGCTAAACCTAACCTGCGTTATTTTAGTCAAAGAAAAGTAAATACAAATTTTAATTTCAGATGCGCCAACGAACTCCTCATTGCTTGGTTCAACTGTCTGCCTGAGCAACAGTAAGATATGTAAGTCATACACCTGCATCGAATGCGGCAAAAAAGAGGACAAGCCGGGCAAAGTGAAAGATCACATATACAAAAGCCACTTAGAAAACGCTACGACTACGACTTGCTTTTGTAAGAAAAAGTTTGGAAACCAGACCCGACTGGACTACCATATCAAGAATGTGCACACGCTGTTTGAATGCAACGTATGTGCTAAAGGTTTTATGAAGAAAAAGCTGCAGCGTCATAAGGCTGAAGTTCACGGCCTGCCTAAGAAGTTGCCCACTTGTGGTGTTTGCGGGTATAAGTGTATGACAGAACACTTGTTAGTGGAGCATCAAAGGCGCGTGCACTTGAAAGAGAAAAACGTCCAGTGCCCCCAATGCGGGGAAATGTTTTTCGACAACGGATACTTGAAGTTACATCAGGTGAAACACAATCCAGTGATGAAGTTTAAATGTAGATTCTGCAATAAGACATACCCGCGTAATCATACCCTGAGTAGGCATGAGAAGATTCACACTAAGGATATGAGGAAAAAGTGTGAGGTTTGCGGGCAGATGTTTGTTCAGAAAGCCAGTCTGAGTTACCATATGAAAAAGTATCATCCGGAAAAAGTTTAATAGGCTAGATTCCTAAAAAAAAACTTTTAATGCGCTATTATAAAAAATATTGGACACGTGTATTTTTATTTGTCAATCAAACATGTAATTACGAAATTATGATGCGTTGAAGTTCCGTGTGACGTCACAGAGTGCTACTCTTAAGCACGCTTTGACTTCACGGGCATCTTCTTTTGTACTCGCACTTTATCTCTTTAAATTTTCATTAGTTTGAAAAAGTGTACGTGTCGAGTATTTTTTGATAAATTAACTGACGGAGTGATTCAAACTATTGCTTTTTTACCTAAGAAACATTCCTATCATGATCATCCGGGTTAAGGTGCGCGCCGTGATAAAATCTTTTCGGTGATTTCAGACGACAAACATATGTACTTATCACGTAAAATAGATAAAGCTTATCGCGACGCGCGTCCTAGGCCTACAGTGGGCTGAGTGTGAGTTTACATCAAAAGTCCTCACTAGTGAGGTGAGCGCGTTAAAAAAATGTATGAAAATTTTAGTTCTTCAAAGTTTCCACTAAGGGCGCTGTACAATCAGTCATACTTTTAATGCCATTTTTTTACGTTCTCACGCCGCCGCTCACTAGTGACGACGTTTGAAGTAAACTCACACTAAGCCTCATGTAGTGGAGACTACATGACTCAGGTCATGTAGTCTCCACTACATGAGCCCTATCTTATTTACCAAAGGTAAATGGAGGAATTTGATTACACTCCTCAAGCTCTGGCCATACGAGTTGGAGACACTTAATGTACGCATTATTTGTTGCATTTTTGTTATATTTCATTAACCCCCGTCGAAAAATGAGGGGTTCTCTGTCTATGACATCATAGCTGCTAAATGACTGAAGCGATTTTCATGTTGTTTTTTTTTTGTATGAAAAGTGTTTCAAGCGCGAGTGTTCTTAGCTATGTTTGATGAAAATCGGCTGAGCCGTTGAAAATTTATGGGGGTAAAATTACCCGAGTGGGGGTGTGCGTTACAAAATTGAATGTTGAATTAATGAGGGTTTTCGCGATTGAAAAATCCGCCAGATGGCAATACGTAGACGCGAGGTCCAAATGCTGCGTGATTGGTGGATTTTGACATATCTGTCAATGTCATGTCAAAAATAACCAATCATGCAGCATTTGGACCTCACGTCTACGTATTGCCATCTTGCGGATTTTTCAATCGCGAAAACCCTCAAAATTGAAAACCCCCAACATAAATGAAAGGGTTTGCTGACTTAAGTACTTAAGCGGTACCCCGACCCGATAAAACCTTATTTTCTAATTTCATTTCTACTCTTCAATAAGTTACTTAATGTTTTTGCGTTGAGGGTTTTTTAAATTTTTAATTAAACTACCTACCACTTAAAGAAATGTCACAAAGATTGCGTTCATGTTAACTAATTTTATTATTGTGGTATTTTACTGATAATTCTGTAAGTTGCCGTTCCAATAATATACGTATTTTCTTAAGATTAATGGTGTTTTATTTCTAAAAAGAACACAAATGTATATTATTAATTCGGCTTTTAGGTATAGGTACGACGAGTAACTTTATGTATGAATTATTGAAATGCAACAAAAGTGGTATTTTATTAATCATAATTTCATTATCTCAAAAATGATATCCCAAAATAAATAGTAGCTTTACAGTCTGATCAAGCTAACTGCGTACCTCGCTGGAATGCAACTCTCCCTCCCACTTAGAGTAGACGCACACCGTTGATTTTTCGTCGGCCGATAGTTTAGTCGGGCGGTTGATCAGTATGGGCATGTATGGGAGTGCGCACACTACGCCGATTCGATTTGGCCGATTCTTCATACAATTTAAAATCGGGCACAACTATCGGCCAACTAAAAATCAACGGTGTGCGCCTACTCTTACCCGCACACATCCCCGCGTTCGCCCCGTGCCAGAGCGGCAATGTGACGTCGCACCGCGTGACGGCCGCCAAGTGCGCAGTTAACTCAACTGGTTTGTAATGATGTAGTCTCAATAAACTGGCGCCCAACGAGTTACTATAATATGAGAGAACACTGACGATAGTCGACACTCTGAATACCTTCATAGTCCAGTAGTAAGAGATTGAGACTCGTGACTATTAGGTTCAGGGTTTGATTCCCAGGTGGGTCACAGGGTAAAATCACGTCTAGTACGCAAACGTATTCGTTCTTTTTATGATCATAAGGTAGTCCAGTCAATAAAGCATTATAGATGGAAATCCATGGAACACAATTTTTGACTTCGGGACTTTATTTAGACTAGTTAGGAGGTGAACATAGCAAAAGTCCCCGCCCTTAGCCCTTGAGCCGGCGGGGTGAGGGGGGTTTAAAGGTACCACTTTTCGGTTTTTCGCTTAATCCTCGGAAACTATGCGTCCTAGTGACATGACTACTATGAACCAAAAAAAGCTTATTCAATTTGCTACAGGTGAGATAGTCAAGTTTTTCTATATCTTGTATAGTTTTTGCGGCATCTGTTCTAGAAGGTCTGTAATATTGGAAATTTTATTTTTGTCTTACATGTTCCCATCAGGAGAAAATCGACTAAATCAACATTGAGCAAATATTTTAGACATGCGGAAGCATGTTAAGCCTAGTTCCAGGGAGAGGACTGCACTGTGCGTATATTTAGACGAATCAATTGGAGCCACTTTTGACTCCACATCACTCAAAAACTACTGTGCATTAACACTTCAAATTTGGCTCATGTGTTGAGACTTGCAAGATAAACATCAGCTTCAAATTTCATAAATATACCTCAAACGGTTCTTTAGGTATTGACGTCCAAAAATCTACATATCTGACTTATAGACCAAATTCTAACAACTTCCAGATGACTTTGAAGGTTCAAATTTGGCATACAGATAGGTAGATGTGTAAATACAAAGAAACAAATAAAAAACCAGTAAATTTTAACATTTAACATTTTTAGATAGATTTTAGTGTTCTAAATGTAGAATTTTGAACGTCAATACCTAAATAACCGTTTGAGGTATATTTATGAAATTTGAAGCTGATGTTTATCTTGCAAGTCTCAACACATGAGCCAAAAGACAATGCCGGAAATTGGCGTCTTTTTTTTTTCGCGCGGCCATCGACCATACTTTGTTTTTTGATTACAAAATAGTGTAATAAATCAAACTTACTATGACATGTATACCTCTAAACTCAGTCTGAACTGAGTTACGAGCATTAGAAGTTTGATGATTTTCATACTAATTTGCTTTTTGCGCGCAAAGTTTTGTAAGAAATTGCATCAAACTAGTGAGATTGTATGTGTAAACAAACAATACCATCCATTAAATGCTCCAGACATCAGTATGGAGCAGAATCAGCGCAATAAAAAAATATCGCAATATTTTGTTGCAATTTCTTACAAAACTTGCGCACAAAAAGCAAATCTAGTATGAAAATCATCAAACTTCTAATGCTCGTAACTCAGTTCAGACTGAGCTTAGAGGTATACATGCCATAGTAAGTTTGGTTTATTACACTATTTTGTAATCAAAAAACAAAGTTTGATCGATGACCGCGCGAAAAAAAAAAGACGCCACTTTCCATACAAAATCTGGCATTGCCATTTGAAGTGTTAATGCACAGTAGTTTTTCAGTGATGAGGAGTCAAAAGTGGCTCCAATTGGGTCGTCTAAATATACGCACGGTGCAGTCCCCTCCCTGGAACTAGGCTTAACGTGCTCCCACATGTCTAAAATGTTTGCTTAATGTTGATTTAGTCGATTTTCTATTGATGGGAACATGTAAGACAAAAATAAAATTTCCAAAATTACAGACCTTCTAGAGCAGATGCCGTGAAAACTATAAAAGATATAGAAAAACTTGACTGTCTCACCTGTAGCAAATTGAATAAGCTTTTTTTGGTTCATAGTAGTCATGCCACTAGGACGCATAGTTTCCGATTCCGCATAGTACCTTTAAACCCCCCTCTCCCCGGCGGCTCAAGGGCTAAGGGCGGGGACTTTTGCTATGTTCACCTCCTAACTAGTCTAAATAAAGTCCCGAGGTCAGAAATTATGTTCCACGGATTTCTCTCTACACCGTCGTTAAAGCATTCATTGACTGGACTAAGGTTCCTGTTATCATTTTTTATTTCAAATGACCGTTTAAAATCTACAATAATTTAAAGAACGAATCATTCTCGCCTAAACATTAAATTAAATACCTACACTAAAACTACGCTAAAATACTCACAAAACTTCTAATACACTAATGTTTTAGAACTTATACACGACCTTTTGATTGATATGATATGACTGTGTCTGGCTCTAAGATTCAATTGATAAGTACTCGCCCCATACTATCTCTACAGTCAAATATTTAAATGATTGTATACTTCTGTCAGTATGCAAACTAAACAACTCTTATATTTTAATTTCAGATGCGTCAAAGGACTCCGTTAAAAACGGGTTCGCGTGCGAACATTGCCCCAGAGTCTACAAGCAACGATCTCACTTGAAAAGTCACATTGAAAACATACACAATAACGTCGCGTCTACGTGTCAGCATTGCAATAAGAAATTCGAGTCTGTGTTTAAGATGAAGAAGCATATTTACATACACAAGTTATTCGACTGTCCGGAGTGTTCACAAAAATTCCACAAGATGGAGCTGGTTTATCATAGAGCTGACGAGCATGGTGTGCCGATGCCCACTTGTGGGGTGTGTGGGTATAGGCATTACAATAAATTCATCGTTGTTAGCCACCAGAGAAGAGTGCATATGAACGAAAAGACAGTGCCTTGCCCGGAATGCGGTGAGAAATTCTTTAGTATTTACGAAATGAGGGACCATCAGGTCAGGCATAATCCGGTTAAGAAATTCGAGTGTAAGTTCTGTAAGAAGATGTTTCCACGGATGCATACTCTCATCCGGCATGAGAGGATCCATACTGGGGATAAGAGGAAGGTGTGTACCGTTTGCGGAGAGAAATTCGTGCAGAAAGCCAGTTTGAGCTACCATATGATGAAGCGGCACCCGGACCAAGTCTGAATTGCTTAAAAATGAATCATCATCGGGTCACTTGGTCTTTGGCAGGAACACGATCCTCTAATTTGTCAGAGATGAATCTATTTGGCCCACACTCATGCTTCGGGGTCACACAAACTTGTGGTCCCCTTCTTTTTATTTCAATGAAAATCTGTGTTTCAAGAGTTTTGTCGGTGTTACAATATCGTTGTCACGAAAGAATAATGATTTCTTAGTCTGTTAAACTGTCTTAGATGTGCATTCTATCAATGTTAAATTCTTTAAAACTCATCCATTACTGTCTGTCTATTATTACTTACTTCTAAGATTATTCTCAAATTATTTTTTGATCTAACTCAAAAACTTTTTATTTTTTTTCAAAGAGAAGACTCATTTACGTTTTTTATTTGTTATAGATATTCAATTTTTATTTGATTTGATTATTTTATAGTGCAATGAGTAAAATTAAAAGTAGGTACCTACCAGCTATCTTTGTTCTTCATAAATGTTGAGTTAAAGAATATAAGGTATTTTAATTATTATAATTTAACAAAAGTGTCACTAGAGTAGCTATAGCTAAAGTATTTCAGTTGTATGGTCTGTTAAATAAATTATCTTGTAAAATAAAATATGTGTATCATTTCCGAAATAAATGTCCTTGTTCTGATGTTTACTAATAAGTTTTCAAATCGTGATTCTCCTATAGATTTTGACCGCTATTTCGCGTTCACCGTTGTATTTTTTAAATAGTTTATTCAGTAGGTAGGTACATAGGGCACTTATACACGTCCCAAATATAGCTTGCCCTACCAGCACTTCGGGACAACATATGGGCTGGTGCTGAGAAGAAGTGGCGGAAGAAACTCACACCTTTATCAGCCTCTTTTTCAATCAAATACAGTAATTTATAACTTTCATGAGACGTAATAGCCTATTATTCTAATGTATGTTATGTAATGTAACTTTAATACTCAAAATTATCTTACTTTTGCGTGTAAGAGAAAGAAACATTATCACAAACTTATACATTTACCTATTACGTTTACCCGTGGGCGCCAGCCAGCCACTTCATATTAGTATCTTCAAGCACTAATGTGTGACAGGACCTTACTCCTAACAACCAAACCTTATTATCATTTTCGCTTGGTCCAAAACCAATGAAAATTTTTATCACGTAGTTCCCTATAGAGGGTTAGCTCATAACCGTAATTTCTTAACCTACTTACGTAGAACGCCCATGATCTTATATCACCGTACTCATCACTCTTAAGGTATAAGTCCAAGATGGACTGCAGAGCGCAAACTGCAAGCCAACACGGTTTCTTTGACTTTTTCTTTTTTTTCATTACGATCAACCGCAGCCTGCGGTTGCAGTCTGGCAGTCCATCGTGGACTTGTACCTTTATGTTTACCCCTACTTAAGTAGTCCGGGAGTAGGTAGGTACTTAGGTCCCGATGGGATTCGAATTTTGAACCTTTATGGCGTTGTAGGTTGTAGTCCGGTACGCGAGCCACTAAGTCAAGACTGTCGTCAAAACAATAATCCATGTATTTTGTTTGTGTCAGTGGAAAGAAACAACGTAAAGTAAAAAACGGGTGTTGAAGACTACATTCTAAGATGGTAATAACTTTGATATTAAGTAGGCAGCGTTAGGGCTCTAGCAAAAATTTCATTTAAGCATTAACTACAATTTAAATTGCCATGCTACAATAAAGTAAAATTGCTGATCAATTCTCTTTAATGCTACCAGAACTAAACGGCATCTTTATTTTCAGGTGATTCTAAAATGGCGGCGTTACTAACCAAATTCACTGTCGTCGAGGAAGACAGCAAAAAGAAGTTCCTCTGCGAATTCTGTGCCAGAACGTTCACTACACTTTTCTTCGTAAAAAATCACTTGCAAATATATCACTCGCAAGAGTTCATATGTGGGACGTGTAATAAGAAATTCCAAAATGGCTGCCAGTTAAGAAAACACTTGGCTATCCATAAGCTTTTCGACTGTCCTGATTGTGATGGGACGTTCTCTAAGATTGAGTTGGGTTATCATAGGGCAGACGCGCACGGGGCGCCCATTCCCACATGCGGAGTCTGCGGTTACAGGACCTTGAATAAGTCTCAAATGATGAACCACCAAAGGAGGGTCCACATGAAAGAGAGAACGATTCCATGCCCGTTCTCACAGTGCGATATGATGTTCTACAACCAGAATCATTTGAGGCAGCATTTGGTGAAGCACAATCCGGTAAAAAAGTTCGAGTGTAAGTATTGCCTGAAGTCTTATCCCAGGCAGAATACGCTAATGAGGCATGAGAGGATTCACACAGGAGATAAGAGGAAGGTGTGTAAAATTTGCGGGGAGAAATTTGTGCAGAAAGCGAGCTTGAATTACCACATGATGAAGCGGCATCCGGACGCTGTGTAACAACATTATATTAGCTTGGGTACTTATAAAATGGTTTGTTCTGCTGACCACTCTGACTGTTTTCTATGACGCACAGCCAAAGAAAGCTGAAGTTTGAAATAGGCTTCAAGGCTCAGCCGAAACGAATTCTTGAAATTTTAAACTACGAATATTATTATTAGGTTTTTAGGTATAATGTTATTGTTAGCATCCGCTAAGAAAGGATTAAGTGGAAGATTTTATTTTTATTTTGGCAAAATGGGTTAATTTGTATTAAAGTTTTTATTCAAAAGAAGCTAGTCTAGTACCCAGTTAATAAAGGTGTGTAAAGTTTGTTATTTGGGTTTCGGGATCGTAAAATATGTAGCTCTTGTTTTAGTTCGTTCGCTCACGATTCGTGATTCGTTCTTTTCGAATAACTAACTTTACTGGTGTGTATTTAAAATTGTATACCTACTGTAATAATATAATATACCAATCCTACAGTCAGGCAGAACACCGTATACTTAGTTCATAAGTTGTTTTGTAAGACCAACACTTACTCTTTTACCTGTTTCTTTACAAGTTTGTGCGGTTGATGGCACATCAATATGACCCTACTCCTCTGTAGCAAATTCAAATTCTTTATTGCATATAAAATAGCTCATTAAATAGTTGTGATTGATGCGATGCGCAGGCCGCTACCAACCGGGCAACATGGAAAGCATTGGAGGAGGCCTATGTTCCGCAGTGGACGTCCTATGGCTGAGATGATGATGATGATTGATGCGATTATGCAATATTTTTTTTAGTGTCAGCGACCGTAGAAACAGTTCTATCTAGTGCTATCTCAGTCACTGCTTGAGGCATGGGAGCGGTACGGGAGTGTGACATTGACATAATGATGTGACATAAAACTCTCATAAGAATCTGAAGAAATTCTGAAGTCTCCCTGACATTTGACAAAAACACCATCCCGTACCGCTTCCTTACCTCAGACACTGACTGAAGTTAAAAGTAAGCCTCTATTATGATTATTGATCATATCTTTAGGCTAGGACTTAATAACAGAATTTGTAAGTACACACAGAATTGTATCATTTATGTAAATAAGAACAGTCAAATTGCTGACGTGTGTGAGAGCGACGTTTTAGTAAAATGGTGTAACTAAGACATTATTTCGTTAAACAATTTTGATTTATTGTAATTAATTAAGAAAGATGGAAGAAATTGTTAATGCAATTAAAAATATTATTGTTTTTTGGTCATACCTATTGTTTTATTTTTTTCAAGATAGCAAATACTTACCCCATAATGACCCATAAATACCCCATAGACTACGAGGGGGGTTCAGAAAGTAATGAGAATGGGTTATTTTTAGCCAACTCAAAAATCTGAAAAAAATTGGACAGGTAGCCTAATTCTTCAGTAAAACTGTGGTAGAAAGTTCATTTAAGTTCACCATTGCATTTAAGAAGCATTTAAGAAAAGGGAGTCAGGATTTACTTATTTAGCTTTACAATACCACTTGCCATTGTGAAACCAATCGCTAACTTCTCGTCTTAGTTATATTTCTTTTCCAATACATGCTTGATGATGAATTAAAAAAACCAAATTGTTTAAACGATTTAAAATATTATTTTGTTTCAGACGGATCGATGACGCTAGAAGATGTCACCGACTTCACCATCATCGAAGAAGGCCCCCAAAAGAAATACCGTTGCAACAAATGTCCCAAAATTACTTCAACGCCAGCTAGAATCCGGAATCACATACGATACCTTCACTTGCAAGAAGAGAGTGCTTGCGTATGTGATATTTGCAAAAAGGAGTTCAAAACCAGACCCCAGTTAAAAAGGCATATGTGGCTTCACAAGCTCTTCGACTGTCCTGAATGTTCGCGGCAATTCACTAAAGAAGAACTAGGATTTCACAGAGCAGATGAACACGGAGTTGCCATGCCTACTTGTGGGATCTGTGGTTATAGGAATATTGACCAGTTTCGTGTAATAAGGCACCAAAGGTCAGTGCATTTGAAAGAGAAGAACCTATCGTGTTCGCTCTGCGATATGAAGTTTTTTAGCACGTCGCATCTAAGAAAGCATATGGTGCGGCATGACCCGGTCAGAAAGTTCGAGTGTAAGTTTTGTAAGAAGACTTTTCCACGGCTCAATACGCTGCGGCAGCATGAGAAGATTCATACGGGCGATAAGAAGAAGGTGTGCCCCGTTTGTGGGGAGAGGTTCGTGCAGAAAGCCAGTCTGAATTATCATATGATCAAGCATCACCCTGACGCGGTGTAAGAATACGAATCGTTTTCTAGCTGTGAAAGAAATACAATCCGATCGAGCCAACTGCGTACCTCGCTGGAATGTGCACTCAGGCGCTCACCACGAGCGTAGGAGACGTCACGGCCACCAGGTGCGTAGTTAACTCGACCGGGTTGTATGTAGTTATTCCAAGTTTGCGTCCGTTTCTGTGTTAATCAGATATTCCGAAAAATAAGCGTATACAGGGTGTTAGGTAAATGGGCATATAAGCCGACACTAGCCCATGTTAACATGGTTATATAAATGGTATGGTGAAGTCAGAAAATTGATATCTTCATTTTAATTATTTTATTTTTCATACAAATCGGATTTTATAAAATTTATTTTGTATGAAAATCTAAAAAAATAAAATGATGATATCAAATTTCTGACTTCACCATACCATTTATATGCCCATGTTAACATGGGCTAGTGTCGGCTCATATACCCATTTACCTAACACCCTGTATTTGCGCACCTGTATGTTTAGTCGATAAATGCGATTGTTAATTGTTTATTTATATTTTGTGTAAACAAGATTTTACTAGAATTCTGTAAATTGATATTTTGACTCGTACATTTTATTAATATGAATTTATTTACATTTGTCATTAATTGAGAAATAAAACCCGTCATTGGAATATACTTACCTAAAGTTTTTCAATAAAACATTATTGAAAATGGTTGCGTTTTAATAGCTAATCATACGAAAATAGACCTAAGTGACATTGCCACAACTAAAGTTGTCGCCTAACGTGGATTTCTAATAAACCTAAGTGACACTGCCCAACTAAAGGTGGCGCTCAACGTGGTGTTCTAATAGACCTAAGTGACACTGCCCAACTAAAGTTGGCGCCCAACGTGGTGTTCTAATAGACCTAAGTGACACTGCCCAACTAAAGTTGGCGCCCAACGTGGTGTTCTAATAGACCTAAGTGACACTGCCCAACTAAAGTTGGCGCCCAACGTGGTGTTCTAATAGACCTAAGTGACACTGCCCAACTAAAGTTGGCGCCCAACGTGGTGTTCTAATAGACCTAAGTGACACTGCCTAACTAAAGTTGGCGCCTAACGTGGTGTTCTAATAGACCTAAGTGACACTGCCCAACTAAAGTTGGCGCCCAAAGTGATGTTTCAATAGATCTAAGTGACACTGCCCAACTAGAGTTGGCGCCCAACGTGATGTTCTAATAGACCTAAATGACACTGCCCAACTCAAGTTGGCGCCCAACGTGGTGTTCCAATTGACCTAAGTGACACTGCCCAATTAAAGTTGGCGCCCAACGTGGTGTTCTAATAGACCTAAGTGACACTGCCCAACTGAAGTTGGCGCCCAACGTGGTGTTCTAATAGACCTAAGTGACACTGCCCAACTAAAGTTGGCGCCCAACGTGGTGTTCTAATAAACCTAAGTGACACTGCCCAACTAAAGTTGGCGCCTAACGTGGTTTTCTAATAGACCTAAGTGACACTGCCCAACTAAAGTTGGCGCCCAACGTGGTGTTCTAATAGACCTAAGTGACACTGCCCAACTAAAGTTGGCGCCCAACGTGGTGTTCCAATAGACCTAATTGACACTGCCCAACTAAAGTTGGCGCCCAAAGTGATGTTCCAATAGATCTAAGTGACACTGCCCAACTAAAGTTGGCGCCCATCGTGGTGTTCCAATTGACCTAAGTGACACTGCCCAATTAAAGTTGGCGCCCAACGTGGTGTTATGTGAAGTTGAAACATTACACCGTATTATTTATTTATTTATAAAGATATTTTATTTAAAAATATTTTTTATTTTTACCATGTGTTGAAAATTAAGGAACTTCAAGTGGTAGGTATGGTACTTTTAGTTTTTACAAATAGATAGCTTGTTTCGTATACAGTTCAAATTCTAACGCTCTTCTTTCTTCATAGGTACCGCTCTCGTGGACGAGTACGTAATGATACGCGACGATAAGTACACTTGCAAGGCTTGCGAGCTCTCGTACATCCGGCCATCCGATCTCCGGTACCACGTCATCCGATCGCACCTCAAGCAGAAGTTCATTCGCTGTCCTCACTGCCCAGAAAGATTCATGTACCACAGCCAGCGGAAAATGCACATATCTTCCAAGCATTCCAAAGAAGATCCTAAGAAATTTTCGTGCGCGCATTGCAGCAGAGAGTTCAAAAGGAAAAACACTTTAGCTGAGCATATGATGGATGTCCATATAGAGAAGAAATGTCAGCACTGCGAGAAACAATTCGTACGGAAGCGGTATTTATTCCATTTGAACGAAAAGCATGGGGTTTCGATGCCCACTTGTGGGGTTTGTGGGTTGAGAACTTTGACGCAAAGCTCTCTGGTACGTCACCAGAGAAATGTGCATTTAAATGAGAAGAATAAGAAGTGTGAGGTTTGTGGAAAGAAGTTCCACACCCAGTCGAATCTACAAGACCATATGATCACGCATGATCAGAAGAAAGTTTTCAAATGCGACGTTTGTGAAAAGAGTTTTGCTAGGAAGGAGTGCTTGAAGACTCATTCTAGAATACATACAGGAGAGAAACCATTTATTTGTAATTTGTGTTTCGCCTCTTTCGTGCAGCGAGCCAGCTTGAGGTTTCATATGAGAAGTCACCACGCCTCTTCCAGTTCAACTAAAAATAAGAATTAGTAATTTCACTTCTATGAGAGAAAGAATAAACGCTTTTTTGTTACCAAATAATAGAGACCAATTTATCTGATTACTAGTCAGCATTATCAACGCTTATGTAAATAAATAATTGCTAATAATTTTGTTTCAATCTTTTAATGGTCTGCCATGGAGGACGCTCATGGAATAATTACCTAAATAGCCAATAAAATCAAAATATCATCTACATACTAACATAAATAAAAATAGTCGAGAGATTTCTATATTTTACCTCTTGCAATACTTACTGCTATCATTTGCTATTATGTCCAGATGCTTGAGCTCCTCGTCCGCCCCATTAGCGTTGCCGTTGCGTCGAGTCGCCGTTGTCGTTCCGTCAGCGTCGCCGCTCCATATTTTGGCTGGCTAGGTGACTTTTCGACAGACTTATGCCCGTTTTCACCATCAATCCCTAATTTTTAAGTGACCCCTATGAAAACAAAATTCCTGTTATGTGTTACCATTATAGGGGTCACTTAATAAAAATTAAGGATTGATGGTGAAAACAGGCATTAGTCACTCTATTCGCTGGGTGCGAAGTACTAGGTGGGGGTAACATAATCGATCGCAGCGCTCATGGTGGTCAAAAGTAGAAATAATGTAAGCTCTGTCATCAGATTTATCTGTCAATGGCAAAGCGATTCTACATAATACATTTTAATATCATTAACTAATCGCATGAAAAGGGTCCTACTGGGAACTTAAATAAAAGAGTGGACTGTATTTCGATAGGGCTGGTTTAATAGCCGTTTACAATTTGGAAATAACTAGACTATACAACGTGGTAGTACAAAAATGAGTCACAGTAGTTGTTGTGCACAGATGTTTGCCTTATGATGAGAGCGTGAATTATTGAACTCTGCCCTTGTTTTGTTCTTAATTCTTCTTCATCTCGGACTTGTCCAGCCAATACCAACAACTTTCCTTAAAATACGGTTTGTGGTTGGAATTTGATATTGTAAAACTCACAAACCCGGTCTTCAAAACAATACTCATTTCGATCTGAAAACGGTATTTAATTTATTACTAGCGATACAGGAACATTTAAATATATTTACTGTTATATAATGAAACCGTTAAAGTAGCTTTTTCTTTTTGTTTTACTGTAAAACTACAATTATAAATGAAGTAAACAAACCTTGACACCATCAAAATTAAACACACTTTTTGGACTTACCTCATTTGATTTGAATGACCAAAATGATTTCAAAACCTTTTTTCCACCCAAATCGTGGTATCACAACAATTTATTAGTTGAAAATATTTGTTATGTTTTCATTTCGATATTTTTTCACAAATAAACGACCTAAATGTCAATGTGACAGAGCCCACAAAGTTGTGGACGCTAGTTGGCGCTGTAATCGTGCACTGAGCCAATAGGGCGCTTTCAATTTAGACGTTTCGCGCGCACCATAGTACCTACATGTTCATTTTAACACCCCGACCCAAACTTATACTTACGCTCACTGTAATAAAAACTTACCTCTGCACAGCACATACTTTTTAAGACTTAAGTCAGAGTAAATGCAAATGAGTAGGTCATCTTCATAGAAACGCACGGGCGCGGTTTGTATGTGAGCGCGCCAACACGTATGCGGCGCGCACGCACACACTGACAAAATTTAGCGGGGAGCCAGTCGTGGTTGCGCCGAATTTTGTCAGTGTGTGTGCGGCGGCATACGTATATTGGCGAGCTCACATACAAACCGCGCTCGGTGCGTTTCTATGAAAATGACCTACTCATTTGTATTTACTCTGCTTAAGTGTTATAAATTATGAAATTGGAGGTTTGCTTAAATTAAAATGTAAGTAAATAAAATGTTTAAGTAATTTATTCTAAAAAGTCACTTACACGTAGGTAATACAAGCAGGTATCATCTTATAAAATAATGGGAGAATTTTGCACGGACTACAACTTCAGATCTATGTAAGTACATGACCTATGAACGTTTTCACCATCAATCAAAAGTGACCCCTATGAAAACAAAATTCCTGTTATGTTACCATAGGGGTCACTTAAAACTTAACCTACTTCTTTAGTCGTCCTTCAAGTAAATGATACGACTTGGTGTGTACAGTCAGCGACCGTTGGTTATCAAATATCTTATTGCAAGCCTGGCACTTCAGGACCAAAGCTTTAGCTCCGTGCACCTTCACCATGTGATCGTTCTTCTTAGTGTAGTCCGAGAATTTCTCTTCGCAATACCCACACTTACTTCTTTTATTGTGGCTCACATGTACAGCCCTTTCGTGCTCTTTCTGCTTCACCTTATTATCGAAAACCTTACTACATTGCGGACAAATAAACTCTCCTTTCTTATGCCTATAGCTATGAGTTTGAAGCATCCTTTGATTTACAAAACCACTGTCACAAACATCGCAAACGTAATTCCTAAAATGTTTGTTCATATGCTCCAGGAGGACTTTGAAATTGTTGAATTCGTTTCTGCAAATGGCGCACCGAAGAGTGTCTGCATCATCAAATCTGAATGGAACGATGTGGTTGATACAGTCTTTGTGGAATACTTTGTGATGTGATGAGGTCAAATGGTGTTCGAGTCCTTCCAGGGTGTCGACAGCGTAACCGCAAAGCTTACACTGTAAATCTGTCACGTCCAACTTCACTATGAAGTTTATAATGGAATAGCCCTGCATGAACATGGATTTTTCGTCGTCGCCATGACTGGTTAGGGTGTGCTTTTTTAGTTGTGCTGGGTCAAAGAAATTCGTCGGGCAAAAGCTGCAAGTAAATCCCAAACCACCCCAACTTCTGATCGGAGTGGCATTTGATGACGTAATAATAGAAGCGACGTTCGCTTGATGTTTATCCACTTCTTTCTTTTTCGTCAATTTCAAGTGAACGGGTGGGGGCGGGGGCTGGGGAGTTATGACCATGACTCTTTTTGGGGCGCCTCGGAGCATTTTCTTTCTTGGGCCAATTTTGATTACGGCTTTTCTGGATTTAGGGCCCGGACCTATAACAAAATTATTCAGTAAGTTCAATTTTGTATGCGTCATCATCACTGATCAGTGCTTAAATATCTGCTATGAACATTTCCAGACGCTTATAACTTTTATAAGGTCCTAATATTTTGCATCCGAAATAAAAGGCTATGGTCTAGTTCTTACGGTCGCAAATTCTTCTACATCATATTTGCCATCATCTAAATAATACCTGAAGAAATAAACAAGAATACTATAATAATACTTGACTTAATCAAACGCACATTACACGCGGTGCACATCCTTCTTATGTTCAACCATCACACTCCTCATGATAAACGCTTTGTCACAGAACTCGCAGACATAGTTCCGATAATGTTCAGTCATATGACCCTGAAGGTCGCTGTATTCGTCGAACTCCTGCAGACAGATCGCACAGCTCAGCTGGAGACTCTCAAACTTGTACGGGACCATGAGATTCCTGATGTGAGAATGGATCGGCTCGTCATGTTCCAGTTTTAAGTGTTCGATCAATTCTTCCAGACGATTCATACTGTCGTTGCAAATGGTGCACTTCAGATCTGTGACGTCCAAATGCACGCTGTATCGCGATAAAGACCGAATGTTGAGGCATTCGAGTTTATCATCAGAATCCCTGTGCTTGTCTAGCGTATGTTTCTTCAAGTCTCGGGGATCCATGTATTGATCAAGGCAGTAGCCGCAGGCATAACGGTCGCCAACTTTGCAGCGTATAGGGGTTGCGTTGGAGCATCGCACGACAGTTTTGATGTTATCAAAGTGCAGGTCCAACTCAGTGAGGCGTTTTTGCTTCTGGGACGTGCGTTCGACGTGGCGCACGCGCGAAACGCCCGAAGGCTTGATGTTGATGAAGGTGGAGAAATTGACTCGCTTGTTTAGAGTCAGTGTTTCTTCGGAGACTTTCCCACGGGACCTCGTGTTACGCCCTGAAAATAAACGTGGGGATGATTGTTTGGATTTGTTTTACAGTGTTTTGTTCATGTTTTAAATGTAGTTTATGAAATAGTGTTAATAATAAATTATGTTCTCCCTCCAACTTGTTGGAAGATCTCACGCCATGCCGAAGTCTTGGAGATAAGAAAATGGCACACAAGAACGTTAGTAGCAGTAAAAAGACATGGTTTTTGATCGGGCTGTGGCTTATTGGGTTTGCTGTTAAATATTGTATCAGTTACAAAATAATACTATTTATAACGTTCATAAAGTTGGTTAGAATTTTGTATTTGAGTAGGTACGAGTGACGAGTAAATAATTTACGTAAGTTTCTTGTCGAGGTGTTTGAATTTACTCTTGACATTATGTAAATAAAAGCAATAAAATGTTGCGTTCCCTAATTAGATAACGAATGTAAATTCACGTCTTCTTGTAATCCGTGTCTATTGTCTAGGCAATGAATCCGTTTTCTAATGCTTAATGCTTATACCTAGAGAGGCAACTCTAGATTATTTTAATAGTATGAATAATCTTTGTATTTTGAGATTCTCAGCTTTTAATCTTTCACGTATGATACGGAAATAAAACATCACAACTAGGTCATACCAATTAAAATTTATTTCATAAAATTTTAAATATAACAATCATAATTATCTCTAACATAAATAAACTCTACACTTACGCACAAATAAACATAATATCTTTAGCTAGATAAAGTTAAATTTAGACCATGTCCCCGTGTTTGGCGCGCATGTGACCTTTCCAGCTGCATTTCTGAACGAAAGACTGCCCGCAGTGCTCACATTTGAATCTCCTATCGTCCGCGTGTATCCTCATATGCTCATTTAGAGTCTTTTTCCTCCCGTAAGACTTAAAACAGACCCCACACTGGAACGACCTCATGCCAGTGTGTTTCACCATGTGCTCTTTCAACTCGCTCGTCTTGAAGAATTTCATTTCGCACTGCTCACACTTATGGCGTCTCTCCATCAAATGATCCCTCTTAGTATGAATGGTCAAAGCCGTTTTAGTCGCAAACGTTTTGTCGCAAGCGTGGCACTTTAACGCGCGGCTTGGCACACCGTGAACCTTGGCAATATGCTCGTCTTTCTTCTTATAATTCTTGAACTTCTCGTTGCAATACCCACACTTGTTCAGCAAGTTGGAATGTATGTGCACGGATTTTTCGTGCGATTTCTTTTTGCGGAACGTGTCGAAGACTTTCTCGCAGAAATCGCACTGGAAGACTCCGGTCTTGTGAGCTTCGGTGTGGTTCATTAGAATGCTGCGAGACACAAAACCTGCATCGCACACTTCGCAAATATAATTTCTATAATGCGAGTTCATGTGCTCTAAAAGTACTTTGAATTTGTTGAATTCGTTCATGCATTTGACGCATTTAAGCGTATCGCCGTCGAATTTAAAAGGGAGTATGTGGTTTTTGACGTCCGTATACAGTCTTTTATTGTGTACTTCTATTAGATGCTGAATGAGATCTTCTAGAGAATTTATAGGGTTATTGCAGACGGTGCATTGTAGAGACGTGATGTCCAGTTTGACGAGGAAGGAGTACATCATTTTGCCTTTCATGAACTTCACTTTGGCTTTTTCGTCGTGTTTCTCTATGGTGTGAGCTTTAAGGTCGGCGGCGTCTGGGAATTGTTCGGAGCAGAAGCAGCAAGCGTAGCCGATGCCGCCTCGGCACCGGATCGGCGTCGCATTGGAGTGTTGGAGGATCATTCGGATATTGGTGCGGTGCTTGTCCAGTTCCGGGATCTGGCTTAGAAACTCTTCACTCATTATCCGTGTGCCGCTCGCTTTTAACTCTATTTTGACTTTGCGTTTCAGTTTCAGACGCACACCTACAAAGAAAAGTAAATGTTAATAGTCGATCGCACTGGAGTTATTGTCCGATTCTTATTAATGATACGTGTTCTAGCAGTGTCCGTATGTGTTGGTAGGAATTTGTTTTTAGCGCGTTAAAAATACTCATTTAGTAGATTTCACGTTTATTTCCATAAATTAATTAAAAAATATTATTACAGTTTTTGGAGAGCTTACAAAAATTAAACTTACTTTCAAGTGTAAGAAACTCAAACACCTACCTACATCAAGTCTACAAATAAACACTATTATGAAAGTAATATTAAATAATAATAAGTCCTATAGCTTTTACAAAAGCCTTAAGGCGACTGTCCAATTATGCAAATAATCAGTCCTTTTCATTGTGAAAAATGTTGAACTAAACAAATTCAATTCAAATTAATAATTAATTAGCAGTAGCCTATAAATTGACAACGTTTAAACTTCCAAATTATTAGCAGTCAACGTTTTCTTCATCTATCAAACGATTATTCAGTTCACAACCAATTCCTTATGCTTAGAACGCATGTGATTCTTCCAAGAGCACTTCTGGACGAAGGCTCGGTCGCATATCCCACACTTGAATCTTCTGTCGTCTGCGTGGATCCTCATGTGCTCTTTTAAAGTGTTCTTCCTTCCGTACGACTTCAAACACACGTCACATTGAAACTCTTTGATCCCAGTATGTTTCAACATGTGCTGCTTCAGATCACAACTTATAAAGAACTTCATATCGCAGAGTTCGCACGCGTATCGCCTCTCCATCAAATGATCCCGTTGTATATGCATCATGAATCCCCTTTTTCGGTCAAAAATCTCCCCGCAAGACCGACAGTTGAACTCTAAACGTGGCGCCTCCACGCCGTGAATCTTAGTAATGTGGTTCTCTTTCTTTGAAGAACTCGAAAACTTCACGTTGCAATATCCACATTTGTACAAAAAATTCGAGTGAATATGCACGGCTTTCTCATGGGATTTCTTTTTCCTGCTCGTGTCGAAAACTTTCTCGCAGAATTCGCACTGGAAAACGCCAAGCTTGTGCCCCTGTACGTGGGTGTCCAGGATCTTGCGAGAAACATAACCAGCGTCGCAGACCTCGCAAACGTAGTTCCTGAAATGCGTATTCATGTGTTCTAGGATAAGTTTAAATTTGCTGAAGATCTGCAAGCAGTAGATGCATTTTAGAAGTACGCCGTCGAATTTGAACGGGAGGATGTGGCTTTTGATGTCCGTGTATAGTTTTTTATTGTGAGATTTAATGAGATGGTCGACGAGTTCTTCCAAAGTGTCTATGGATTTGTTGCAGACAGTACATTTTAAGGCCGTGATGTCAAGTTTTACTAGGAACGCGCTCATCATTTTGCCCTTCACGAACTCAGCTTTGTCGTTGTGGTGACATTCTAAATTGTGAGTTTTGAGGTCTGCTGGGTCTGGGAATTGTTCGGTGCACAAGCAACAGGCGTAGCCGATACCGCCGCGGCACCGAATCGGTGTCGCATTGGAGTGTTGGAGGATCGTTCTGACGTTGATGCGGTGTTTGGCCAGTTCTGGTATCTGCCCCGAATAATCCTTGGACTTTTTACGTCCGCCGACTACTTTTAAGGCCCTTTCAGTTTTGACGGTACGTTTCAGTGTCAGACGCACACCTACAAAGAAAAGTAAATGTTATTAAGTCGATCGCACCGGGCAATTTTTAGATGTATTTTTTGTAAGTTTTACCTACCTACTTATTAGATTTTTGTTTAAGCAATTTGTAAAGTGTCCTAGCTATTAAGATTTTTGCATTTACATTGCAAAAAATAAATTGTCACTGATAAATACCTATTAAAATAGCTTTTCCTAAAAAAATGACACAAACATAAGTTTGTATTTGGGTCACTTCAGATTAGACGCAAGTTGTGGCATATGGAGATTTGCTTTCGCAAGTTGAGGCACATAAAGCTTTGCTCTTAACATTAGTAGGTACAAGTAGATTTAGGCACTTGTCCTACCGCAGGCGATCTAAAAGAAAAAGAACTAGAAACTAGATATTTTGGCGGGAGAACGAGACATTACGACAAATACACAAGATGGGAAGAGACAGAATATTTAACTCGACAGTTCTAAAGCCTGATCCGTGAGCACGTAGAATCCCGTCCAATGACCCCAAGCTACCCATCCTTATCGCTCGCGCGTAATTATATTGCTGTCGCGACTGTGCGACGCGCGCCCGCAGTGAGTGTGCGAGCGACAAGGATGGGCAGCTTGGGGTCATTGGACGGGATTCTACGTGCTCACGGACCAGGCTTTAGTCGTATCGACCTTTTGTATCGCTGCTAGTTGACCGTACTTTAGTTAACACTGTTGCCGATAGTACGTTGATTTGTGATTATTTTAATGGAAGATTTGGGACATGGGATACAAGTAAGTAATCAATTTAATTATAGGTATAATCATTTATTCATCATCTAATTATTTTAGATCATACAGCACAAATAAGAACAATGTAGGTTTATCAATTACTTATAAGTACAACAAAGCGATTTACCAGTGGATGGATTTACCAATATCTATAGGTAGGTATTACATTCTTTTCATTTATGTATTAGGCCCGGTTACGGTCCACTAAGGCGGAGCGGAGAATTTGCCAGCGGAGGCGGCACAGAGCGGTGCGGTGTTTCATTGACAGCAATAACTGACAGCTGAAAGCTACGCACAGCTTACTGCTTAGCTCTCTGCTCTTTTCCGCTCCGCTTTGGTGGAAATAGCCTGCCAGCTTCGCCGCACATCTTTTTTCGTTTCCTCTCCGCTCCACATTGGTGGAAACCGAGCCTTACACTGGTCTCTTCACGAGGAATGCACAAAAATATTTAAGTTAACCTGACAGACCTATCCTACTTTTTGGATTAAAGGTAATGCTACCTATGCAGCTATGTTATAATGACATCATGCTTCGACCGCATGTGATTCCTCCAAGCGCATTTCTGGACGAACGCTTGCTCACAAAGCTCGCATTTGAATCGCCTGTCATCCTGATGTATCCTCATATGCTCTCTCAACGTATTCTTTCGTCCGAAACACTTCAAACACACGTCGCACTGGAACTCCCTTACGCCCGTATGCTTCAACATGTGATTTTTCAATTGGGCTCCCGAAAAGAAGTCCATCTCACAGAGTTGGCACTGAAAAGGCCTCTCCATCAAGTGATCCCTCTTTGTATGGATTCTCAAGGTATCCCTGTTCGTAAAAGCCTTGTCGCACATCGGACATTTATATTTAGACTTCCCAACGCCGTGCACTTCTAAAACGTGCCTATCCCTCTGTCGGGAACTTCGAAATTTGACTTCACAATACCCACATTTGTTCAAGAAGTACGCGTGTATATGAACTGTCCTCTCGTGCATTTTCCTCCTTTGTGCCGTGGTGAATATACTGTCGCAGAAAGTGCAGGGAAAAGTACCAGTTTTGTGAGAACCCTTGTGGACAGACAGTCTGTTACGCGAAGTGAAGCCAGCATCGCAGACCTTGCAAATGTAATTCCTGTAATGTGTATGCATGTGTTCCTGAAGCAGTTTGAATCTGTTAAAGATTTGCTTACACTCGACGCACTTTAGCTCACTGCTATTGAACACAAAAGGTAGAATATGGCATTTGACGTCTGTGAAGAATTGCTTATCGTGTATTTTGATGAGGTGCTGAGTCAGTTCTTTGACGGTAGGTATATTTTTATAACAGATGGTGCATTGTAAACCCGTGATGTCTAATTTAACGAGGAAGTTGCTCATGCATTTTTGTTTCATGAACGTGCTTTTGGCTTTTTCGTGGTTTTCCAGAGTGTGGGTCTTGAGATCGGCTGGATCTGGGAACTGGTCTGAGCAAAAGCAGCATGTGTACCCGATGCCGCCGTGGCACCTTATAGGCGTGGCGTTGGAGTATTGTATAAGCATTCTGACGTTGGTCCTTTGCTTCTCTATTTCTTGGACCTGGTTATACTTGAAAGACTTGTAAGCCATTTCACTTTCGTCCACTGTGGGCAAGACCCGTTCGAATGTGACCGTAACTTCCGTACGACCTATAAAGAAAAGTCAATATTAATATTAAGAAGAGCTAAACTATTGGGTTTTTAAAAGATAGTTAAGTAGTTTACCTAACCTTTTATTTAATTTTGTCCTAGCGATTCTGGTCGTGTCGTGTCGTATAAACAAAACACATTGAGTAACATCCCAACTAATATTATAAATGCGAAAGTAACTCTGTCTGTCTGTTACGCTTTCCCGCTTAAACCTCGCAACCGATTTTGATGAAATTTGGCATAGAGATAGTTTGAGTCCCGGGAAAGAACATAGGATAGTTTTTATCCCGGTTTTTGAAACAGGGACGCGCGCGATAAAGTTTTTCTGTGACAGACAAAATTCCACGCGGGCGAAGCCGCGGGCGGAAAGCTAGTTTGTCATATTATTTCAGATATCTCCTCGTTGTTTTTTTAAGGTTATGTTATGCCAAACTTATTATCCACACTTTTATAATGATCTTCAGGAAACCCTATACCTATACGTAAGTATTGAGTCATTGTCTCGAAAAATAAATAAGAAATACTGAGTATTAAATAAGAAACAGGATAGCTTATGATATTATATCATTTATTAATCAATAGAGATAAATTCGATGTGAATATTGCAAGAAAAACATAAAAATATGGAATGTACATAGGTAAATTAAGTACTTATTTATACATCTTTTAATTTATTAATGTTTATATTACAATCATTCCAAATGATCAATTCACAACCTCTCCGTGTTTAGACCGCATGTGACTTTTCCAACTACACTTTTGCACGAACGCCTGTTCACATCTTTCGCATTTAAATCGCCTATCGTCTGCATGTATCCGCATATGCTCCCTTAGCGTATGTTTTCGACCGTAACACTTGAGACACACGTCACACTGAAACTCCCTGATCCCAGTATGCTTCAGCATGTGATTCTTCAAGTCCTTGCTCGTAAAGAACTTCTTCTCACAGTGCTCGCACTCATGCCGTCGTTCCATCAAGTGATCTTTCTTCGTGTGCTTCGTCAGCCGGTCTCGACTTGCAAAAGACTTCTCGCAAGCGAGGCATTTGAAAACTAACGGTTCTGCCCCGTGAATCTTAACCATATGATCAAGTTTCTTCTTATGAGACGTGAACTTCTCTGAGCAAATCCTGCATTTGTTTCTTTTTTGGATGCCTTCATGAACATACCTTACGTGTATATCCCTCTTGCTCCTCGTGTCAAAAACTTTGCCGCACGTCTGGCAATCAAAATCTCCCTGCTTATGCCTTCTTAAATGACTCATCATCGTCCGCTTGTTCACAAATGGCGCGCTACATATCTGACACAAATAACTGCCGTAGTGAACATTCATGTGCTCTTGAATTATTTTGAAGCTTTTGAATATCTTTGAACAAACAACGCAAACGAACGCTTCGTTCTTGAACGAAAAGGGTATTATATGGTTGTTGATGTCCAAATGCAGTTTCTTATTGTGTTCTTGTATTAGATGGTTCATCAACTGCTCTAGGCCTTCTATGCTGCTCTGGCAAAGCAAACATTGGAGCGCTGTGACGTCTAATTTGACCACGTACGACGCCATCGGGAAATTTTCCATGAACAAATTCTTTTCTGAATCTGTGTGTTTTAACAGCGTGTGAGATTTCAAATCCGTTGGGTCCGGGAAGCTATTTTCGCAGCAAAAACAACAAGCGTAGCCTTGACCATCGTGGCATCTGATGGGAGTCGCGTTTGTATATAGAAGTATCTCTCTTATATTATGTAGGTGTTTATCTATTTCCCGGGGTATTGTTTTTCTTGAAATTGGCTTCTTTATCGACACTGTCCATTCGATTCGACGCTCTCTTTTGATCGCCTTGGGTCGTAATATCTTTAGGAATTCACTCATGGATCTTTTTACAATACCTAGTTGCGTTTCGCTGCGATTACCTACAAAGAAAAATTCGCATTAAAATCTTCGAAGCACCCTACAAGATATAAGATAAAGTCGAATTTTGGAGGGGTGAAAGACCGTGACGTCAGCGTTACTTATAAGTCAACCCAACTAAATATTCAGTGGGTAGATGGAATTGACCTCGTCGCCAATATCGCCTAAAATATTGGCGACGAGGATTATTAAACTGCTTATAATTTGCTAGTGGGTATAAAGTGAAACATTCTTTAAAAGGAGAGAGCACAGTTTTCTTAATTTAGTGTTATTTTTAGGTTATAGAATCTTTGTTTAACCGTTGTTTTGGTTCTTAAAATAAAAATACCAAAAGTATATTTTAATAATAATATTATTCAAATGAAATAAGTGTATAATTTGTGATATTATTATAGTAATACTTGATTAGGCAAATCACGATACAATTTTTGTATAATAGCAATAAATATTGCAATCCTTTCTTCAAAATACACACAGTTTACAATAACCTAAATAATAATATCCTAAGGAAAAACATTTGTTAAATATTTTGTTTATTATGCGATGAGCGTGTCTTTGCTATTCATAAACTAAAGATCATTCGATGTTGGTTCTTAATCATACAGACACGCCTATATGACTTTATTATTAAGACTAGATTACTATTATTATTTAAAAAAAAAACATTTAACTAGGTTTCAAATTTGTGGATATTAACAATAACCACAAGGATTTATTCAGTTTCGGAATGTCTAAATTCATTCAACTTTGAAAAGTGTCTTGAATGAATTTCGTGGAAGGCAATAAATTATTTCGAATTTAAAACCATTTATAAAATACCGTATTTCAGGAAAGCATTGTTATTAGGCCAGCTAGTTTTTTTTGCACAAATTGAATAAAATAAATAAAATCTTTACAGACAAAAATAAAAAGATTATGTCCATAAGTTTAATACTTTTTAGGCCGATAAGTACAGCATTTGTTATTCAAATATTCGTTAAAAGATTTATATTATGCTAAAAGTTTCCCTAATACATTTTAAATTCAGATAAACTGAACGTTTTTATAGGAATATTTTTAACTAAGTAGTTATTCAGTCGGGTAAATATGTAACTCCGTGGAAATGTACAAAATCCCTTATACTGTATACTAACAAAATTCACTTAGGCATGTTAGGCATATTCTGCTGCAGATTCTGATTTGGATTCATCATAGACGTTTTAGTTATTCCGTGATTTTTCTTCATGTGTTTTCCTTTGCTGTTCTGCGTAGCGTATGCCTTCCCGCATATATCACATTTGAACTTCCTCTCGTTTGTATGGGTCGCCATGTAATGCCCTAACATGTGGCGTTTGATAAAGAATCCCATACTGCAGACGGAGCATTCGTACGGCCGCTCTTTCAAATGCACCCCACGCATATGCAGCATCAAATTCGACTTTAAATTGAACTTCTTTTCGCACATATCACATTTGATGCCTTCAGCGTTGTGCACTTGCATCATATGCCGAGTCTTCTGGTAATAATTCTTGAATCTAGCTTTACAAATTTGACACACACTATCTCCAGCGATTCCTTTGTGTTCTGTATTGACGTGAGTCTTTCTTTTGGACTCCGCAGCGAATGTCTGTCCACAATGGCGACAAGGGAAGGTAGATTTCTTCTTGGCATGAGTCGTCTCGTGCCGGTTTAAACGGAAACTATTCACAAATCCTGCACCACACGTGGTGCATATAAAGTTCCGGTAATGCACGTTCATGTGTTGCATCAACAGTTTCATGTTGTGGAACACTTCGTCGCATAGAACGCAGTTGATTTGCTGTTCGTTGGTCAGTTTGAAGGGCTGGAAGTAGTCAGTTATGCCGTGATAGTATTTTTTGTCGTGTTCTTTGACTAGATGTTCGGTGAGCGGGCTTAGGCTGTCAAAGTTTTGGTCACACAGAGAGCATTTGAGGTCGACAATGTCTAGGAACGCTACGAAGCTAGCCATACCAGAGCCTGCTTTGTAGGTAGGTTTTTCTCTGACGTGATCGTTTTGTGTGTGAGCTCTTAGCACGTTAGGGTCGGGGTAAGTCTTGAAGCAGTAAGCGCAGACATATCCCGCGTCATTGCGGTCCTTGAACGGCGTCGCATTGGAGTACTTCAGCAGGGTAGTCAGATTGTGCCACTGCTTTTTCATCTCCGGGAGATGTTTCTCGCGGAACGGTAAGTTATCTACCTCTATGTGTACCTCCTCAGCCTTTATTTTCTGTTTTCGTTTTTTTGCGCCGCATTTACCTATAAAAGAAAAATATTCTTTCACACGTTATTCCTTGTTCTTCTTATTCAACTAATACACCGGACGTTTCAACGTTTAATTGGTTTCCTTTTGGTTATTATGAAAAAACGAGAAATATGAAATCAAACGCATAAAGGTAAATCAATATAATTTATTACAGCAACTTTAGCAGCCACTATAAAACTTAAATACTATAAAACATAAAATAAAAGGATAAAATAGTTTCGTGGTCATTTTAACAAATCTAATGTTTTGATCTAAAGATATACTTGACTGATTTTCACTATGTTATGTGGTTACAATAAAACTTTGCTAAAAGCCTAAAATAAAAGTTAATCGATACAAATAAAATGTATTTAGTTCGATTCTATTGAATATTAATATAATCAATAAAATTTAGAATAAAATAGACAGGTTTTTGTTTTATTTCAATAAAACTAAATGTTAAAACATATCCGAAGATGAGATACGTAACATAATATTTTCATAAAATTTATAAATGAATAAGAAATCTACTTTGTCATACTGGAAGAAAAGAAATCTACGTGTTTTTGTTGGTATAAAACTTGTCATAAGGCCTAGGTGATAAAGGTGATAATAATTTTGCTCTTAAAATAAAATAAAAATGCAATACTTGAAAAAGTTTGCAATACGGTTGGTTTTACCCACAGATAAGGATAGATGCAGCATGTGTCAAAAATTGTATGAAGCCGAGCGTGCCACTTTTTAAACGTCATTAGTGTCATTTTAGCGAATTTTAGTGATTGCCGCAACGTAAAAGTAATCGTATCATCGTACTGCATTTGCAAAGTCATCGAATGATATCGTGTGACTCGATTCGAAAATTAATTAATTCCGATAAAACTGATAATTTGTTAAATACAAAACCAAAAGCATCTTTATTTACCTTTTTAAAATAAATTAATTCTTACAAATCGTCAAATCTCGTTATTTTTTTTACCCTACCACCGTTTCAAGACATAAATTTGTCAAGTGCATGAATACATGCATCAGTGTGTGTCTTATTGTTATGAGTAAGTACGGTTCCTTGGGATCGGTATGAGTGCACCACATACAGGGACCATGGTTTTAACTCTTAAGAGTACATCGCAGGATATGTATTAAAAACAATGCTACTCTATTACACTTCTTCTACTGCTACTTTATTCTAATTAATTATTTGTTACTTGTGCTGTTAATTACAATTCTCAATCCGTAAATAATTTCTTCTTTCTACCGTGTTCGTACTACTGTCCTCGTAAAATCATCGAAACCGATTGTTGTAATCGGATTACATGAACATCACTCGACCATGTATGTCCATTTGGACATATCGGAATGGCACGCTTTGACGATCAACTTGCTGTATCTACTCTAATCCATATCTGTGGTTTTACCAGTGCTGAGCATTACATTTCCTGCCTAGATCGTTACAGTCAGCGTTAAATAAGTAGTTCATGACGCCCAAAGTGGCCAAAAAGTTGACAACACAACCTTATTCCAATGAGGGCTATCGTTTTAGCGCTCACCAGTTGGCGCCACTGTAGAGTAAGGTCCTGTCACTTGCTAGTAGCGAAGACAGTGGCGCCAACTTGTGAGCGCTAAAGTGGTAGGAGGACTATCGCATTTGCACTCATCAAGATGGCGCCACTGTAGAGTAAGGTCCTGTCAAATGCCAGGGGTGCCAACTGTTAAGTATAAAAACGATAGACCTCATTGTAACAAAGACGTGTTGCGAACTTTTTGGCTACTTTGGGTGTCACGAACAATTTGACGCTGGCTGAACCAGCTAAATCATTAAATAAAACTTTTGCCAGACATTCTAACTGGCTGCATACTATCATCTCTTGTAGGTACCTATAATAAGCGTCAAATAGTTCGTGACTAGTAGCAGGCCTGTTCATCTCTGCGAGTTTACATCGAAAACAAAACACGCACGATGGCCCACCTACAGGATACTATTCGACAAGGCCTCACATACGAGCGAACATTGACTCACGCACGCGTATTCTTGTGTAGGTATGACGGAAGAAAATAAAGAAATGTGCAGTATTTAACTGCCTAAATAATAATAAAAACACAGAATGTACTTTTTTAAGTTGCCTCAAGACACTGAGAGGTAAATAAGTAGTTAATATTATTCATGATAATTTCATGCTAAATCATGTATTTCCTCCGCCATTTTCCGCAGTTTGGCACCTCACGTCACATCATTTTACCGAAGTCAGCCCTATAGCTTCGGCGCAGTGCCGATCACTGACGTTTGTCAACAAAATGGTGCTTGACTCTTGAGACATGCTAAATTACACCATATTGTTAATGACATTGAGCATACATTTTTTTAAATACCTTCGCGAAGTTAAACTTCTGTACGTAGTACTTATTATTATTCTGTGCTAGTAGCCAAAAACTTCGAAATACGACTTTGTTACAATTGGAATAAGGTTGTGTTGTCAACTTTCTGGCCACTTTGGGCGTCACGAACTATTTTGACGCCGACTGTATATCAGACTATAACGTGGCATCTATGTAGTTATCATAAGAGCGACTTTTTGACAAAAATGTAGGTAATATACGCTGTTCGCTGTATACTGTACGATATAACACATTTACGCCCGTATTCACAAACATTACTATGAGGTCTTATAGTGCTCGTGGACGCACAGGGTCCACAACCAATCACAGAACTCAATTCAACGTTGCGTTCCATTTGCTGCTTCACTTATGCAAACGTTTGTGAATGGCGTTACAATGCGTACGACTACATAAACTCTGTCTTGTGTTTCTCATCCTCCGCTTTTTTTTTATTTTCGGCTGCAATCTGCTTCAACGTCATCTCCCTATTGTCAATCAGATGTTTAACGTCTTCAAATTCCTTGAAAATGTCCAAATCGTCCTGATGCAAGCGCATATGCGCTTTGAGGCTGCATTTCTGAACGAATACCTTTTCGCAGACCTCGCACTGATATCTTTTGTCGTCTTCGTGTAATGCCATATGGACTTTCAATGTACGCATCTGGGAGAATGTCTTTCCGCAGACATCGCAAGCGCAAGTTTCCCCGCCAGAGTGCCTCGCCAGATGATCGACGAGACCGCGCTTGGAAAAGTACTTAGCGTTGCATTTATCACAGAAATAGTTCCTTTGCTGCAAATGGTGATTCCGTATATGCCTGTTGAGCTCAAACTTCTTTTTATACGACTTACTGCAAGCGTTGCAGTTGTACACGATTGATTTTTCGTTGTGCTCTTTAGCTAGATGCTCGTTTCTGTCGTAGTAACTCGTGAACACTTTGGGGCATTTCGGACACTTGTTTCTCAGCCATCCGCCGGTGTGAGCACCTTTTTCGTGGTTTCGTTTCTTTGCTAGAGAAGAATATGTCTTATCGCAGTGATCACAAGGAAAGACACCTTGAAAGTGCGTGTAATCGTGTCGCCTCAACGCCGCTATGGTAACGTAACCTGCACCACATTTTTTGCAGCAGTAATTCCTGTAATGCGTCGTCATATGATGGAACAGATTCTTGAACGATACATGGACAACAGAACAGATCATGCAAGTATAGCTGTTGCCGTTTCCTAAGCGGAAAGGGAGTATGACGTCCTTGATGTCTTTATAAATGGTTTTATTGTGTACGGCTGTGAGATGCTCCTTGAGATTTGCTAAGTCAGTCATGGGCAGATCGCAGACCGTACAGCGTAAGTCAGTGATGTCGAGTTTGATGGGGTTGTAGCTGAGTTTGTAGTCTGCCATGGTGTTAAGTTTGTCCTTTTCGGACTGGAGGGAAGTGTGTTCTCGTAATTCTTGGATAGTTGGGAATGATTTACAGCAGTAGAGACAGGAGAATCCGCGGACCGTCTTATTGCGGAAGGGACTCGCGTTGGAGAATTGTAGTATGGCGGTAAGGTTGACCCTGTGTTCGGCGCGTTGTGGCGTGGCGCTATTGACGCCTTTCTTTTTCGCTTTCCTGCGCTTCGGCGCGGCGCCGTCCGTTCCTATAACAGAAACGTGAATCTAATTATCTTGTTCCGTCTTCTTAACTTTAACCCAGGGTTGGTTTTAATTTACGTTGTTTCGGTTATTTTTATAAATAAAAGTCAACGGTTGTCGCAATGTATGTTTTATTAGTGATAATAACTAATATTTATTTCAATATTAGCAAGTTTTCTCAAGTATTTAAGTGCTGAGAATAAACATGCTGAAAAGGCGTCCACCGTGCTAAGATGACGTCGAAAATCTGTATTGCAATATCATTTTTTTGTATTTCTTTGCTGTTTGTAGTGCGTGGAGGAGAAGATGTGACTTCCCACACTTCATTTCTATGTGATTTCCTGCCTATGTTCACTTGCCCTTGTGATTTCTGTGGATATGGTATATCTTCGGGTGATCATCTTGAGAAAATCTTGCATCTGTTCTTGTATTGATATTTTTCCTTCTTCATGTCCAATTGCTATCAATTTCGAGTGGAGGAAGTCAATAGCATTTCGAGGCAGCTAGCGGGTTAATTGATCTACGTTCTTAATTTCCTCCATTTGCCAAAGTCAGAGGGTTGCTCCTAAAGTGAAGACTGGATGACCTGATGATGTGGATCATCATTTATTAAAACCGTTCTTCAAGTAGGTACTACCCAACTTATAAGATAATTTAGATCTCTTTCCAGATAGGGTGTATCATTGTATCAAGGTGTTTTGTTAGATTAGTGTTTGCTAAAATGGTAGATTCAACTAAAAGTAATTAAAAAAATTGGAAACAATTTCCGAAACGTTTATGCTACTTTCAATCTTTTGCCAAATAATTGTCATGGTTGAAATGAAAACTAAATAGAAGGCAGTATATTTTGTAATCCAAGTAATTCTCCAAAATGCATTAATATTACGGTGGTATATTGTACAGATCATACCAATTCCCAGACACCGATTCAAAGTCCTCATTAAAGATGATATTAAGAAATTGATTAATCGATTCAAAACGCAATAGAACAAGCCTCCACTTTATTCGTTTCACGCCATCTAGCGCATCGTATATGATCTAAATCGCTACGTAGAGTGACGATTTTTTTCGAACCGGTTTAGAGAAGTTTGCAATTTTTAAGTTCTAAAAGAACTCAAGTTAGTCTTTATTATTACTTACTTTACTACAATTTAAGTTATTAATTTAGGAGTGAATAAATAAAGGAGCCAAATTAATTTCAAAACATAGATACGATTTCCTGTTTAAGTGGGTAAGCAGAACTAAAAACAATAAATGCTGATTTGTCTCGTCCGCCTAAGCAATTTTTAATTTTCCCTGTACAAAATCATATGCATCTGTTGTAATAATAAAGAAAGGGCGACTTAAAAGCTAAACGGATAAGTATAAAAAAAGCTGTAAAAATTTGGCTTGCTATTAAAAAACAATAAGTTAATGATATTTAATAGTGTTTATGTCAAACTGTGGCGCTTAGAAAAGTTTGACACGGCTGTGATAAACGTTGCTACAATGCACATGATGGAAAAAGATAAAAAACCGTAAGTATACAGCTATTTTGATACCTATAAATATGTGGCACAGTAGGGTATGAGCATGCTAGTTACAAAACACAAAACTCAATTTGTTAGAAATGATTTATTTTTCTTTTTGTTGTTGTGCTATCGAAAATAATTTAACATGAGATAACATGTAACTAATTTAAACAATTAGTGATAATAAGTTTAATGTCCACTGTGTCTGAGCTCAACTATAGAACTTTAAAACTTTAATTGGATGCAACTGGTAAAAAAAAATCCTAAAAATAACAGTTTATTCTTTTTTGTTTATACTGCTAAATAAGGCATTTGGTTGGTAGGAAGAAGTAGATCGTCAATCGTAAACGTATCTAACGCCCGTATTCACAAACATTACTATGAGGTCTCACAGTGCACGTGGACGCACAGGGTGACACACGAACCAATCACAGAGCACTATTCAACGCTGTGCGTTCAATTTCCTGCTTCACTTAAGCAAGCATCGTTTGTGAATATGGGCGTAAATCATCATCATCATGTGACCTAACGTAAATTAGTCTCAATACCTAAAAAATATAAAAACTTTTTGTAGTAGCAACGGAAAGCTCTCAAAAAATCTTTCTAGTATTATAAAAAAGTTTCAAAACTTGTTTGGCTCAGCACAGCGCCATTAAACCAACCAGAGTGCACAGACCCACAGTCCACAGATAAAATAAATCTTCACTTACGTTTCGAAGACGTCTCGGCTTCGAGCTTCGGCTGTTTGGCCCGGGATGTCGTCGCCTTGGCCGACCGCTTTTTGGCCTTAGTATCGTCTGACGACTCAGTCTTGATTGCAATTTCTTGGTATTCTGCAATAGGGGGATTTAGTTTTAGAATGGGAGGAGAACAGTCATGTAAGCCAAGGATGCGCGCCACGATAAGCTTGTATCGCGCCATTTTATCGATTTTTCGGATTAAGCCCATACATTTGTAGTCTAAAATCCTACTAAGGGGCCGTCCATATTACGTCATTCTAAATTAGGGGGGGGGGGGGGGGTTGGTCTGCGGATGACGGTAAATGATAGATGGGGGGGGGGGGGGGTTTCGAAATTGACGTCATTCTTATTTATTTATAGTTTATTGTTCACGTACAAAATGATTATTTCTAATAAGAAATTTCTTCCAGCACACCTAGTAAGTGAGACTGCAAATGTGAGAGGCGGCTAAGGCGCGTACAATACTAAAATAACTCATAATAAACATACATAATGCAACATAGATGTACACAAATACAGTAATAACTACAGATAAAATACTCTAACAATAATATTACATATAATACTAGCTGCCCGCCCCGGCTTCGCCCGTGGTACTTTCATGTATTATAGGTACATATAAACCTTCCTTAAGATTCACTCTATCTATTAAAAAAACCGCATCATAATCCGTTGCGTATAGGGTTGCCAGGCGTCCGGCTTTTTAGGGTCTTGTCCGGCTTTTTATTTGGTTACCGCGCCATGCGAAAGTCGAGCCACAGAATCGTATGAAGCGCACGCATCAGGAATCAGGATGTTGGTTAGCAACCGATGATGATAGTACTCACTCATGAGCTGTCACATGTACGGCTTTTAGGGTAAAATGTCCGGCCACATGAAACACAAAGTCCGGTTTTTGTGATTTTGGACCTGGCAACCCTAGTTGCGTAGTTTTAAAGATCTAAGCATAGGGACAGACAGCGAAAGCGACTTTGTTTTATACTATAAGTCGGCTTCCTTTGTCTTTGGCAATATATAATATTATTATTCCCTATTTTTCACTTTTATATTATATTAAATCAATGATTATTGCCAAAGAAAAAATTATAAAAGGTGCTTCTATAACCAAGTGTTTTAATCATATAATACCCTATTTTTCTCAAATCTGCAATGTTTTAATTTTGTCAAACTGGTAATGACGTCAATTTTGGGAGAAGGGGGGGGGGGGGGGGGGTCCTTAAGAAATGACGATAGGATGATTGTAGGGGGGGGGGTCTAAAATCTGAAAAAATCGATGACGTAATTTATGGACGGCCCCTAATATTATAATTTATAAATGCGAAAGTTTGTGTGGATATCTGGATGTGTGGATGTTTGGATGTCTGGATGTATGTTACTCTTTCACGCAGAAACTACTGAACGGATTTTGATGAAACTTTACAGTAATATTGTTTTTAACCCAGAATAACATATAGGCCATAATTTATGACGATTTGTGACAAACTGAATTTCATGCGGGTGAAGCCGCGGGCAAATGCTAGTATTATCATAATTCTAATTAGATTTTGCAATGAAATTGTAGTCTGAAGTAGCATCTTTATTATAGTCCCTTCAGATTAGTGCAGCTAGGCTTAAAAACGTAAGAACTTTACCACTTAAACTCATTTCGTCGGAGTACTTGTCATCGTCATCGGACACTCCGACTGCTTCTTCCAACGGACTTGCTTCCACCTTCACTATGTTTGCTGTAACAATGGATTTAGCAAATTAAAACAAGACCAGCAAGAAATAATGATTGTGTTCAATCCTACTGCTAATCAGAAAAGTGAATTGTGTGTAAAAAGCCCAAAATTAAGCAAATGATAATGTATTTGTAAAGAAAGAAAGAATGTTTATTCAGGAAAGAAAGACATTTATTAAATCGATATTATTTGCAAATATTGGCTTACTTACAGTAGGTATCTTATTGTTGAATGTAAAACTACATCAACATTTTTACAGAACAACTTATGGTGTTAACAATAATTAATAAAAAATAAACTAAAACTCTGTAACTGGCTCAGATTTAATGCTCCTTAAGCCAACACGAAAATTTCAAACCAAGCTGTCGAGTTTCTAAATAGATAATGAGAAAACAAGAAACAGCGTAATTTTAGTAAAAAAATATTTACATTTAAACGGCAGATCGTCCAGCCGCCTCTTAAACTGCTCCTCTGTCCTCTGCACCTGCTTCTTAAAGTTGGCTGCGTTGCGTAGCTGTGTGATGCACACTTCGCATATGCCTGCCTCCTGGCCGTCGTCTGACGCTGCCAGCTGTCGATAATAGAGACATTAGTTTTATTACTCTCAGTAGCCTTTGAAATCAAGGCACAATACAGGGTGTTAGGTAAATGGGTATATGAGCCGACACTAGCCCATGTTAACATGGTCATATAAATTGTACCTATGGTGAAGTCAGAAAATTGATATCTTCATTTTAATTATTTTATTTTTCATACAAATCGGATTTTATAAAATTTATTTTGTATGTAAATTAAAAAAAAAATGATATCAAATTTCTGACTTCACCATACCATTTATATGCCCATGTTAACATGGGCTAGTGTCGGCTCATATAACCATTTACCTAACACCTTGTAGAAATCAATTGTTACGGCAGCCTCATTTGACCACTTAGGGTTAATTTATACAAAAGACACAATTCATTAAAAAAGAACTAAATGCACAAAAAGGTGCAATAAATATGAACCTCACTGAACTGTTCAAAAACAACCAAATTGTTGTTATTTATACTTTAAAATCTTTAATGAAGGTCTGTCATCCATTAATTTTAAATGAAATTACATAATGCTTTAAAATATATGGGTTCATTTATGTGCCTGGTAATTTCTAATTAGAAACACATCTAGATGTGTAAATTGAAAAAAAAAAACCTAATTAGTTATTAAAAAAACTTAAATATTTAGGTGATTGTGTACAAAATACTGTGGCTATAGAAAAGCAATTTTATTAAAATTACACTTTACAGGTTGAAACTAAAAAGTATTGAGAAGCGGATTTATGACTCAGGTAAACAATAATATTTATTCATCATCCATTGCTTGTTCAAAGTGGTGATCAAAGTTACGCCTATTAAAAAAATTATCCATGTAAAGTTATAAGGTAAGTTAAAATATTTTTAAGGTTATCAGATTCATGAAGATAGAATAGAATTGAGGACCGTTTATTTGTTAAGTTATTCTTTTTGATAAACTCACAGTAATATCAAAGCATTCTCGTAACATTTCCCCGTAGACCTCCTCCTCTCCCATCCATTGGTACCTCGTCGCGACATCTTTGAACGTGCCCTCGGAAGCACAGCACCGGCACATGCCGTTGTTTATCGTCTCCATCTTTCGCGTTTATTACACAAAACGTTTACTTATTAACTAAACCGATCAGCGGAGTAATTTTATAATATTTTCAATTTATAAATTCAGTCAAAAACGCCGTCGATGATGCGCCGCCATTTTGTAAGCTAGCTAACTTTTTTTGGCGTTTGTCGATGCAGTGCAGTGGTAAAAATAAAATATCGGTATTATTGTACCGGAGTATTTAAAAATTATATCGTTAACTTTCCTATTGAATTAAAAAACATGTTTAGAAAGGGTTTATAAATCTATTTTCCATAACTTTTTCAATTTCTATTTAAAAAAGAGCAAATAAATTGCGAATGCAGGGCCCCAATTACGCTATTTTTTAACGTCTCCAATACAGACAGCGCGCTCCAAGCGCGTCTGTATTGGAGACGTTAAAAATTAGCGTAATCGGGGCCCAGTTTGTTCGAAAATAATGTAAACTGTAGCAACGACAAATGAAATAACGATAAACAACGTCACCTCACGTCACGTCAGTCGGTGGCCAATTTGACACTACTACCTGTCAAATTGGCCACCGACTTGTCAAATCTGTCATTTTCAGCACAAAAAAAGCTCCTGTTTTTCAGTCAGTTTTCTTTTCTTTCCGTGGTTTTTCGGAATTTCCAATAGGAATTTCAGAATTCTGTTTATTTTAGCGTAAAAAATGGACTCCGCTATGGTTTGCCGATGCTGCCTGGCACGGCCTCCGGACAAAGACTTGAAGTTATCCTACCAAAGGCTTGGGAAGAATGAAGTGTACTTGGACATGCTAAAAGAATGTTTTGAGATTCATGTAAGTGGCTGATGGTTGAGAGATCTATTATATTTGTCTGCATGAAACAGGTCACATTCCGGCCAAGTAATGTTGGTTGCCATAAGCAACAGAATTAGTTAAGGACTCTGTACCTGAAACTGCAGTAACATTCATAACTTTGAAACTTTAATAGTTGAAATTCTACTACAGTGTAAATGTCACAGCTGATTGATTTGAAAGTACCTTTTGCCTTTGATTTTGTCTGCATCCATAATATGCTCGAACATCAGAAAGTTAAGTTTCTTTGAAATCCGGCTAGCAGTGTAGCAGTGACAAATATCTACTATCACAGTCTTTAATGTTTATTTACAATGCAGTGGACTTCCAGTTATCTGGCAGCCACTGTTATCCAACATGCCTATCGCTATTGATTGATACATCATTTTTGTCAATTTTTATTCTTTGATTTGTATTTTGTCGGATTACAATATACTCTTTTTTTTTTTAATTCTGGATTATAAAACTATAATGAATCTTAAGTCCAGCAGTGGACGTCTTTCGGCTGAAACAAACGAACGAATGGGTCTTAGAGAGAGTGCTTTTAGTCTTGAGAAATCTGAGTCTGGTATCTGAATGCACACATATACCACTGTGTTCATCTACGTAAGTGTGTGGGCCCACTCCAGAATGGTCAAGTGCCCACCCCAGAATGGACTAGTGCCCACTCCAGAATGGCCTAGTGCACACCCCAGAATAGTCTAGTGCCTACCCCAGAATGGTCTAGTGCCCACCCCAGAATGATCCATTGCTCACAGCAGAATGATCCAGTGTCCTCCCCAGAGTGGTCTATTGTCCACTCCAGAATGGTCCAGTGCTCACTCCAGAATGGTCTAGTGCCCACCCCAGAATGGTCTAGTGCACACCCCAGAATGGACTAGTGCCCACTCCAGAATGGCCTAGTGCCCACCCCAGAATGGTCTAGTGCACACCCCAGAATGGTCTAGTGCCCACCCCAGAATGATCCATTGCTCACAGCAGAATGATCCAGTGTCCTCCCCAGAGTGGTCTATTGTCCACTCCAGAATGGTCCAGTGCTCACTCCAGAATGGTCTAGTGCCCACCCCAGAATGGTCCAGTGCTCACCCCAGAATGGTCTAGTGCCCACCCCCGAAAGTTGCAGTGCCCACCCCAGAATGGTCTAGTGCAGCGGTTCCCGAATGGTGGTCCGCGGAACCCTGGGGTTCCGTGGAAAGGCCGCAAGGGTTCCGTAAAAAATATTATCCCACGTTTCGTGACCGACGTTGTTCGCTTGTTTACGCACAAGGGAGGGGTAGGGCGTGCGGGCGGAGTAGTACGGGGGTTCCGCTAGGAAAAGTATAATCAATTAGGGTTCCTTGGCAAAAAAAAATTGGGAAACCCTGGTCTAGTGCCCACGCCAAGATGGTCTAGTGCCCACCCCAGAATAGTCTAGTGCCCACCTCAGAATGGTCTAGTGCCCACTCCAAAATGATCTTGTGCCCACCCCAGAATGTAGGGTTGCCCAATTTGATGTTCATTTTAGAGCTCAATACACTCAACTCTGACTAGTATTGCTGAATATCTGTGTTGGTATTTCAACTGATTAAGATTGCGTTCTCTTTCTTTTCAGATGCTAACCGGAGAGTGCGAGGGAGACAGTGGAATTTGCGATGTGTGCGTGGGCCGGCTGCGCGATGCGAACGACTTCAAAATGCAGGTATGAGTTTGTTAAAGTGTTAACATGCATGTACTCGGGTGACTTTTGCCACCGTCAGAGAATCTCACGTAAAAGCGACAAAAAAATGCAGAGCCTTAAATAAAAAATAAAATCTAGATGCTTTTTTTACAGTAGGTAGGTGTATTGTGTCGTTATTAGGGTCTTATATAAATTGGTGAACAAGTTTAGTGACGTCTTCTTAATCGGTTCTGTAATTATTATATTCTATTTTAACTCAAAAATGAATATTTTCACTTCTTCAGGTGCAGCAGTGTCAACGGGACTTCGCCAGTTGCAAAGATATACTTGTCAAAGGTGATTATTTTTTAACTTTAACAGCGCATGATAATCTATGGTGTGGGTATAGATCGTTATATCCACGAAGACACGGCCCCACCAATGTTTGGTCTCGGTCGCGCGGGGTGCGGTGAGTTTGATCCGAGCAATCCGTAAGGCATTATTGTAGTGTGCGTGTGCACTCATGGATCATTTAGCGTGTACCGATAACACTCAAACATTAGCGGAAAAATGGTGGGGCGCGTCTTCGTGGATGGAACGATCTACAAAGGGTCTGATTTTCAAATAGGGTAACTTATTGAAATATTAATCTTTTTTGCAGGAGAAAAAGTGAAAGTAAAGGAAGAGATAGCAGACGGTGATGATGACAACGGAATATATTTCTTACGTGAGTTCATTTTGAATTACCAAATACTAGGCCTGTAATTTTAAGCAATTATTTTCTATGAGAAATCACTTTCATAAACACTTTCAAGTTCAACTAAGAATAAATTGCTTGCATGTACTACTGTAATATTATAATTTAGATAAATTACAACAGCCGTTATGACATGGCTTTCCTTCTGATTCTCTTCATAATGTTACGAAGAGAGCAAAAATAAAAAGCCGTATTGCGTTTGGTCGAAAGTCTGCCATCTTTATTTTGTTTCAATTTATTTTTAATTTTTGTCTTTGACTTCTTCATAGCCACAACGCGTCTACTTCATAAGATGGCTACTTCATAAGTTATTAACTTACTAACACAAATATGGATTATTCTCGTCCGAAATAAGTATATTATTATTTTTACTATAAGAGGCCACAACACAACACGATATGGATATTTGAAGCGAATGAGCGTTTTTCGTTATTGAGCGTAAAATACTCGAAAAACATAACTCTTTTTGCGCAGCCGGGTAAATAATACACCCTATTTTTCTATTACAGCGTTAAAAGACGAGCTATCCGAGTACGACGAACTGAAGCACGACAGCAGCGACGACGACAAGAACTTAGCGGAGATGTTGTTCGATGGCGTCGGCCTTAAGAAGAAGCTCGCTAAGAAGAAGCGCCTTTTGCTTGACAAGAGTGGTGAGTGGCATCCTGGAACAATAAGCGGATATTCTGGAACATTACAGGGCATTTTGGAATAATAGGGGGTATTTTGGCGCAGTAGGCGACACTAGGGGCATTCTTAGACACTTCAGGTAGGCGTAAAATATAAAAGTACGAGGAACTGAAACACGATATCAGCGACGGTCTCAAGAAGAAGCGCCTTCTGCTTCTAAAAGTGGTGAGTCTACACAATACACGCCTGTAGCCTAGGGACGGGGGGCATTCTGGAGCGGCAAGGGGCATTCTCGAACAATGGAGGGGTTTCTGGGTTAGTAGGGGGAGTTATGGAACAGTAAGGGGCATTCTGGAATAGTGTGGGACATTCTGGAACAGTGGGGAGGCATTCTGGAACGATGGGTACGCATTCTGGAACACTATGGGGAGTATTCTGGAACAATGGAGGGGTATTGTGGATTAGTGGGGGGCATTCTGGAACTATAGAGGTGGGTCATTCTAGTAAAGTCCCCCCGCTCTTAAACTTAAGGATGAAACAAAGTAGCGACGACGATAAAAACTTAGCGGAGATGTTGTTCGACGGCGTCGGCCTCAAGAAGAAGCTCGCTAAGAAGAAAAAGCGGTTGCTACTTGACAAAAGCGGTGAGTCAATCATCCTGGGACATTATGGAGGGGTTCTGGAATAATAGGGGGTATTTTGGAATAATAGGGAGCATTTTGGAATAATAGGGGGTATTCTGGAATAATAGGGGGCATTTTGGAGCAGTAAGAGGCATTTTGGAATAATAGAGGGCATTTTGGAGCAGTAGGAGGCATTTTGGAATAATAGAGGGCATTTTGGAGCATTAGGGGGTAATCTGGAATAATAGGGGGCATTTTGGAGCAGTAGGAGGCATTTTGGAGCAGTAGGAGGCATTTTCGAGCAGTAGGGGGTATTCTGGAAGAATAGGGGGTATTTTGGAGCAGTAGGGGGTATTCTGGAATAATAGGGGGCATTTTGGAGCAGTAGGGGGTGTTTTGGAATAATAGGGGGTATTTCGGAGCAGTAGGGGGTATTCTGGAATAATATGGGGCATTTTAGAGCTGTAAGGGGCGTTCTGGAATACGAAAATCAGTTTTGGCAGGGTCCCCTGCTCTTAGACACTTCAGGTAGGCGTAAAATATAAAAGTACGACGAACTGAAGCACGACAGCAGCGACGACGACAAGAACTTAGCAGAGATGCTGTTCGACGGCGTCGGCCTCAAGAAGAAGCTCGCTAAGAAGAAGCGCCTTCTACTTGATAAAAGTGGTGAGTGGGGGGTAATGGGGAGTTCTGAAACAGTAAGGGGCATTCTTGAATAGTAGGAGAGGGCTCTAGAACAGTTGGGGGTATTTTGGAATAGTATAGGGGATTAGCAAGCTGAAGTGGCAATGGGCAGGGCATATAGTACGCAGAACTGACGGCCGATGGGGCAGCAAGGTTCTGGAATGGAGGCCGCGTACCGGAAAACGCAGCGTGGGACGTCCACCTACAAGGTGGACTGACGACATCGTAAAGGTAGCAGGGAAGCGCTGGATGCAGGCTGCTACCAATCGATCAACGTGGAAAGCATTAGGGGAGGCCTATGTTCAGCAGTGGACGTCCTATGACTGAAATGATGATGATGATAGGGGATTCTGCAAAAGTAAAGGGCATTCTGGAATAGTTGAGGGGTTTCTGGAACATTAGGGGGCCATTCTGGAACAGTAGGGGAATTCGGGAATAGTACTGGAGGATTCTGGAATAGTAGGGGGAATCAGTGAGGGGCATTCTGGTACCATATGAATTCTGGAACGGTGGAAGGGGCCTTCGGGAGCAGCAAGGAGCATCCTAGAACAGTAGAAGGGGCCATTCCGGAAAAATAGGAGGGGGCATTCTGGAACAGTAGGGACGGGGACATTCCTTAACATACTGTTATTGAAGGGGCATTGTGACCTAGAGAGAAGGCATTCTAACCCAGAGGGGTAAACCAAGTTTCTAGGGCAGGGCTCTCTGCTCTTACACTTTCATTCTGATACAGGCAGTTGAGGGTACATTCTGCCTTTAAGTGAGGCTTTTTTGACAATATCCGTGCGCTTTGACAGCTCAAGACGAAACATGGTCGCATCTTCTTCTTTTGGTTTTTCCCACTATTCACATCGGGTTTGACGCAGACCGAATCCGTATGCCAATGGGATAATTTTTGAATTCGTGACGAAATGCAAATGGGACGATCTGCATCAAATCTCCCACATCACAGAGTTTAAATATTTCTCTTTCATTTCCAGAAAAGAAACTCCTGAAAAACCCTCTCAAGTACTCTCTCCGGACGTTAACTGAAAAACTGAAGAAGCCTCTCTCATGTCGATACGTCAGCGAGAACAAAATGCACAAGCTGAACGTAGAAAACATCCTCAAATACTCCAACTGCACTCCGTTCCTGAACAAAACCATAGCGGGCATATCCTGTGCTTACTGCAAAGAAACGTACCAAGATCCGCAAGATCTGAGAGTCCACACTCAAGAAGTCCACAGAAATGACGAGCTACATGACAACAAACGAATGGATAAAAACAATTTGTCCATCAAAATTGACATCACAGATCTGAAATGCAACATTTGCAACGTCCACGCAGACACAATATCACTATTGAAGATACATCTAACAAACGAACATGATATCAAATTTTATCCGGACGCAAACGACTACATCCTAGAATTCAAATTAACGGACACAGAAATTTTGAACTGTGCGCTATGTAACTCCACGTATGAGACGTTCAAAATGTTGCTACAACACATGAACGGGCATTATAGAAATTATATTTGTGAAGTGTGCGATATGGGCTTCATAAATAAGCACAGATTGAAAAATCACCAACGTACACATGATATTGGTACGTTCAAATGCTCGTATTGTGATAAAGTGTTCACGACTCGAGTGAGGAAAGCCTGTCATGAGAAATACACACACAACACCAGTGCTAGATACACAACTAACTGTCCACACTGCGACCAATCGTTTACAAGCTATTATCAACGCAATAGGCATATGTTTAAGGAGCATAATCAAGTGGCAGCGAGTTACAAGTGCAATATATGCGTGAAGTCCTTCATTTTGAAGTCTAAATTAACGTCTCATATTAAAAAAGTTCATCTAATGGAGCGGAATCACATCTGTGCGGAGTGCGGTCAAGGATTTTTTATCAAGCAGTCGTTGGATGAGCATATGATTAAACATAACGGTGAAAGAGTGTTCAAATGTACAGTGTGTCATAAGGCGTACGCTAGAAAGAAGACTCTAAGAGAGCATATGCGTATACATAATAACGACAGGCGTTTTAAGTGCGGTGTGTGCGGTTCCGCGTTCGTTCAGAAGTGCAGTTTGAAGAGTCATATGCTATCGAATCATGCTATAACGCTGTCCGAGTATGAAGCGGCCAGGAGTGAAGCGAGCAGTCCATAGTTGGTAAGTAATGGTAGCTTTAGTAGAATTTAGGCCGAAGTAGGCAATGAAAGCTACCGTACCGATCCAGGGCTACTATATTTACCAGTTGGCACCACTGTAGAGCCTTGTCACTAAAGTCCGGTCCGGGGTCATTGGACGAAATTCTACGTGCTCAGCGACCGGACTATAGCTGGAGGCAAATTCTGGTCAGACAAGTGTCAAGATATTTGTGAAGACGCACAAAATATGTGTTCATACTGTGTTAGAAGTTGTGCAAGAATTCTTTGCGATGTATTCTTTTATCAACGAAACTGTCTTCCATTATGCCCGCTATCTTGTTTTTAGACTAACGTGTCACTGAATAAAATTATTTTCTTTCTTTTTATCATTTTTATATTATTTCAAAAATACTTATTTGCGGAATGCGAGGAGTAATATTGCACCAATATCTTGCCACGTGTCTGTAATCCTAATGGTGCGTCCACACTGGGCGAACGGGCTCGCGCGGCAAACTCGACATCCTGCTCACTCAAGAGCAGGGTGGGCAGGATGACCAGCGTGCCGCACGAGCCCGTTCGCCCAGTGTGCACGCACCCTAAAACAGGCGCCATCTAGTGAGCGCTGAAGCTGTGGAGGACTATCGCATTTTGCACTCACTATAATCAGCCCCCCTAGACAAAACGCACTTTTTGATCTAATCGAAAATCGAATCCGTCAAAACTCCATACAAAAAAGGGGCTTTTCGACCACTTTTCGACTGGTTTGCGATTATAATTTGCACTTTGTCTAGACCCTCTGGTCTGCGAGCACATAGAATTTTGTCCAATGTCCCGCTCGCACACTCACTGCGGGCGCGCGTCGCACAGTCGCGACAGCAATATAATTACGCGCGAGCGATAAGGATGGGTAGCTTGGGGTCATTGGACAAAATTCTACGTGCAGACCGGGCTTTAGAGTGGCGCCATTGTACAGTAAGGTCAAACGCCAGTGGTGCCAACTACTCATGTGAAGAGAAACTGTTAATATGAGTTTTGTTATGAATATGAAGGAATTCCTTTTTTATATTTTGTGGTTTGGATTGGGGTACCAATTTGACAGGATTATAACAGAAAAATGTTTTTAAAAAGGTGCCTAACTCGTACCATAGAGGCTTAATTATTTATTTTTTTTAAATTAAATAAATAATTTTGACACTTAGTACCCACACAGAAGTGTTTATATTTTGTAATTTTAATACATTATGTGCATCACAGATTTATGTTATAATAATTTAGAGGTTTCAAATAAACCAATTATTATATTACAGATTTTTAAGCATTTATTTATTTATTATTTACCTTGTTGTATGGAGTTGTATGAAAGGGTAATATTTAAATTACTTTGCCTTCATTAATTAATTCAGTTACAAACATCACAATGTTACTCGTTCTAAGTTGTAAGGTTTTTTTGTTCTACATAAAATATAATCTCAATGAATTGATTGACTTTTTAGAGTTAAAATATTGTTATAAATAAATTGTAAAAAGAGTTGAAAAGTGAATTGAAATAGAAAATATTTATTGTGCAATAAGTAATTGTAAAGAGATACTGCCCTTTAATTATAGCTAAAATAAATTAAATAGTTATTAAATAGCTAACAATGTAAATATGTAATTAATATTATTATGTTTCAATTTGTGTTACATAATAAGACTAGTTTCCTAAAAAATGGTTAGTCCGTCCATTTATAGTGTCAAAAAATATTAGACACATATATTTTCAATTGTCAATCAAACAAATAATTACAAAGTTCGTTCGTTCGTTTCAGCCAAATGACGTCCACTGCTGGACAAAGGCCTCCCCCAAGGTTTTCCACAATGAACGGTCCTGCGCTGCCCGCATCCAGGCTCTTCCCGCGACCTTTACCAGATCGTCGGTCCACCTAGTAGGAGGCCTGCCCACGCTACGTTTTCCAGCCCGTGGTCGCCACTCGAGAACTTTCCTGCCCCAATTACAAAGTTATTATGCGTTAAAGATCCGCGCGACGTCACTAAGTCCTACACTTCTAAGCACTTATTGACGTCACGGGCCTCTTCTTCTGAACTATGGCGCGCTTTATATCTTTAGATTTAATTAGTTTACAAAAGTGACAAATACGTGTCGAGTATTTTTTGATAAGTTACTGACGGACTAATTAAAATTCTTGCTTTTTTACCCAGCATGTTTGCTGGGTAAAAACAATCCGGTCGATTTAACTGCGTACCAGACGGCCTTGACGTCATATCGCCGCTCTGGTACGGACGGGTGAACATGACGTGTGCGAGTAGGTGCGAGGGAGAGTCGCATTCCAGCAAGGTGCGCAGTTAACTCGATCGTGTTGGAAATTGGATTTATTAGATCTTCCATTACAAGCTCAGTTATAAATTAAATATTTTTGGTACACATCCAATGAGCGCGAACACATACATTGACTGATATGTCAAAATCCACCAATCATGCAGCATTTGGACCTCGCGTCTACGTATTGCCATCTGGCGGATTTTTCAATCGCGAAAACCCTCAATCGTATTCACAAACGATGCTTGCTTGTGAAGCAGCAAATCGAACGCACAGCATTGAATAGAGCTCTGTGATTGGTTCGTGTGTTACCCTGTGCGTCCACGCGCATTGTGCGACCTCATAGCAATGTTTGTGAATACTGGCGTTAGTAAGTTTAAATACTTTTTTTTAATAGAATTTCCAGAACAGAAATTGTTAATTAAAATGATTGTTTGTATTTTTAATGCCGTCCGAAGCCAAGTTATCATTTTCAAAGGTTTATATAAAAATTACAAGTTTTTAGTTCAGCGGGGTTACTCCGAAATACGTTATCCAAAATTTCGAATGTTTTCATCCCTCTCATGCAAAGCGAGATGCAAGCATGAGTGACTGTGACAGATAGACTTGAAACTATAGATCGTTTCATCCACGAAGACGCGCCCCACCAATTTTTGGTCTCGGTCGCGCGGGGTGCGGGGAGTTTGATCCGAGCAATCCGTAAGGCCTCAGCCTCGAACTTAGCGGGCAGCGGGGCGGCGGCGGCGGCGCGGCGGCGCGGGAGCGGCAGGATCTTATGCGTAAAATCAAATAGACCGGTTCTCGAAAACAGCGGCGCGGCAGCGGGGCGGCAGCGGGCAACGAGCGGGCAGCGGCGAGGGAGCGGGCAACGAGCGGGCAGCGCACTCCTTCTTTTGCCCACAATAAATCGAGCGTTAGGAATAAATTTGAATCGAAATAAAATTGTCGCCGTTGTTCAGACATTTCGTTTGCGAATAAAAACAAATATCTCGACAACACAACCCCGAACACAACACTTCGCCGCTAAAGCGCCGCGCGAGCTGCCCGCTTGTTTCGAGAACGGGTCTGCGTTGCCCGCCCCGCTCCAGCGCCGCCGCCGCTCCCGCCCCGCTGCCCGCTAAGTTCGAGGCTGAGGCCTAAGGCATTATTGTAGTGTGCGTGTGCACTCATGGATAATTTAGCGTGTACCGATAACACTCAAACATTAGCGGAAGAATGGTGGGGCGCGTCTTCGTGGATGGCACATATCTATGTATAATACTGTTTCAACTAATATGCTTTGTCACTTTCTGTCAAGTAAAAGGGACAAAAGTGTTTATTTTACACCAATTTTTATGAAAGATTATTTATTTACCTACTTTGATTTTATTTTCTTATAAGGGTCAAATAACTTGTACTCTTTGGCGATTTTATCTGTCAGATAACTGCTAGATAAAAATGGAGTAAGTTTATTGTAGTCCATATACGACTGATTTAGTTTTTATGATCATAAGAGGAAGGTCGACTTTTGCGTGGTTTAACAAAATATGTATGTTGTTTCATTTGTATGTATAGAAAGGTTGTACTTTTGTTGTGAATTCGCAATAATTATTAAATAATTTTATTTACTTAACCTTAGTTTTATTTCACATGTTATTGACTAGGGGTAGGGTTGCCATCCGTCCGGATTCCCCGGATTTGGGACGTCCGGGATGCGTCCGGGCGGGGTTTCATTTGTAGTCCGGGTTTAGAAATTTCATTCTTAGGCCGATGCCGGGGCACGCGACTTCGTAAAAAATACCTGTTGACATATCCGGGTTCCTGAAGCAATTTCGTATTACTGTTTTTTTATGTAAGGCAGATATTTGACCGCAATTGCACCTGGTGTTAAGTGAGATGCAGTCTAGGATGGTACATAATCTGCCCTGTAAGTGCCTATTCACTCGCCTTGTTTACCACTTATCTATAAGGGCTGGATATACAGTGTGCGAAAAACAAGATCTTTGACAAAATTAAGCACAAAAGCAAATATGTTCTGGTAGTTACTACAAAGTATTGTTCACAGAAGAAGTTTTCAAAGCATTTCAAAATAAATGCGTCGCAACGAATCGCTACGATTTTAACTCAAGGAAGACCAATTGGTTATTGTCGTAATTTGTAAATGTTTATTGAATTCTCACTTGAAAAAATATGGCTGACGTCATTCAGCTCAGCCTCGCCACGCGCCACGCTCTTTATCGAATTAGATTATAGTATAGTAAATTAGAAAGCCGCGTTCACATTGACCAGGGCCACGAATGTGCTAATTTGTAATGTCTTCAATTCAATCGCGTTTTATCTCCAGTCGCGCGCGACTTACGCTCCATTGTCATTCGAGCTGATGTGCAATTCGTTATCGCGGTAAAGTTCACGTAATGACGAAACAACGGAATTATGCACTTTCCATTAAAAGTCCGCACACTTTATTTTAAAAATTAAAATGACTAAAACACAGCAAATGTTCGTGAAGCGTTTGACTTGCGTTTGCGTTTGAGTCGCGCGCGACTGGAGTTGAAATGCGAATTAGCGCAATCGGGGCCCAGTTGAAGTAAGGCACATTTTCCACGGTACACACGGCCACACTGTTAACTATCCATTTCCGTTTTTGCTCTCGCTCTCATCAAATGGTGATTCTTTGCGATAGAACGAGGTGACATGACTGGCAATGGGTAGTTAACACTGTTGCCGATAGGACGTCATTTGACGAATGCATGCACCGCATGGCATACGAACGCATGATGACAAGTGGTAACTAGAGCGTGATGTGCCGCTCTGTGAATACAGTTTTGATATTTTTGATTGGTTTTACGCAAGATGCAAGCATAGCTTCCGCATGACGTGCAGTTAATATGTGGACTGTAGGTCCTTTGTAAGTCCTTAAGACGATATGTTTAGCCTATTACATATTTTTGGCTTGTTGTAGCCAGTCGTTTTCAACAAATTGTAAATTCGTCACTGTCTGGTACTTAAAATAAAATCGCACACCGAGGGTTCCATACAAACTGTAGGTATGTAAATGATTTTGTTCCTGAAATTAAGGCAGGTCCTTACGTGTACTATAAGATGGTACTAAGTAAGTATAGGTACTTGCCAAATTTCATAGTTATAGGTGAAAGGTAAATACCTACCCTATAATTTTTGATCCCTATAGATAAGTAGGACCTACCTAGGTTTTTAGCGTCTTTTTTTAAAGTTTGACTTTTTTTTCAGCTGAGAGACTCGATTCCCCCACGTGTTAAAAACGTCTTGACAAACGGACGGTTTTTCCTTTTGATGTACGGAACCTTAAAAATTAAGTCCCATTCTTTGTCTTCAATTTTTCGGATTACTAGTACCTACACATATAACTAGCAATCGCCTTAGTTATTACTTATTAATGGCACCGTTCACCGTGTTAATACAGTGCTAGAACTACATAGTAACTACTTAAATATTTATTACTTATCTAATGGCATTTTCTAAACTGATTCCAGGTAAGGTTGCCGTCCGTCCGGGTTTCCCTCGATTTGTCCTAGTTTAGAGGGCGTCCGGGTGGGGTTTAATCTGTCCGGGTATACAAAATTTAAGTCTTAGGCCAATGCGACTAATTTTTATAAAAAACCTGTTGACATATCCGGGTTTTGGGTCTTCACGCGTTTTGTCCTGGTTGCCTTTTAGCGAGATCAAACACGAAGCTCAAGACCGAACCCGATGGAGGACTGTTGTGGACGCCCTCTGCCTCATCTAGGGGACGTAGGACCATAATGCCCGTTTTCACCATCAATCCCTAATTTTTAAGTGACTCCTATGAAAACAAAGGGGTCACTTAAAAATTAGGGATTGATGGTGAAAACGGGCATAAGTAAGTCATCCCTAATTCCAGGATTGAGGATAGCTCTGGTGCAGATGCTATGGTGCCCGGACAAGACGAAAAACCTGGCGACCGCTGTGAAGGAGATCCACAAGGCCAAGCAACGAGGCGCACAGCTGGTAGCCCTGCCAGAATGCTATAAGTACGAGCACAATAGTAAGTACTTACTTCTTTTATAGCTTCAAGGTTCGGTCAAATCATCGCGTACAACCCGCGTACGCGAAAAAATTTTCACGCCATTTTATCGTAAAATCCATCCATCGCCATCGCTCAAGCAGGCTGCACGCGTTTCAATTGCCTACACATTACACTCAAGCCGTTCACGAACACTTAATGGTTAATAATTCACCATTATTGCACAATTAATAGTCGGCTAAACACGTATTTTAGAAAATAAAACAAAACTGCTTACTTAAGAAAAAAACGATTAAAAATACACTCATCATCAAATAAACCGCACCTTCCGCGACGCGAACTTTAAAGATTTTCTTCTGAAACAATCATGGTGCCCCAACAATATTGGTGTTATTTGAAAGCCCAATAAATATCCTTAAAGAAAAACCAAGTGTAAATAAATGATTATCATTTATACCATAAAAGTGACTTGAAAACAGACCTCATTTTGGGCTCACCTCTGGAATCAATTAGACCAAATTTTATGGTTATAAAACCAAATAATGATCACACGTGTCCTCTTTAACAGATGGATACCGATTAACCCCAACTTAACAGTTTTATAGCCATAAAAGTTGGCTCAAGCGTAATAGCCTATTTTTTGAAGAAGTGACTCTGGATCCTTCTAAAGACACATTTTTGGGGTAAAAACCTTATCTTAATGAAATGAAGTTTAGAACTAGGCTTTTAAATGGTGCCAATATTGGTGGGAAGTGGGGATGCATACGTTTGAAAGTGCTTGTTGCGGGAGGTGCGATTTATTTCATGTTGAGTGTAGGTAGTTACTTGTATGAAAAGGGCAGCGCAAGACCGGTCGTTATGGAAAGCCTTGGGGGACGCCTTTGTCCAGCAGTGGACGTCATTTGGCTGAAACGAAGGAACGAAAAGGACACTTGTTACGGGTGTGTTACGGGTGTCACGCATGCGGGGCAATCCCGCGTCCGTAAAGAAATCCGCACGATATTAAAAACACCCGCGGCTAGATGTCAAGCGACACCGCGATACGAATTTGTGATTTTCGTTCGTCGTCTAGTCTAGTCGCGTTGTAGTTAAAAATATAATAGTGCAATCGGGGCACTGTGCACCTTGCTGGAATGCAACTCCCTCGCACTTACCGGCTCACATCACATCCTCGCGTCCGTCCCGTCCGTAGACCGTCGATGTGACGTCACGGCTACCAGGTGCGCAGTTAAGGTCGAACCGCATCTGCACGGCGCTGCACTACACTGCGCGTCAAACTATTATTTCGTACAAGTAAGTAGGTAACTCATGGAGGATACCTCCATGAGGTAACTGTTCTGTCAAGCGCGCTCATAATGCAATATTACTCCATACAAAATAACTGAAAGTATCAAATTGACGCTTTGTAGGTACAGTGCCGCGCTGCGTCGCGCAAATGCGGTCTTACCTTTAACTTGACTATTTCTGTCCAGCAGTAAAAGAGGAGTATGCTTTACAAAATGCCCATTTGACGCGGATTGAGGACTATAATCGCCTTAACTAAATCACATTGTAAATTATGGTACATAGTCGACTGGGAAGAAGTGCCATCCGGGGAAGCGTGTCGCGCGCTGTCTGAGGCCGCGGCCGAGGCAGGCGTATGCGTGGTAGGCGGCAGAATAACGTAGATTTTAATAAACGCTCTTTTTTTTATATAACTAAATATACTAAATATGATGGTAGTTGACTGGGAAGAAGTGCCATCGGGGGAAGCGTGTCGCGCGCTGTCTGAGGCCGCGGCCGAGGCAGGTGTGTGCGTTGTGGGTGGTATAGCCTGACCAGGAACATAAAAACCCTCGCCATGTTGCGGAAAATTAATGGTACTAATTTCTTTTAATGGCAACAGTAACTGAAAACTTCATTATAATGTCACCTTGCATGTCAGTTTATTGCTGTCATAGTGTAAACAAACTTTATTTTAAATGTGCGCAATTGATTTTGTGAATAAATTGCTAAAATCTTTTTATAGTCGTGAAAGAAAAGTGGTTCACAATGTGTTAAAGTATTTGTCGAAGAGAAATACTAAGGGTTCGGACAATATTTTCATTGAATAATGTTTCCGACAAAGGTTGTCAAATTGACTGACATGTTTATCGTATAGTACAGTCAACTATGAAAATTAGCTGTGGTTTGTTTCAACTACCTATTTTAAAGTTTTTTGTCACTTTTTAAGTGTTGAATTTTATGGAATTGGGAAAGAAGTACCGAGTTTGAAGCGTTCTTAGCAGACATTGCAGTTGAATATTCAAGTTCTGAATTTTATTATTGATGAATAATAAAATAAATCCTACTAGCTCGATTGATGGTTTCATTTAATTTATTTAAACCAGGTTACCTATAATAATATTTTTTCGTTAATTTATGAAATTATCAAATTAGCCCGTAATCCTGAATCCTGATACATAAAGTTAGCCTAATAATTTAACACAGGTACGACTGTACTCAGTGTTGCACTATCAAATGCAATTGACGCGCCTCTATGCCAGGGTTTTTATGTTCCTGGTCAGGCTATACCGTGCCCGAGCGCGACGGTAGCGCCCTCTACAACACCTGCACCGTGTGGGACAGTGACGGGTCGCTGCTGGCGAGACACAGGAAGGTGCGAAGTATTTAAGGTGTAAAACTTAGGCTGGGTTGCACCATCTTACTTTCTTTAAAAAACGTCAAAAATCTGTCAAACTCTATATCTGTGGTCAAACTCCATACAAAAAGCACCGGTTATCGTCATAGAACCTTAAAAAGTTAAGTGGTGCAACTCAGCCTTAGAATTGTGATTTTTTATTTACGAATTTATTGAGGATTTAAGGACTTATGACCAATTTTTTTCTTGTGGCCACTTGTCTTCGCTCCGCATCCGCATTGATTATTGCGGATTCGGATGCAGATGTCCAAATCCATGCGGAAGCTCCCCATTTTCGCAAAATTCCTGAAAACCTCTAGCTAGGCAGGTATACTGTGCTGTATTATCAATAATCACATCGTTGACATCGTCATGGGGATTTTCTGCGAAGGAAAAAGTACCTAGTACCAGGCCTGTTCATTTCCGCGAGTTTACATCGAAAACAAAACACGCACGATGGCCCACCTACAGGATACTATTCGACAAGGCCTCACATACGAGCGAACATTGACTCGCGCACGCGTATTCTTGTGTATGATGGAAGAAAATAAAGAAAATGGTGTACTAAATACTGTGCAGTATTTAACTGCCTAAATAATAATAAATACACAGAATGTACTTTTTTAAGTTGCCTCAAGACACTGAGAGGTAAATAGTTAAGTAGTTAATATTATTCATGATAATTCATGCTAAATCATGTATTTCCTCCGCTACTTTCCGCAGTTTGGCACCTCACGTCACATCATTTTACCGAAGTCAGCCCTATATAGATGACCCACGCTGAACTGTCCCACCAAACTCAATGACAGGGGGGCGCTACCATCGTTCAACTATATGGTTTCCAACATGGCAAAAATCTGAACCAGCGATCCGGTATTGACGGTGGCGCCCCACTGTCAATGTCATCGACAGGACAGTCCAGTATTTTGGAACTATAGCTTCGGCGCAGTGCCGATCACTGACGTTTGTCAACAAAATGGTGCTTGACTCTTGAGACAGGCTAAATTACACCATATTGTTAATGACATTGAGCATACATTTTTTTAAATACCTTCGCGAAGTAAAACTTCTGTACGTAGTGCTTATTATTATTCTATGCTAGTACCTACATGTATGTACTTACATACAATAGATACATTTTTATCAAAAATTTACTAAGTATACAAGTACCTACCTAGCTTATTGAAATGATTCCAGATGCACCTGTACGACATAGACATCCCGAACAAGGTGACGCACAGGGAATCCGAGCTGGTGTCGGCGGGAGACCAGATCACGACCTTCGTGTTCAACGGCGTCAAGATCGGCCTCGGCATATGCTTCGACATCTGCTTTCCTGAGATGGTGGAGCTCATGGCTCAAGATGGTCAGTCGAACTATAAATACAGGATGTCCCAAAAATAGCGTTAAGCCGAAGCCCAGAGTCCAAACTGTGTGGCTGTACACGAGGTGTTCTCTTTCATGATATTTGTTAGTATTAAGGTTACATTATTAAATAATTTATCACTTTTACCTCAACTGTCGGTAATTATTCATAATAACCGGCGATTATTCATAATTTTCAATTTATCACATTAATCGTAACATATTTTATATTGATGATTATAATACAAGGGGTGATTCGGGTAGCCCTAGTGCCCCTAGTGATACTAGTTTTTGGGACACCCTGTTTAATCGTTACTTACTACCCTAAACTCTTACTTACTCACTCATCTCTCTTGAGAGTGTAGACTGTAGACTATCGCATCAAGTAAGCGCGTACATACCGGTATTTTTAAGAGCACAGTTAACTTATATTATGTACTTACTAGTGTTGTATTTTGTAGTATAACCAGATAACCTATATCTTTATTTATTTTTCTGTCGTCTATTCACTATGTCGTTAAGAGATCTATAGTGCTATAGGTCTAGCTCTTAACTCAATCAATGCCTGAGGTATGGGAGCGGCACGGGAGGGTGTTTTTGTAATGTCTAACGTCTTGCTGACGATCTCCTTCAAAATCGTAGCTTTGTCACGTCACATATCAATGCCACGGTACCCCTCCCATACATCAGGCACGTCTTTAAGCGCTAAACCGTACCGTGTTCATAAACATGCTTGCTTAAGTGAAGCAGCAAATCGAACGTATAGCTTTGAATAGAACTCTGTGATTAGTTCGTGTGTCATCCTGCGTCCACGCGCACTGTGAGACTTCATAGTGATGTTTGTGAATAAGGGCGTATTGTAACCCGAGAATCTATCTTTAATTTTTCTTGCTGTCATTAATCTCTCTTCTGTCACTATGTCGTTAAGTGGTTAAGGGCGCTAATTTTAATGCTGCGTTTACACTGCGCGGAAATTAGCCAAGTCAAGTCAAAAAAACAGTGGGGTGTTCTCTCCTTTTTTTTTGTCTTGTTCCTCTGTTTTTTTGACTTGACTCGGCTAATTTTCGCATAGTGTAAAAGCAGCATAATATTAGATGATCATGTTTTCTAACGTCCAGGATGTTCCCTCCTAATCTTTCCGAGCGATTTTCACATGGTGACCGGGTCGCGGTACTGGGAGGCTCTCGGGCGCACTCGTGCCTTCGAGAACCAGCTGTGGGTGGCGCTAGTGGCCCCGCATTCACAAACGATCAGCAAATCGAACGCACAGCGTTGAATAGAACTCTGTCACCCGTATTCACAAACATTATAGTTCCAAAATACTGAACTGTCCTATGCATGACATTGACAGTGGGGCGCCACCGTCAATACCGGATCGCTGGTTCCGATTTTTGCTATGTTGGAAAGCTTTTATTAGTTGAACGATGGTAGCTCCCCCCTGTCATTGAGTTTGGTGGGACAGTTCAGCGTGGGTCATCTATACTATGACGTCTCACAGTGCGCGTGGACGCACAGGGTGACACACGAACCAATCACAGAGCTCTATTCAACGCTGCGCGTTCGATTTGCTGCTTCACTTAAGCAAGTATCGTTTGTGAATACGGGCGTGTGATTAGTTCGTGTGTCATCCTGTGCGTCCACGCGCACCGTGAGACCTCATAGTAATGTTTGTGAAAACGGGCGTTGTAACCAGAGAATCTATTCTTGCTGTCATTAATCTCTCTTCTGTCGCTATGTCATTATGTCCCAAGTAGCATTCGGGGTTCTATATAGTATGTCTAGTCGTTCACATGTACTCCACAAGCTGTGTATGTCAGCTGTATACGAGCTGTATAGCTTGCTATAATGCTTTTATAGAACCAGTTTGGGCACAAATTAGACAGCCTTAAGTTCACTATAATGCTCTTAGTCAGACGGCTGACTAAAGGATTGTTGTTGATAGATAGGAGTATTATAACACCAACAATCGTATAAAAGTATAACTCTACACTAGGCTACACTCCTATAAGTCCCTTAGACAGGTATAGGTGTAATTATATGCAATAATACAGCTTATACATCACGAGTGAACTGTACTAATGCTTTAAGTACACATTGGAACTAAATGTGAACTCTTAAATGGAGTAAAATGCTACTTGGGGTGGTTAAGGGCGCTAATTTTAACATTAGATGATCATGTTTTCTAACCTCCAGGATGTTCTCTCCTTATCTTCCCGAGCGATTTTCACATGGTGACCGGGTCGCGATACTGGGAGGCTCTCGGGCGCACTCGTGCCTTCGAGAACCAGCTGTGGGTTGCTTTAGTGGGCCCCGCGCGTGACCCCGACACCGAGTATAAGTCCTGGGGACATTCTATGCTCGTTGACCCCTGGGGCACCATCAAGGCGGAACTGGACGAGAATGTTGGGATGATACTGGAAGACATCGGTAAGTAGCGTTAGATGTTTAGTACCACTAAAGTCCGGTCGCCGAGCAGATAGAATTTCGTACAATGACCCCAAGCTACCCATCCTTAGCATCATCATTTCAGTCATAGGACGTCCAATGCTGAACATAGGCCTCCCCTAATGATTTCCACAAAAGCTGGTTGGTAGCGGCCTGCATCCTGCGCCTTCCTGCTTTTATGAGGTCGTCGGTTTACTTTGTGGGTGGACGTCCTACGCTGCGCTTTCCGGTACGTGGCCTCCACTCCACCTTGCTGCCCCATCGGCCGTCAGTTCTGCGTACTACGTGCCCTGCCCATTGCCACTTCAACTTGCTAATCCGTCGGGCTATGTCAACGACTTCAGTTCGTTTACGGATCTCCTGATTTCTGATTCGATCTCGTAAAGAAACACCGAGCATAGCTCTCTCAAGGTAATACTTGTAGGGTATAGTCTGGTCGCCGAGCACGTAGAATTTTGTCCAATGACCCCAAGCTACCCATCCTTATCGCTCGCGCGTAATTATATTGCTGTCGCGCCCGCACACTCACTGCGGGCGCCCGTCGCACAGTCGCGACAGCAATATAATGGGGATGTTGCCTGGGTCAAAAAGCAAGAGTTTTAATTAGTCCGTCAGTTAACTTATCAAAAAATACTCTACTCGTATTTTTCACTTTTTCAAACTAATGAAAATTTAAAGAGATAAAGCGCCCCAAAGTTCATAAGAAGAGGCCCGTGACGTCAACGCTTGCTTAAAAATGCCGCACGTTGTGACGTCGTGCGCAACTTCAACGCACCATAACTATGTAATTATTTGTTAGATTGACAAATAAAATTATACGTGTCCAATATTTTTTGATATTAAACATTACGGACTAAAAAATTTTTTTTAGGCAACTAGCCTATTACGCGCTAGCGATAAGGATGGGTAGTTTGGGGTCATTGGACAACATTTTACGTGCTCGGAGACCGGGCTTTAGGTATACTTAGTAATTTTCTTTTTACAGACTTTAATGTCGTGGAGGAAGTGAGAAAACAATGGCCTGTAAGGGCCCAGAGAAGGACAGACGTATACAACACCGTGCGGAAGTTTTCATGAAGAATAGTTTCGTTTATAAATTTCGGATATTTTTAATAAAATTTTGACTTGTTCATCTCAAGCGGCATTTTTTACTTTAAATAAGTACCTAATCTGAAAATTAGTTTCATTTTTATTTTTTGTGCATATGGGGGCGCCTGTCATCAAAATAATTACCTACTTTCAAATGAATCTGGCTAAAAAAATTAGGTTCTGAGGGCCTAGTGTGAGTTTTCAATGACATTAAATGTATGACGGATTGTACAGCGCCCCTAGCGGGAAACGGTCAAAACTATAATATTCATACATTTTTTACTCACACCCAGCCCACTGGTGAAGGTTAGGAAAGTCTTCATGGACCTTGACTTTGACCATCTTCGAAACTTTGGTAAATTATTTTGATGACAGGGAGCGTCCCATGTGCGCAAAAATGTAACTAATTTCAGACTATCGGAATTTGGGTGTCACAAACTAATTGACGCTGACTGTACGTAAATAATTTAAAATCATCTTTTACCACAACATCAATTTATTGCTTCCAAATTAAGGCATTTACATAATCTCTATTTACTTTCAATATTATAGATCGTTTCATCCACGAAGACGCGCCCACCATTCTTCCGCTAATGTTTGAGTGTTATCGGTACACGCTAAATGATCCATGAGTGCACACGCACACTACAATAATGACGCTCGGATTGCTCGGATCACACTCCCCGCACCCCGCGCGACCGAGACCAAATATTGGTGGGGCGCGTCCGAGTGGATGAAACGATCTATAAAATAGTCAGTAGTACATAGGTAAGTACTTATTATGTAACAATACACTAAGAGGAATATTATGCAGGCTGGTAAGAAAAATATTTTAAATAATACTTATTAATATAGAAAAATGCCAACAAACAAAATTTATATAAAAACTACGACTACTAAAAACTACGTTTACAGCACCTTGTCATATTTTTATGTGAGATTTTATGTACAAGCTATGTTTATACATTAATAATCAATAATTTATATAATTTTGTGATGAAATGTAACAATTTTTAATGGTCTTTTGATGGCTTAGATATTATTATCAAAGGGATCGTAACCGTATCAACTCGGAGGAGGTCAGTATTCTTTGTATGAAATTCCATACTGTAACACATATTTATCCGTAGTAGTTACACCGTAACGTAAACGCCTCGCTTCGCGGTTGACAGCGCGCAAAAGGCGATACGATTTACCGAGTACCTATCTAGGAGTTCCGTTCGCGAGTGTCAGTGGCTACACGTGTTTCTGGAATTCTAGCGTATTTTTTTGTAATTTCACTGTTCATTTTTACAGAAATCCAATCCTAAGCTCAATTATCAATAAAACAACGGTGGTGGTAATTTAACTTGATCTTTCCTTGGTAAGTACCTAGCAGAATGGAGGTGATTCCTCCCGATCCGCCTGATCCTCCAGATCAGGCCGCCGCTATGGAGCTTTCCCCGCCTTTATTTTCCCAAACGGCGACCAAACGCCGTCTTGTAGACACGGTAGTTGATACCGAGCCGGCCAAGAGGACGAATACAGATGGATCAATTACTCAAAATAGCCAATTGATGTACACTCACCCCTCACTTGTAATAGCCCCAAAAACATATAGTGACGAAGACAAAGGACCTTTCTTAGTTCACGTTTCCCATGTAGAATCGGAACCCTCTTCTCCAGCCTACATTCAACCCATGAGGTTTGGTAAATTTTTAGTAACCAATAAAATTCAAGGCATCATCTTGGACGGCGTCACGAAAATCGGCAGAAACAAGATTTCTGTACAATTCATTTCAGCCAGTGCAGCAAATAACTTCCTGAACAATGAAATTCTGCCCATGTATAAATATGTTGCTTCCATCCCCACTTATAATGTGACCCGCATGGGCCTCATTAGGAACATTCCAACTGACTGGTCAATGGACGAACTAGCAGAATCTTTAACAACCCCCGACGGTTGTGGTATACTTTTAAAGGCTCGTCGGCTAAACAGAAAACTGGTTAGGGAGGATAATCAAACATCGTGGGTCCCCACACAATCAGTGGTAGTGACATTCAAGGGACAAGTCCTGCCACAAAGAGTCTTCTGCTGCCATAATTCAATTCCGGTTGAGACATACCAATTGCCGACAATCCAATGCCTCAACTGCTGTCGTTTTGGACACATCAAGACGCAATGTAGGTCTAAACCTAGGTGCTATCGTTGCTCCCAACCACACACGGCAGAGGAATGTAATACCACAGAAGCCAAAGCCACCTGCATCAATTGTTTAGGTTCCCACTTTGCAACAAACAAATCATGCCCTGAGCACTCTCGTCAAAAGGCTATTAAGGTAACAATGTCTCAGGATAACATCTCATACTCCCAGGCCTCCTCTCAGTTTCCTCCTGTCCGCACATCATATGCGGACATTACAAAATCACCATCCTCCCATCAAACCAGCAGCTACGCTTCTCAACCTTCCCAACCTCACTCCTCACGCCCCAACCAAACCGTCTCATACCGAAAGACCATTCCCCGAACATCCCGCCCTCATGCACCGTTATATAAGGGTTACGACAAGCAGGCACACCAAGCCATAATTGGCAATTGTGCCTCCTCCCTACCTAATGGTTGTGCCTTGAACGGTGACTCTTCTCCTTCCCTGGGAGAGGATAACCTTTTGCAGATGGTTCTATCTCTCATCATCCATATTGTTTCTGGTCGTAATACCGCCCTACCGCCCAACGTTGCGCAAATGCTTTCCCAAATCTCACAGTTAAACTACAATAATAATGGACAAGGAGGTGGTTCAGTGGAACTGCCAAAGTATTAGACGCAAAAAACATGATTTAACTTATCTTATCAATAAATATTCACCATCAGTCCTAGCTATCTCGGAGACGTGGCTGGTTCCTGGTTCACATTTCCGTGTATCGGGATATGCATGCCTCCGGGATGATAGGAATGATGGCTACGCGGGAAGTGCCTTACTTGTAAGACGCTTCCTTCCTTATAATCAACTCCCCCTTCCTTCGCATAGCCAAGACATTAATGTCGTGGCTATGCGAATATTTGATATCTCCCTTTTATCCGTTTACATTCCCCGACCTAACGCTTCCTCCATCAATGAATTGCGCTCTGCTATTTTATCTGTTCCTCCTCCCGTTATCATCTTAGGTGACCTAAATGCGCACCACGTTTTATGGGGCTCCTACCATTCCGACTCTCCAGGTTCATTGCTCCTAGACCTTTTGGATGAACTAGACCTTTGTATTTTGAATAATGGCTGTCCAACAAGAAGATGTGCCCCTACACAAAATCCAGCGTCTGCTGTTGATGTGTCATTCTGTTCACCAAATTTGACTTCACTCTGTTCTTGGAAAGTTTTAAACAGCACGCTCGGTAGTGATCATTTCCCCATTTTAGTATCTTTGCCTAACAATAACCCCCCAATAAATCGACCACCTCCCCTCTTAAAATATAATTTAAATAAAGCTGACTGGCTTGCCTATCATGCATCAGTCAACGAAAAATTAAAGAATTTACCTTCTGTAAATAATGTTAATTCCCTTTCAGTATACTGTGATTTTGTGAACACATTAAAAACATCAGCAGATGATCACATACCTTTGAAAAATCCGTCTCGGAAAATATCACCTCCTTGGTGGGATTCTGAATGTACAGCCAGTGTCCAAAAACGAAAGGAATCTGAAAAAAGGTACAACCGTTCAATGACCATGGAGAATTACATCCTTTACCAAAAAATTGCTGCACAAACTAGAAAGTTTTTAGCCAAAAAAAAAAAGAAGGGATGGATCAGTTTTTGTGAGAGTATGTCTCCAAGGACCCCTTCCTCAATTGTCTGGAAACAAATCAAAAGATACCGCACTTCCTTAATCCCTATAAATGCCCCGTCAAACAACCCTACAGCTTGGCTAAATGATTTTGCAGACAAACTGGCCCCTCCTTTTGTTCCTTTTATGGATAATCTTCCTTCAACAAGTTGTTTTCTCCCCCAATCAAATAATCTTGATGGTCCCTTTTCCTTAGAAGAACTTTTATCAGCTCTTGACGGCTTAAAAGATTCATCTCCTGGAGCAGATGGAATCCCTTATTCTTTTATTATTAAATCCCCGGCTAGTGCTAAACTTTTCTTTCTTAATTTATTAAATTCGTTTTTTGATCAAGGTACTCTACCGGAAGCTTGGAAACAACAAATTGTAATCCCCATTCCCAAACCAGGAAAAGAACCTTTAGATCATAATTCTTATCGTCCCATAGCCCTTTCTTCCGTGCTCCTTAAAATAATGGAACACATGCTTAAAAATCGTTTGGAATGGTTCTTGGAATCAAATAATATTTTGGCGAAATCCCAATTTGGCTTCCGCAAAGGTTATAGTACTCTAGACAGTTTAAGTATTTTAACGACGGATATTCGCGTAGCTTTTAAAAACAAGGAGTACCTCGTTGGGGTCTTCTTAGACATTGCCTCTGCGTACGATAATGTGTTACTCCCAATACTCAGGCAAAAATTGCTCTATCTGAGTATCCCGGAGAAACTGGTTCGTCTCATCTGCAACACATTGATGTCAAGATCAATAGCAGTGAGATACCAAGACTCTCTAGTTCCCCGTTTTGTCTGGAAAGGGCTTCCGCAAGGATCCGTACTCAGCCCTCTACTTTACAGCATTTACACATACGACCTTAGTAGAACTGTAGAATCTTTTTGCAGCATCCTTCAGTACGCAGATGACATTGCCCTCTATTATTCATCCAAATCTATATCCGAAACAAGTTCGCGCCTAAACACTGCTCTGGAATATCTCAATGCCTGGATGACAAACCATGGATTATCCATTTCAGTCCCAAAATGTAGTTGCGTCACCTTCACCCGTAAACGTAATACACCAGAGGTAGATATAACACTGAACGGTGATAGCGTTCCTTGTAACAACCAAGTGAAGTTCCTAGGCATAATTTTAGACTCCCGGTTGTCTGGCATCCCTCATTTCAATTACATCCTTGGTAAGGCCGAAAAAGGGCTAAATATCCTCCGGGCCCTTTCAGGCACCTGGTGGGGTGCCCATCCATACTCACAGAAATTACTTTACAACGCTATTGTCCGCAGCCACTTCGATTATGCCTCATTTCTTTTGGACCCCTGTAATAAAGCTGCTCTCGAAAAACTTAATAAAACTCAGTCGAAGTGTCTACGCATTATACTGGGAGCTATGAAATCTTCGCCTATTAATGCTCTGCAAATTGAATGTGTGGAACCTCCCCTATATTTGCGTAGACAATACCTAAGCGACCGGTTTTACGTAAAAACTTCTCAAAATTCCAATCACCCTCTGCATGAAAAACTGGCTCTCCTCTCTTCACTGAGTAGCTCTGACCCCTCTCAGAGTTCACCTTGTGTTTTGTTGAGTTACAGAAAATTTACCCGCCTCCCTACTCCAATTGAGAAAATTCCATTGAATCCTCTTTTCAGCAATAGCTATGATTCCCTTCTTTTCAATCCCTCAATAATCCTCAACTTTGGCATATCTAAGGACTCGTGCTCAGCTGGTCAGGAATTCATTAATATTGTCTCTGAGCACTGGCAAGGTTGGTTAAAAATTTACACTGATGCCTCCAAGCTGGACGAAGGTGGATGCACTGGCGCAGCAGTCTGGATACCTGCATACAGAATAGCACTAAGCTTTAAGTGTCCTCCAGTTACATCAGTCTTCACAGGAGAATCAGTCGCTATACTAGAAGCTATTCGTTACTCTATCTCACACCGTCTTAATAACACCTTGATCTTTACTGATTCTCTGAGCTGCCTCCAATCTATTTTAGCCAATCCATTTAAATCCAAAACTAAATTCCCCATCGTTTTCAAAATTAGAGAAGCCCTTTTTGAGTGTAAACAGCTCGGTTTAAATGTCACTTTAGCCTGGATCCCAAGTCACCGAGGTATCCCTGGCAATGAAACTGTAGATTCATGTGCTAAAAACGCTATATCCACAGGTTCACTGGATCACTACAGATTATTTGCTCATGATGTCTCTTCGCTCCCACGTAAACACCTGTTCAAGTCGTGGAATACTCACTGGGTTAACTCCAAGAGATACGTAGGCAGATATTATGCTGATATCCAACAGGATATTCCCTCAAGACCCTGGTTTTTCAAGCACCGCCACTTACCAAAAAGAACAGTGTCCATTATCTGTCGCCTGCGTATAGGTCACGCGTGCACCCCTGTACACCTCGCAAAAATGCGGATCAAGGATAGCTCCATATGCGAATGCGGCTTGGATGAAGGAACAGCTAATCACATCTTTTTCAACTGCCCCAAAATTGACCATTCGTTGTATGACTTCCTTCCCAAAAAATTCCCTTTTCCAACTAACCTTAAATGTGTCCTTAACTTTACTAATCCCCATACTTTGAAATCTCTAGTTAAATTCATTAACATTAATAAAATTAATTTGTAACCTTTTGTAACAAGCAAGAGTTGGCAGTAAAACTTTTTCCAAACTAAACCTCCCCATTTGTGTTCACTCCTATGTGTTATTTTTATGTATTGTGTTGTCTTATTTGTGATGTCTCTTTGTTTTAGGTATTTTGCTTAGCATACCTTTGAATTTAAATTTCTCAAAAAACATTGTGTAAAAGCTGCGCACGTGATATTGGCGGAACAGTGTGCCTTGTGGCGAAAATACACAAGTTCATCGCCATTAATAAAAGAAGAAGAAGAAGAAGAGTACCTATCTATCAAAAAGACAATTTTCGCGTCCAAATACACCTTTACATTGAGATTTATGTAATCTAAAAGTAACTATGTACAAATTTTAGTCACAAAACGTTGACCATTTTTATTGCACTATTTTAAATAAGGTAAGGCCAATGTTAAACCAAACATAATATTCAAATCATAATATGCAGGCAAAATATATGTCTTTTTTGCTCATGCTTAAAATATTACATGAGCGAGAGAGACGAAATGTGCTGTAGATTCAATTCAACCTACAGCATACTGACAAATATCCTCAATTGAGCCCTATATCATAGAACTCAAAGTTCAATATCCAACGAATCATAATCTGAGATCGTTTCAAGTTCAAAACTTTTAGCCTAGGCGCAGACCGCCGACTTTTAGTTGGCCGATAGAGTTGTGCCCGATTCTAATTTGTATGAAGAATCGGCCGATACCAAATCGGTGTAATGTGCGCACTTTCATACATGTCCATACTGATTAACAGCCCGACCCGACTATCGGCCAACTAAAAATCGGTGGTCTGCGCCTAGACTTAATACTCCATTCGGTTAACTTCCAAAGCTAAGAGCAAGTGATAGCGCTGGCCGTCATACTGATCCCATGATTTGACAGCAAATGGCTTTTCAAACTACACTTCTGGACAAACGTCATCGCGCACACTTCACACTTAAACCGCCTGTCATTATTATGTATCCGCATATGCTCCCTTAAAGTATACTTCCTAGCGTACGATTTGTTGCAGACCTCGCAAGCGAAAATCCGCTCGCCTGTATGCTTAACCATATGAGCCTTTAAGGCTTTTTTGCTGAAAAACCGGTAACCACACTCCGTGCACTGACAGTTTCGTTCCATCAAATGGTTCTTCTTTATATGATACATCAGCAACGATTTTAAAATATACGACTTGTTGCAAATATTACACTTGTATTGGGCTTCAGAGTTGTGCACTTTCACCATATGCTGATTCCGTTGATAGTAACTGCGGAACGGTTCGTTGCAGAACGGACAATTGCTTATATTCCGAGCACCCAAATGTTTGGTCTTCTCATGGTAATGTTTCTTCGGTTTGCTGCTGAATATTTTCTCACAATAATCGCACTTGAAGCTGCCTTCCTGGTGCGTTGTTGTGTGAGCGTTTAAAGATCTTTTCGTAGCGAACGATGTGTCACATTTTTCGCACGTATAATTACTGTAGTGTATGTTCATATGCTGTTTCAACATCTTGAAGGTCTCATACGTGGATGTACACATAGCGCAGTCATATACTTCTCCCTTTTTCAATTTGAATTGCAATAAATGATCTTTTATATCGTTGTAAATGGTTTTATTGTGAGTCTTTACTAAATGTTCTTTCAACGCAGACAAATTGATCATTTTTTCATCGCACAAAGTGCATAGCAGATCTGTAATGTCCAGATTGACGTTGTATTCGGTCATATCAAAGTTTGATTTGAAGTCTAACCGTTCTTTGAGATGGCTGGATTCTGTATGAGAGCGTAAATCAGCTGGGTCTGGGAATGTTGACTCACAGTAGCCGCAGGAAAATCCTAGTAGAGATTTGTTCTTAAAAGGTGTAGCGTTGGAGAATTTTAGTACAGTTAGGAGATTCTCTCTGTGTTTCGTTTTGTTCTGATTGGTGCGCGGCGTTGCTGTCCAGGTTAGATTGAGTTTTCCGTCTTTAAACATGGATTTTTCGAGCTTGATTTTTGTCGGTGCTTTTGGCGGCGTGATGGTTAGCTCGGGAAGGTTGACGGAGTCTGGAAAAGAAGAAATAAAATCTGAGAATGCTTTTGAAAATATACCTACAGGTATTGCACAAACTGAGTAATGAAACAGGAGGGGAAATGTGACGTAACAGAACTATTACAGCTTAAGTAAATGGCTGAAGCACATCTCCCCCTTTAGGCAAGTTACAAAATTGACGACGATAGTTGGGTCGGGCTGTTAATTAGTATGGACAAATGGATATGTATGTGAAAGTGTGCACACATTAGTATTTGCCGATTCTTATAAATTAGAATCGGGCCCACCTATCGGCCAACTAAAAGTTTGTAGTCTGCCGGGAGTCTTATGCCCGTTTTCACCATCAATCCCTAATTTTTAAGTGACCCCTATGGTAACACATTTACAGGAATTTTGTTTTCAAAGGGGTCACTTAAAGAAATTAGGGATTGATGGTGAAAACGGGCATTATGCATAATTATTTACATGGATCGCGTAAATCTTTCTAACGATCTGGTGAAGGTCGCGGGCGGTGCCTGGATGCGGGCGGCGCAGGACCGGTCCTTGTGGAAAACCTTGGGGGAGGGCTTTGTCAGCAGTTGATGTCATTTGGCTGAAACGAACGAACGAAATATTCTACTTACTAATAGAAGTAGCGAGTCGATTAACCAGCGTTTTATTAATCTTAATGATCTTCTCTTTCCTCCACGCGGACTTGCCGCTCTTCTTGTCAGGGGCTTTGCCCTTTCTCTTCTGTTCTGGTTTCTTCTTGGCGGGGCTTTCTTTTACTTCTTCCTTTATCTTTTGCTCGGGAGTGTGTCGCACTGTAATTGCAGAAGATTGTTTTTAAATTTTAACGCTTCATCCGATATAGTCCGCAGAAACGCCACGATAGCCAAACGGTGAAGGGGTCGGACTGGCCGACTCGTGATCAGAGGAACGCGGGTTCGGTCCCCGCCGCCGCTCGACTATTGTGGTGAGCTCACTCGTAACACAAGCATATTTAGCTTAGTACGACGGGCTTACGGGACTATTAGTAATTGGTGCAATACAAACAAATTAAATTGCTAAAATCAAGTGGTAGTGGGAGAGACACATAGCTCGTAGATAGTTGCTGTGGCAGAAAAGTTCTTAAGGCGATTAGAGTCCTCAATGACCTTGGGCGTTTGACCTTCACGCCGCGAGCAACACCCGCGTACCCCGCACCAAAAACTCCGATTTGACACCGATCAAAAATACACGGGCATAGGTAGATACAGAATAGAAGCTCTTTCTTCATACATTACTGCCTATTATTTTAAACTTAAATTGATGAACCTTGATGTCGGTGTCATTTAACTCAGGCGTAAAGGTATTTAATAAAAATAACAATATCCATGAACGCTTGAGTAGAATTTTTACTCAAATGTGACGTCACGCGACATTTCAACTCAATATAATACTGTAATTATTCGATTATGGAAAAAATTAAAAAATATGAGTCTAATATTTTCTAATTATCTGTCTGACTGACTAAATAGAATTTCGATTTCATTACTCAGTCATCATCCCTATTGGAACGCATTAGTACCTAGTATTGTCTATGGCCTAAAAAAGCAAATGTTTCTGCTTTTGTCTATTGTCATTCTCTCTGTGTCACATATGAAGAATAAACTGAAAATGTATTTGTCTTTTTATTATAAATCCTTCATCAATTAATTGAGTTAAAATTTCGGATATACATGTAATTCGGGTGACAATGCAATATTGTGATGACATGGAGCTGATCTGATGGTAGAGCTGGAATGCCAGTGGCCCCATAGCAACTCCGGGATTAAACGATTCCATCGAGTTTAGGCTCGTTTGATTTGTATTTATTTATTATTATACCTAAATAATTTCATTACAATTTTCTAAAAATGCACAAAAACTTAAAAATCTTGAAAACGGTGATATTTTTACTGGGGTCAAAATTGGACGTTAGGGAGACCATGGCGAGGCCTATCGATGGTTGAAGGGTTATCCATTGTTTTTGGGACACCCTGTATAAGCAAGTACCTAATGTTATGTAAGTACGCTACTTTGAAAATCATGAGTCTTCAATTCTCTAAGGGAAACTGCAGGGTCTGATGATGGAGCTGGAATGTGGTCATAGGAATAGGCTAGTTTCTTTAAAAAAGACTTTTGGTCCGTCAATTTTACATTATCAAAAAATATTGGACACAGGATATTTTTATTTGTCAATTAAACAAGTAATTACGAAGATATGATGCGATGAAATTCCGCGTGACGACACAAATCGCCACATTTTTAAGCATGCCTTGACGTCATGTGCCTCATCTTCTGAACTTTGGTGCGCTTCATCTCTTTAAATTTTCATAAGTTTAAAAAAGTGAGAAATACATTTAGTTTTTTTTTTGGTAAGTTCACCGACGGACTAATTCAAACTCTTGCTACTTTCTTGCTTTATCCACGAAACATCCCTATTCTTCGAAATTATTACGATCTACAAACGGAAAATCTCTGCTACTACGCCGCAGTAAATTCCCCATCATAAATAAAAAGATTTTTTTTAAACAAGCTCTTGTATGCTAATTTAATAGGATTTCAGTTTTTATCTGCGAAACTTTTTAATAATATATTAATAGTACGTTTCATGGTTTGGTAATTTAGGGAAGTTTATTTGCACTTAACATGAAAAATATGGTATCAATGTACTGAGTACCTATGCACCTTCAGTGACAACAACAAGGTCTACTCAGTACCTATAGTCTACTAAAGGCATGAAATAGATTAATTTCACTAAAAATTAAAACCAACTCCAAAACGAATCACCAAAAGGTAGGCTGCCACCGACTCCGAAAATGGCTAATTTTGTAATCAGTATCCAAATTTTTTAATAAGCTCTATAGAACAATTCAATACCACTTTATCTTAATTTTTTTTAATGTGACAGGAGGCAAACGAGCAAACGGATCACCTGTTGGTAAATGATTACCGTCGCCCATAGATACCCGCAGACCCAGGGGCGTTACAGGTGTTATTTTTAATTGTGGTATTTTCGCGAAGAAACATATTGAAAATCTAATTCTAATAAGTATGAAAAATATAAATTGTTTTCTTCACGTAAATCGATTAAGTTACAGATTCTGACTAGCTCCTAATTTGGATACTGATTACAAAGGCCTAGTAAATATAAATAACGTAATAATTTTTCTACTTGTATTTATCTCTTCAGTTGTTTTGGAGTCAATTATAGTTTTTTTACACTAATAGATTCTATTTAGGTAGAAAACAGCGTCTGAGCGCGTCATAATTCAATTGTATCGTCTGACTGCACGTACTCTATGAATAATTCTGACATAAAATCCATTGTCGAACAAAAGCTGGGTTGCACCATCTTACTTCAACTTTGACAAGCGTCAAAAGTCTGTCTAACTCCATACAAAAAACACCGGTTATCGCCAAAGCTACGGTCAAAGTTAGGTCACGTCAGGTGGTGCAACTCAGCCAAAGAAAAAATTCATTTTGATCGCTAATGTCAGTTTGCAGCGAGTGACACAACCTCCCCGTCTGAAGGCCAGCGGCCGACTGCCGCCCGCACCCCGCGAAGGCCCCCTCAACAGCAAAACGTTCGGAATTTATCAAAAGTAAAATTTATGAATGAAAGTAATGTTCGATTGAAAAACGCAACGTGTCATTTAAAGATTAAAGAATTCCTAATCTATTCGTACAAAAATCTTTTAAATTAACATAGCCGTTTTGGAGGAGTAGGGAATTTAAGTAAAAAATCGATGTCCCGTATTTATTTTTTTAATCCAAAACAAAGAGACGTAGCGAAAATTCAAACGTCACAAATGTAGTCCTTGAACTGTTGTATAACATATATTTTTTTCAACTATTTCTGTCCAGCAGTAAAAGAGGAGTAGGCTTTACAAAATGCCCATTTGGCGCGGATTGAGGACTCTAATCGCCTTAAATGGCGACCACGGGCTGGAAGACGTAGTCTGGAGAAGGACGCGGGAAGAACTTGGATGTGGGCGGCGGCGCAGGACCGGTTGTTATGCAAATTCTTAGGGGAGGCCTTTGACCAGCAGTGGACGTCATTTGGCTGAAACGAACGAACGATTCTAACGTTTTTTTAAGGCAGGAAAGGCAGAAGACGAAACTATTTTAAAAACGAATTTCTGTCAGTTAGGGAGCCTCCGCTAAAACTCACACATGTCTGTATCGAAAAAAATAGTATGAACACTCGCGGTAGGGAGCGGGCGTGCATTTACGTGTATCATTATGGTCTTATGTAGCATTCATAGCACACTCATCAACTACAAAAGAGATCAACACCGTATCGCCTTTCGTGAGCTGTCAACCGCGAGGCGAGGCGTTTACGTTACGGTGCGGCAGGGTTCGTAAGGATAATTATCAATGATAATTATCGTGATAATAACAGATGGATAATTATCGGTTGATAATAACAAAAAATGCGCTCGTGAAAATGGACTGTATGTATTCGAAGTTTTCGAACGTGTATTTCTGCACTTGCGTCTAATGGTGGGCGTTAATCAATATAGATAGTTATAAAACCTATCTATTTAACTCCACAATGATCACTAGTTATCTAGCGTCAAAATATTTATCTATATTCCACTTGACAACAAACAGCAACCAAAAACATAAAACAACATTAGCAATCAGAATTTCTTAGTAACAATATCCGATAATATCGGATAATTATCATGAAGCGTAATTATCTTGATAATTTCGAACCCTGCGGTGCGGATAAGTGTGCGTTGCAGTTTGCAGTATGAAATTTCATACCAAGAATACTGAACGTCTCGAGTTGATACGGTTACGATCCTTTTCTGGGTTTATAAGTGTGCTAACGTCCTTTAGGCGGGCACTCGTCCCGCCAAGTTTTAGCTAGGCCCTTATTGTAATAAAATTGTAAACCGGCAGACAGTGGTGACTGAGTTTGTTGCGGCGCTTCTCAGCACTTGCCAAATGTTTGTCTCGAAGTGCTGGTAGGGCAACTCACTCACTCATCATGAAATCTCAGAAATTACAAGTGCTAGGAGTCTCAAATTTTGCATGGGGGTTCCTTTTAGAATGTAGGTGCTTACTAAGACTGGATTTTGCAAAATCCAACCCCAAAGGAAATAAAACGGGATCCACGCGTACGAAGTCGCGGGCAGCCACTAGTACAGAAAATAAAGTTTATGTATGTACCCGCATCAGCCAAGAAGTAATCGTCTGAGTCGTCGCCACTCTCTTGAATAGGCTCCAGCTTTATTTCGAAAGGCTTTTCATCTGTGAACAAGTACAATATTCTGTTAGGTTGTGTATAATAGGTATATTATGTTTCTAAATTCTACATCTCTATTTTCAGTTTAATTTCTGAGTATGGCATAAAACCTTTTTATTGATCGATTGATCACTTAAAAAGAGCGTCTGCTTCATAAGTTAAGCCCACAACTACATTATTGTGTTTTTATTGGATTTTTTTTTAACTTTTTCAATGTATCCAGATGTTCAAGGTACCTTTTGACCTAGGTTTTTCCTTTATTATTATATTGTAATTGTAAATAGTAGTGCTAAAATAGAACACAGATTCAAAATAATAAGCCACATTTCTTATTAGAGTTGAGCTCACTTTAATATAATATAGTAAGAAGATTTTGCAGAATTCTCCCATGCAGCATTTTAAATCCTTACAACAATTTCCAAATTTAATAATTTTTCTGACATATAACTAAATTGAAGCATATGAAACAAGTACATACCTTCATCATAATCTTTGATCATCTTCAGAAATTCCTGTTCAGACTTCAACACTTGTTGTTTGAAGTTGAAGCAGGTTCTCAGGCTCTCAATGCAGGCATCACAGATTTTGGCCTTGTATTTAGAAGATGAGAGCTAAAAATTATTGAATATTAATAATTAATAGAAGGCAAAATAACAAATAGTCCTAGAAGTACATAGGTATTGTTGTATGATACTATTTATTTTAAAGTAATTGTAGTTAAGGGCTAGACAGTGTTATTTAAAAAAATACTAATTTGACGGACTTTTCCACGACTGGCGATTTCTTCCATCTTTGGGACATTATTTATGCTATGTTATTAATGCATGAAAATGACTTCAAAGCAAACAAATACTTTAGAGAAGAATGAAAGAATGTTTAAATGAAGCTTTTATGGGTATAATATGTGTAAATAAACTTACAACAATACTAAAACAATCATTCAACATCTTGGAATAGTTTTCAGCTGTGTTTAACCAAACGTGCGACGCATCCAAATCTTTGTGCATGCCCTGAGATAGGCAACAGCGGCATGTATTTTCCAATTCCATTGTAGTAGGTCTCAGTAATCCATTTATTCACGAAAATTAAATTTCATTCACGAATTGAAAGCCAAAATTCGTGAATTTTGTAATGGCAGTGACATTAATGACATTTTGTTTTTTTTACAGTACTGACAGCAGAAAATATAACCATAGACAAAGAAGTTGACGACGTTAAAGTACGACTATTCAACACTAGATGGAGCTTGTATCTCAGAGCATTTAGTATTTCTACTCGGCGCTAGATGGCGTTAAAAAGGTACTTTTTAATGTCAATGAAATCACGCGATATTTTTTTAAACTAGTATTTATTAGGTTCCATAACTAAAATATTGGCATTTGGCAGGAGGAACAGAAAATGAAATCAAAATGGCGATGATACAGCGAAGCGGTGCAGTGCATTAACGCGATGTTGTTTCTTCTAATTTTTTAAATTAAAACTGTTTTTCAATTCATACTGGTGAATAGGACTGTGATAATGGAATTTGACGAAATTGTTGTGAAGGAAAGCCCGGGGCTTTGCCGGTGCTGTCTCTCCGAGGGATGTTACAAAGACTTGGGGACCGAGTACACTTGGATGAACGAAAACGAAGTTTATGCCGATATGCTGCTTGAATGCTTTGATATTAGTGTGAGTATTTACGTTTAGAGTATTTATTTATCCTTTGAGTTCTACTTTGAGTCATATTACGTAGTTTTCAGTCGAATTTTTCAGTTCTTTCTCCCCCTAGTTTCTCCCCATATAGTGGCTATAGCTAGGTACAAAGTGCTTCTGTATTAACTGGTTTCTTTTCAATTTACGACCCTTCTATCCTTAACATTCAATCGAAGTTCTGACAAAATCTTATTCTTTGCCTAAGCTGCTTGATTCAAACTAGTTTTTAACTTTCTGCCAGATCATTGTTTTTCATATACAACAACAGTCATCTCTGCCTTCAATAAATATCAAAAGGTACTTAGCCATTCAATAGTTAAATTGAAGGTTATTAAAAGTTTCAAGTCAGTAAAAATCAGTAGTTCATAAAGGAATGCTGCATTTATTTATTTAGGAATAGTACTCAGCAAAATATCATTTAAGCATTGGAAAAAAAAAGACAAAATGTGTGATCTTGCATAATATTCAACTTTTGCTGGGTTGCACCATCTTACTTAAACTTTGACAAACATTAAAAATCTGTCAAACCCCATACAAAAAAAACATTGGTTATCGTTATAGTTACCATCAAAGTTAGTGGTGCAACTCAACCTTAACTTAACCTTAACTTAAGTTACATCTAATTAGAAAGTGAAATAAAGAAAAATAATTGGTGCTAGATTTAATAATGCTATTTTATGCAATAGATATCCCAACACAATGAAGGCCCCAACGGCCCCAGCCGGCTTATCTGCGAAGTGTGCATCACACGACTGCGCGACGCCTGCAACTTCAAGAAGCAGGTCCTGGACTCGGAGAAGAAGTTCGTGGATATGATCGGCAGGGGAGATTTTAGGCCTAAAGGTAAGCAGATTTTTTCTTTCTGTGTGTATTGGCAATCAATCCAAGATTCTTGAGCAAATCCATTCTGTGATAAGGAGATAGACTAGCATACTTTGTATATACACTGTGTATATTATACATTGTAAAAAAAATTGCAATAATAAAATAAATGCAAATTATTGCTAAAAGCAGTTTTTCTAAAAACAATATTTTATTTGTGATGTGAAAAATGTTTTGTATGTTTGCAGTTCTATTTTTTAACTCACATCAAAGAAAAAGAAAGAGATGTGCACACTCCAAATGTCTAAGCACAACATCTAATGATTAAATGGTCTTTAGACGTAGATTTTCTACAACATTTTCATTACTTGAAAGATGCGCGCTGTGATAAAAATCTTATCGACGATTTTAGACGATACACCCATAGTGTATCGCGTAAAATCGATAAAATGGCGTGATAAAAGCTTATCGCGGCGCGCATCCTAAACCTAGGTCCCAAGAGCAGGCCAGATCTTGTGGTTTGTTGTTTCCCTCTTGTTTTGTCAGGCCAGCAGCAAGATAGTCATTTAAGCCTATGGCCGCTTTCACATTAGGGCGTGAGAAGCACGGCAATGTGAAGGCAGGCATCTGCTGTTATATAGTTTAAAATTATCGGCAGCGCGTCTGGCGCGCGTTTGTCGCGCTGCTAAAGTCGCCTAAATGTGAAAGCGCTCTATATCTTTAAATTGGACTACTATGTACCATTATTGTTACAGTGATGATCTACCAGTCGCAAATGAAGGCGGAGGCCAGCGAGGAGACCCCGACCGAGGACACAGAAGTGGAATACTTAGATGAAATGGACTTCGGAGATGGTACTTCAATTTTTTAATTTAAATTCGTGGTACATAGGCTCATAGTATAGTGCGCAGAACTGACGGCCTGGAGGAGGAGTTTCTGTAGTGGAGGCCACATACTGGAAAACATAGCATGAGACGTCCACTCACAAGGCTGACCAACGACATCAAAAAGGTAGCATGGAAATCATTGAGGGAGACCTTTCAACAGTGGACATCCTATGGCTGAATGATGATGGGCTCTTTTCAGAGCACCTAAACAGTCTCAGACATGTAGCTTGCCCAAACTTCAGGGGTACTTAAGTTACGGTCAAAGTGATAAATGTGATAATTATGAATAATCGCCGGTTATTATGAATAATTACCGCATGATTTGGTAAATGTGATTAATATGAGGTCATTTATGTGTGTATAAAACTAAATAGGCGGCTTAGGGGTGGCCCAAGGGCCATCCCCGCCGCACCTTAACCTATTTTTCACTTTAAATCAAAACATTATGTTATAGGCATCATGGAAAAGTAATATTATGCAAGAAACATTCCAAACTCATTATGCCAAATTATATTAATATATGATATCAAAACGTTCAAAAGTTTGGCTGTACACGAGCTTGTACACAAGATGTTGTTCTCTTTTATGAAATTTGTTAGTACTAAGGTTGAATTATTAAATAATCACTGTTAAATGTGATTAATTTATCACTTTTACCGCGACTGTCGGTAATTATTCATAATAACCGGTTATTATTAATAATTTTCAATTTATCACATGAACCGTAACACATACATATTTATTAGCTGGTGCTGAGAAATAGTGAGGAAGGAAATCAGTAAAAACAAATATTATCGAAAGTACAGTCTATCTGAGTAACTTTGCCTATCAATTTGATGGCGCAGGTACACTATGCAAGAAATTGAGACGTAGCGCGAATGGGCGACACACGTTGACGAAACTAACTGAAGTGTTTGTTTACACATTTCCTCCAAACTCAATCTTATCTGTACATAATTTATTTTGAAACTGATAAGATCGTCGTTCTGCCTCCTTCTTAAAGTTGCTGTGCCCTGACTGGGTCCTAATTGTATAACTGCTTAAATTGTAAGACCTAATGTGAATGTGCTAATGTAGTTATGCAATAAACGATTGAGCTATTATATCTCAACTTATTTCCCGCATAGTAACTGCGCCATAACATTGGCTCAAAATCTAAATGCGAAAAATTTGGGCCAAGTTGTCCAGATTGACTCTAATTCAGTTCAGTTATTAAATTATTTCATTATCAATCCACAGCAGACGACGAGCCTCTAAAGAACGAAGCCTCCGGCTCAGATATAGCCGTGGAGGCTCTGCCCCTGCCCAAGCGTGGGCGCCCACCGAAGGCGAGAAAAGCCGTGAAAGGAGAAAAGAAGAAGACCAAAGCCGAAGACAGGCCGAAGGCTTCCAAGACCATCGTCAAAGGTAGGTTTCAAAACTTACACCGTTTGTGGGTAGACATTTCTGGAACTGTGAGCAGACTTGGCATAAGATGATTTGTAAAGCCTGGTCCGTGAGCACGTAGAATTTTGCCCAATGACCCGAAGCTACCCATCCTTATCGCTCGCGTGTAATTATATTGCTGTCGCGACTGTGCGACGGGCGCCCGCAGTGAGTGTGCGAGCGCGATAGCAACATAATTACGCGCGAGCGATAAGGATGGGTAGCTTGGGGTCATTGGACAAAATTCTACGTGCTCACGGACCAGGCTTTAGAAGAAGGTATAGATCGTTTCATCCACGAAGACGCGCCCCACCAATGTTTGGTCTCGGTCGCGCGGGGTGCGGGGAGTGTGATCCGAGCAATCCGTAAGGCATTATTGTAGTGTGCGTGTGCACTCATGGATCATTTAGCGTGTACCGATAACACTCAAACATTAGCGGAAGAATGGTGGGGCGCGTCTTGGTGGATGAAACAAGCTTAATGAATTTTATGCATTTTGTAAATAGTAGTTTTATTATGAAGGTATTTTATACCCTACAGGCGTTAAGTTTGCGAAATATATCTTTTTTGGGTCGAAAAATTATAAATTGTTGATTATTGGTAAATTAATTCAAAAGAAATAGTACAATAGTTGTTTTGAATTCAAAAGAGAGATTATGTCTGTTCACAGTTTTACGAAATTCTATCTTTTTGTTTTGAAAGTACTGTGTTGTGATAATTTATCCTATTTACCCACCTACTTCCATCCTTTTGTTAACTTTCTGTAATTTCCGTATTATTTTCCGGATTTTTTAGAGTATAACAGACTAGAATAAACATTTTTTTTTGCCTCATCAAGGTACCGTCATATTATTATCAAAGATAGTTTTAAAGATGTTTAAATAAACATAGTCGAAATTGTTATAATCTAGAGCATCACCAAAAAATAACGCCGATTTTCAGGCGGTGACCGAAATTTCGGCTGCTCGGTGTACCAAGTTACGAAGTTTTCGCGTATGAAAAATCCGCCAGATGGCAATACGTAGACGCGAGGTCCAAATGCTGCATGATTGGTTATTTTATTTTTGACATGACATTGACAGATATGTCAAAATCTAACCGCCATCTAGCGGATCTTTCATTCGCGAAAACCCTCATTACCCCAAAATGTCCTGAATCCAGAGTCATTTCCACATTCTGTTCTTTGTAAAGATATTTTTTTGGTATTTAAACCATGTTAAAAATAAAAATTTATAAGAAATATCACTACACAGTAATTTCAAACTTATTTCTTTTATAATATGTGTGCATTCTCTTTGCTCTTATTAATTTTTTAACCTTACGTAGTTCTTACTCCCTTTGGAGTCGACGTTTTTCGAAATTTTATTAGAACTTTTCAAGTATTTAACAAGTCCAAAATTTTCATTGTTTTTGGACCTTAAAGATAAGGGAATAACGTTCAAAATGTGATGGGAACTATTTTCCCACTGACGTATAAAGAGTTAACACTTTTATTTACGGCCTTTGGCTATACTCGTCACTTAAGCGACGTCAGATGTATAATTTTACGTTTGACACCACCTATTCTTAAACACCGTTTCTTTAACTTCGCGATTCTATCCCTATCGTTTATTTATTTAAGCTTTAACGCCATTAATTGGTACCTTAAGCGAACTTAATGCCATATAGGTATTTTCTGCCGATTTACCTTCGGGCCAAGCAGAAAAAAATCGACGGTGCTAGAAAGCAAAGGAAAAGAAAAACAGATTCCTACATACATAAATATACTCGTTGATGAGAATATTATGGTACGAGTCAGTAGTATGGAAAAATCATAAATTACTCACAACTTTTAGGACTTTTTAGAGACCTTTTAAACTATACATAATTGATTTCTGCGTCGTCTTCTTTGCAAAGAAAAAACATTTGTTTTTGAAGTCGTATAACTACACTGGGTGATATTTTTAAGCGTATACGCTTATCTACAGTTAACTAATACCGAAAGATTTAAAAGAAAGATAGTTGTGTTGTGATCATGCTTGATTGCCACACTGGATGTATTAATTCGACCTGATCGTAGACCGCAAAACGCATTGTAATGTGCGACGGTCAGATGTGCGCACTGTAAGTTTATCCCAATAGAATGAGATTATCCTAAGCTTACGAGGGGCGGCTGAAAAGTGTTGAGCCTAGGGTATTAAAAATGCCGATAGAAAAGTATAAAAAATATATTTTTCTATTTAATCTCCCTCTACTACAACGGACTTCTTACATTTGTGTAAAAGAGCTTTTAACCTACTGAAAAAAAATTCGCAATCTTTGCCTTCGAAATGAGCCTTTAACGCCGCCTTCATGTCTTTGTCACTCAAAAATCTTCGTTCCTGGAGGTGTTTTTTCCAATTTGAGAATTAAACAAAATAGCTAAGGATTCAAATTAAACTGTATGGTGGGTAATTAATTTCTTAAAATCCAGTTTTACCCGGGGCAAGTCATGCAAAATGCGCGGTGTGCGCGGGCGAATTGTCTTGCAATAACAGATTTCCTTTCGCCAGTTTGCCTCTTAATATTTCAACAACCACTTGACGCACTTTTATCAACAGTACAGCATAATAATTCCCATTTATTGTAGTTTTTTTAAGTAGGTAGTCAATGAATAAAATTCCTCCACAATCCCAAAAATAGTGGCTATGAGCTTGGGTGTTGATCGCTGCACTTTGAATTTCCGCGGCGGCGTTTTCCCTTTTGAATCCATTGCATTGACTCTTATTTTGACTCTAGATCGTACTGCCAGATCCATTGTTTATCAATAGTGATAATGTGAGGAAAAAAAATTGTTAGGATTATGGCCAAAGATGTCCTAAAACTCCTGCGAAGTTGTGACTCGACGCTGGTTGTCAAGCGGCGTGAGCATTTTTGGCACCCATCGCACGCACCCCTATTTCATGTGCAAATGAGTATGAAAAATATCGCCGATACGTTCCTTGCTAATGCCTATGGCTTCAGCTATATGTCACCGCTTAATTCGCTGATCTCTAAAGCAAGATTCTTTAAATTTTCATTATTTTATTCGTTAATGGCGAAATCTGACCGCCCTGACTTGCGGTCATCTTTTAGCGACTCCCTGCCATGCTTGAATTATCGGATCCAATCTTTCATGGTGGCAAATGAAAGCCCAGACTCCCCATAAACTGTAGACATCTCTTCAAATGTTACCGTCAACGTTTTGTTCCTCTTTTTGAGGAATTTTATGACAACTGTGTACTTCAATTTCGTACATTGCGCGGATGACTGAGACATGATGATGTTTACGGATTAATTACTAAAAGCGTGATGACGCTAATGAAATGAAACTTTGTACATATACTAAGGAGATTATTGGCAAATTAATTAAATTTAGCGCGAGTCAATAATAACACTTGAAGATACTTAGGCTCAAAAATTTTCAGCCGCCCCTCGTATATGCTAGTGGTTTATGCCTAATATCAGAGTAAATACAAATGAGTAGGTTATCTTCATAGGCGTAACCACGACTGGCTCCCCGCTAATCCACGCTAAATTTTGTCAGTGTGTGCGTGCGCGCCGCATACGTATTGGCGCGCTCACATACAAACCGCGCCCGGTGCGTTTCTATGAAGATAACCTACTCATTTGTATTTACTCTGCTAATATGGAGAAATGTTGCGTACACACTACAGTATCCATTGTGACAAATCATACTACAACCACATAATGCTTCTTATAAATATTTTCATACTTTAACCTTGCCATATTAATGGCACTTCTGTCTGCTTTTCCCTACATTAAATTATCTTCTACAGCGGATAATGTTTATAATGTTTCACAACACATCGCCACATTTTTAAGTCTAAGTAGCACGATATCATTCAATTTTGACCTTGCCAGACATGTGTTCCACCTTCGTACAAATATGAACTCGAAAAACTTCTAATTCTAACTATACTCAACATCAAATAAACCGCACCTTCCGCGACGCGAACTTTATCGATTTTCTTCTGACACAATCATGGTGCCCCAATAATATTGGTGTTATTTGAAAGCCCAATAAATATCCTTAAAGAAAAACACATTTAATTTCTGAATAAATGATTAAGATATACCATAAATGTGACTTGAAAAAATACCTCACTTTGGGCCCACCTATGGGCTCAATTAGACCAATTTTTATGGTTATAAAACCAAATAATGATCTCACGTGTCATCTTTAACAGATGGATAGCGATTAATCCCAACTTAACAGTTTTATAGCCATAAAAGTTGGCTCTAGCGTAACTACCTATTTTTTGAAGAAGTGACTCTGGATCCTTCTAAAGACACATTTTTGGGGTAAAAACCTTTCCTTTAATGAAATGAAGGTTAGAACTAGGCTTTCAAATGGTGCCAATATTGGTGGGAAGTGGGGAAGCATACGTTTGAAAATGCTTGTCGCGGGAGGTGCGATTTATTTGATGTCGAGTGTAGTATACTATTAGACCAGCTGTTTATAATAAAAACTGTAAATATGTAGATTCATTAAGGTTGTGCTATCACATAGTCGTTTAGTCAATTGTGAGAGAGAAGTAGGTGTGCCGTGATGTTCGTATGTTGTAGCCACAGATCCTATCCAAATCTGTGGTCGTTACAGCAATAGTATATGTAAATTGTTTAGGCTTCGGCAAGCTAGTTCGATAACTCATTTCCGCTGGTCTATTGTGGTGAACCCACTCAAAACACAGGCATATACATAATTTAGCTTAGCTGAAAGATTTGACAGGAATGATGGTAACTTGTACACTACTATTTTACATTATTTGAAAGTGAAGACCATTTGAGGTTTAGGAAACGTACGGATCATAGCACATGAATATAAACACCGTTGTATAATTTGATTGACTTGCTGTCGACTATACATTATTTATTTTATAGACAACTAGCTTTCCGCCCGCGGCTTCGCCCGCGTGGAATTTTGTCTGTCACAGAAAAACTTTATCGCGCGCGTCCCTGTTTCAAAAACCGGGATAAAAACTATCCTATGTTCTTTCCCGGGACTCAAACTATCTCTATGCCAAATTTCATCAAAATCGGTTGCGAGGTTTAAGCGGGAAAGCGTAACAGACAGACAGACAGACAGAGTTACTTTCGCATTTATAATATTAGTTGGGATTGACCATAATAAGCTATGTATTTCATATTTCTATACTCAACTAGTAGGAAAATCCTACAACCACCGTGACGTAAATCTTACTCAAATGAAAATCCCCAGCATTGACCCGATCGAGGCGAATTCCCTTCACGATTTTATCAAGAAGTCAATTGACACGTTCCAATTTCACTTTTTAGGCGCCCCCGCGTCCGAGGCAGCGAGTAAGTCCTCACACATGACCTCTACCCGACGCAACCGTCTCACCAAGAGAAACGCTGCCATTGTGTTAGAAAACTCCACGGTACTGCCCTTCAAGTGGCACAGACAGAACTTCCTATGCTTCTTCTGTCACAAGACTTTTAAAGACGCAAATCTCCTGAAGGAGCATACCGAAGAACACAAAACTTCCAGCATCAAATCCGCTGTCTCATTTCTGAGGGGAGACGAGAAAATCAAAATTGATGTAACCACTCTGAATTGCACCCTTTGCGATGTCACTTTGTCAAATCTAGAGGACGTAATAGAACATTTGACGGTAATCCACAAGAAATCGTTCCACAAAGAATGCGGGTTCGGACTGGTACCGTACAAACTCGTCGACGATAACTTGAGATGTGCGATTTGCAACGAGGAGTTCCAGTATTTCATAAAACTAAACCATCATATGAACGAGCATTTCGGCAGCTACGTTTGTGAGACTTGCGGCAAGTCTTTCCTAAGCCAGGATAGACTAAGATGTCATTCTCTAAGACATGGATCCAGACATCGATGCAATTTCTGCTCGGAGTCCTTCGAATCGCAAACGCAAAAAACCAATCACGAAGCAAAGATCCACAACAAAGTTCTCACAATGAAATGCAGCTACTGCCCAGAAACGTTCGCTAGTTATTACGCAAGAAAAATCCACCACAAATCGGCGCATAACGTCGCAATGCAGGAGTATAAGTGTCCGGTTTGCGGGAAGATCTTTCCCATTATGAGTCGGATGAAGATTCACGTCAAACAGGTGCATATTAGGGAGAAGAATTTCGCATGTACAATGTGCGAGCTAAGATTCTTCTCCAGGACGCATCTGAACAAGCATATGATCAAGCATGTAGGAGAAAGGATACACCAGTGCGAAATTTGTTTGAAGTCTTACGCGAGGAAGCAGACGTTAAGGCATCATATGACGATACATAGCAAGGAGAAGAAGTTCACCTGTTCTTTTTGCAGCCAAGAATTCTCGCAGAATCACAGTTTGGGAAGGCATATGAGGGTGCATCACCCAATTGATACCACTTAAGATGGGCAGAGTGAATATCCTATGTATAGTTAAAGACTTTTCCTAATAGTTTTTAATTATTAAATAATATGCATAGATTTTATTGCGGAAATTGCTTATTTTATCAAAAATTATGATTTCGGAGAATTCGGTTAAGTCAATATTTATTCATAGAAATAATTTAGTTATTAAAAAAATCGTGTAATATTCATAAATTACTTATGTACAATATGATCCTCTTTTAGAAATATTAAACAGTTATTTTGCTAACGTTTACATTTTATTCAAACCTTTGCCATCGAATTTTAGACCGAAAACTTTAAATGTACCCTATCAGTTTTAAATTGACTCATTTCTGTTTCGTAAACTAGAAAATTCTCGTAGTACACATTATGGGTACATTTACAGTACAGAATTTCTTTTCAGATGCTAAATCGAGGAAATACAAGGGCTGCGAATCATCCTCGATGCGTAGACGAACGAACCTGCAAATTCTGTTCAACAACACGACCGTTATACCGTTCAAATGGCGCGGGAAATACCTCTGCTTTTACTGCAGCAAAGATATATCAGAATATTCGGAATTGAGGAAACATACCAAATCTCACGGCGACTGTTCCACGAGAGACCATTCGTTGAAAGTCCTCAAAGGGGGACAGAACATGGAAATCAAAATCGACGTCTCTGATATTACCTGTGAAATCTGCAACGAACCCTTTCCGTCGTTCGACGAAATACTCTCCCATCTTTATGTCAAACACAAACTAGAATACGATAAGGACGTTGATATGGCTATCGAAGAATACAGACTGGTAGATCTCACTTGCCTTGTCTGTGGCGAGAAATTCGCCTACTTCGGCTATTTGGTCTCCCACGTCAACAACACCCATCCCAAAAAGTGCCTCATTTGCGATAAATGTGAGCAAAAGTTTAATAAACAGCGAGATCTCTTCTCTCACATCAAAAATTACCACAGAGAAGGGGGTTACCAGTGCGAAGCGTGCCCCCAAAGCTTTAGTTCCCTCAATATCTTGCGGAAACACAAAAATAACAGGCATTTGACTAGATGTAACGTTTGCCATTTAAAATTGCCGTCAGCGGTTTTAAAACAGAAGCATATGGACTTAGAACACCCAGACGACGGGTCTTTAATTTGCGACAACTGTTCCAAAGAATTCCACACGAAGCAAGGCTTGAAAATGCATATACGGAAATGCAAAGCCGAAGACGAGATCTTCGACATCGAAATAAAGAAAGAAGAAGCGATGGACTACGACGAAAGTTGCGAAGAAGTGAAAAGACCCAGCGTCAAACAAATTAGGGAAAATATTGTCATAGTTATCAATATGTCTACTGCAATACCGTTTAACTTCTACAAGAATAAGTTCAACTGCTTTTATTGTTCCAAAGATTTCGCGGATTCGGACTCGATGAGAGAGCATACGGTGATGGAGCACCCAGTGTGTGATATAAAAGAAAAATGCATCCGGAAATGTAGGGAATCGGTCGCGTGCGTAAAAATTGACGTATCTTCTCTCGCGTGCAAAATCTGCTTTGAATCTATGCGAGATTTAGACAGCCTATTAGACCATTTGATTCTGAAACATGAAGCGAACTACGACAAGTCTATAACAACATGTTTGCAGCCTTACAGACTGATCAAAGACCACATGGCTTGCCCACACTGTCCGGGAGAAGTGTTTAGGTTCTTCGGGACGTTGTTGAAACATATGAACAAGAATCATACGAATAACAATATAATATGCGTGTACTGCGGTGAAACGTTTAGACGCGACCAGAATCTAAGGGTGCACATATGGCGGCACCATAGGGACGGGCGATTCAAATGCACCATATGTGATGCAGAATGTAACATACCATCTAGATTGTATATGCATATGGCAAAAGCCCATGGCGTAAAAGCGGCAAAATGCCCGAAATGCCCCGAGAGTTTTGCCACCCAATATCTGAGGCAGAAGCATTTGATAGAGGCACACGACTCAGGGCATAAGTGCACTTATTGCGGCAAACTGTTCACAAGGAATTCCTTCATGAGAGATCATATCAGAAGAACTCATCTGAAAGAGAAGAACGTGGAATGTTCGATATGCAGTATGAAATTCTTCAACAACATTCTTCTTAGGAGACACATGGTGAAGCATAGCGGGGAGAAGAATTTCCACTGCGACATGTGTGGCGAGAGATTCTTTTGGCGGAAAAGCCTCCGAACTCACATGGCTAGGCACAATAAGCACATACAACTGTAAATGTAGTTAGAAACATGTTATCTACGTATGATTTGAATAAATTGATGATTGCCATCTCCAAAACCTTTTATGAAGATTAATGGTTACGTTACCTTATTTTGAGTTTCGATACGATGTTAAAGGTAACAGTAGACCTTTTCTTTTCAGGTGACAAAGGACTTCTAAAGGCGCCGCGGCGTCGGGCCAACATCCAGCTACTTCTGAGTAGCACGAACGTTATACCGTTTAGGTGGAAAAACTTATTCATGTGCTTCTACTGCGGCAAACACACTAACGAGCCGGCCGAGCTAAGGAAGCACACAGAATCGCACGGTAACCCTTGCTTGCTGATGAAATTCCGCGGTACAGAAACCGCGATAAAGCTGGACATATCCAATCTGACTTGCAAGCTCTGCAAGACACAATTCCTCTCTTTAGATGACGTTATAGACCATCTAGTCGCAGAGCACGAGGTAAACTACACAAGGGAAATATTCACGTACATGCAACCTTACGATTTGGCCCGAAGCAAGTGCCCGGAATGTTCGGAGAGCTTTGTGTATTACTCTTTTCTGATTAAACACGTCGAAGAAGCGCATCCTCCGAAAAGTTTCACATGCGCCTGGTGTCAGAGCGAATTTTCCTCTGAAGGTTATTTGGAAACGCACAAATTAGACGTGCACGAAGAGTACAAGACAAATAAAGGAATAATGACAATAGTGAACAAGTCCACGGCGACGCCTTTCGAGGGGTATTACGATGGCAAATTCAACTGCTACAGCTGTACCGAATCGTACAAAGATTTCGGCGATCTTCGTGACCATCACTTGGCAAACCACAGCGAGTTTACCGTCGAGGAATGCTCTCAAAAACCACTAAGTTTGGAGACCAGTGACTTAAAATGCCGGGAATGCTCATCGTCCCATGACGACGTCAAAACTTTCGTGGAGCATTTGAAGTCGGTTCACGAAATCGAAATATCTGAAGCCGCTGTGGAAGTGAAGCAAATAAAGATTGACAAGTCTCTGACGTTCACTTGTTGTATGTGTGACGAGTCGTTTGACAAGTTTATGCTTCTGACTCGTCACTTGGAAGAGCACAGTCGTGCTATGCTATGCGACTTCTGTGGTGCACAAAATAATCGGCATAAAAAAAGTTGCAAATCCCGCGGAAAGGCTAAAGCGAAGAAAGCTCCCCAAAATGTAGAGCCTGATAGTACGGATGCCGATGAAAGTGAGGATAGCCAAAAAAGCGAAAAATTGCTGGTACCTGAAGAAGTTGTTAGCAAGAAAAAGATGAAGACGAAGTAAATGTAAAATTCGTCGTAGAAAGTAAAATCTGCGTATTTAGACAAAAAGGCAGATTTGACGATAAAGAATTTCGAATTTAAAAAGTCCCTTCGATCTATCCAAAAGACTGTTTTGTATTAATTTTACTATCATTTTTAACATTGACTATGTTATATTTGTATTTTTATACTCTTCTATATTCTGATTGACAATTCACATCTCCCATACGTTCGTGATTAACATTTTCTATCGTCCCGATTTATTTTGTATCATTATGAAATTTTTGGAATATATCACCAGAATCTTATAATATTCATACTATCTATCTATAAATTTATGTTCGATTTGTATCTAATATACAGTATGTGTAATATCTAGTCAATACTATAAGATGTAGCGCATTTTTTAATCATTCCATTTCATAATATTCCAAGTAGGTTTGTCAGATACAATCCTCTTTTTAATAAGTATTAAATACAATGTAGGTGCCATACTAGTTTAGTTATTTATGGTAGTTCGGGAAGCATATAACTACGTCATTGATAATCTTGATGCTCAAAGAATTTACAATGCAAAAAGCCTCATGCCCAATGATAAGTAATAATTTTCATCTTTTCAGATGAAAATGGGCCGGCAAAAGTACACAGTGCCAATAAAATCAGGAGGACGAATCTGCAAATCATATTCAACAGTACCACAATGATTCCTTTTAAATGGCGCGGCAAATACATTTGTTTTTATTGCGGAGAGCACATTAATGAATACAGCGATTTGAGACAACACACGATAGATCACGGAGACTGTACGGATAATGACAGAGCTATAAAATTAGTCAAAGCGGGTGACGCGGAAGTCAAAATCGATGTTTCGGATATCACATGCAAACTGTGTCTCGTTTCGTTCATGTATTTCGATGACATGCTAACACATTTGATGTTCGATCACCATTTGCCGTACAACAAAGATGTACCGTTAGCTTTAACCACGTATCGTCTTGTAGATCTCAAATGCGTGTTCTGCGATAGTAGCTTCAACTATTTTAATAAACTCGTGTCTCATGTTAACCTTAAACACCCAGTCAATCAACTGTACTGTCACGATTGCAATCAGAAATTCAACAAAAAAAGAGACCTTGAATCTCATATTCGCGCTCGGCATAGGTCGGAATATGCGTGTATGAAATGCCCAGTCACTTTTGAATCAAATGCTGCGTTGCAAAAACACAAAGCCACTTTCCACGCTTCACTTTGTAACGTTTGCTTCGAGCCTTTTTCTTCTGACACGGGCAGAGCCAATCACATAAAGAAAGTACATTTCGACAACGACATCCTACAATGCGGGTTTTGCCTCAAAATTTTAAGCACCAAAATAGCGTTCCTCAACCACGCCTCGAAATGCAACGTCAAAGATTCTAAAGACTACATCGAAACTGTCGACGATGATAAGAAACCTACGGTAGTTCAAATACGAAATAATATTGCTTGCATAATCAACATGTCTACTGCTCTGCCTTTTAAGTATTTTATGAATAAGTTCAGATGTTTTTATTGTGCGAAAGATTTTACGGAGTGTGACGATTTGAAGGAACATACAGTTGTGGAGCACCCAATTTGTAATAGTAAACTCAAATGTATGAGACTTCGCAATAGGGAAGCCGGTGCAAAAGTAAAACTAGATGTATCTACACTGTCTTGTAAAATGTGTTTTGAGCCGATGCAAGATTTGGACTATCTAATAGACCATTTGGTAGTAGAACACAAAGCTCAATACGATAAGGCAGTTGACCACAACGTGCAGCCTTTTAAACTTATCAAAGACGATTTCCCTTGTCCGTTCTGCGCTGAGTCGTACAGATATTTCAGTAGCCTTCTAAAACATATCAGCGAGAACCACACGGAGAATAACGTCATATGCCCATTTTGTGGAGTTACTTTTAGGGCGGATCACAATTTGCGGTTTCATATATCGTTTAAGCATAAGACTGGAAATTTCAAATGTACCGTTTGCGATTTGAGTTTCCCGACCAAAGCACATTTGAGGGATCACTCCGGCTCGGTCCACGGGGACAAAGTGGCTCAATGCCAAGAGTGTCTAGAGAAATTTACAACGTTATACGCTGTCCAAAGACACAGGATCAACGTCCACGGTCTCGGTCACAAGTGCTCGTATTGCGGCAAATTGTTCACCAAGAAATCTTTCATGGTGAACCACGTACGACGGTTGCATCTGAAAGAGAAGAACGTGGAATGCTCCGTGTGTTTCGAAAGATTTTTCGATGCAAACGCTTTGAAAATGCACACGATCAAACACGTCGGAGAGAGGAACTTCCATTGCGATATTTGCGGGAAGAAGTTCCTTTGGAAGAAGAATCTTATAGGGCACATGTCCTCGCACATTAAGACTAATCAAGCGTAGGCTTAATCTAAAACTGTGACAAAAATAGACGCACAATTACAGCAAGAAACATTTCTTTTCAGGTGAAATCGCGCGCCCTAACGGATGGTGCGCCTCTGAGCGCCGGCGGAATAACTTGAGAATACTATTCAACTACACCACAGTGTTGCCTTTTAAGTGGAGACGCCGATTCCAATGCTTCTACTGCAACAAAAACTATGCAGAGTACGATGGCTTCAAAAAACACACCAAATCTCACGGCCCGTGTAGCACCAATGATAACGCATTGAGACTCATCAGAGGGGCGCACATTGAAATTAAGATTGACGTGTCAGAAGTAACGTGTGAAATATGCAACGAACCTTTCGCAGACTGGCAGGAAATCGTCGATCATTTAATCTTTAAACACAAAATGGAATTCGATAAAACTGTAGAAATACCCATCCAGGCTTACAGGTTAGCCGATTTGAAGTGCTTGTTCTGTGAAGAGAGTTTCACGTATTTCGGCTATTTGATTACCCATGTAAACGTGGCACATCCTCAGAATTGCTACATTTGTGACGATTGTGGGGTGAAGTTCAATAAAAAACGAGATTTAGCCGTCCACTTTCGGTCGTACCATCGCAAAGGGGGATATCCTTGTGACCAATGTCCACTGGTGTTCGAGAATTTTTGCACTCGACGTACGCACCGAAACAACGTTCACTTTAGGAAGTGTTCATGCTGCAGCCTAAGGTTCACTACACTAAGTTTGTTAAAGAAACATATATCTGCGGCACACCCTAACACTGGTAGTCTAACTTGCGAGTACTGTGCCAAATTGTGCCAATCGCTGCAAGGCTTGCGACTGCACAAAAGCAAGTGCCGAGTCAGACTGTTATCTACCACTAACGACACGGTAGACAGCTCTGTATCTACCGAGCCAAAAAAGAAGCAAAACATACAACAAATTCGTCAGAACATACACTGCATTTTGAACATGTCCACGGCTATACCTTTTAAATTCTTCTCTTCGTTCTCCTGCTTTTATTGCTCCAAGAAGTTCGTAGAATTCGACGATCTTAAACAGCATACGGAAACGGAACATCCTATCTGCGACCTCAAATCGAAATCTATAAAGAATTGCAAGGGGCAAAGGGTATGTGTTAAAGTAAATATAGCATCTCTCCAATGTAAGCTCTGCTGTCAACCAATGGAAAATTTGGACGTCCTGATTGATCATTTAATATTGGAACACAGTGCCACTTACGACAAGTCCGTCGTAGGTTGTTTAGAGCCGTTCCAGATAATCAAAGACAACATACCCTGCCCACAATGCCCGGACCGCACTTTTAGATATTTTGGGATCTTGCAACGGCATATGAATTCGGATCACAGCAACAACAACAAAATTTGCGACTTCTGCGGTCGTACCTTCAAGAACGTCATCAATTTAAAAGTCCACATATCCCATTCACACTCCGGCAGCGCCGAATGTAATACTTGTGGGGTGAAGTTCAAAAACCAGTGGTGTCTCGCAAGGCACCGTGCTAAGTCGCACGATGTTAAAAATTACAAATGCCCCAAGTGCCCCGAATTCTTTAAATCCCAATACGACAAGCAAAAGCATTTGATAAAAGTTCACGATACCGGTCACAAGTGTGAGCATTGTGGGAAGATGTTCACGAGGAATTCGTTTATGAAAGACCACATAAGAAGGACGCATTTGAAAGAGAAGAACGTGCCGTGCACTTTGTGTGGTGAGAAATTTTTCGATAACTATCTTCTGAGGTTGCACAAGGTGAAACACGACGGGGAAAGGAAATTTACCTGTAGCTTTTGTGGGAAAGCCTTTTATAGAAAGAGCAATCTGCACACGCATACGGAAATGCATAACAAATACGGGCACGCGATTGGGCTGTTACAGGACATTAAAAAATAGCGCTGTAGGGCTACTCTGAAACGCTGTTTACTTAGCTTCAAGTCTATCCGTCACCGTCTCATGTCATCTCGCTTTGCGTGAGAGGGATGGCAACATTCGAAACTGATCACGTTTTTCGGAGTAACCTCCCTGCCCATCGATAGTCGAATATTACAGAGGTATACATCATAACTGAGTAGGTTACGTGTGACGTAACGGAGCTGTCACAGTAGTGTCTCTGAAATAATACTATAGTCTATCCAATATAGCTTGATTAGAATGACAGCTGTCATCAAAAGTAACGACATAACTTTGTAGTAGCGATCAATGAGAGCAAAATATTGGCGGACAAGAAATAATTCACGTCTGACCTACAAACAATATTTTCGACGACAGTGCTTCCAATAAAAATGATAATTTCGTGTAAATGCAGCGTTAAATTACACCAATAAGTAGTAATTCGAAATTATAAAAATCAAGCTAGAGTATTAACGACGTCTCTACAAGGTTATCTCGAGTTACAAAAATGTTAATGTTGGGACATATCGACAAATGTCATATTAAATTAAAACTATTTTTTAAACATATTTAACAATTTTTTTTCTAACTCATTTTTTAACATATTTAAGTCAAGTTATGCGTTTTTCTAAATGTTCACTATTAAAAACCAAAAAACATTTCATTCTTAAATAATCAAACATCGGAAATCAATCACCGGTAATTTTTTGGGTATTTATAGCACCGTTGCTCTAGAAGAGATGCCCACCGCCCTCTAGCGAGAGGAAAAAACCACTGAAGAACACTGATGATAATGACTACGACTTAGGTTGTACACCCTTGACATGAATTTTAAATTTTACTGTCTTTAAATTTAAATCATAATTGTCATTTTTATGAATAAAGATATATGAAGAAAAATTGGGTGCATTTTTTCATATCATTTTTTCGAAAACTTATCGATACATCTATGTGAACCGTACGAAACATACCCATCACTAGTCACATTCGTTTGACAGCTGTCATTCTAATCAAGCTATATTGGATAGACTATAGTTCTGAAACGTCAAGTGGCATGAATCGGAACTAATAACCCAGTATGACAGTAGCGCCTTCCTGTCAATGTCATATGACACTTCAGTGTTGCCCAGCTTTATCTGGTTTTGATTTTGACAACACCATTATTTAGAAGTTAGGTTTTAAAACGAGATTTATTATTATTTTTGATACGTTTTAGATTGTAATTTAGTGAGTACAATTTTATTGATCTCAAAAGTCTATTATTATGTATGTAAAACAGGCATTTTTCAGTGCTTTTTTAAACAGGTGTCTGTTTATACACACCGTAGACTTCGGATTTTTAGTCGGCCGATAGTTTGGTCGGGCTGTTAATCAGTATAATAAAACTCATTTATTTTAGCAAGCAGGCTTTTAAAAAACACTTTTACACGTCCCAGTATTAACCCTACCACTGCTTCGGGACAATAAATGGGCCAGTGCTGAGAAGAAGCAGCGCAAGAAACTGTCACTATTGTCAGCTCTTTTCAAGGGTATGAACATTGAACATGTATCCAAGTGCCCATGTACGGATTTGATATCGGCCGATTCCTCATACAAATTGAAGCCGACTTAACTATCGGCCAACTAAAAGTCGGCAGTCTGTGGGGTTATAAGTTCGTTTCATCCACGATGACGCGCCCCACTAATTTTTGGTCTCGGTCGCGCGGGGTGCGGGGAGTTTGATCCGAGCAATCCGTAAGGCATTATTGTAGTGTGCGTGTGCACTCATGGATAATTTATCGTGTACCGATAGCACTCAAATATTAGCGGAAGAATGGTGGGGCGCGTCTTCGTGGATGAAACGGTCTATATCTTATATTTAGTAAGATACTTACTATACAAGCTTTAATTGTGTTTGTGAATAATGTTTGTTTTGGAATTAATTCAATGCGATTTATTTTAATGATTTTTCTTGCAAGTCAATATGAAAACAAATTATGAAGTTATAGGTTGTACTAAATATTCAAATTGATCAAAAATAAGTTTATATTTTCAGTCATTACTGAAGATTGTTTAATCTTTTGTAAGATAAATTTCAAAGTATTTGTATACTGATATTTCTGTCTATTGGACAACACATGAACTTAATACAAATTTTCCTTAATTCGACATTTTATGGTATGGTATTTGTGCTAGCAGCTGCACTCAAATTTAGACATTTAGCACATGACTTCTATGTATACTATTCTATAGTCTGGTCTGCGAGCACGTAGAATTATGTCCAATGACCCCAAGCTACCCTACATCTACAATCTTATCGCTCGCGCTTAACTATATTGCTGTCGCGCTCGCATACTCACTGCGGGCGCCCGCCGCACAGTCGCGACAGCATTATAATTACGCGCGAGCGATAAAGATGGGTAGCTTGGGGTCATTGGACAAAATTCTACGTGCTCACAGACCGGGCTGTACTAGATTTAGTCTAAAGATATTATAATATGTCAATGTCACCCCTCCCGTGCCGCTCCCATACCTCAGATACTGACAGAGTTAAGAGCTGGACCTATAGTGGTATGTTACATAGAAGTAATGTGCATTATGGAGTAATTATATAAACTTTAAGTAGGTACTTAAAAACCCACATTGTAAATGTATTTATTACTGATCGTATATTTATAATAATATCTCAAAAACTTTAGTTTTTATGGTCACTGGATTTCTAATGTGATATTCGATTAGTTGTAAGTCCAATAACTATAGTTTGGTAATAATAAACGTGTTTAACATTAATAATACTTTTATTTACCGTGTACCTTTACCTCCTTACTAATAAAAGTTATTCACTCGTTTAACACTTGTTTAAAGTGCCGTTTAGTATGGAAATGTCACTATAAACTACTGTTTAACGAGTCTGTACATTTTTATTAGTAAGGGGGTTAAAGTTTCATATTTTTGATACATATTTAAAGGACACTACAGAAAAGTTGTCTTGACTTTTGCAAATGGTATTTATTTAGGGTAGGAAGGGAAGTTAGGTACGATTACCTACAACAGATTTTTGATTATTATGAACAAAAGTTTCTGCAAATTAATTTTCAATTAATTAATAACAAAGTTTCATATTTGAAACACATTTGAAGTTTCAGAAATGATCCGTAAACCTAGATTTTTGCAAAGGGTAAGGGTATTTAGGGTAGGAAGTTAGGTACCTACTTACGAAAACATTGATTTTAGGTTACAAGCTATTATTGTTTCAAAGAAGTAACATTATATTTAATAACACACAACATCAAGTTTCTGTAAGTTTGTTTTAAAAGAAATTAAATATACGAAGTATTTCGGCTTAGGAAAAAATCTGCTTAGCGACTATGTTCCAGGACATTTAGGCGATTTGTTCTTTCATAAAATATATCTCCTACTAACGCCCCTAAATATTTGATATTTAAGAATAACCCCAATGTTCTTTAATTTAAGGTTTTAAAAATAAATTTTGAAGAATTATTAGCAAAGTGAAAACGATGCGATAGTTGACAGAAAACAGGGAGAAGAAAAAGAAACGGAGAAAGATTATAGTAGAATTTTCTTTGCAGGTGTCAAATTCGTAACTGTGGAGGACAAGTCTAAGAAAATGGAACTTGCCCGTAAGCTTCTTGTAAAGCGAAGAAACGTGGAATACGTGTTGCAATACGGGAACGTGACGCCCTTTATGTGGTACAAGGGGAAATATAGGTGCTTCTACTGTACTGAACCAATGAAAGACCCGGCAGCGCTGAGAGAACACACCTCTAACCACGAAACTTCAAACCTAGAGAATGTAGTCCATTTTAGAACGAAAAACAACAGAAATAAGGATGCGGCCATTAAAATTGACGTCACGGGCATCGGCTGTAAACTCTGTGACAAACCTGTCACGAATCTGGAGGAATTCATTCATCATTTAATCATAGCACATGACGCGGAATACGACGTCTCGGTCCCGAACTGTCTGTTGCCCTTTAAATTGGACAAAGATCAACCCACCTGTCCAACTTGTGATATGAAGTTCGTGTTCTTCGAATACCTTCTCCGTCACGCGAATAAGCACCATCTATCTCACGACTACATCTGTGACGTTTGCGGGACCAGCTTCCAAGGAGAAAACCACTTGAAGATGCACAATAGGTACTACCACAGGCAAGGTGGTTACACCTGCGACCACTGCGGTGTCAGTTTCGCTACGTTGGCCAAGAAAATCTTGCACGAAAAGAACGTGCATCAAGTGAACTTGTCCACGTGTCCCCACTGTCCGGAGATGTTCAAGAGTCCGTATTTCAAGAAGCTGCATATGGCGAATGTCCACGGCGTTGAAGAATTAAAGATCAAGTGTCCATTTTGCCCGAAAGTCTACCCTCAGGAGAGCATCATGTCTCGTCATATGCGACGAGTCCATCTCCGAGAGAAGAATGTGGAATGCGAAGTGTGCGGAGACAAATTCTTTGGTCCATATGACGTCAAATTGCACATGGTGAAACACAATGGCGACAAGAAATTTGTTTGTAGCGAATGCGGCAAGAAATTCGCCAAGAAAAGCAACCTGAATACACACATGTTTATTCACACTGGAGAAAAGAAGTTTGTGTGTGAGCATTGTAACAAATCATTCGCTCACATAACGAATTACAAAGTCCATGTTAAGAACCGACACGAGGGATATTTCAAAGCGAATGAAGAACTTAAAGGTGATCAGTATAAAGAGGGTATACCTGTGCTAGACGAAACTGATCTTATTCAAATAATTGATAAAGATGAGATGGACGCTACAGAAATCATTGAGCATTATAAGCTTTGCTAGTTGAATGCGAAGCTATAAAGTTTACTCCGATAGTTATAATAATAACTTAACTTTTGTTAATCTAACAATATGTTCGTGTTATATCAGTTATTTAAATAATTAAAAGTTCACTGTATCACTTGAAGTTTTAGAAATAAATATTGCTGCAATAATTTTTACTTTTATTTTCGTCACCCCGATTTGACATTTTTTTATTCAAATTCAAACTCCGGTTTTTTCTTTTGACTTAATCGCAGTGATACGGAGCCGTAAAGAAGTAAAATTTCTTTCCAGGATTGAAAACGAAGCAACAGACAAAAAACGGCGGATTGAAAGAGAAGATCGTACGCGAGAATCGCTTGCAACGGCTCTGTAGGGTGAGGAGCAATATCCTGCTTGTTCTCCGCTATGGCAACGTAATGCCATTCAAGTGGCACACCAAAGGATTCAGCTGTTTCTTCTGCGCCAAACCCATGAAGGACTGCCTCGCTGTCAAAGAGCATACCTCCAAACACAGCTCCTTCGACCTAGAAAACTTCATTCCAAAGCTTGTCTCCAAAGATGTACCAGTAAAAATTGATGTCACTGATCTTGCTTGCAAACTCTGCCCCCAAATCCTGGTTCGAACAATCGACGAACTAGTAGCCCATATTGTCTCGATTCACGACGAAGACTACGACTACACCGCCGGCGTCTGCGTGCTACCATTCTTGCTGAACAAAGACGTGATGTCTTGCGTGCTCTGTGACAAACAGTTCGACAACTTCACTTCGATCATGTGGCATATGAATAAGGAGCATATATCCCATAGCCACATCTGCCAGATATGCGGTCTAAGTTTCATAAACATGATTCGGTTGAACAGGCATATAACCAGCAGTCATATAGGGTTTAGGTGCTCGCTTTGTAGCAAAGTTTTCGCGTCTTGCTACAAGCTGGATATCCACAAAGTCCGGTTGCACGGGCACGTGAAAAGTCATAGCTGCGACCTGTGCAGCGAATCCTTCGAGAACGGTTACCTAATGAAAGTGCATATGGGGAAAGTGCACAACGTCGCGAAGTACAGGATAAAGTGTGAGTATTGCCCGAAAATTTGCACAACCAAAGGGGCAATGGCGCTTCATGTGAAGTCCGTACACTCGGATGCGAGATTTGAATGCGACATTTGTGATTACAAGACTGTTACAAAATCTATGATTCAACTGCATAAAAGGAAGCATTTTGGGGAGAGGAACTACGCTTGTAGCGTATGTGAGAGGAAGTTTGGGAGGGCTAGCAACCTCAGTGCCCATTTTAAGGTGCACACAGGGCACATGGGCAGAGTCTGCAGGCATTGCAGACGTGGTTTTACTGACAATGAGGCGTTAGAGAGTCATAAGATGGAGGTACATTATTTTGATCAGGAGTGATGAGATATCGACCGGCGACCTCTTGAAGGTAGCAGGAAGGCGCTGGATGCAGGCCGCTACCAACCGGCCATTATGGAAATCATTGGGTTCATCATCATCTATACAATGTTCAGCAGTGGACGTCCTATGGCTAAAATGATGATAATTATGATGAGGCATCCGTTGATTTTGGACTTATAGTACCTAAGACTTCTCTGAAAAAAAGCACAGCTTTTAGCTATTGAATGTTTTATCACTTTCTCTGAAATGTTGATTGCACTGTGATGAAAAGAGACAAAATGATTTTGTAATTATTAATTTTATTATTACCGTATAGATTGGTGACCTACATTTTAATATTTTTGAGATTTTTTAAAATGCAATTGCTAATTATAACGAACTATTACTTACTGCATATTTATAATTTGTTCCTTACTACGTAACAAATGTTATTTATTCTTACATTACCTTAATAATTATGTGTAGAATGCGTATGAATTCTATTATTATTGTCTAATGCCTTCAAATGTTCCTTTATTTCTCTGTAGGTATAATTCAATTATTAGCAATTGACTTATCAATTATTAAATAGCCGTGACAAAATAATGCTTTTTTTGTTTTGTTTTTGAATACCTATAGATTATATCATGCAAATTATCACAGGACAGAAAATATAAGTGAGATTGAATTCAGTTTTTTGATTGAGTTTAAATAGAGTTTTGGATTTGTTTATATGACTTCATTTAGTAGCTTAATCTTCCTCATCTTTAGATATTCTTAACTACCACGTTAGGTAGGCAAGGTATAATGAAAGAGTTAAAATAACCCACAGTGAACTCTAAACACTATTTCGTAACCAAAAAAGAATCTACAAATTTTACAATTTAGACAGTTTTTAGGAAGTGTCCAAACTCAAATGACCAGAATATTACCAATTTAACTTACTTTGAACGTATTTTTACTTAGAATAACTATGCCATTATAATTTGAATAAACCGCATTTAAAGACACACAATTCTTTGCATTGCATGACTCTGGCTACCTCTGTTTATAGACCAGCATAAAGACTCACGTGTTTTCCTTTCAGGAGAACTAAGAGGTGGTCAGAGGTCATCCAAAAAGCCTACAGCGCCCCAAAAAACGGAAGACATCTTCGATGGCCCAGTAGTGCCACCCAAACCGGCTCTGACAGCTAATGATAAACGAAAAATCATGCGCGAGAATGTTCTACAAGTTTTAATCAAATCAACAGTAATGCCTTTTAGATGGCTGAAGAGTTCGTACAGGTGCTTCTACTGCTATGACATTTTCCAAGACGCGACAGATCTGAAAGGGCATCAACAGTTGCACATGGGAGACGAGGCTAAGGTCCAAGCAATGAACAATTACTGGGAACCAGTAGTGTACGTAGATATATCGAATCTAACGTGCAAACTTTGCCCGGAAAGGATATTGGATTTGTACGATCTGATTGACCACCTTATTGGTCAACACGGAGTGATATACAATAAGGATGTAGGGATTTGTATGGTAGCGTTCAAACTGGACAACTTCAATGTCAGTTGCCTTGCGTGTGGAGCGAGCTTCTACACATTCGGGCCTCTATTGCATCATACAAATAAAGACCATAAAGGCACATCGGCTATACTTTGCGACGTCTGCGGACAGCATTTCAAAGACGTGAACCTCCTTCGAGGGCATTTCAAAACAGTTCACGAAAATACCGGTCTTCTATGCCCGGAGTGTGGGGAGAAATTCGAAACCAGATCTAAACTAAAGACTCATCAAAAGAACCAGCATGAGATTGACAAGAAATTCAAGTGCATGGTGTGTTCTCTGACCTTTCAAAGTCACTATAAAAGATCCAGGCATATGGCTGCAGAACATAAGAACAGGCAGGAGATAAAATGCCTTCACTGTCCGAAGACTTTCGTCTTCCGAAGCATGATGATGACTCACGTTAGAGACACCCATTTAAAAGTGAGGAACTACATCTGCAGCGTGTGCGGGTGGAAAGCTTTCAACAGCAACAGATTAAAAAACCACATGTACAAGCATAGCGGCGAAAAGAATTTCAAATGTGATGGGTGTGATAAAGCATTTACCACTAAGAAGATCATGCGAGCGCATTTTGTCCGTATTCATAAGAACGCTCCTCCTGTGATGCAATACGACCCAATTAATCCTTATGGACATTAAGTGTCATTCCTAGTCAAATTCTTTTAAAGATAAAAGATTATTTACATTTACATACAGCGTTAATACTATCTTTAGTATTAACGCTGTATGTAAATAAAAATTATACTGTATTTTAGCATGTAAGTTCTGAAGATATTATTATCTAAGATGAACGATTTAAAGAAGTTTCAACTTAATAACTGTTTCAAATATGACTCAAATACAACTTTTAAACAATACAAATACCTTATGATCTCAGACATGTTTCATTTGACACATTACCCGTTAACTCTGTTTATTTTAATTGCAAGAAGAAGAGGCAACAAAATACACCACAAAGCTTTAAGAAGACCATATTTCCTTTCAGGCAGGACACGAGACGCAAAGAAAATGGAAAGCGATGTGCCAGAACTGAAGAGAGCTACAAAACAAAGCAAAATGTCCATCATGAGGCAAAATGTCTTGGAAGTGCTTCTGAAGTCGACCGTGCTCCCTTTCAGATGGCTCAAGAGTTCGTTCAGATGCTTCTACTGTTACGACGTATTTCAAGAACCCAAAGACCTTAAAGCTCACCAGATCATACATACAAGTGATGACGACAAGGTTAAAGCAATGAAAAATTATTGGGAGACCACAGTTTACGTTGACGTCTCGAATCTAGCATGCAAGCTATGTTCAACATCTATGACAGACTTCTACAAACTCATCGACCATTTGATGGAGGTGCATAACATTCAGTTTAATAAGGATATAGGGATTTGCATGAGTCCGTTTCGGCTGAACCACATTTCGGTACAATGCGTGCAATGTGACAGAGAGTGCAGAACCTTCGGCCATTTGTTGGTGCACACGAACAAGGAACATAAAGGCTGTTCACTGGTGCTTTGTGAAGTCTGCGGGCAACACTTTAAAAATAATCAACATTTGCGCTACCACATGAATCAAGAGCACACCAACAGGTCGGTTCTATGTCCGTTATGTGGAGAAGAAATCCTCACTGCGAATAGAATGAGAACTCACATGCAAAATGTCCACAACAAGAGGTACAAGTGTGGAATGTGCCCGGAGCTTTTTGATACGCACTACAAAAGGTCGCGTCATGTCATGATGGTGCACAAAGCTAGAGAAGAGGTGAAGTGTCAGCATTGCCCGAAAACTTTTGTGTTCAGAAGCACGATGATGAGACACGTCAGAGAAACGCATCTGCAGGAAAGAAATGCTATATGTGGGATATGTGGATGGAGAGCTTTCGGGGCAGGCAGGCTGCAAAGGCACATGATGAAACACAGCAATGAAAGAAACTTCAAGTGTCCTTCGTGCGACAAGGCGTTCAAAACCAAGAAAACTATGAAGCAGCACTACACTAATATACATGAAAAAACTCCTAGAGTTCATGATCTAATGCCTGGTATATCCGTCGATGTATTAGTTCCGAATTCCATTTGATGATGTTTGTGTTATCTTTCAAATAAAAGCGTAATTCAATGTCTGGACTGTTTATTTCCTACCATGCATGCGCGTCCCAGTTGAGCTCATAGATGTAGAATAAATGAGCGTAAAATTACAAATCAGGAATTCTTTACAGGGAAGACGAAACGAAAACTGAAGTCTTCAAAAGTGGCGACGAGGTCTAAAGAGAGCAAACAGTTGCAACTAAGGAAATGGCTGCTTACGATCCTACAGAACACGACGGCAATGCCTTTCCGTGTGTACGGGAATAAGTACCGATGTTTCTACTGCACCTCAAGTTTCAGCCATTCGGTAGAGTTGAGAGAGCACACGAAGACCCACGAAAACGTTAACTTAGTTAAAACTATCAGAACTAGTGTCACAACCCTAGTTGCGAAACTAGATATAGCCGAAATGAGTTGCAAACTATGCTCTCAAGAATTAAAAGATTTGGGGCAGTTATTAGAACATCTACAGAATTACCACGAAGTAAAGTGTAGCCTTGAAGCGTCAGATTACATATTGTGCTTCAAATTATCAGACGAAGATCTCAGATGTTTGATATGCGATGAGAGCTTCTCATACTTTGGCCCGTTACTGCTCCACACCCATAGACTGCACAACCAAAGGCCGTACATTTGCGAAATATGCGGCGTCAGTTTTGGCGCTAAGAATGCTTTAGAAAAACACTCACAAAGCGTACATCCAACGAAGAGTTACCAGTGTCGACATTGCGAGAAAACATTCACTGCGGTCCACCGTAGGGACAACCACGAAAAACGTATCCACGATGAAAGCGAACGGAAATGCCATATCTGCTCTGAAGTTCTAGGAAGTATTTATATTAGGGACACGCATTTAGCTACAGTGCATAATATCTGGAAGTCCGAATTCAAATGTGAAGAATGTTCGCAAATGTTTAGGCACAAATATCTTCTGGTCACTCACAAAAAGAGGGTTCATTTGAAAGAGAAGAATATGACGTGTGAAGTGTGTGGAGACAAGTTCTTCGACAAACGTCTGTTGAAGTTACACATGGTGCGGCACAGCGACACCAAACCGTTCAAGTGTGAGACGTGCCAGAAGAGATTCCTAAGGAAACGGGGGCTCGAAATTCATACTAGAATACATACGAACGATAGACGATATGCTTGCAAACATTGCTCTAAGGCCTTCGTTCAAATGGCCAGTCTGAAATGTCATATGCGGCTGCACCACGAAAACTCTTAGAATTGACAGGTCCGTTACATTTTTAGGAGATTCTTAATTTTTTTTAACCCAAACCTTGAAAGGCTTAACATATTTTAAGTAGTTGACCATGCACAAACAGATTTTCATGTACGAAGAATTATGCAGTTTCTAAGAAGAAAATTTTCCTTTCAGGAAGAAAAGGTGTTGTCAAGAAAAGGGAACGTATTTGTAAAGAAGACTATGTTCCCACGAAATCTAGAGGCACTATCAAAGAGGAAGGCCCCGGCGATCCGGACGACCGGACCAAAATAATGAGGCAAAATGTCATCCAAGTACTGAAGAATTCAACCGTGATGCCGTTCAGATGGCTTAAGAGTTCCTACCGCTGTTTCTACTGTTACGAGGTCTTCGAAGAGCCGAAAGACTTAAAAAATCACCAGGAAATCCACGCTAGCGACGACGACAAACTTAAATGCATGGAAAACTACTGGGAAACCACAGTTCACGTGGACGTTTCCAGCATATCCTGCAAACTGTGCCCAAAAACTATGAGCGACTTCTTCGAGTTGATCGACCATTTGATAACAGTCCACGAAATATCTTTCAATAAGGATATTGGGAGTTGCATGAGTCCGTACAAATTGAATAACATTTCAGTGCAATGCGCGTTCTGTAGTCAGGATTACCGGACCTTTGGCCATTTGTTGCTGCACATGAATAATGAGCATAAAGGCTTCTCCCAGCTACTATGCGACGTGTGCGGTCGGCATTGTAGAAACAAAAACCACTTGAGAGAGCATAAGAAAGAGCACATCAACAGATCCGTCACTTGTTCTATCTGTGGAGAGACGTTGAGCAGCTACCACAAGCTCCGACCCCATATGCAAAACGTCCATGACAAGAAATACAAGTGTGCAGCGTGTCCTGAGCTATTTGAGACACATTATAAAAGATCCTTACACATGATGACGGTTCACAAGAGTCGGGAAGAGATCAAGTGCCAGTTCTGTCCGAAAACATTCGTTTTTAGGAGCACAATGATGACGCATCTAAGGATAACGCATTTGCAGGAGAAGAACACAATTTGCGGAGTGTGTGGATGGAGAACTGTAGGAAAAAGTAAATTAAAGAGACACATGTCGAAGCATAGCAACGAGAAGAATTTCAAGTGTGCTGTGTGCGAAAAAGCGTTCAAAACAAAGAAGAATATGGTGCTCCACCACAGAAATGTTCATGAGAAAGAAATGCAAATGCCTCACGGATTTGGCAGCCTACCGCCGGAGATTCGACCGCCAATTGTCTAAGAAGAAGCGCTTGTGTAATAAGCAATGAATTTCATCAATCTAATGAAGCTAATTACTTGTTACTACCATGACGATAACCCAACGAAACGGTGAAGGTGTCAGACTGGCCGACTCGAAATCCGAGAAACGCGGATTCGATCCCCACCACTGCTGGACTATAGTGGTGATGTGGTGCACCCCCTTGTAACACATACATTAAGTGCATTATTACTGCATCTCACTTAGCACCAGGTGCGATTGCGGTCAAATACATGCCTTGTCTTGCATAAAAAAGTACGTGGGGTTAACGGGACTATTAGTAATTTGTGCAATACAAATTACTAATATTCTTTACGTGGCAGGCAACTTAGCAGATATTAAGCAATACATCTGAACTTAGCAATGTACTTATAGTCCCTAAAAGCTAAATCACACGATACAGGCGTCGTCTTACATAGAAATATCTGTAACGGGCACACTCGAGGTGCGATATGGCGAAATCGTGTGCTTTGGCTCTAACCTAACCAAACCCATCTCAAGATTTGCTAAAAATGATGTCTGAAGTTAAATTAATTAGCAAAATACTCATGATAAGACTATAATTAAATGATAATGCAAATTGTTGCCTCTAGTGATGCCGTTAAGGTTCAAATGAGTTTCCGTCTAAAAATAGGATAATAACCGAAAAGTATTAATTTTTGTATGTTAGTAGAACATATTATAATAATTCAGCCTACAAAGCACAAATTATTATATTTTAGTGCTGAGAATAAATAATAGTACATAATGTAAGAAGTTAATATCTACAGTTAATTTAATAAATGTCAATCCACAGATCGTTGTGAAAATCCTTAGTGGTTGAATCGCTACTGCTATACCTACGTCATTTGGTTGAAATAGACCAGTAGGCCTTAGATGCGCGTCGCGATAAGCGGTTATCACGCCATTTTATCGATTTTGCCCATACATTTTGACGTCGATAAAAGTTATCACGGCGCGCATCTTAGGCCTACAGAAAAAGTCATCCGATTGGTGTAAATATTGTAATTAAATCAATCGCAGGTTTCAATCCATTAATTTATTTATCAAGTTAGGTTTTATTTGTATGAGGTCCGTATTACAATTTTATCAACGTTAGAAACTCGATTCAATCTCACTCATATACCTACCTACTTAGATTATCGCCCGTATTCACAAACAACGCTTGCTTAGTTGAAGCAGCAAATCGAACGCACAGCGTTGAATAGAGCTCTGTGATTGGTTCGTGTGTCACCTTGTGCGTCCACGCGCACTGTGAGACCTCGGCGGCGGAGGCGTTGTCCTCAGGGCCGCGCCGCCCCTGTGTGCGATGTGTGCGGCGCACACAGGCGCCAAGACAATAGGGGCGCCGCGCCGCTACTGCCACCTAATTTTTTTAAAATGGAGTATCGAGTAAGTAGGTACAGTATGCGCAACATAGGCCTTGTACACAACAAAACAAATATTACGCTTATTAAACAAGTATCTCAATATTTATATTATGTTTATTATGATTCACGTTTATGGTTTCATTTTACGCTTAGGGTTTTAGTTTACATTACTAAACGTTAAAACGGCGGCAGTTCTTTTGAACCTCAGATAAAGTACTAGTTATTTTGAACCGTAGAGGCGCCGAGTTTGTCATACAATTTTTTTATGACTATGAGTGAGTTTATGAACGCAACGCGCAACCCGATGCGTGCGACACAAGCGAGATGGGGTCACGGGGATTCCCCGCCACGGGGATTTTAACGAACGAGAAAACGAGATAGCCAAGCCAAAACCACAGTATACAGGGTGTTTGGTGAAAGGTTAGACAAACTTCGTGGGTGTACCTATAGGTAAGAAGGTCATTTTAAGAATTTACAAGTTCGCCCATTTTACCCTGAGTTTTTTTTTCTTCCTCTTATTATCTACGATCGGCCACCCATAGCCATAATTAGATGTGTTCTGGGAGCGGATTATTTGACTGGTATTCCATTGAATAGCAAAGTCCATCACTGGTAAAAGCTCTACTTTCTCTCGTTGAGCTCGAGGATGTGCCATCTCTTGAGACGCTTTGTATCTTCGTCCATTAGCAGGTTCTTGGCCAGCGCGTTGCTATGTCTGTCGAATTTCTGCCTGTACTTTTTGCTGTAGTTGCTCTTCCTCCTTAACAGTCGTCATCTCAAGGTATTCATGTATTTCTGCGTTTCTCACAAACCAGTGGGCGCTGGAGACTGTTCTCAATGCAATGTTTTGGAATCTCTGTAATATTTCCAGGTTGGAGTTGCTAGCAGATCCCCAGAGTTCTATTCCGTAGGTCCAGATTGGTTTGATAATAGACTTGTGGACGAGCAGTTTGTTGTTGATAGAGAGTCGGGATTGTCGTCCTATCAGCCATGACAGGTTCCTGAGTTGCATATTTGCTTCAGTTCTCTTGGCTTTAACATGATTTACCCAGATTAGCCTTCTATCAAGGTGCAAACCCAGGTACTTCACAGTGTTATTGGTTGGCAAAGGTTTGCATTTTACCCTAAGTGAGCTACTTTTTTTAAATTGATGTTTTTGTTTTTATTTTATTTTTTTCAAAATATGACCTAAAACCTGTTTCAATTCTTTTTCTCGCATGTTTTCAACCACTTTTTTATTTGATATTAATATCGAATATGTCTTTAGTCAAATAAAATAAATTTCAGATCCAGATAATGATTGAATAGGTAATTACGAACCACCAAAGTTTAATAAAAGTACAAACCACGATAAAAAATTCAACATAGAATTCGATTTAAAAAAAAATTAAAGGTGATAATGGATTGCCAATGATCTTAAAAACATGTCTAGTTTCTCTTCTTTTTTTAAATTAGATATTGAAATTCGTCAAAAATTCAAAGTTTAGGGAAGAAAATGGAATAATAATACAAAAATTATAATTATTATAAAAGGGTCAAATGGGCGAACTTGTATTCTTAAAATGACCTTACCTATACACTCACGAAGTTTGTCTAACCTTCCGCCAAACACCCTGTATCATTTGATAGAAGGTGTAAGGTGCGCATTGAATTATTATAATTGAGTTTACTTTTTCGTAGTAGGTAATTGGCAAGCAGAACGAACGGGATTTACCTATTTAGTAAGCTAATTCCTAAGTGGTTTCCAGTTTTAATACACTTATGATAATATTATCTAAGTAGGTACTGTAAAGAAGAACGGTCACGCTCCATACAAAACAAACCCAGACCCGACAGAAACGAGACATACCTCAGTTTTTTTGTCATGTCTTAGTTAGTTAAATTATATATTTTTTATATTCGAAATCTATGTATAACACCAAAATATTACCGTTTGTTTTTGTTCGGCTGTATTTCCAGGTCACCTAGATACATTCCATAGCAGCTGTAATAGACATTTAAGTACATACATTTACAAATTTTGGTGATAAATAGGCATTTTGTATTAGTTTTTGTATAACGCCTGAACAAAAACAAAGGGCAATATTTTGGTGTTATTACATAGATTTCGAATATAAAAAATATATAATTTAACTAATTGAGACATGACAAAAAAACTGAGGTATGTCTCGTTTCTGTCGGGCCTGGGTCACAGATGACCGTTCTTCTTTAAATTCAAATTCATTTATTTGCACAGGAACATGGTACAATACAGATGTCAGATAAACAATCAGGTTCAACATGTTTCGTCTACAAGACATGCAAAAATTTCATAGTCAATTACTTAATACTTAAAACTGGAGAACATCTATTTTAATCAAAATTAACAATTAAAATATTCTTTAAAAATTTAAATTCGTTTTTTTATGACGATTCATTAGAAAAGAGGCGCTTCATAGGTTCCGCACACAGGCGCTGCCGGCGGTTGGCGCGGCCCTGGTTGTCCTGTGATTAGTCTAAATATTGAAATGTTATAAATAAGTTCATATTAGTAGGTACTATCTCTTAGTTATCTCCAATACAATTAAACTCTTAATTAAATAAGGCTATTAAAATAATAAAATTGTAATTACATAAATACATTATATGAATAAAGAAGTTCAAATAATTTATGGTTTTTACTTTCATTAACTTAAACCTTGCAGGTAGTCTATGGCTTCCGTTTAAATCTTTCACTGAAAGTATTTCAAAATATGTACTACAGACATTCAGTTATATTTCCTAAAAATAAACCCCAATACTTTAGTACTACCACAAGATAAATGTACTACTCGTATATCTTAGTTACTACACTATTTGGTTATACGCGAACCTAGGTAAAATTTACTACTCATTCGGAATTTTTCAATTCCTCCAAAATAATATAAAACAAGTGACGACAAATTTTCTTTTCCAGACAATCGGATGTTAAAACGCCAGAAGAAGCTTGATTTGGCCCAACTTATCACTACCATCGTCACCAAGTCCACCCTGATGCCCTTCAGGTGGCACGGCGGGAAATACATGTGCTTTTACTGCTGCACGCATTTTGTAGACAGCTCGAAACTCAGAGAGCATCAAGAAACCCACCCTGATGTGGATATAAACGAAATTTTATTAAGGACAGTTTACAAAGAATCGTTATTTCGAATCAAGCTAGACGTAACCGAAATCTGGTGCACTGAATGTCCAGAGGAACTGCAGTCTTTCGAAGAATACATCGAACACTTGTCGACCCACCACGACATCACTTTCGAGAAAGCAATCATATCTCGGTGCGAGCTCTTCAAACTAACTGATGAAGTTCTGAACTGCCTACAATGCGAGGAGACCTTCAACCACTTCGGTCACCTTTTAAACCATATTCATCAAAGTCACATAGACGTGGATAGGCATAAATTCTTGTGCGAGATCTGTGGGCAAGGATTCGCTGACAAATGGGTGGTTGCCACGCACATTAAACACGTTCACCGGTTACAGCAGTGCAAATACTGTCCAGAGGTATTCCAGACCCAGTACGCGATGGACAAACACGTCGGCACCGTCCATAAGACTGAGAAATTCAAATGTCCTATGTGTCCAAAGATTTTGCCTACAAGGTACATGAAGAAGCGTCATCTAGCCATGGCCCACGATTGCAAGAGCGCTCAGCTTACTTGTGATCTTTGCGGAGTTGTTTTTACAAGGAACAACAAACTTATGATGCATAAAAAGAGGGTCCATTTTAAGGAGAAGAACGTGGCGTGCGATGTCTGTGGAGGCTTCTTTTTCGATGCGGACTCGTTGAAGAAACACCAGATAAGTCACAGCCAGGACAAACCGTTCCAATGTGATATATGCCCAAAGAGTTTTAAGAGGAAGAGTGGGCTAGCTATGCATATCTCTCAATGTCATGCGACTGAAGAGAAGGCGGATAATGAAGATGTCTAACATCGTGAAATTGACGTTTTAATGAAGTTGCTTTTCAGTATCTTAAAGATACTTACTTATTGGTGTTAAGGTTTCACACAGTACGCAGAACTGACGACCGATGGGGCAGCAAGGTTCGGTAGTGGAAGCCACGTCATAGATAACTTCATAAAGGTAGCAGGAAGGCGCTGGATGCAGGCCACTGCCAACCGGTCATCATGGAAGTCATTGGGGGAGGTCTATGTTCAGCAGTGGACGTCCTTTGGCTAAAATGATGATGATGATTAAGGTTTCAAACAATATTCCTTTCTCATCAATATCTACAGCATTCGGACCATTAGTAATTTTTCTTATCCAGATTTAAAGGAAAACGGGGATCAAAAGTGCGCTCTAAGAGAAAAGTCAAGACACTGTTTCAGACATAAGTTAGAATACTAAGATGCAAATCAGGATTTAAAAAATACCTACCAAACCTACCTACTTTTTACGGATAATGTACCTTAATGTTTATGCTTGTGTGTGTATTGTAATAAATAAAGTAAAAATTTAAAAAATGAATGTTTTTAGTTTTTTTGAATTTGCAACTACTACCCACTAAGGCTTTGGAAACGTACACAACTGGTACTATAATAAAAAAATTGGTAGATATTGTAAGTGAGCGTTGTGACTAGACGCGTGGCCGCTAACGAAAAGTTACCTAGACCGACAGTACTTAGCAAAGGACGGTGTTAACCTTCCTCGTCTGAATCGAAGACACTAATATATGAAACAAACTTCATTGAATGACATTTATTGGCATAGTAAAAAAAACTTCGACACCGCGATGTAGAAACTAAACAATTTACCGTAACGCCATCTAGTTACTTAACTGTGAATCACTACATTCAGAGGCTTGTACAGACGGAGTGACACGTGTTATCTGTTCCAGAAACTGGATTCCGGCTGAGTCTCCCCTCGCTCGACGGCGAGCGAACAGCGCAGTGGGCTCTCAGGAATCTGGTCGCTGTCATCGTCCAGCACTCCACGATCATGCCCTTCAGATGGTCCTCCAATAAGTTCATGTGTTTCTACTGCTGCTGCCCTTTCCACGAAGTGACCAAACTCAAATCTCACACCCTTATAGAACACGAGAACGCAAAGCTGCAAACCATTTTGATGCTAGCCAAAACCAGCAGTCGCCTAAAGTTAGACGTTTCGGAGATATCTTGCAGGAAATGTCCCAAAAGTCTTCGCAATTTGGACGAATTTCTCGACCACGCTGCATCGGCGCATGATCTGGAATTCAATAGGGAAAGCAGCAAAACGTTTCTGTGCTTCAAACTGTCTGATGAAGGGATGAGTTGCTTGGACTGCGATGAACGGTTCCAATTCTTCGGCACTCTTTTGACACACACGCACAAATACCACAATAAATGTAACTCGTTTTTGTGCGAAATCTGCGGGCAAGGTTTCGTATCACAAGCCCATGTAGCTCATCATTTAAAAAAGTGCCATTCTGAGGGAGAATGCGTGAAATGTCAGAAGAAATTCCGGACGCAATATGCTTTGACACTCCACAACGAAAAGGAGCATCGAACTTGGAAGTGCCCAAAATGCACTGAAGTGTTGGGCAGCAGATATTTGAGGAAACGTCATATGGCGCTGGCGCATGACGTTGGAAACAATATTTTTAAGTGCGACGAGTGCGAAAAGATATTTGTGTTGAGACACAAGCTTATTGAACACAAAGCGAGGATTCATTTAAAAGAGAAGAAGATGGAATGTCCTATCTGTGGATTCAAGGTCTTCAATAAAGAGTTGCTAAAACGTCACATGGTCAGGCATGATGATACAAGGCCGTTCGAGTGTGATATATGCAAGAAGACGTTCCAAAGAAAGAAAACCTTGGATTTCCATCGGCGGATCCACACGAACGACAAGCGATACGTTTGCAAAGACTGCGGCAAGTCGTTCGTGCAAGTGGCCAGCTTGAAGCTGCACATAAAAGTGCATCATACCAGCAATGAAAGTTCTTCGTGGAACTAAACATTATTACCCGACTGCGCCAGAAGGAGGGAGGGAGGAAGGTCACCAAAGTCATCTCGCACCAGCTGCAGGTCTTCGTCAACCGCTGCCTTCGCCGAATTCTCGGCATATACTGGCCTGAGAAAATCTCCTAACGTCGAGCTATTGGAACGCTGTCACGAAATTCCGATCGACCAGCAGATCAAGCGCCGCAAGTGGAACTGGATTGGCCACACTCTCCGAAGGGATCCCGATCACATCCCTAAGCAGGCTCTGGATTGGAACCCCCAAGGAAAACGCAAACGTGGTCGCCCCAAGCAAACTTCGCGGCGCACTGTGGCAGACGAGGCGAAGAAGATCGGCAAGACTTGGAACGAGATCAAACGCGAAGCTCATGACCGATCGCGATGGAGGACTGTTGTGGACGCCCTATGCCCCATCTAGGGGACATAGGACCTTAAGTCGAAGCGCTAGAAGGAGGGTTATGTTTTTCGAGTGTATGTATAATGTATGTACATAATGTGGGTATGTAGGTATGATGTATATTTCTTTGGCACGGCCTACAGCCTAAACGGCTGGACCGATTTTAGCGTGAGAGGTGTCGTTAGATTCGTCTTAATCGTGAGAGTGACACTGGCTATATTAAAATTGGAAAAAATCAAAATGGCGGATTTTAGGCGCCATATTATGTCTTAAAAAAATTGTTGTGAGTCGATGTGACGTCACGGCTGCCAGGTGCGCAGGTAACTCGACCGGGTTGTAAGTATTGCAACCACATTTCAGTATTCTTTGTTAAATTGACTTTTACCTAAAGCAGTGAGATGCAAGTCGTTTTGATCAAATAAATTATTAAGTTTTCAATCGTCAGCATATTATTTTAGTATTTATTTAGTATTTATTTATTTAGTATGAACCGGGACTGGATGGATTTCACTGGCGGCCATATTGTGGATACTGACTACACACACAGGAGTTGCAGAGGTGGGATAACCTGATAAAAAAACCATTAGCAGAACCAACCAGTGGCCTAGTGCTCTATTTAATATGTGGTAAGTGCGTAAGTATGACAAAATAGAGATGTAAGGTTCTCGGGTTCGATTCCCGGTTAGATCACTTCAGCAAAATAACTTTATTATGTTTATCTGAGTAGAGTAACCTGCTAAAGCGCACTCGACGACACAAGATTAAAACTAAGTTTTGTTACACTTTTTATAGTAGTAGGTACAAACTAATAATTTATGACTACTTACTCGTAAAAAACACTTAAAACAGGTTAAACATTCTGCGAATAAAGATTTTCCTACAGCTAACTCGACTTTGTACTAATTAAACAAGTTTTTTGTAGACTGTAGGTACCTACATTTTTGTACATCAATACTAATATTATAAATGCGAAAGTAACTGTTTGTCTGTCTGTGTCGCTTTTCACGCCTAAACCACTGAACCGATTTTGATGTTTGGCATAGAGATAATAATTGAGATTGAGTCCCAGGAAAGGACATAGGATAGTTTTTATCCCGGTTTTGAAACAGGGACGCGCGCGATAATGTTTTTCTGTCACAGGCAAAATTCCACGCGGGCGGAAAGCTAGTAGGACAATAAATAAAAAACAAATTACCCATCACTCACTCTTTATTATCACAATACATTATAAAATATACAATTTACAATAAAAACCTACTATTTACAGTTTTTTACATGTCTTATTACAATAACACTTATCTTGTTAAATAATCATTGTACCGTCGCCAGTACTTCTTGCAGAATAGCACTTATTGCAACTTTCATAAGATGCATATTAGCTTGAAGTGCTATCAACTGTACATTACGAACGAAAGACTAATTTCACCTTTAACTAAAAGGCTACGCATATTCTTAGACGTGGATACAAAACTAGTCCGTATTTCTAAAGCATTAGAATACAAAGTCGCAATCACACAAATTGTCTAGAAATTCCTATGTAAACCTATGTAAAATAGAATTTGTGTTCTAAAACAAAAATCTAAAGAAATATTATCAAGCAAATATAATATGTATGGCTTTCAGTAACATAAAAAGTCTATGAATATGAACTACCGCGATCCAATGTATAGCCAACTCCATCTATCGGTACAGCAGGGAACTACTTGTTACGAGTTACCGCGCTCACGGCAGCAGACGTACTTATAAGTAAGTATGTATAAGTAATTCTAATATTACATTACGTAAATTATTGCTATTAGATTATTAAATTCATTACACACTGCGGGCTTAGTGTGAGTTTACATCAAACGTCTTCAATAGTGACTGTATAAAATAGTGACATTAAATGTATGACGGATTGTATATTTCAACGCGAAATTGTGAACTCCGTCAGTTTATAATATAACGCGTGAGATTGTAAACTAACAGTGGGTTAGGTCTTAGGTTAGTTTACAATCTAACGCGTTATATTATAAACTGACAGAGTTCACAATTTCACGTTTACATATACACCGCACCTAACGAAAACTTTCAAGAACTAAAATTTTCATAATTTTTTTAACGCGCTCGCTGTTGTGTTTGATGTAAACTCACACTAAGCCTAAGCCCTCTGTACTGATACACTTACGAAGTATGTATGTAATATGGAAGAAGATATAAGCACAGAATAATAATAAGTACTACGTACAGAAGTTTTACTTCGCGAAGGTATTTAAAAAAATGTATGCTCAATGTCATTAACAATATGGTGTAATTTAGCCTGTCTCAAGAGTCAAGCAAGTTTGTCAGAAGTTTTGTTGACAAACGTCAGTGATCGGTACTGCGCCGAAGCTATAGGGCTGACTTCGGTAAAATGATGTGACGTGAGGTGCCAATCTGCAGAAAATGGCGGAGGAAATACATGATTTAGCATGAATTATCATGAATAATATTAACTACTTATTTACCTCTCAGTGTCTTGAGGCAACTTAAAAAAGTACATTCTGTGTTTTTATTATTATATAGGCAGTTAAATACTGCACAGTATTTAGTAGGTACACCATTTTCTTTATTTTTTTCCATCATACACAAGAATACGCGTGCGTGAGTCAATGTTCGCTCGTATGTGAGGCCTTGTCGAATAGTACTCTTGTAGGGGGCAATCGTGCGTGTTTTGTTTTCGATGTAAACTCGCGGAGATGAACAGGCCTGATATAAGTGTGAAGTTTGAGCTATATGCTAGTAATAAATAAGTATAATAAAAACTATTTACATTGAAGTATTACAGCTTCTTATCTATTGAAGTTTGACCTTTAACGAAGTTATTGATTGTACAATACCGGAGCTTAAAGACAGACAATATTATACACTCGCGAGCAAAAGTATGGAACCATCCCATTAGGTTCGAGTGATCATTGGAACTAAATGACTATGAAGATTAAATTAAAAATGGTACCAGTTTAAAGGTTATATTTATTATATTTTGTCGGCCGTTTGGTGTAGTGGTTCAGAACGGACTACTATGCCGAGAGGTCCCGGGTTCGATTCCCGGCCGGGGCAGAAATTGAAATGATGAATTTTAATTTCTGTGACGGGTCTGGGTGTGAATATGTATAATATTTAATATGTATTTAAAAAAAAAGTATATAAGTAGTATATCCGTTAAGCTAGCACCCATAACACAAGCATTAAGTTGCTTACTTTGGGGCTAGCTGGCGCTGTGTAAAATTGTCCAAAGATTTATTTATTTATTTATTTAAAAAAAAAATATTATAAACTTTAGCTTGACACTATAGATACATAGATAATCATCGAGTTCTTCAAATCGTTCGGAACAAAACACAAGATGGTGATTCCATACTTTTGCTCGTAAGTATAGGTTAGCGTTTAACTCAGTCAATGGCTGTGGTATGGGAGCGGCACGGGAGGGTGTTTTTGGGATGTCAAACGTCAACGAGACTTCAAAATACACTCAACATCAAATAAACCGCACCTTTCGCGACGCGAACTTTAATGATTTTCTTCTAACACAATCATGGTGCCCCAACAATATTGGTGTTATTTGAAAGCCCAATAAATATCCTTAAAGAAAAACACATTTTATTTCATAATAAATGATTAACATATACCATAAATGTGACTTGAAAAAAGTCCTCACTTTGGGCTCACCTCTGGGATCAATTAGAACAAATTTTATGGTTATAAAACCAAATAATGATCACAGGTGTCCTCTTTAACAGATGGATAGCGACTAATCCCAACTTAACAGTTTTATAGCCATAAAAGTTGTCTCAAGCGTAACTACAAATTTTTTGAAGAAGTGACTCTGGATCCTTCTAAAAATACTTTTTGGGGTAAAAACCTTTCCTTTAATGAAATAAAGTTTAGAACTAGGCTTTTAAATGGTGCCAATATTGGTGGGAAGTGGGGATGCATACGTTTGAATGTGCTTGTCGCGGGAGGTGCGATTTATTTGATGTCGAGTGTATTTTTTTTTATTTAGTGGCAACCAAACCTCTCTGGGAGGTTTGACTTCAAAATATGCTTGAGGTTTGTATGCTCTGTCACGTCATAATATGTCAATGTCACCCCTCCCGTGCCGCTCCCATACCGCAGGCACTGACTTAGTTGAGCGTCAGGCCTATAATTTTCCCGATTTTTTATTTTCTGTTCTAACTGAGCAAGAAGTTAAAAATAAGTGAGTTATTATCAATTATTAATAATCTTTGAATTTCACACAAAAACAACGCAATATAAAATGAAGTATACAAATTGTAGTCAAATACATGGCTCGGAAGCGTTTAAAATAAACATTATTTACACATAACATATTGTCTTTTATGACTAGAGGCGCCTTGCCTAGTTCCTTAATGACTGCATTTCAAGAGGCTGTTTTGCTTACATGTGGTCATACAAGAAATTCAGGATATAGTATATTTTTTCTTTTATAGATGTTTGAAATCCAACGTCGATTATTTTATTAATTAACATCTTTGAACTTCACACAAAAACAACGCAATAATATAAAATTAAGTATACAAATTGTAGTCAAATACATGGCTCGGAAGCGTCTAAAATAAACATTATTTACACATAACATATTGTCTTTTATGACTAGAGGTGAGCTTCTAAATAAATAGGTACTATTAGCCTAGGCGCAGACCACCGACTTTTAGGCCCAGAACAGATGGTGAAACGCAACTGCAACGAAACTGCAACTTTCTGATGATTCTGATTAATGAAACTGAAAGTTTCAAACTGGTCGCGTCATGTGTGGTCTCTCAACGGACGCTATGGCAGAAACTTAGATGCAACTCAAAAGTAACTAGCAGTTGCAGTTTCGTTGCAGTTGCGTTTAACCGTCTGTTCTGGGCCTTAGTTGGCCGATAGTTAGGTCGGGCTGCTAATCAGTACGAAGATGTATGAAAGTGCGCACTTTGCACCGATTTGGCATCGGCCGGTTTTTCATACAATTTAGAATCGGGCCCAACTATCGGCCAACTAAAAGTATGTAGTGTGCGGGGTATCTAAATCAGCCTACTCATAGGGCAGTTGGACAAATGTTTATACAGGGTGGAATTTTGTAATGTCACCTGAAGGGAAAGTACTCTAAATAGGTACCTACTGTAGATAAAAAAAATTACTCAAAGGATACGTTCCATTATTTTTGAAAAGAAAGAGAACTGCATTCAAAAATTATTGAGGCGCGCAGTTAATTTGACCGGGTTGTAATACAGCTAGGGTTGCCAGCTTTAGAAGTCGAGCTACAGAATAATATCAAGCGCACGCATCAGGATGTTGGGCAACCGATGATGATAGAATTCACTCGTAAACTATGACACTAATTGCATGACATGTCCGGCTTTTAGGGTGAAATGTCCGGCCAAATGAGCACAGAGTCCGGCTTTTGTGTTTTAGGACCTGGCAACCCTAAATACAGCTCACAATGTTAAAATGTTTTTTATAAGTAGACGCACCATTCAGAAGGCTTTCTTGCTTCTCTGAGGAAGGATAGACTCCTTGGCGAAACTGAAGAAAGAGAGGAGACTGTATCGCTTCGATTTCCGGGAGAGGTAGTCTGTTACTACGTTGTTGTCACCTGGAATCGAATTTAGATAGATGACTACTATGTCTAAAAATATAACCCTCTTTCTGGCGCAGTCGGGTAAAAAAAACATAAATTGTAACGTTTTTGTAACAGTTTCATTGCTACTAACTAATCTTAAGAGAAAACCCAGGAAGATTTTTTTTTAATTATTAAGAGTTAAGACTGTCGGCCGCCTCTCTGAATAACCGAATGAATGAAAAACAGAAATGAAAACTATACTATTAGCTTCTTCTTGACAAATTAATTGAATACCTAGTGTCCTAACCTTTCTCATGAATTACTTTACCTATATTGATAAAACCGCATTAAAAGCAGTTCAGTACTTTTTGCGTTTATCACAAACAGTTTAATTTTATAACTAGCGCCGCTCGTGACTTCGTACGCGTAGTTTTACCCCCTTGGGGGTTGAATTTTGCAAAATCCCGTCTTAGTGAGCATCTACGTTCTAAAAGGAACCCCCATGCAAGAGACTAGCACTTGTAGTTTCTGAGATTTCGTGATGAGAGAGTGAGTCAGTCAGTGACCTTTCACTTTTATAGATATAGACTTAATATTTACCCAGCAATAACGGCTGTCGCTCGTCTGTGGTAGGCAGTACGTAGTCGTTGGCCGACAGCGATATAAACAGCGCGAATGGCACGATCCACAGGCACAAAGTGAAGTATGCTAGCACCTGAAATTGTAATGAATAACAATATTAACATCCTATAGGATAAGAAATAAATAATTTTCCAAAAATTTTTCTCGATTACTCTTTTATAATGCGAATGCTGGAATTCGCTGCCTGCTGCTGTATTTTCCGAACATAATAATCCGGGCCTATTCGGCTAAGAACTTATGGCGCGATTTTCACCCGCGCCCGCGGCGGTTCGGGCCTGCAGCTTCTGTAGAATGAAGATACTTATGTAAAAACTAATGCACAACTCACGATGCGGTTTTCGTCCGCAGCGGGCGCGGTTGTATGCGGGTCCCGCTCGGCGGGCGACCATTTTGTACCAGTGACTTAGCGCGCGGCGCGATTAATCGCGCCGTGAGTTCTTAGAATAACCGCGCAAATAACCGCTCCCATGAGTTTTGAAATAAAACCGCAATTCCACAACGGCCGCGGTCGCGGTTGAAAATCGCGCCGTGAGTTCTTAGCCTTCAAGGTGAGAGTTAATAGGTACTTACAGGCAGATTTGTACCATCCTAGACTGCATCTCACTAAACACCAGGTGCAATTGCGGTCAAATACCTGCCTTGTTATGCATAAAAAAATCTATGTAACATACTATTTTAAACGTGGATATCATTTTCGAGCAAGTTCTCTTATCAATGTCTATTCACATTCATCACCTTCGAACTATCAAACGTGTGAAGATAAAATAGTCGTTAAGCATTCTGAAGCTATTTTCCACACATCATTCTTTCTGAATCACTACTGTATTAACCTATAGAGTTATCACGTTTTTTAGTACTGAGACTGAGTTGCATCATAACCTAAGCCCAGAACAGACGGTGAAACGCAACTGCAACTGCTAGTTACTTTTGAGTTGCATCTAAGTTTCTGCCATAGCGTCCTTTGAGAGACCACACATGACGCGACCAGTTTGAAACTTTCAGTTTCAGTTTCATTCATAAGAATCATCAGAAAGTTGCAGTTTCGTTGTAGTTGCGTTTCACCGTCTGTTCTGGGCCTAAGAGTTTGAGAAAACTTACAAATGACAGCGTAACAAATCACACAATAAAGGTCATAGCACACTTTTCAACTCCGAAAGGGATCAACACCGTATCGCCTTTCGGCGCGCTGTCAATTGAGACCCAGTACAGAGTTTCACACAAAGAATACTGACCGCCTAGAGTTGTTACAGTTACGATCCATTTCCGGGTTGATAAGTGTGCTTCGTAAAAACAAACTTAAGTACAATTTAAGCTAATTTATTCCCTAAAAGTTCCTACAAGAGACTAACGCCCGTTTTCACCATCAATAGCTACCTAATTTTTAAGTAATCCCTTTGTAAACAAAATTCCTGTTATTTGTTACCATAGGGGTCACTTAAAAATTAGGAATTGATGGTGAAAACATTCATAATGCTCGTATTCATCATCAATCCCTAATTTTGAAGTGACCCATACCAGAGGTAACAATAACAGGAATTTTGTTTTCATAGGGATCACTTAAAAATTAGGGATTGATTGTGAGAATGGGTATTAGTTTCATACATACCTCAGAATAGTTATAATACACCGATCCAAAGTACTTCAACGCTAAGTAGTGGTGTAACACCAAGGAAGACACTGCAGCGACAAACGCCAGGCTCGTGACTCGTACTACCGGGAACTCTCTGAGCAAGACTGTGTGTAGCAACTGTTGGAAGAGCCCTAGCGCGTTGAGGTAGAGAGGTAAGTCTTCGAAGAGTATCAGCCCCAAGTGGATGACGGATGTCAGCTGAAACGTTATATCTTTGTTGACATAGTGATGGTCAGGTGGATTTGTTTGTCGCGCTGAACTGCAGCACAATTAGGCTCAGTTGCACCATCTTATTTTAACCGTAACCATAACAATAACCGGTGTTTTTTGTATGGTGTTTGGGCATTTTTCTGACGTTTCTTAAAGTTGAAGTAAGATGGTGCAACCCAGGCTAAAAATAGGTATAATTTTATAGAAAGTCAGCGTCAAATCGTTCGTGACACCCGAAGTAGACATAAAGTATGCAACACGTCTTTGTTACGATTGGAAAAAGGTTGTGTTGTCAACTTTTTGGCCACTTTGGGTGTCACAAACTATTTGACGCTGACTGTGTGAGGGGCAGACATGGGAAAATAGTAACAATTTAAATAGTAAACATCTTCTAATTGTTTTATCTTATCTTAATTACTTTTAGTGCTTAGATTTACGAGTTTTGAGACTTTTTTAAGACCAAAAATTAAGTGAGTCATCTCAGAATTTTACAAATATGAAAATCATGACTTTATTATCTAGTTTTCTTTAGGGATATTCGATATACATCGATGTATCGAAAACATCGATGTTTACAATGCGATACATCGAATGGATCCGATGTTTTGAAAAGCTATTGAAATACTCGATGTATCGATGTTTTTAAGATTTCAGTGTTAAAACATCGAATCGATGATAACCAATTAAAATTTCATAAAACTCAAGTCTGACCACTAAAATTTTACTTATACGGACAACCCAACTTGTATTTTAAAAATGTTGGCAACACTGCGTACGATTGCAGTGAGTAGTGTCTCTAGCATGAAGCTAAAGATAAAAGTGGAGGGCAAAGTTGGAACAAAACTTGAGTCAAATACCTACTTATATCTATCTCGCTCTCTGTGGCCCTACCTCTCTTTTTAGTGTGAACTGTAGTATTGCTATCTTCTTATTTAAATCTCCTTGTAAATTCTTCGAAATAGCCAATTCACTAACCAAATAAGAAGTTAAACAAATAAATAATTAATATTTGAAACTTAGATTACCTAGTTAAATAAAAAATCACAAAATTGTCGGCCATTTAGGCTTAATGTGTTGGCTAATCAGGGAATTACAATCCCAATTTCTGAGGTATCGGTAATGTGGCAACATCGGCCGAATCCGGCCCATCATGGCGGTTGTTTACTATGCAGTTGATTTCGTTTGAGATTTTTCAAGGGACCTTATCATTGTTTTGTCTGAAGAAATGGTGCAAAATTGTATAGTGCGTGGTTGCGGTAGTTCGTGGTGTCCTGGAAGTGATATAAAATTCCACGCGTAAGTGTTTATTTCGTGATTTCTGACATTGGATCATTGTTAACATATTTCTTTGTATTTTCACAGTAATTACTTCCTAAAACGTTTTACCAGTATTTAAACTTATTATTAAATGTTACATATGTCAAGAAAAAGAAGATTTTACATTGAGTTTCATTGACTTTGAGCAAATTTAAAGTTTTTGTTTCTATAAGACATTTTGAAGTAGTATGACCATATTGAGGATATATCTGGGACTTTCTGTGGGACCTTACTTATCTAATTTTGCATAATGTTTTCTACGGCCGTTTACTGTAATCAATCCATATCCAAATCCGTCTGTCAACTGCCAAATTAAAATCTGTTTTCTATCAAATATCCACAGTTTTCGATGCCTTTACACTTTCTTAATGTTGTAATTCATCTTAAAACAAAAACATCGAAAACCGAGGATATTTAGACCAAAAACAATTTAGAATTTGACAGTTGACTGACGGATTTGGATTGAGATTAAAGAATGGCAGCATTACTCAGTATCAAATTTATACACATACGCATAACTTAGACAAATTATTTTAGTAACATATCTAACTTTTGTACATTTTATAATATACATTTAAGTACATAATTATGTTTTTTTTTTCAGATTTCCTAACAATAGCACTCGGAGAAAATTGTGGTTATCCGTTGTACCATTGAAAGCGAAGTTTTATAATAGTGCAAGGATTTGCAGTTTGCATTTTCAAGAATCAGATTATGATTCAACAACCAGGCGACTAAAACAAACAGCAATTCCTACTATAATAACAAATCAAGAAACACTAGCACCAGGCAAGGTAAATAGTGGACATAATTTTAATTATCATAAACCAGTGTTGGCAAAAAGTTAATCTGATTAATGATTAAAATCATAATCAAAATTTTTTGATTATGATTAATTAATCATTAATCAAAAATTTTGATTATGATTAATTAATCATAATCATTAATCGTTAATTTGATTATTTGATTAACTATCTACTATTTTCATAAGAAAAGGGTTGGGGGTGTATGAAAAGGTACCCGCGACTTATAAAATGTCTAGCAAAGGGGGGATCAGGAGTTGTACTGTCGTTTTCCCAAAAAACTGCGTCAATGTTCACTACTCAAAACACTTATCGCACTAGTTTTGTTTCTCACAATTCCTTCTATTCTTCCGGTATCCTCCAGCAAAATTGGGTCAGGAAAGAAGTTAAGCGGGCTGGCTGACGATAGGGGAGAAGATCGTACCAGAAGTTTCGGGGGGAGGGCCACGCGTGGGCAAGTCAATAGAAGGGTGGGGTTGCTAAGCTAGGAGGTTTTGCGTGTTGGGGAGGTGCAGGAGACTTCGTACCAGAAGTTTCGGGGGGAGGGCCACGCGTGGGCAAGTCAATAGAAGGGTGGGGTTGCTAAGCTAGGAGGTTTTGCGTGTTGGGGAGGTGCAGGAGACTTCGTACCAGAAGTTTTAGGGGAGGCTAGGGGTGGGGGGCAGGTGGTGGGAGTGTGGGGTTGCAAGTAAGTGCTGGAAAGGTAGGGGAAGTGGACTGATATCCTCCTACGGGAGGTCGGAAGACTGCACCGGAAGTTTCAGCGAGGGAAGGGGGCGGGGGGCAGTCTAGGTTACCTTATATTTATCCTTATACCTGTCATAGAATTGTAGCCTAAAACCAAACATCTAATATTAGAATTCAATGTTTTAACATTGTTTTCGATAGAACATTTAAGAAGTTAATCAAGTTAATCAAATTAATGATTATTGATTAATGATTAACAAATTAATCATGATTATGATTACTTTATTAATCATGATTATGATTACTTTATTAATCATGATTATTTTAATCAGGATTAATTTAATCATGATTAAAATTAATCAAATTAATTAAAAAAATAATTGATTAGTGCCAACACTGTCATAAACAAGTATGTAAATATGGCAATTTTTTTTTACTATTTATTATATTTTTCAGACAATAAGTTCATTACATGATGAGTCTATGGTGCAAATAGCTGATGTGACCGTACCAAGCACTAGTTCCGGCATTTGTAAAAGCAATTCTCCACTTATGGAAACCGGATATGACGAGTCTATGATGCAAATAGCTGCTGTGGCTGTATTACCAAGCACCAGTTCTGGCATTTGTGAAAGCAATTCTCCACTTGTGGAAACCGGATATGACGAGTCTATGATGCAAATAGCTGCTGTGGCTGTATTACCAAGCACCAGTTCTGGCATTTGTGAAAGCAATTCTCCACTTGTGGAAACCGGATATGACGAGTCTATGATGCAAATAGCTGCTGTGGCTGTATTACCAAGCACCAGTTCTGGCATTTGTGAAAGCAATTCTCCACTTGTGGAAACCGGATATGACGAGTCTATGATGCAAATAGCTGCTGTGGCTGTATTACCAAGCACCAGTTCTGGCATTTGTGAAAGCAATTCTCCACTTGTGGAAACCGGACATGACGAGTCTATGATGCAAATATCTGCTGTGGCTGTATTACCAAGCACCAGTTCTGGCATTTGTGAAAGCAATTCTCCACTTGTGGAAACCGGACATGACGAGTCTATGATGCAAATATCTGCTGTGGCTGTACTACCAAGCACCAGTTCTGGAATTTGTGAAAGGAATTCTCCACTTATGGAAACCGGAGTGAAACGTGCTGGCTGCAATATTGAGAACCAAACTAGAAAGAAACAAAGTCGAAAAATTCTTCAAAATATAAGCAACCTTAACAAGTCACCTGTAAGTTTCCCCTTTCCTTTTCTAAATTAACGTTATAAATACTTTTTATGTGTAATTATTATGCATTTCTTACCATAATTATTACGTGCCGACCGCGGTGTGGTAACCGTCCGTCACTACGACACTAAGGCTGAGTTGCACCACCTAATTTGAACTGTAACAATAACGATAGCCGGTGCTTATTGTATGGAGTTTTTTGACAGATTTTTGATGTTTGTCAAAGTTAAAGTAAGATGGTGCAACTCAGCCTAAGCATGAAGCTTCTTGTTTGACCCTTCATATGAAATTAGGTGAAATTAGACCTATTTTTATCGACAAAAAAGAGGTCAATTTTTTTTTGTTTTTTTCTTAAAAAAATTTATAGATTTTTTTTTCTTGCAATTACTTATTGTAAAGAAAACGTAATAAATTTTTGACTAAGAGGTATATCCTGATAAAATAAAAACAGTAATAACGCTAAATAACAGACGATACTAAATAAATACATAAAATACTCAGAAAAAGAAAACGAATAATAAAAAATGATACTTTCTGAAAAAAATCTGCTTTTAAATTCGTGTTTTTTTGGTTATTTGATAAATTTCTCCAAAAAATGCCCCTATAACAGGTGGTTTTTATTACTTTGTATTATTCTCTATCGTATTACAAAGGCCTGCCACAACATTATTCTCCGCTACAGGTAGAGACAATTTTAATTTTAACTAAAATGCTTATTTTACTTCGAAATATTTTGTTTTTATTTGAAATCTAACTTGTCTTTATTAAAATTACAAATCTTGAGCCATTTTCAGTTTCGTTGTTAACGAAGCGTTGAATGGCGCGCCCGGAGAGGCTTAGTTCAAACGATCATTGCAAACGTTGTGATAGGGATAGAGACATGCGATTTTTGGTTTTACGAAGGTATTACGATAGAAAATAATACAAAGTAATAAAAACTACCTGTTATAGGGGAATTTTTTGGAGAAATTTAACAAATAACCAAAAAAACACGAATTTAATAGTAGATTTTAAAAAAATCATTTTTTATTATTTGTTGGCATTTTCTGAGTTTTTTATGTATTTTTTTAGTATCGTCTGTTATTTAACATTATTACTGTTTTTACTTTATCAGGATATAACTCTTAGTTTAAAATTTGTTACGTTTTCTTTACAACAAGTACCTAATTGGAAGAAAAAATATTCTATAAAAATAAAAAAAAATAAAAAAAAAATTGACCTCTTTTTTGTCGATAAAACAGGTCTAGTTTCACCTATTTTCATAATTATGTACACTTTATCGTGACTCACACTGTATTTTTGCTAATGGACATTATTGGACATATTATTATTACGTCACATGTCTGGCGCGTCAGTTCTGTTTCTGTTTACTCATGAAGTTGCGCAACTAGTATTTAATATTAATTAAATAAATCAAAAACCGATTTTACAAAGTTTTCTTGTTTTCTTAGGTCAGCGGTGAAGACCACGTCCCTGTGAAGAGTGACAAGGGCATCCAAGTAAAAATAAAGACTGCTCAAGAAAAAATGCTTCAAAAGAAAACAAAGATACTAAAGCAAAAAGTGGCGCGACAAACTAAAAAAATTGTGAATATGTCTTCTTTAATGTCAGCTTTAAAAGAGTATTTTCGTCATTCAGAAATTGAAAATATTATCCAAGGGCGTTTTGCTGATATCTTCAAAGAATTCAATAAACCACAGAGTAAACATGGCATTCGATATAGCGAAGAAGTGAAGGCCTTTGCTTTAACTTTGAATTTCTATTCACCAAAGGCTTACGAATTTTTAAGAAAATATATGACTTTACCTCATGTAGAAACTATTCGAAGATCTTTGTCTTTATTCAATTGTAATGTTGGTTTCTTGTCTGAAGTACTTGAATATTTAAAAGAACAAGTAAAGTTATCTGAAAAAATGTATTTAAAAAATGTTGCTTTAATATTTGATGCAATGGCATTAAAACAAAATTTGACATATGATCAAAAATTGGACAAAGTGGTTGGATATGTAGATTTAGGACCAATTTCTGTAAGTGATCCAGAAAAATTAGCTTCTGAAGCCCTCGTATTTCAGATAGTTTCATACGGTGTACGTTTTAAGTGTCCAATCGCATATTTTTTTATTGCAAATAATTTGGCTGGGGAACTGCTATCCGAATTAATTAAAACAACAATAATTCTGCTTGATGAAATTGGTATCACCGTAAGATCTCTGACTTGTGATGGTGCATCATCCAATGTAAAGGCTTATGAATATTTAGGCTGTTCACTAGATCAAAATAATTTAAGACCGTTCTTTCAACATCCCAACGGGAAGAGCAATGTTTATTGTTTGCTTGACGCTGCACATATGTTAAAATTGGCTCGAAATGTGTTAGCTGATTTTGAAATGAAGTCAAATACCGGCGATATTTCGTTTGAATATATACGAAAATTACACAAAATACAAAGCAAAGAGGGGTTAAAATTTGCAAATAAATTAACCGCTTTGCATATAGATTATAAAAACAAAAAAATGAATGTTCGGCTTGCTGCGCAGGTTCTTAGTTCATCAGTTGCTGATGCGATTGATTTTATGCGCGTTAGTGGTCATCCTGATTTCCGTAATAGCGAAGCCACTACAGAGTTTCTCCACATGATTGATAGAATATTTGACCTAATGAATACAAAGTCACCCTTTGGAAAAGGTTCTAAGTCTCCATTATCGATGAAAAACAAATGTTATTGGGAACAAATATTTAATGATACTGAAATGTATCTAAAATCTTTGACAATAAATGGTAGAGGTATTTTAAATCACCCCAGGAAAACATTTGTTTTAGGATTTTTAATGAATATACATAGTTTGTCATTACTTGTTAATGATTTGTGTACACAACAGGAAAATCCATTAAAATATTTGTTGACCTTTAAGTGTTCTCAAGACAACTTGGAAATTTTTTTTTCTTGTATTCGCGCTCGCGGTCGTGCACAAGATAACCCATGTCCACTAGAATTCCGATACATAATGAGAAAGATGTTATTCCGTAATTCCATTCAACCCTCCATCAATGCCAACTGCATAGAAAATGGATTTGAGACTACACAGGTCTTCGATTTCAATAAACCGAAAAGTTTATTTCAATCTCAAGAAGAACCTAACAATGAACAAGACATTGAAAATGACGTATTTAAAAATTTAGACTCAATACATAGTCCATACCAGGAAAATATATTATATTACATAACGGGTTACATTATTAAACGAATTCTTTCCCGCATTTCTTGTGAACATTGCTATGATGCGTTAGTAGCACTTCAAAATCTGCCTACAGATCATTCATATTGTATGATTGTAAATAAATTCAATTCATTTACGACATTTGTGAACCGAGGTAAACTTTATTTTCCTTCGGTAGCAGCTTACAAAATTGTAAAATATTGTGATAAAATTTTTCAACGAGCCAACTTGATGGGTCAACTTAGAGCAAATAACATAGAAAACCAATTGATCAATGTTGTTTCCCAACATTTTACTCCTATGTTACAGGAAATGATTAACCATCCAATTACGGATTCAATCAATTGTAATCAATTGCATGAAACTTTGTTAATTAAACAAATAGGAAAATCATTTTTTAACATGCGCATACGTTCTCATTTAAAGAGGCATACAGAAAATTTATTGAGTGATTTACGTGGCAAGAGGCAGCAATTACACAGAGCAGTGATATTTAGTCATGTTTAATAGAAGTTATAATAAATGATTTTATTATGAAGTGTTTTTTATTTCTACATAACAAATTACACATCTGAGCCCCCAAAAAAATTACACGGGCGTTGAACCTTGTTGGAATTGGAAACGGGAATGTAAGTGAAACTAGACCTATTTTTATCCCTTCATTCCCATCCACCCCCTTTAAGCTTGCCACCGGGGTGGTGGTTGGCTATAAATATATGGCGTTTATAATCCCATCTACCTCCTTTCAAATGCTCATTGCAAACGTTGTGAGGGATATAGACATGAAATTTTTGGTAATACAATAGAGAATAACACAAAGTAATAAAAACCACATCTTATGTTTTTATTTTATCAGGATATACGCCCCTTAGTATAAAAGTTATTACGTTTTCTTTACAATAAGTAGAAAAAAATATATTAAATATTTCATTTTTGACCTTTTTTCGTCGATCAATATTTCACCTTTTTTCATAATCATATTAAGTGCACTTTATCAAGACACACTGTTTAAACGTAAATCAGTCTTTGTCGTCCTGAGAAAAATAAATAAAAGGTTACCCTACTTAGAAAGAGAGAGCCTGCCCACAGAGAGCGAGATAGTGATACATAGGTTGTGCTTCAAGTAGGTATTCTAAGTCTGGCCTCCACTTTTATCTTTAGCTTCATGGTCTCTAGTGACAATAAAAAAAAACTGTTATGTCAGTCAATGTCGCGTCACGCGTGTCGGTTGGCGAGTTTGTTTGTGTCAATCAACAAAGAAATAGGCTGAAAGGCAAACGTTTAAATAAACTGTTGTTTTTGCAAAGTCTTCCAAAAGAACACTGGAAATACTTAGGATATAACAAACTTATAAAAATAAATGCGGATGTTTTTTTTGTTCTTACTTTAATATACAGTGTGAGTCACGTTAAAGTGTACATATGAAAATATGTGAAACTAGACCTATTTTTATCGACAAAAAAAAGGTCAAAAAATTTTTGAGATTTTTTTTTTAATTTTTTAAAGAATTTTTTTTCTTACAATTACTTCTCGTAAAGAAAACGTAATAACTTTTAAAGTAAGAGGTATATCCTGATAAAATAAAAACAGTAATAATGCTAAATAACAGGCGATACTAAAAAAAAACATAAAATACCCAGAAAATGCCAACAAATAATAAAAAATTATACTTTTTGAAAAAAATCGGCTTTTAAATTCGTGTTTTTTTGGTTATTTGATAAATTTCTCCAAAAAATGCCCCTATAACAGGTATTTTTTATTACTTTGTATTATTTTCTATCGTATTACTTTTGTAAAACCAAAAATTGCATGTCTCTATCCCTATCACAACATTTGCTATGATCGTTTAAACAAAGGCCTGCCACCACATTATTCTCCATTACAGGTGGAGACAATTTTAATTTTAACTAAAATGCTTATTTTACTTCGAAACCTTTTGTTTTTATTTAAAATGTAACTCGTCTTTATCAAAATTACAAATCTAGAGCCAGTTTCAGTTTCGTTGTTAACGAAGCGTTGAATGGCCCGCCCGGAGAGGCTTAGTTCAAACGATCATTGCAAACATTGTGATAGAGATAGAGACATGCGATTTTTGGTTTTACAAAGGTAATACGATAAAAAATAATACAAAGTAATAAAAACCACCTGTTATGGGGGCATTATTTGGAGAAATTTATCAAATAACCAAAAAAACACGAATTTTAAAGCAGATTTTTTTCAAAAAGTATATTTTTTTAGTATTTGTTGGCATTTTCTAGGTATTTTATGTATTTTTTTAGTATCGCTTATTATTTAGCATTATTACTGTTTTCATTTGATAAGGATATACCTCTTAGTTTAAAAGTTATTACGTTTTCTTTACGAGAAGTAATTGGAAGAAAAAAAATTCTATAAAAAATTAAAAAAAAATCTCAAAAATTTTTGACCTCTTTTTTGTCGATAAAAATAGGTCTAGTTTCACCTATTTTCATATGTGCACTTTAACGTGACTCACACTGTATAATGAAGATTTTTCTCATGTATGGCTTTTACTGTTTTTTAATAATACAATGCTTAAATTAGTGGATTATAAAAAAATCTTAAAAAAGTACTCGATTTATACAAAACATCGATGTTTTCTTCCAATACATCGAAAGAAATCGATGTACAGTTTCAAAATATCGAATCGAAAAAAACATCGATGTTTTTTCAAAGTGGACACCCCTAGTTTTCTTTATGTTTGCATACTAAAATGTATTCAGCGAAACATGAAATTTATTTTATGTAGTTGCGACCATCATTATGTTACCTGTTTCTGGCAAATTAATAAAATTGATTTGATTTGAAATTGATTCGTCCAAAGAGGTAAAACATGTAAACACTTACAGCCACTGCCCAAGAAATGACGTATTTAGCCATTACTGAGTATTCCTCTACCAGCTCCGCTAAATAGTACATGCCCGCCGCTGTGAAACATAAAAAAATCATCTGGTAATTTTTTGCAACTTAGTAATCAAATTATAACATTAAACTGATTTATAGAAGTTATAAATGGAAAAATAAATAATTAGCATTGACTGTTAAGAAACTATAAAACAGGCTGTCTATAAATATCATCAATAAATATAACTATTTTAAGCAAGGAAGGTCTATAGCAAGGTAAATATTGTATAACACCAAATTTTAAATTTCCTGTATGAAAACTCACCTATTGCAAGCGTCACGAAAATCGCCTGGACCGCAAGAGAAATAATACTCAGTATATACAGGAATAACATATTGGAAAATGATTAAAATCGACTTTGTTTTGGTATAAATGCAAAATTTTTGCAGGTTAGACGCGTTGTCATTGGCTTGTCACTGATATGTCAATGTCAGTTTCAATATAGTCGCGTTCAGATAGGTACTGCAATTTATTTGAAGAAAAAAAAATATAATGAGTGTTCTTCTCCTATAGGTGGCTCTGACATCGAGATGTTATGAGAATGATTTAAGGAGAGCTACTAAGGCTGAGAACTCACGAAGCTGTTTTCACCCGGGCCGCTTTGATGCGGCTGTTTGCGAGCGACAACAACCGGCGCAACCCGCCACTCGGCGGCTTCGTAACACACCACAAGCAACGAAACACCGGTATCGTGATTTTAGAAATCTCGTCAGAGTAAATTCTTTGTACGAAATCCGCCGCGGTGGACGTGGAGAAACCGCGGCGGGTGCTGCGAGTGATAACCGCGTCGTTAGCCTTATGATATTAAAACTTCATATTATTACATTTATCTTCTTTTATTTATTAAATAACAATCAACAGGATTTTCACTTTGTGACACAATCACATTCGTTAACTGATGCACGAAGTACAATCAACGCAATCGCTGCTATTGGAGCTAAAAGCATTTGCTCTAAATTAAATATTTTCTTAGATTCATACTCAGATTCTGGAATAGTGTATGTTTCTTGTCTTGCTTCAGAATTCAAAGTAGAAAAGCTTCTTTTAGTTGTATTAATATCACGGCTTATTTTCTTGTAATTTGACAGTGGCTTCTTTTTGGGTATAGGGGTTTTGCTATTGAAAGTTTCTTTTGTAGAAGGTATAGTGTATGGTTTGCAAATGTCGAACTTCGGTTTGGTCCAGTCAGTTTTGAAGAAACTTCTAGCAAGCACCGGAGACTCTTCATTTTGTACTGTAAAGGCAAAAAAAGTTACACCATGTAAGTCCTTACAATTCCTAGTGTACTTACTAGGTACTTTGCACCACCTAACTTTAACGGTAACTTTACCGAAAATCGGTGTTTTTTGTATGGAGTTTGAGATTTTTGACGTTTGTTAAAGTTAAAGTAAGATGGTGCAACCCAGCCTGGGCCCTAAATTTGAAATTAATTGATTTAGGATAATACTATTTATTATTAATAATATTATGTAATAATACTGAGATGTGTTCGTGTGTTTTCAATTAAAAATAAAGAGATAAATAATGCTTACCTATAGCAGCTAACTGTATCAAGGTTCTGGCGTAAAAAATAAAAATCCAGAAAATATAAAGCTAAAAATTTATTTTCGCTGATTATCATTTCCAAAAGGTAATAATCAAAATTCGCCTACATCAAACACAATTTTCTTTCCTATTTGCTGGATAATAAAATCTACAACGGTGAATTTATTGTGTCTTGGTAGGTTTCCACATGGATAGACGTTTTTACATGGATAATTACACTTTGGAGGTATTACTTTGCAACCTTCCTTAGGGCAAGCAAATTTTTTCTTTTCTTCTTTGACAGGAATGGGCCAAGAGGGTATTGGAGACCATGGATCGTATGTTCTGGCATACTTCATACCTTCTTTTCCTGCTAGGACAGACTCTAAAGCTTCTATATCTCCTCTGAAACTAGCGAATAATACAATGCTACAAAGATCTTGTAGTTTGGTAAATATGCGTTCCATAGCTTCGGTCTTAGAATCTCGTATGCTTGCTTTGATGTTCAAAGCGCAGGCAAACACAGGAAGCAAAGTCTTCTGAGGGATATGAAGTTGAGGTCCCAAATATAAAAGCAGAGTCAAGGTATCTTGGATTTGAACGGATGAGCATTTAGTTTTCTTGAATTTGTCGCAAGGACTTTTCTTGGGTGGTGGACATTTGGTTTTGGGCTCCCCGCATGGTGCAGGAGGGCAACCTGGAGGGCACTTTGGTTTACATGGGTTGGGGCAAGGTGGTTTCTGTGGCGGGGGCGGTGGCGGTGGTGGTGGCGGACAGGTAGGCGCCGGCGGAGGACACGGAGGATTTTTCTTTCCGCACCCTCCAACAACTGGATCTACTTGTGTGCTCTGCATTTTCAACTCCACAAATTCCTTGCAAAGTTCCATTCGATTCCGATCTCTTACTCTCTTCAGCATTTCGGATAATGATAGCGGCTTTTGTGGGTGTTCTTTCGGTAAAGTAGTGGGAGACATTTCACTTTTTGCTGTGTCTGCAGTAACATGAGGTACAGTGCCTTTATCAAATAGTGGATTCAATAACGTCTCTCGAGTTACTGTTCTTGATGTCTCTGATGACTCCTCTGTTTCTTTAAGAATTGGTTCTCTATTTGATGCAGAACCAATTAGGTCTTTACTTAACCCAGACATAAGCATTTGTTGGTCTGGTATCGGATCTGGTAAAGGAGCACTTTCAATGCGACCCATCTCTACAGCTATGACTGGCACTTCCGATTCTTCTTCATCTAGAGCTCTCCTTGATAACTCACTGGAGGACAACAAAGTGTGAGGAGAAAATTGTGGACCACAAGAGGGTTGTTCCTCCACTAAATTAATAGATTCAAAAGCTTTGGCATCAGAATCACGCACTTTCTTGTCATAAGTATTCACAAGAATTTGATAATGATCCGATTGATCAGTAACATTTTGCATGTTATTTTTATCAGTTAGTGATTTGTTTGGTTCTGAAGGAAGACCATCTTTTGGTATAACACCTACGGTATCTAAAATTTGACTTGGCGCAGGTGCCCTTTCGGGACCACTATAATCAGTTTCTTCGTAATTATGTATTGTGTCTGGCTCACTTTCTCTCGATATAAATGATAGTTGCTCATAGTATTGGTGAGGGGTAAGTGGTTCTTGCGTAGGTGAATAGCTTAAAAATACTGGTTTTTGCTCATCACTTTCTTTCATAGTTTCAGGTTTATTGAATTCTCTGATTAGGATGCCAGGTTCAGTGTGTGGGGATGTTTCTTTGGAAATAATGTTTAGATCTTCTTTGAGATGAGGTGGCTTTATTCGTTCCATTCTCAGAATATTAATCTCTTGATTACCATCTGCTTCGAAATTTATCGCAGGTGATGCCTTTTCAGCAATATCTGCTGCATTTTCTTTAAATTGATATGGTTTCGTGCTTTTCTTCGTGAGATGTTCAAGTCTAGTCTGTAAAAGATTTCTTAGTGTTTCAGCCTCATTGTAATTGTTTAATAAGTTTGTTTGAACTGCTCGTGGAGAAATGTCGCTTGGATCAACTAAATCAGTTAAAAGATTGGTCGATGCTAGTTTCTCGTGGAGAATAGCTGCGTCTTCTTTCTCCATTTCCTTTAGTTCCTGTAATGAAATTTTTTCGCCTGTGCTGTTTCTTATGACAACTTCAAGTTCTCTGTGAAAAGCATCATCTTCATTTAAATCAACTGAAGTTCTTTGCTTTGATTTCAATCTTTCTTCATCTTTCACCGTTGAATGATCTGTCTTGTTTTTATCTGACATCATATCAGATTCACCTGACATAACTGCTGCAGTCATTTGTCCTAACAATTGTTGTGGAGGTCTTTCTTCCTTATTTCCACAACCCAAGTTAGTTAGATTTTCATTTTCAAACATATTTTCAACTCTAGATTCGATTGGGTCTGTTAAATGTATAGGCTGTATTCTTTCCACACAGAGAGAGTTATCTTCATCTTCATAATTTGAAATTAGATTCACCGAATTGGCTTTGACAGGCATAAGTTCAAAAGGTGGAGGCAAAATATTATTCAGGCTTTCTAATTCCTCTAGTCTTCTAAGTTTTGCTATGAAGTCCAGTTCAGTCTTCTCAACTGGTCTTCGGGGTCGTTTCATAATATCAGGCTGAATGATTCCAACATCGGTTGCTGTTCGCCTGGAGCCTCTTCGAGTACTCGGTGGAACACCAAGCTTTTCCATTTCTTTAAGAATCCGTTCGTCAATTTGACCACTTGGTGAATCTAGGCAGCGCCGTGCCAGTTCGTCGAAGTTGCTATCCTTTCGCGAAGTGCCTTTTCGGCGGCCTGATCTATCAGATGAAAAGTTTAGAATAGTAATTTTGTCAATAGTTCGTCGTTTTTTTCTGTTTCCTAATACTTTAGGATGTGCATTGAAGCCCTCGATCTTAGATTTGGCAGCAGCTTCGACTAATGGCGTCTCATCAATAACTTCGACCTTTTGTGCAAGTGTTTCCACATTTTCTTTGGCAGTCGTAGCTTGTAGTTCAGTGATTGGTATGCAAATGGGATCGACCACGTCACTCTTTTTGTCACCAGCATTCGAATCTTCCCCAAATATTTCTTTGATGATTCTTTGACATTTTTCACATTGGTTCTCTGGGTTTGACGGCATTTCAGGAGTCACCATATGCATGAGACTCTCTTTGTGCTTGGCACTTGTATCTGGGATGTAGTGAGTGTGTGGTGGGTTCGGCGAAAAAGCACGATCTATTATCCGTTGACATCTTTCGTAGTCGCTTTCGTCTTTGGAACCGGAATCTGTGCTTTTGTCGACTCTTCTTTGAACGCTGACAGATACTGAAAAATAGCGAGAAAAGTGTTATTAAAATGCCCGAAAACTTAATAAAATGTTGCAACTATGTTTGCTTTGAAAGTGATAGATATTGCGCGCCCTTTTTTCGCTATTTTTCCGCATGCTTAATCTATCCTCAGTTGAATATGTAGGGATATAATTAAAACAATATATAATTACTAAATAAGTGTCAGTGTTGTGATGCTGTCTAAACTACTTTGAAAAGTAGAGTTCTCCCTGCTTCGTCGTGAAAATGTAGTGCAAAAAATTAGGTACTAGGAGCATTTTAATAGCATGCAATAAACTTACATTTTTCGAATCGTCCAGGTACGTATCGTATATTTCCTCGAAGGAGACGTGGTACGAAATAAGCAAGTGCACAAACGTGCCGAAGTTTTGATACTGTAGTCCTTAACATCTTTGTGTAACTTTATACACGGTTGGAATTTTGGAAATGATAATTAGCGAAAATAACTACATTTTTCTAACATGAAAAAGTTTAAAAAGCCACGACAGCCAAATCAACGAAAAATTTGTCAGTTTAGCAATTGTTCTAGGGCATTTTTGTACTTCTTTTTTTGTCTCTAGATTCCTGTCTTCTGCAATAGTCTGCCAGTACTAGAACTTGGACAAAAGTCATTGCTTAGTGTTTAATTTATAATATTACTAATAAGTGCTTTATAAATCTCCGTCACTAATAAAAATGTCACGATTATCTCTTTAGTGAAAAAATGCAACAAAAAATTTAATAATTTGTGGCATTTTGGTTGCGCTACTCTTTCAAAATTAAAATTTATGTGAACGCAACTATAAAATGCTACGTTCCGTTTCTAGCAGTTCGCGTCGTAGTTTATAGTTTATCGAGTTTAAAATTTTATTGAGAAATATTTCAAATAAGCATTATAAATTATATATCCAATATTTTGTACTATGAATACAATTTAGGAATCTAATTATTAATTCAACTTTATTTTTCCCTTAATTTATTACAGTTTGCAGTAAATAATTATTGTGCGAGGTGTTTGATTTCTAATCACACTATGTGAAACGAAACGGCTATTCAAATGCGAGAAAATAACAAAAATGGCTGAAGAACAGGTGAGTATCAAAATATTACGATTATTGCATGATTTTAACTGAATTAGAGGTTGACATTACGTAGCTAACGTTATTTTATAATACCCAATCTATCCTCCATATAAAAGTTTTGTATTGGCCGATTATTTTCCATAGATTCAGGACAACATTTCCGGAGTAGATGTATGGAAGAGAGAGTTTCTTACTGGAATTATTCATAGTAATTAACTTCAATTTAGATTAATGAGAGCATCAATTCGTAATGAATCAACAGACTTAGCGAATGGTAGGTTATTTGCCGGCTTTTTGGTTATATTTTGTTGTTTTAGGTTGACGTACAAGTTACCCTTGAAATTCAATCAACAAATACTATTTTTGTCAGTGTAGGGAAGAAATCTTGAAGTTATTCGATAAATTTGTGCAATACAACGATGGGGAATTGATATTTTGGGGAAAAGTTAAGTAAATAAATCTAAGTTTTGGCAAATCCCTCAACAATAAGAAGCCCAGAAAAAAAACACCAAAAATAAAGATTTTAGTTTGATATAAAACTCGAAATTAATGTAATATCAATGTAATTACGATAGTCAATGAATTCATTGTCATCAATATTTTTCCATACATTTCCATGAAAATCATGTTCATTTTATTCAATGAAGAAAAACCTTACTAAGGTTCTAAATAGAACTGCAGTTACTGCAAAAATGACTCTGCAAAGTTTAGTGTAATTAATGTTACAAATATTATCAATTTCAGGTTTTTATAACTAATCACACATCTTTTTACATAATAATTAACACATTCAAGTAACCTAGTTTTTATTTACAATAAACAGATTTTTTTTAAACTAAGGCAAACCTAACTCTAAACAAAATAAAAATATAAACTGATTTATTACTCAAAATTCAAGTTGCAATATACAATTGAGTGCAGATACTAGATATTCAATTGCTTGCATCGGAGTAGAAAACCTATTTCGTTCAATGACCTGTCAATCTTCACTTTAATCTGTTCGTGTAATTTATAAATAGATTCCTAAATAAAGGTTTTGATTGCCATCTCTTGAAGATTTTATTGGGGTTATTTGTGATGAATTTGGCTGGCTAATTGATCACAATTACAGAAAAAAATATATTTAAATGTATAAGAAGACTAAGATCTGTGAAGCTTCATGATGATTCAGCAGTTTTTCAGGGTAATAAGTCTTAGACTAGGCGCAGACCATCGATTTTTAGTTGGCCGATAGTTGTGCCCGATTTTAAATTGTATGAAGAATCGGCCAAATCAAATCGGTGTAATGTGCGCACTTCCATACATGCCCATACTGATCAACTGCCCGACTAAACTATCGGCCGACGAAAAATCGATGGTCTGCACCTAGGCTTAGATTTATCTTTAACCTTTTTCAGAACCTAAATAGTAATTAAAATGTATGAGAATGTCAGAGGTGTAGTGTTGGGAGGGACAGGGAGGGGCCGCCTTTTAGGGGGCGGCAAAATTTCAGTCAATAATAAAATATATATCAATAATAAATTCGGACCAATTGAAAAGAGCACGGAATTTTTCATTATTTATTCTGTGACGAATTCGGGGAATCCCCTTTCTTTGAATGATATTTTGTAGCGAATGGCAAGGGTTTTTCCTGTATTTTATTTCGGGCTTGGATTGTTATTAGTATGAATTCTGATCAAATTGGTTTATCCCTTTATTTCGCGAATATTGCCATAATTGAATTGAACTTTATCTACTTATCATAGGATTGAAAACCAATTAAATTTTTAAAATTTTGTGCCTTGTTGGTTTAGAAACATTGCATTTGGGAGTGGTTCTATTGTCATAACGTAACAATAGTTGTGTTGTTTTCATTGACCCAAGTATCAACACAATGTGGAGGGTAGGGCACTCACAGTCAACCATACTCGTTAAGTAAAAGAAGTATTGTTTGTTGTGGCAAACTTTATGCAGTTTCAAGAAAAATACATTGAATTATTAGGTCTAGCAAGTAACATGACCGGCACGGGAGGAGTTCATTGTCATATGATTTGACTGAGCATGATGACGTTACAAAAACACCATCTCGTGCCACTTCCATACCTCAGGCACTGAGTTAGGCGACCTATATTTGCTGAAAGTAAATGACTTTTAAGTATTTTAATTTTTTTTCTTTTCTAAGAGTAGGCGCACACCGTTGATTTTTCGTCGGCCGATAGTTTAGTCGGGCAGTTGATCAGTATGGGCATGGGCATGTATGGGAGTGCGCACACTACGCCGATTCGATTTGGCCGATTCTTCATACAATTTAAAATCGGGCACAACTATCGGCCAACTAAAAATCAACGGTGTGCGCCTACTCTAAGCATGATAGCTGTCATTATTAGGTCATGTAGTAGGCGGATGGAAGATTTCATACCAATATTATCAGTCTCTTTTGATATTAATGAAATAAGCATTAGTCAGAGAGTGACAAAGCATTTAATTCTAGAATATTATCAATATCGAATAGTGACTAAAGGCAAAGGTGCAGCGTCACGTTCAGTCGACAACATTACTGATCATAACAAACATAGTGTAAAAAATTTTATTGCACTAGTTCAGCAAACGACAGATTGAACTGACGACCTATTGACTACTACTTTTTTATGTTTTTAAACCGGCAGACAGTGGTGACTGAGTTTGTTGCGGCGCTTCTTCTCAGCACTTGCCAAATGTTTGTCTCGAAGCGCTGGTAGGGCAAAAAAAGAATGAGACATGTATAGGCTCCTTATGAGCATTTTGACGATTTGTAAGTACTAATTTAATTAGTCTATACAAATATAGATGATTTTGATTTTGACTCTTGAATCTGCCTCTAACAGTCCGATGCGTACACTGTAGGGCTATTGTCGCCTCAATCGACTAAAAGAAATACTGAAATCAATAAATTATTAGGATTCCTGCATTATAGATGCTAAACTTATTTATCTTAATAACTAATTTTGAAAAATAATATTGCCTCAGGCGTCCCGCGTCCCTTTCGACACACATTTTTAGTGTTTCAAGTTCTTAGTTTTTATTTTACTAAGCCTAGACGCAGACCATCGATTTTAATTGGCCGATAGTTGGGTCGGGCAGTTAGTCAGTACGCACATTATACCAATTTGGTATCGGTCGATTCTTCATACATCTTAAAATTATCGGCCAACTAAGGCTGGTTTTAGAGTCGCGCTGACCGCTCCCTGATCGTCAGCGCTGACAGATCAATATGTATGTAATTGAAGGGGAACGTTCCTTAGTGACGCTGATCGCTCTGCGCCGACGCTTCATACATTTCGGCTGTCAGCGCTGACGGTCAGCGTGACTCTAAAACCAGCCTAAAAGTCGGCGGTCTGCGCCTAGGCTAAGGGAAAGTTTTTATCTATATTTACGTTTATGTCCTGTTGCAGGAGGTGATTCAAATAGAAATACTGTGCAAGCAGCTGTACGAGTCCCAGGACCCTATCCTCCGGGACCAGGCGGAGAAGGCTGTTGTTTCCTTCCAGGTACTTACAGAATAGAGGAAATTGTATCTATGTATTGAATATACTTTAATTATACCTCAGCTATTCTACTCGCGAAGTAGGCCAAAGCTAATTGAAGTATCGAATCGAAGGCCTGAAACGTTCCAAATATTGAACACGAAGTGTCTGACTATACTACTCGGCTAATTTCGACTTTGTCAAAGGGAGTAGTGTAGCTGAGGTATTAGACTTTTTCGCTTCCTCCAGTATAAAGCGGAAAACTTTACGAAAAAGGTATACTTACATAGGCTGTATTTATTATGAAGAGGTATTACGTACGTCCTTTACTTTCTCTTTTGGGTACTTACTGGGACCAGGGGCCACTCGGGCAGATTATGAGCCAAAAGCGAGCAGTAGAAAGTAAAAACAACTGAATAAAGGTTCAGGTTATAAGTCTCGCCATAACAACAATGTTGTCAGCATTGTTGTGTTCCGGCAGTTAGAGGTAAGATAGCCAGTTCATCCGTGGATGAGGATTCCGGGAGCTCGCTTCCACCTTCGGCCTAAGCGGATCATCACTTACCATCAGGTGAGATACAAGCCAAAAGATTCCTCGTTGTGGATAAAAAAAAATCGCTATTTTTATTAGCTCGCCGGCGGGCCCCACCTACAGGAGGCCGCTGTTTGTGCATTCTTGCTTTAATTTATCTAATTTTCGATACAGACACGCGTGTTTTAGTGTAGGCCCTTAGAGTAGGCGCACACCGTTGATTTTTCGTCGGCCGATAGTTTAGTCGGGCTGTTGATCAGTATGGGCATGTATGGGAGTGCGCACACTACGCCGATTTGGCCGATTCTTCATACAATGTGAAATCTGGCACAACTATCGGCCAACTAAAAATCAACGGTGTGCGCGTACTCTTAGTCTATATTTAGTTTTAATAGGTATTTCTTTGTAAGATTGACCAAATATTTTTTCTTCTAGGAGTCCCCAGACACCCTGAGCAAATGCCAGGCGCTGCTGGAGCGAGCCGACTCCTGCTACTCCCAGCTGCTGGCCGCCACCACGCTCACCAAGCTCATCAACAGGGAGAAGAACTACCAGTAAGACTGCTTTCATAACGACTGGCGTGTTAGTATAGGGGAGCCTGTCAGACACCCTGAGCAAATGCCAGGCGCTGCTGGAGCGAGCCGACTCCTGCTACTCCCAGCTGCTGGCCGCCACCACGCTCACCAAGCTCATCAACAGGGAGAAGAACTACCAGTAAGACTGCTCTCATAACGACTGGCGTGTTAGTATAGCGGAGCCTGTCAGACACCCTGAGCGAATGCCAGGCGCTGCTGGAGCGAGCCGACTCCTGCTACTCCCAGCTGCTGGCCGCCACCACGCTCACCAAGCTCATCAACAGGGAGAAGAACTACCAGTAAGACTGCTTTCATAACGACTGGCGTGTTAGTATAGGGGAGCCAGTCAGACACCAGTAAGAACGACAAATACTACGGCTTATTGTCAAATTGTCAAGCGACTTCACAGGCGGGCGCGTGACGCCCCTCTGTCACATGTACATTCGAACGTACGGCTAAGCGGTAGGTAGGTACTTATCGCGCGAACTTGAGCGAGTGACGGAGGCTATTACTATAGTCTGGTCTGTGAGCACGTAGAATTTTGTCCAATGACCCCAAGCTTATCGCTCGCGCGTAGTTATGTTGATATCGCGCTCGCACACTCACTGCGGGCGCCCGTCGCACAGTCGCGACAGCAATATAATTACGCGCGAGCGATAAGGATGGGTAGCTTGGGGTCATTGGACAAAATTCTACGTGCTCACAGACCGGGCTTTAAGTGGCTTTTTCCTATGATGCGGATTTCGGCACTCGTGCGTATATAATCACGCTGCTGGTTGCATGCAGGACAAAGATTTCGTATTGTGTGCCCCCAGCTTATATGTGTTCCTCTTGCGTGTAGCCCGCGTAATAGGAATAACATGTATGAAAATAGATGACAAAAAATATTAATTAAGACTAAAAAAATGAATTTTAAGTTTATTGACTTTTTAATGTAAATAAATATTTTTCGCAGGTCTTCGACCAGTTTGTCGGTGCAGCAGCTGTTGGACATACGGAACTATGTTCTCAACTACCTGGCCACACGGCCCAAACTCGCAAACTTCGTTGTACAGGTATGTACAACCATGAATCTGAATTATCTGAACTAGCAGTCTCGACTTCGTACTTACTATCTAAAGCCCGGTCCGTGAGCACGTAGAATTTTGTCCAATGACCCCAAGCTACCCATCCTTATTGTTGTTATCGCGCTCGCACACTCACTGCGGATGCCAGTCGCACAGTCGCGACAGCAATATAATTACGCGCGAGCGATAAGGATGGGTAGCTTGGGGTCATTTCACAAAATTCTACGTGCTCACGGACCAGACTATAACAGACAATCCGTCGGTTAAGTTTTATCACCACGTAAATCATTGTTTGGCGGCTTTGACATTTTGATGCCATTCGTTAGAGAATCGAAAGACGCGTCGTTTCGTCCAATCTCCTGAAAAGTTGCTAAAAATGACTTACGTGGTAATAGAACTTAAACGACGAATTGATCGTCGTCATTGAGATACTACGTCGCGGACTACCCGCAGTTATTAAATAAACTAAAAACATTACACTTATTTTTTGGGTAGTTTGGTAAAAAGTTGCCTATACAGGGTGGAATAGTAAAAAGTGCCCTATGCAAGGTGGAAACGATAAATGATCTCACTCGATTATTTCTAAACTATCGAGATATCGAAAAACTGAAAACTTTTGGTAACATTGAATTTTATTTATTTATTTATTATTGAAAAGATACACTAACGAATGACAATTTTCGGATGGATCTAGTTTATTCTGTAACCTATTAATGATACCGTTTGATAGAGCTCGTAAAGCACTTTCAGAATTAGTAACCAGTTTTTCAATATTTTGTATAGTTTAGAAATAATATAGTGAAATCACTTATCGTTTCCACTTAATCTATGTCCACCATTTCAAAATGAGTCAACCCATTTTGCAGTTATAAATAGTATAACTAACAATTTATTATAGATATCCTTGGACCTTAATTTATTAATTTAAATATCCCTTTATTCCCAGTCGCTGGTATCCCTGTTCGCGCGAATCACGAAGCTGAGCTGGTTCGACACCGTGAAGGAGCAACTGGTGTTCCAAAATGTTATGGGAGACATCACCAGCTTCTTGCAGGTAAATATTCTAGGTTTTCGCTGTGACTTGCTGTAAGTTCGTCCGTTTAGATATTAATAAAAAGTAGCCTTAATACAGTGCCGTAGTGTGCCTTAGTTTGGGGCCCCGTCTCATTGATACGAAGGTCTCTAGTTCTCTACATTCCTGCCTAAATAGCTATAGTCTGGTCTGCAAGAACGTAGAATTTTGTCCAATGACCCCAAGCTACCCATCCTTATCGCTCGCGCGTTATTATGTTGCTGTAGCGCTCGCACACTCACTGCGGGCGTCCGTCGCAGAGTCGCGACAGCAACATTAATTATGTTGCGCGTTGTCGCGCGAGCGATAAGGATGGGTAGCTTGGGGTCATTGGACAAAATTCTTCGTGCTCACAGACCAGGCTTTAGGTGTTATTCTGGTTTATAAGCTGTAGCATTGTCCATCCTAGACTGCCTACAAAGCAAAGTGACTAAATTGCAGTTAATTAACTAAAAGCAATATAACTTCAACAGCAAAATCTAACCTGATTTACAGTAATAGTTAAAACGGCCAAAAAGTTAAGTTTGAATTTTATTTGATTTTAGATGTCTTAGGGCCGATTCGACCAAACTTTTTTCCGAGAATAACTCCTGGTATGTTTGGGAAATATGTCAAAACTGACGATTTATTCTGAGATTAATATTTACTCTTGTTTGGTCGAATTCACCCTTAGTTCTTAGATGTCAATTTTAAACATTTTAGAAATTAAAATAATCACGTCATTTTTGAAGGAGCCTCTTTAATTTACCAAAATAAATAATTTATGTTATTCTAGGATAAGCCGATGTAAATTTTACTTGATTCTTTACCTTTATCATACGTTTAATCAATTTTTCTATTCTTTTCAGGGCCCAGCTGAGATGTGCACAATAGGCGTACAGTTACTGTCACAATTAGTAGTGGAAATGAACCAGATGACTGAGAGGGAGGACGCCAATCGCGGTCTTTGCAAGCACAGGAAAATATCCTCATCGTTCAGGTACAATAGAGGTTCATTGAGATAAGGTGTTTTACAGACCAACTAGATGCTCGCTGACTTCAGTTTCAGTATCAGTTTTGACTACTTTGGGTGTCACAAACTATTTGACGCTGACTGTTCATGATGTTCTATTTCGTATAGTGGTACGCAACACTTTGTGCAAGCCTAAGGCAGGATTCACATTGACCGGCGCGAATCGGTGCGATTTGGCGCACAGCGCAGCGTCCGTTCGGTGAAAAATGCGGTGGAAATCGCGCGTCTGCACGCGTATCCGCTGGAATACGCTCGGAGCCGACCGGCTTCCGACGCATGCTCGCGCATCCGTTCGGATTGAAATGTCAGTTAATCAGTTGTAAGCAATTACGACTCTAAGAACTGTTAATAAAATACTATTTTCTTTACGGCTGTGTAAGTGCGCTCCGACGCGCGCCGGTATATGGGCATCGTGCCTAATTCGTGCCTTTTTTCTTACCATATCTTTATTTTTCCACAGAGACACACAACTCTTCGAGATGTTCCGTCTCGCTTGCTCGCTCCTCTCCGCCGCTCGAGCGAAGGCATTAGACCTCAACGACGAGCGACAGATCACGCTCATAGCGGCGCTACTACGGCTCGCTCACAACTGTCTCACGTTCGACTTCATAGGAACTAACAGCGATGAAGCTTCGGACGACCTGTGCACTGTCCAGGTTAGTTCCACGATCTGTGCACTGTTCAGGTTAGTTCCACGATCTGTGCACTGTTCAAGTTAGTTCCACAATCTGTGCACTGTTCAGGTTAGTTCCACAATCTGTGCACTGTTCAGATTAGTTCCACGATCTGTGCACTGTTCAGGTTATTTTCCTTCGCGCCTGGTACAAGCACAGGTGCTGATTGACGACGAGCGTCAGATCACGCTCATAGCGGCGCTACTACGGCTCGCTCACAACTGTCTCACGTTCGACTTCATAGGAACTAACAGCGATGAAGCTTCGGATGACCTGTGCACTGTCCAGGTTAGTTTCCTCCCGCCTGGTACTAGCACAGGCTCTAAATGGCTACCCTGTGTACCGTCCAGGTCATTTTAGTGATGTAAAAACTTCAATAAGTTCTACTTTTGAATCCTCAAGGCGGGTAGGCAGGACCTGTGCACTGTCCAGGTTAGTCTCATTATCATCATCATTATCATCATCATTATCATTTCAGCCACAGGACGTCCACTGCTGAATATAGGCCTCCCCCAATGATTTCCACATTGCCCGGTTGGTAGCGGCCTGCATCCAGCGCCTTCCTGCTACCTGAATGCTGCTTGGTTCACAAGGATATAAGTAACATTTTTTAGATGCAGTGGATGGCCGAGTTCCAGACCTAATTTATTATAGTCTGAATAAATAGAAACTCATTAAAATGACGCAGCCTTTCTTGAGTTATAAAAGGTGCAACTTAACCGTTTTTTTCAACCGACTTCAAAAAAGGAGGAGGTTCTCAATTCGACCCGTATGTTTTTTTTTTTTTCTATGTTTGTTACGCGATAACTCCGCCAATTATGAACCGATTTGAACAAATCTTTTTTCGACGTATAGGTAATACCTCAAGGGTGGTCCCATTTAAATTTAATAATAGAAAAAACAACCCCCAAGGGTGGAAAATTGGGGATGAACTTTTTTATACGCAATATCTCCGCCGATTATAAATCAATTTGAACGATTATTTTTTTGTTGAATAGGTATTATCAAAAGGGTGGTTTCATGCGAATTTGAAGAAAATATTTCACCCCTAAGGGTGGAAAATTGGGGATGAACTTTTTTATACGCAATATTTTTAATTTTTAGTTTTTTTTTGTGTTCACGCATTTGAAGTCGGTTTTATTTTTTTAAAAAGGTAATTATTCTATGCACAAGTGAAGATTAAATTAGTTGGTAATTAATTCCTCAAATGCTCATCATCTTCATTTCATTTCGTCCCCGATGAGCACGAAAGCAAAAGAGCATGACCCTCTCTAAATTACCAGAGGCAAATGGAGGATTTGACTTACACTGCTAACGCTATCTGGTCAGATTGTTTGGGGAAGCCTTTGGCATAAATTATGTTATTGAAATCTCGAATGCAATGATGAATAAATTAACAACCAATTAGAATTACCAACTCTACTATTTTACTTGGCAGTAATGAGGGTTTTCGCGAATGAAAGATCCGCTAGATGGCGGGACGTGGATGTGGGGTCTGACTGCTATAGTTCCAAAATACTGAACTGTCCTATGCATGACATTGACAGTGGGGCGCCACCGTCAATACCGGATCGCTGGTTCAGATTTTTGCCATGTTGGAAACCATATAGTTGAACGATGGTAGCGCCCCCCTGTCATTGAGTTTGGTGGGACAGTTCAGCGTAGGTCATCTATACGTGATTGGTGGATTTTGACATATCTGTCAATGTCATGTCAAAAACAACCAATCGTGCAGCATTTGGACCTCGCGTCTACGTACGTATCTGGCGGATTTTTCATTCGCGAAAACCCTCATTGAAACCATTTATTTTCAGATACCCACATCCTGGCGACCCACATTCCTTGAATCGGGCACTTTAGACCTGTTCTTCGAGTTATACCACGCGCTGGGCGGCGGGCCGGCGTCGCTGGCGCTCGCGCTACTAGTGCAGCTGGCTTCGGTCCGGCGGTCGCTGTTCAGCAACAACGAGCGGGCCAAGTTCCTCAACCGGCTGGCGGCCGGCGTGCTGCGGATACTGGAGAACACGCAGGTGACTGTACCTTTACACTAACATTCATGTAGCCTACACTGCTAGGACGGACGACCTTCTGGAAGCGCAGCGTGAGACGTCCACTTACAAGGTGGACAGACGACCTCCTAGGAAGCACAGCTTGGGACGTCCACCCTCAAGGTAGACAGACGACCTCCTGGAGAGCGCAGCGTCGTACGTCCACCCATATGGTGGACAGACAACCTCCTAGAAAGCGCAGCATGAGATATCCACCCATAAGTGGACAGACGATCTATTAGAAAGCGCAGTGTAGGATTTTCTTCTACAAGGTGGACAGACGACCTGGAAAACGCAGCTTGGGACGTCCACCCCCACAAGGTGGACAGACGACCTCCTGAAAAGCGGAGCGTAGGATGTCCACTCATAAGGTGGACAGACGACCTGGAAGGCGCAGCGTGTGACGTCCACTCACAAGGTGAATAGACGACTTCCTAGGTCAAGTTCCTGAACCGGCTGGCGGCCGGCGTGCTGCGGATACTGGAGAACACACAAGTATGATTTTGATCCATATTTCTTTAGAAGAAGAAACAAAAATCAATGAGCTATCATTTTTGTACTGAACAATTGGCACCACTGGCGATTAACATGACCTTACACTATAGTGGCGCCATCCTGGTGAGTGCAAATGCTCTTTGAGAATCATTACTTCGCAGTAACAAGCACAGCTTAAAACGTCCATCCACACGGTGGCCAGATGACCTTATAAAGGCAGGAAGGCGCTGGATGCAGGCCGCTACCAACCGCTCAATCTGGAAATAAAGTCATTGGGGAGAGGACTATGTTCAGCAGTGGACGTCCTGTTGCTGAAATGATGATGATGGATTGTCATCATACGTGGGACACTATTTAAGTTGTGAGCCTAACTATGAAAACAAAGTAGTTTATTATTAAAATGGTATTGATTGCGTTTATTGGTATTGTCTTTCATGATTTATGTACTTTTTAATGTGTTCAAAACACTTTTCATAGCATTTTTTCCACTCAGCTTGAGGCACCTCCAAAGCATGGTTTTTGACCGCACCGACAGTTGCTTCTGGCTACATAAATCGCTGTTCACGCGTTTAATTTTAATATATGGGTACCAAAAGAAGTGTTTAGATTTCAAGCAAGAATTTTGTAGCGTTGGACCTGTTTATTTCATATTTTGAGTGTTCAAATAGTCAGTTGTTTGACGAGACGTGTAAAAGCTCACATTTTCGTCACGAATGGCGATTCGACTATGCTGGTCAGTTTCCTTTATTAAACTGAGGACTTTTGGAAAAAAAGTGGCTGTTTACTATTAAGAATTAACCATTCTAAATTTCTCTAGTAACGTTTCTGTCATATAATCGGATATTTCGGAAAAATAGGCGACCGTAAGTTTCAAAGTGTTCCGAGCGCATGGGACTTTTGTTGGAATTGGTTCATCTAAAAACACCTCCATAGTCGATAGCTGTTTATTTTCAGGATCATTATGCATAGATCCTTAATTCGTCAACTGTCACAATTTTAAAAACGGCTTTTACAGCTTTTTAAACGTATTTATCAAACATTTCCAAGGATTAAACGACACAAGCGTCCTATTGAGCGTTTGAAAAATTTTGTGACATCCAGCGAGAAAAAAACGTATTAACCATAATATGGTCATACAATATTTTATTACTGCTAGTGGAATTAATGCCTAGGATTATCTCAATCCTACGATGTATCACATGACGAGGTTTCTCTTCCATTTTTCTGACAACATCAATGTTTTCCGCCACTATTAGTCATTTTGGACGACTTTCGCAAAGTTCACTGGTGAGCCAATGACATACAATATTATACTTCTTAAACTAGCGTTTTATAATGGTAAAGGATAGATCTTTATCACCAAAAGTGAAATTTAGCTGACCGCTTCAGTTTTGTATTGATTAACCACGTCGAAAGTCATAATAAAAAGTCGCGCGAAAATTTCCGCAAGTCAATTCCATGTTTTTGTAGTCAAGATAATTTTCAATTCAATGTTATTAATACAAAACGTGCTCAAATGATAAAAAGTTTTGAATAAGGTTGTAGTCAAAAATGTCAAACTTTTCATTGAAAGTATCAGATGTCGTCTAACAACACGTTATGTTGTCGAGGCTCACAACTTAAATAGTGCCCTAGTACAAGGGCGTGGTCTAAAGTGAGGCAAAACTCTCTAAGACCTATCCTTTGAGCGTTTTTTGAAGATATTTGAGAATACCCCGTTTTTAGGGTTCCGTAGCCAAATGGCAAAAAACGGAACCCTTATAGATTCGTCATGTCTGTCTGTCTGTCTGTCTGTCCGTCCGTCTGTCCGTCCGTATGTCACAGCCATTTTTTTCCAAAACTATAAGAGCTTATACTGTTGAAACTTGGTAGGTAGATGTATTCGGTGAACCGCATTAAGATTATGATGAAAAAAAAAAAAAAATAAATATTGGGGGCTCCCCATACTTAGAACTGAAACTCAAAAAATTTTTTTTCATCAAACACATACGTGTGTGGTATCTATGGATAGGTCTTCAAAAATGATATCGAGGTTTCTAAAATACTTTTTTTCTAAACCGAATAGTTTGCGTGACAGACGCTTTCAAAGTGGAAAAAAGTTGGTCCCCCCCCTCTAACTTCTAAAGTAAGAAAATGAAAAATCTAAAAAAAACATATGATGTACATTACTATAAAAACTACCAACGAAAATTGTTTTGAACGAGATCTAGTAAGTAGTTTTTTTTTAATACCTCGTAAATCGTTAACCGCTTATTACCGCGTAATCTTTCATACTAATAACTTAAATAAAAAATAATAATTTTAATTTCATAAATCAATGGTACGGAACCCTCGGTGCACTTGGCTGGTTTTTTATACTTTTAGAATAAGACGCAAAATCAATTGAGAAAATGTTGCCATTTAAAAACAGTCCATAAAAGTGAATTTCGACTGTGACGCCACGCTATAGTATCATTCAACCCCCCAATAGGCTAGTTTCCTAAAAAATTTTTTTTAGTCCGTCATGTTTAATATCAAAAAATATTGGACACATATATTTTTTTTTGTCAATCTAACAAATAATTACATAGTTATGGTGCGTTGAAGTTCCGCACGACGTCACAACGTGCGGCACTTTTATGCACGCATTGACGTCACGGGCCTCTTCTTATGAACTTTGGCGCGCTTTATCTCTTTAAATTTTCATTAGTTAGAAAAAGTGAAAAATACGTGTAGAGTATTTTTTGATAAGTTAACTGACGGACTAATTTAAACTCTTACTTTTTGACTCAGGAAACATCCCTATTTTGTTGCAGGGCCTATCAGACCCCACGAACTACCACGAGTTCTGCCGACTGCTAGCGCGATTGAAGACCAACTACCAACTGGGTGAGCTCGTCATGGTGGACAACTACCCGCGACTTATCGAGCTGATTGCCAAGTTCACTGTGCAGAGCTTACAGGTACGTTATTTTAATCTACCCACATCATCTCACCTGGTGGAAATATCCATAACGGAGAAACATCTCACATAAAGCAGAGTAAATACAAATGAGTAGGTCATCTTCATAGAAACGCACCGAGCGCGGTTTGTATGTGAGCGCGCCAATACGTATGCGGCGCGCACGCACACACTGACAAAATTTAGCGTGGATTAGCGGGGTGATTAAGGCGCATACCTACTCTTTTGTATTTACTCTGCTTAAAGTGATGATCAATCAGGCGTGGAAGTGAGCTTCACCCGGAATCCTCAACCACAAAATCAAAATAAAAAAAAAAACGTAAGTAGCCTCGTGGCTCGTACTTTTATACCGGACAGTAATATGAGCCAGTGCTGGGAAGAAGCAGCGCAAGAAACTCAGTCACTATTGTTTTTGATTTTACAAGAAAGAACTGGCTATCTCACAACAATGCTCTTAACATTGTTGTTATGGTGACAGACTTAGGTAAGATGGTAATATAAGATAGAATGTCTTTGAACCTTAAAAACTAGCGAATAAAGTTCAAAATGTGGTGGGAACTATATTCCCACTGCCTTAAATAGGCTGAACATATAGTTAGTTACATTAAACCGACATAAAATGAAATGATTTTGGTTTAATTACAGATCTACCGTAACAATCCGTGGGTCAAAGCTGCGCGAACTATTAAAATGCTAAGCAAATTGTGATTATTTACTTATCTCACTATTGTAATAAATGATTGGTGTCTATTCAACTTTTTAATTTCGATTAGCCTTTTTCCTTTACCCACGGATAGAAACAAAAGAGTAGTTACATATACAGGATGTCCCAAAAGTAGTGTCAAGCCAAAGCCCAGAGGTAGAACATCACTAGGAACCCGAATCACCGCGACGATAGTTTTCCAGTTATGATTTTTTTTTACAACACATACCTGTGGGCTTCGGGTTGACACTACTTTTTGGGGCACCCTGTACAAAGGAAGTTGGTCTACAGAAATTAATGACATAATTTTTATTGTATAACAATATAATGGTTTGGAAGCCACATAATACCTGATGGTCATAACAGAAGGATCACTCAGGGTCACATAATAAATAGAGACATTGTATACTAAGCAATATACGTAAATGCAATTCAGTTAGCTCATAAACCTTCCTACTACATGTTACAAAGGTGACCGATTTTCATGCGTTGCTTCTTAGTACTGGCCCATTTATTGTCCCAAAGCAGTGATAGGCTTAAAGTAATACTACGCTTTTTAAAAGCAGAAAATAAATGACTTAAGACTTTTATGCCTGCTAGCAAAAGCTTTTTCCTCTGATAAATTAGCTCATCCACCTACAGAGGAGTCTAAAATATCCTAATGATGATGGCCAATCCACAACCATTTTAATTTCCAGATGTGGCAATTCGCTCCAAATTCAGTCCACTATCTGCTATCGCTATGGCAACGGATGGTGGCTTCAGTGCCGTACGTGAAAGCTACAGAGCCACATCTACTTGAAACTTACGCGCCGGGCGTCACGGCTGCATACATCGAGTCGCGGCTCAACTCCGTGCCTTGTGTTGTAAGGTGAGTGGTTATTTTTAACGCGATCACCCAACGGTGTCTCACTTGAAATCATTGGGAAAGTTTATGTAAAAGAGATCAAAGTGGAAGGTCTATGGTCAGCAGTGGACATCATGTGGCCTAAATTATGATAAAAAGAGACCGAGACCAGAAGTAGGGTCAGGGGATTTTGTATGGGGGTTGTATGAGATCGTCGATTTACGCGCTAAGTGGACACAAACCCTAAAACGGATTCCTTTAGAGGGATGGACTAGAGGGATTTCAGGACTACAATATTCTTTTATACAACTTGTGTGACCAAAAAGTCACGTCATTGCGTTACAAAAAGTGATATATCAAACTTATGACAGCTCATAAATATGTATAAATATGTCATAAATTATGTCAATTGACTGATGTGTCAAGTGTTATCCCCGTAGAGCAGCGGTTCCCAAACTTATTTAGTCTACTGCCCACTTTGAGAATAAATTACTTTTTAGCGTCCCCCATTTTTGTAGTCAAGAGTCGAGCTCAGTCGATGTCTAAGAGTCCTCCTAGTAGATGACGCCTCCCAAGCCTCTACACAACGTCCCGATTTTTTTTATGGGTCTCTTACCGCCCCCCTTTAAGCCTGCAGCGCCCACAAGGGGGCGTTATCGCCCACTTTGGGAAAGACTGCCGTAGAGCATTCAATATTTTTTTCTTAAAATCAAAAAGAGCGGACATTTTTTTCTTCTATTTCTACACATATGTCTAAGACTGTAGTTATGTATATGTCAACGTGAAATTGTGAACTCTGTCAGTTTATAATATAACGCGTTAGATTGTAAACTAATAGTGGGTTAGGTTAGGTTAGATTGTAATTTAACTACGTCAGATTATAATCTGACGGAATTCACAATTTTACGGTGACATATACATTCTTCTACAATATGTTTTAAACTTTCATGGTCACATCAGTTACTCCGCGACCATGGCGCTTGTAACGGTGCCGAAATATCGCAAACTCAAAATTGAGGTACATGGTAGCAATCCTGTAAATAATAATTATTATCAACTACAATATTGCTGAATCTTTTCAGGGACGGCCTGGAAGACCCGCTAGACGAGGCGGGCACAGTGCAGCAACAATTGGAGCAGCTGTCAGTGGTGGCTCGCTGCGAGTACGCCAAGAGCTGCCGTCTGCTCGTCGCGCACTTCGACCGCGCGGCCGCCGCCTACAGCGTGCAGCAGAACCCGCAGGAGATACTCGTCTTGCAGGGTAAGTTTATATTTTGGTGTTAATAGTCCAACAAGGTTCTGGAGTGGAAAGGGAAAGCGCACAAGGTGGACCGACGACCGCATAAAGATAGCAGGAAGGCGCTGGATGCAGGCCGTAGAAGATACTGGTCTTGCAGGGTCAGTAAGAACGTAGTCCAGCAAAAACTGGAACCATTAGCGTGTCTAGGGTCATTTTCAGGAGACGGTTGGCCCCTGACATGTCATTTTAGGGGGGACTGACATGTCATGTTAGGGGGGGGGCTGACGTCATGTTAGTGGGGGGACTGACGTGTCTTGTTAGGGGGGACTGACGTCATGTTAGGGGGGGGGGGGGGGCTGACTTAATGACGGCTTGGAAGACCCGCTAGACGAGGCGGGCACAGTGCAGCAACAATTGGAGCAGCTGTCAGTGGTGGCTCGCTGCGAGTACGCCAAGAGCTGCCGTCTGCTCGTCGCGCACTTCGACCGCGCGGCCGCCGCCTACAGCGTGCAGCAGAACCCGCAGGAGATACTCGTCTTGCAGGGTAGGCTTATAATAGTCCAACTTAGAGGCCGCAAGGTGGACCGACGACCTCGTAAAGGTAGCAGAAAGGCGCTGGATGCAGGCCGCTACAACCCGCAGGAGATACTGGTCTTCCAGGGGAGGCTTATATTCAGGCGTTTATCCAACATAGAGACAGCAAGGTTCTGGAGTGGAGCGCGTGGAAAGCTCAAAAGGTGGACCGACGACCGCATTAAGGTAGCGGGAAGGAGCTGGATGCAGGCCGCTACAACCCGCAGGAGATACTCGCCTTACAGGGTAGGCTAATATTCAGGCGTTAATAGTCCAATATAGGGGCAACCCACCACCACCCATGGCCATACACCATACTAACCTCGTGGTTATACTGGCCGAATCGCGGGAGGTGTGCCAATATAGGGGCCGCAAGGTTCTAGAGCGAAGCGCGTGGAAAGCGCACACAAGGTGGACCGACGACCTCATAAAGGTGGCAGGAAGGCGCTGGATGCAGGCCGCTACAACCCGCAGGAGATACTGGTCTTGCAGGGTAAGGAACGTAGCAGGAGCAGAGCAGAACAACTGGAACCATTGGCGTGTCTAGGGTCATTTTCAGGAGGGGCCTGGCCCCTGACATGTCATGTTAGGTGGGTGGGGGGGGGGGGGGCTGACGTGTCTTGTTAGGGGGGGCTGACGTGTCTTGTTAGGGGGGGCTGACGTCATGTTAGTGGGGGGGCTGACGTGTCTTGTTAGGGGGGGCTGACGTCATGTTAGTGGGGGGGCTGACGTGTCTTGTTAGGGGGGGCTGACGTGTCTTGTTAGGGGGGGCTGACGTCATGTTAGTGGGGGGGCTGACGTGTCTTGTTAGGGGGGGCTGACGTCATGTTAGTGGGGGGGCTGACGTGTCTTGTTAGGGGGGGCTGACGTCATGTTAGTGGGGGGGCTGACGTGTCTTGTTAGGGGGGGCTGACGTGTCTTGTTAGGGGGGGCTGACGTCATGTTAGTGGGGGGGCTGACGTGTCTTGTTAGGGGGGGCTGACGTCATGTTAGTAAGGTGGACCGACGACCGCATAAACGTAGCACGAAGGCGCTGGATGCAGGCCGTAGGAGATACTGGTCTTGCAGGGTAGGCTTATATTCAGGCGTGTATCCAACATAGAGGCAGCAAGGTTCTGAAGTAGAGCGCGTGGAAAGCGCAAAAAGTGGACCGACGACCTCATAAAGGCGCTAGATTCAGGTCGCTACAACACGCAGGTGATACTGGTCTTGCAGGGAAAGGAACATAGCAAGAACAGTCCAGAACAACTGGAACCATGGCTTATCTAGAGTCATTAGTCTCTGACTTTCCATCTGTCGTTCCCGCCGCTGCAACTCCTGTGTAGCCAGGATCTACAGCTTGACCGCCAATAAAAGAGGCCATGTACCGAAAAGCGCAGCGTAGGACGTCCACCCACCAGCTGGACCGACGACCTCATAAGGGTAGCAGGAAGGCGCTGGATGCAGGCCGCTATCAACCGATCACTATGGAAATAGAGGGCCTACGTTCAGCAGTGGATTTCCTATGGCTGAAATGATAATGATGATGAATAGTCCAACGGTGTCGGTTTCAGATCAGAAACACGCTGTTTCGTACCCCGCTGCCACTAGATTATTGTGGTGAACCTTGTTGACAAATCATCATCATCATCTCAGCCATAGGACGTCCACTGCTGAACATAGGCCTCCCCCAATGCTTTCCATGTTACCAGGTTGGTAGCGGCCTGCGTCCAGCGCTTTCCTGCTATGATATGATGTCGTCGGTCCACCTTGTGGGTGGACATCCCATGCTGCGTTTTCCGTTGATGACAAATAATGACAGACAATTTGTTTTTGTTTACAGGTCAATTAACGTGGCTAGTCTACATAATCGGCGCAGCTATAGGCGGGCGGGCGTCGGTCAACACGTGCGACGAGAACGACGCGATGGACGGAGAGTTGGTCTGCCGCGTGCTGCAGCTCATGGACCTGACGGACTCGCGGCTGGCGTCCGTAAGTTTCGTGCGGTCTCTGAGGCTTTTCAAGTCTCGCGCGGTCTCTAAGGCTTCTGAAGTCTCGCGCGGTCTCTGAGGTTCCTCAAGTCTCGCGCGGTCTCTAAGGCTCCTCAAGTGTCCGTAAGTCTCGCGCGGTCTCTAAGGCTCCTCAAGTCTCCGTAAGTCTCGCGCGGTCTCTAAGGCTCCTCATGTCTCGCGCGGTATCTAAGGCTTCTCAAGTCTCGCGTGCGATCTCTAAGAAGTCTCTGGGAGTCTCGCGGGAGACGAGGCGGGCGGGCGTCGGTCAACACGTGCGACGAGAACGACGCGATGGACGGAGAGTTGGTCTGCCGCGTGTTGCAGCTCATGGACCTGACGGACTCGCGGCTGGCGTCCGTAAGTTTCGCGTGGTCTCTAAGGCTCCACAAGTATCGCGCGGTCTCTAAGGCGTCCGTAAGTCTTGAGCGGTCTCTAAGGCTACTCAAGCCTCGCGTGGTCTCTAAGGCTCCGCAAGTCTCGCGTGGTCTCTAAGGCTCCGCAAGTCTCGCGCGGTCTCTAAGGCTTTTCGATCATCGCGCGGTCTCTAAAGCTTCTCAAGCCTTGCGCGGTCTCTAAGGCTCCTCAAGTCTCCTTAAGTCTCGCGCGGTCTCTAAGGCTTCTCGAGCCTCGCGCGGTATCTAAAGCTTCTCAAGTCTCGCGTGCGGTCTCTAAGAAGTCTCTGGGAGTCTCGCGGGAGACGAGGCGGGCGGGCGTAGGTCAACACGTGCGACGAGAACGACGCGATGGACGGAGAGTTGGTCTGCCGCGTGCTGCAGCTCATGGACCTGACGGACTCGCGGCTGGCGTCCGTAAGTTTCGCGCGGTCTCTAAGGCGTCTTAATGTCTTGCGCGGTCTCTAAGGCTCCTCAAGTCTCGCGCGGTCTCTGAGGTTCCTCAAGTCTCGCGTAGTCTCTAAGGCTTCTCAAGTCTCGCGCGGTCTCTAAGGCTTCTCAAGTCTCGCGCGGTCTCTAAGGCTTCTCAAGTCTTCTCAGCTCGTCTGCTTGATCAACAGCAATGGACGGTCCACATAGCTCATACAACTGATGGCCATTTGGGGCAGATAAGTTTCAGTGGCGGTCACGGACGGAAGACGTATCCTACTCGGCGGACTGACGACTTGGTGAAAGTCGCAGGAAGCACATGGATGTAGGTAGCGCAGGACTGTTCGTTGTGGATATCCTTGGGGGAGACCTTTGTCCTTGACATGTTTCAAGGCCAATAGAGTATTTGACACCACTAATCAATTGACATAATTTTAAAATCTGACTAAACAAGTGCTCCTTAAAGGCTACGTACCTTTTTTACGGTATTTTCACGTTCATAATTTTGCCACGTGCCACCAGTGATTAAAATTGAATAAAATATTTGATTTGATTTGAAAATATTCTTACAGGGCGGCTGCGAGAAACTAGAACTGGCCATGATGTCATTCTTCGAGCACTTTCGAAAGATCTACGTGGGGGAACAAGTACAGAAGAACAGCAAAGTGTACCGCTGCCTCAGCGAGGTGTTGGGACTCAACGACGAGAGCCAGCTGCTCAGCGTTATCATGAGGAAGATGTGAGTCATTTGTGGTAAAAGTTACTTCATGATCCGGTGTTAAGGTGCAATTTAGATTGACAGCGTCTCATGGAGATACATACTTATTTCAAACGACAAATGCCATATCGAGGAAAAAATATAAAATGCCTTGATAAAATTTTATCCCAGGCCTTTATAGCGCTTTCAATCTTTCATACAGAACTCTTAGTGCTATATTAATGTTGTATGCTATTAAGAAATGTTTGTTGCAGTATAACAAACCTAAAGTACTGGGGCGGCAGCGAGCAGATCATAGCGAAGACCCTGGGCTTGCTGAGCGATCTGAGCGGCGGCTACTCCTGCGTCAGGAAGCTGGTCAAGCTGGATGAGACGCAGCTCATGCTGACTCATCACACAGTGAGTTACATTTGTATTCTATATTGCTCAATACAGGAGTTTTCCCACCTCTTTTTATTTTTTATCCACAACGAAGAAGGTCTTGGCCTGTATCTCACCTAATGGTAAGTGATGATCAGGCCGAAGGTGGAAGCGAGCTTCACCCGGAACCTCAACCACGTAACTGCCGGAACACAACAATGTTGTTAACATTGTTGTTATGGCGACAGGCTTAAGTAAGATGGTGGTAGCTAGCCAGGCGGACTTAGAACAAGCTCTACCACCAACCAAACCGAGCAGAAAAATCTGCCCACACTGGGAATCGAACCCGGGACCTCGCGTCTGAAGCAGGTGGTCTCACCACTAGACCACAGAGGCGGTTATCATTCCCCTAAAGTACAGGGGGGGGGGGGGGGGACAGATCATAGCGAAGACCCTGGGCCTGCTGAGCGACCTGAGCGGCGGCTACTCCTGCGTCAGGAAGCTGGTGAAGCTGGACGAGACGCAGCTCATGCTGACTCATCACACGGTAAGAAGAAACGGGACTATTCCCGCCTCTCGTTCCCACCACTGCAACTCCTGTGTAGCCAGGATCTACAGCTTGACCGCCATAAAAACCCAACCAATGAAGGTCAAGTTTGTCCCGGGGGAAAGTTAAACTGTCATTGGACCCGCAACAAATTTCACACTGTAAGTTGTATTTTTTAGTACCAAATAGAACTGCTAAAATCAAGTGACAGTGGGCGAGCCATCAGATCCTGATTTTCGCTGGAGCACATAAGTTCTAGAGTGGTGACCACGGGTCGGAAGACGTAGTGTGGGCAGGCCGGTCGTTGTGAAAATCTTGGGGAAGGCTTTGATCCAGCAGTGGACTTAATTTGGCTGAAACAAACGAACGCGGCTCGGTCCTTTATACACCCTCCCGTCCCGATTTCAATTTTCAAACGAAGGGGTGAGTGGACAAAGGTCTTAACTAACAAAATGAGTCATGAGTGTTTGAAAATGTTAATCTGCTCATACCACATTTGAATCCTGAAATGTATGAATGCTTTGTTAAGGTTTGACACGTAACAAAATTGCGTGTTTTGAGCTTATTAGTCGATTTTATCATCACTTAAAACCTATGTTCATGCAAAAAAGTCGATTCTTCAGTTTTGTCAGATAACACCTTTGTCCACTCACCCCTTCAGATATTCTATTCTATTCGCAGGCGGAGCACTTCCCATTCCTCGGCATCGCGGGCGTGGGTACCGCCGAGATGCGATGCCGGACCATGCTCTACACAGCGCTCGGCCGCCTGCTCATGGTGGAGCTGGGAGAGGACGAGGACACCTTCCACACCTTCATGATGCCCATCACCGGTGAGTACCGCGCACGCTCGGCCACCCGGGCGAGCTACCGCGCCTTGCTGCACACAGCGCTCGGCCGCCTGCTCATGGTGGAGCTGGGAGAGGACGAGGACACCTTCCACACCTTCATGATGCCCATCACCGGTGAGCTACCTAAACTCGTAGAAAGGAACCACTTTGCTACCAACAGCAGAACAAAAACCAGTGAGCCACCAACAGTAGCAGAACCAGTGAGCTACATATCGTTAGAACAGGTACTAGTGGGTTACACTGAGTTACAGAACAGGAACCTGTGCTTACAACTGACGTCACTTCATAGTGGCGCATCATGCTGAATCGTAGAAATAGGTAATCCACATACTTTATGTATGATACTAATCGCATGTGAGGGTCAAACATAACCTAAGTGGTGAGCTATCGAGCCTCGCACGGCACCTGTCGCCTGCTCATGGTAGTTTGGAGAGAACGAGGACATGTTCCACGCCTTCATGATGCCCATCACCGGTGAGTACCGCGCCTCGCTCGGCCACCCGGGCGAGCTACCGCGCCTCGCTCGGCCACCCGGGCGAGCTACCGCGCCTCGCTCGGCCACCCGGGCGAGCTACCGCGCCTCGCTCGGCCACCCGGGCGAGCTACCGCGCCTCGCTCGGCCACCCGGGCGAGCTACCGCGCCTCGCTCGGCCACCCGGGCGAGCTACCGCGCCTCGCTCGGCCACCCGGGCGAGCTACCGCGCCTCGCTCGGCCACCCGGGCGAGCTACCGCGCCTCGCTCGGCCACCCGGGCGAGCTACCGCGCCTTGCTGCACACAGCGCTCAGCCGCCTGCTCATGGTGGAGCTGGGCGAAGACGAGGACACCTTCCACACCTTCATGATGCCCATAACCGGTGAGCTACCTAAACTCGTAGAAAGGAACCACTTTGCTACCAACAGCAGAACAAAAACCAGTGAGCCACCAACAGTAGCAGAACCAGTGAGATCGTAAGAACAGGCACTAGTGGGCTACACTCACTTACAGAACAGGAACCTGTGCTTACAACTGACGTCACCTCATGGTGGCGGAATCCACATACTTTATGTATGATACTAATCGCATGTGAGGGTCAAACATAACCCTAGATAAGATACGCCTATAGGTGAGCTATCGAGCCTCGCACGGCACCTGCCGCCTGCTCATGGTAATTTGGAGAGCACGAGGACACGTTCCACACTTTCATGATGGCCATCACCGGTGAGTACCGCGCCTCGCTCGGCCACCCGGGCGAGCTACCGCGCCTCGCTCGGCCACCCGGGCGAGCTACCGCGCCTCGCTCGGCCACCCGGGCGAGCTACCGAAGTCAGAAAATTGATAATTATTTTAATTTTCATACAAATCGGATTTTACAAAATGTATTTTTACCCATTTACCTAACACCCTGTATAGAAATAAAATACTATAATTAGCTTCATTAGAATATAGAGATAGGCTATTCTTTGATACTAATTCTATTCATATTTATTTACAGCGGCGATGGAGAGTATAATAGGCTTGCTAGGTCCTCCAGAGAGTCCTCTATTCGCGTCAGAAGACGCCAAGAAGACTCTCATAGGACTAGCAAGAGACTTGCGCGGACTGGCGTTCGCGTTTAACACAAAAACCACTTACATGATGTTGTTTGATTGGATGTGAGTATGCAATATGATTATCTATACTAATATTATAAAGCGCTAATCTCAGGAACTACTGGTCTGATTTGAAAAACTCTTTTTGTGTTGGATAGAACATTTATCGAGGAAGGCCAACAGCTAATAGGGGCGGGGCAGTAAAGAAAAATGTTGCAAAAATGGGAAATATCATTCAAACTACGTATACTTTCATGCGAAAGAAGTCGCGGGCTCATCTAGTTCCTCTATTAGTTCTGTATTTTTAAGTTGACCGACTGTAAGGGGTTCCCTACGTTTTATCGAAAGTCGTTTCATCGAAGGTCGTTTCATCGAAGCCGTTTCATCGATTGGTCATAATCTCGAACGTACGAAATATCGAATGCCGTATCATCGAATGGTCACATTATCGAATGGTCGAATCATCGAATGTCTTAGGCTGAGTTGCACCACCTAATTTTAACCGTAACTTTGACGATAACCGGTGGTTTTTGTATGGAATTTGACTCATTTTTGACGTTTGTAAAGTTAAAGTAAGATGGTGCAACCCAGCCTTAGTGTCGAAAGGTTGTTTATTCAAATATGGCAATATGGAAGGTGACGTTAGGCTGACTTGCACCATCTTACTTTAACTGTGACAAACGTCAAAAATTTATCAAACTCTATACATAAAACACCGGTTATCGTCATAGATACGGTCAAAGTTAGGTGGTGCAACTCAGCCTAAGTTAGTTTAAACCCAGATTTTTTCCGTAACATAAAATATCCAACTATCAAGTTTAATGACATGTGGTTAAGTATTAAGTTAAGTATCAAGAAAATGCGTTTTCAAACCAACAAAATAGTAAAAGGGCGGTAAAGTGATTTTAATTTATAACGTCAAAGTTGGATTTCGCCGTAATGGATGTTTTTTTTTAATTGAAGGGTACAGGGGCAAAACAAGGAATATCCCTAAAATTCAAAAGTATATTTTTGATGGCAATATTTTCGATTTCCCGCGTATTTTTATTTGAAATTATAAAAAAAGCGTAAAAACAAGTAATAGTCATATGTATTTATATTAGTAGTTTATAATTTTAAGTGAAGTGACACATAAGAATATTTTAAACTATAAAAAATTTAAATGATCATTACGTAACTTTTTGTTTTTGTGACATTTCTTGTTTTGCCCCTGTACCCTTCAATTTAGCTTGTACTAAGGCACTAAGGTAAAGGCGTGAGTGCATCATACAGCCAGGTCTGGTGGCCGAACGCTATTGTGTTATTCAATAGCTATTTTCACTTTATATTTTTTTATATCGATGTCATGATTAACTCCCTTACTATTAAAAAGTTACACACTCAGTGAACAGTAGTTTAAAGTGACATTTCCATATTAAACGTCACTTTAAACAAGTGTTCAGCGAATTACTAACTTTATTAGTAAGTAGGTAACTCTTTAATATACAACCTTTCGACGCTAAGATATTCGATGAATCGACCATTCGATAATGTGACCATTCGATGATACGGCATTCGATATTTCGTACGTTCGAGATTATGACCAATCGATGAAACGGCTTCGATGAAACGACCTTCGATGAAACGACTTTCGATAAAACGTAGGGAACCCGACTGTAAGATATGCATTTGAATAAAAAAAAAATAGGATAACAACCGACGCGATAGATTTTTTCAAGTTATTAAAAATTTAGGTATCTCTTAATAAATTGCTAAGAATATTTTTATAACTGCAGTTTTAATGCTTATAAGTTGAGACTTAAATCAATAAATGTTATTATTATTAAGTCAGTACTTGTTAATAGTACAATCCTCTATTACAGGCTAGCATTTATGTAAAACTGTGATATTAAATTCCAGATACCCAGTGTACATAAAAGTGCTCATCCGGGGAATCGAAGTGTGGTTCGCTGAGCCGGCGCTCACCACGCCCGTACTCAAACTAACCGCCGAGCTCGCTCAGAACAGAAATCAGCGCTTACAACTGGACGTTAGCTCGCCGAATGGGATATTGTTATTCCGGGAGCTATCCAACATTATTTGTGCTTATGGTGAGTTACAATCGATTATAATAAGATCAACAGTTGTAGAACAGGGCCCAGTGAGCTACAAACACTCGTAGTATAGGAACCAGTGAGCTACAACCACGCGCAGAACAGGTACCAGTGAGCTACCAAAAGTTGTAGAACAGTACAGTAACCAGTGAGCTACAAACAGTGTCAACAGGGGCCAGTGAGGTACAAACACTCGTAGAATAGAAACCAGCGCTTACAACTGGATGTTAGCTCGCCGAATGGGATATTGTTATTCCGAGAGCTATCCAACATTATTTGTGCATACGGTGAGTTACAATCGGTTATAATAAGATAAACAGTTGTAGAACAGAACTCAGTGAGCCACAACCAATCGTAGAACAGGTATCAGTGAGCTACCAGCAGTCTCAGAACAGTAACCAGTGAGCTACAAACACTCGTAGAATAGAAACCAGCGCTTACAACTGGACGTTAGCTCGCCGAATGGGATAAAATCAAAATCAAAATCAAAAAATATTTATTCAGTTTAGACCACAAGTGGCACTTATGAACGTCAATAGAAAATAATAAAAAAAGAAAAAGGTAGCCCTTATGGGGCACTTTACATGTCTCCTTATCTTTTGGGCCCTACCAGCGCTTCGAGACAAACATATGGCAAGTGCTGAGAAGAAACGCCGGAACAAACTCAGTCACCACTTATTGCCAGGAATTATCTAACGGTAAGAATAGTCAAATTTAAGTACATCAAATATGTGCAGACTGAACTGACCACGCATCCTTGTCATCAATATAGTCTCGAACCTTGTAGTACCCTTTGGACATAAGGGTATTTTTTATATGTATCTTAAATTTGTTTATTGGCAATTCGACAAGGTTGTGTGGTATTTTGTTAAATATGGTAATACATTTCCCCAAGAATGAATTACCTATCTTATGCAACCTAAATGATGGAACAGCAAGTTTATTCTTATGTCTCGTGTTAAATGAGTGGACATCACTTTTCTTAGTAAATAAATGTATATGTTTACGGACATACATAATGTTATCAAATATGTATTGCGAAGCCACAGTCAATATATTGATTTCTTTAAAAACTTCTCTAAGTGAGTCACGTGGTTTAAGACCGTATATTGCCCGAACAGCTCTTTTCTGTAAAATGAAAATTGATTCTATGTCTGCTGCTGAGCCCCACAGTAAAAGACCATAAGACATAATACTATGAAAATAACTAAAATATACAAGCCTTGCTGTTTCAACATCAGTCAAGTTTCTGATCTTTCTCACCGCAAAGGCAGCTGAACTAAGTCTTCCCGCCAAGGCAGCAATATGGGGGCCCCATTGTAATTTACAGTCTAGGGTAATACCTAGAAAGACAGTAGAGTTTATCAGTTCAATGCGTTCATTATTTACTGTAATATTAGTATTAACTTGTTTGACATTAGGCATAGTGAATTTTAAACATTTGGTTTTTTTTGCGTTTAATAGCAAATTATTAGTTGTAAACCAGTCTAATACTTTGGAAAGAGCATTATTCACGTCGTCAAATATTTCCTGACGCCTGTCAGTTTTAAAAATTAAAGAAGTGTCGTCAGCAAATAATACTATCTCACAAAGGTCCTTTGAATAAAAAGGTAGATCATTTATATAAATCAGAAAGAGCAATGGTCCCAGTATTGAGCCTTGGGGCACTCCCATTTTTAGGGGGGCGCCCGAAGAGTTAGTTCCGTGAATATTTACTTTTTGTAATCTGTCTGAGAGGTAAGAGTGTAATAGGCTTAACCTTCAATTGGTGACGTGACGTCAAATTGACGTCGCACAGAAGAAAACGTTACATATTATTCAAACGGCTTGTTCCCCGCCTCCGCACCCCTCAGTAGCTGATTCTTTCTTAGTTTGGCGTCTGCTGTGACTAAAATCGGATGTTGCACGCGCTTAATTAGTGAGATAGAGGGTACCAAACGTCAATTTGACGTCACGTCACCATTAGTGTCAGTGATTTATTTCATAATTTGTTTCATTTTGTGGTTGAAAATGAATCCAAATGACGAGGATTTCAAACGTGTTGTATCGGGATTATTAGAAGAAAATGTGAGTGACATCAGCGATACGGAAGATCGATTTTTACACGACACTCACTGCTTAGAATCGGATCACAATACTGCGAGTGAACTATGCGACATAGAAAATCAAGATCCAGCACTATATGTCCAGCTAAGAAGATGAAAAAAACATCATACCTCTGCAAAAAGTGCAAGAAACCCGCATGTTTTGATTGCCTAGAAAAAGATTGTGTTGTTTGTTTCCATAATTAATCTTATTAATTTTTTCTATGGGACAAAATACTGAAAATGATTGATTCTTATTTTTTACTTATTGTTTTTTAAGAAGAAAGTAATTTTTGTTAAATTCCTTTGTTTTTTTTAAAATTCTATTATGATTGATCTCATGCCTACAAAAACAGACCAAAAATGACTGCCATGTTTCTAAGCGTTATTTAATTAAAATTTTCAATATTTATTGCGACCAGTGTGTTTTATTTTCGAAAACGAACTCATATTCTTATAAATAATGTAATTTATTACATTGCTTATGCTGTAAGTCTCCTGAATTTCGGATTTTTAGTATTACGTCAAAATGACGTCACCTCACCAATACTGTGACCCATATTCACGTCACCAGTTGAAGGTTAAGGCCTTGCCTGATACGCCATAATGTTCTAGCTTAAACAACAGAGTTTGATGATCAACACAGTCAAACGCCTTCGATAAGTCACAAAATACACCAATAGCATCTTTTTTCTCCTGCCAAGCATCGAAAATGTGTTTGATAAGAGCAACCCCTGCATCGGTCGTACTTTTCCCTTTTGTGAACCCATATTGTTTTTCATGAAACAGTTTATTTAAGTTAAAATGAGACAGTAGTTGATTGAAAATAATTTTTTCAAATATTTTACTGAGCGCAGGTAGTATCGATATAGGTCTAAAGTTGGATGGGTCACTTTTGTCTCCTGCTTTAAATAATGGTATGATTTTACTATGTTTCATCAGGGTAGGGAACTGACCTACGTTAATACATTCATTAAAGATATGAGCTAAATGGGGAGCTATAAGAGCAATGATGGGTTTTATTATGTCTGTTGATATGCCCCATATATCCTCTGTCTTTTTTATATTTAGTTCTTTGGATATTTTTGTTCAGGGAGCTGTCTAACATTATTTGTGCTTATGGTGAGTTATCAAAACTTGTAGAAAAGAATCAGTGAGCTACCAGCAGTCGCAGAACAGTAACCAGTGAGCTATAAATAGTCGTAGAATAGGAACCAGTGAGCTACAAACACTAGATCAGGAACTAGTGAGCTACAAACAGTACCAGCAGTCTTAGAACTGTAACTAGTGAGCTACCAGCAGACTTAGAACTGGAACCAGTGAGCTACCAGCAATATAGGCGATCTTATTGCTAATGAGAACACAGTTGAGATGATGATAATGGTCATAGTGTTGACAATAATGATGATTTCTTAAACTGTTTGACCTGTGGTAGACTGGCAGAGAATGCTACCCGCCATAAATCCGCTACTTGTACTCATCCATACGTTCAAAAAGTATAAATAAATTATTTATTTAAATGTTTGTTTCCGTTGTTCCATAGTAGGTACGAGCTTTGCTTAGTTTGGGACTAGAGGCGCAGTGTAAAATATTTGGATATTTATTTATTTTTAAATGTTTTTGTCCCCAGGCAGCAGAATACTGACGGTGGACGTGAGCAAAAAGCAAATGTACGCGATGAAGCTGAAGGGCATATCGTTGTGCTTCTCGATACTGAAGGCAGCGCTCTGTGGGAACTACGCTAATTTTGGGGTGTTCAGGTAAGGCCTATACCGATTCGAAGATGGAAGATGTACGAATCAGCTATAATGATACCAATCGTATCATGATCTTTATCATGTAGATGCGCCAGTGAGTACTAATCTGCGCAACTTTTGTCACCCCCTGATGCTTGGCACCCGGGGCGGACCGCCCTACCGACCGACTATAGCTTTCCGCCCGCGGCTTCGCCCGCGTGGTATTTTGTCTGTCACAGAAATACATTATCGCGCGCGTCCCTGTTTTAAAAAACCGAGATAAAAACTATCCTGTCTTTTCCCAGGACTCAATATATCTCTATGCCAAATTTCATCAAAATCGCTTCAGTGGTTTAGGCGTGAAAGCGTGACAGACAGACAGACAGAGTTACTTTCTCATTTTAATATTAGTATACATAGATTTGTTATTTCACAAATTACAATAGTCGAGCGGCGGCGGGGACCGAACCCGCGTTCCCCGGATCACGAGTCGGCCAGTCCGACCCCTTCACCGTTCGGCTATCGTGGCTTCAAAATTAATTCCATTCTTTTAAATATTTATTTTGATTGTTTTTGTGAGTGATAAATATGTTGTCTTCCCCAGGTTATATGGTGACGAGGCCTTAGACAACGCACTAAATATGTTTGTGAAGTTATTACTTAGTATACCACAAAGTGATTTACATGTGAGTATGATTTTTATTTATATTTTTGTATCAATCAGTCCGTATCAAAAAAAATATTATGACACTGTTTCCCAAGTAGGCTCAAATAATACAGGGTGTTAGGTAAATGGGTATACGAGCCGACACTAGCCCATGTTAACATGGGCATATAAATGGTATGGTGAAGTCAGAAATTTGATATTATCATCATTTTAATTTTTTTAATTTTCATACAAAATAATTTTTATAAAATCCGATTTGTATGAAAATTAAAATAATTAAAATGAAGACATCAATTTTCTGACTTCACCTTACCATTTATATGACCATGTTAACATGGGCTAGTGTCGGTTCATATACCCATTTACCTAACACCCTGTATAAATAGGGAAACCTGTTATTGACCATACCTCTATTAACTTGAGAACCCGGCGAACTTCGTACCGACCTGATTGTCATTGATATGGTACGACACCGCGGACTACCTATAGTTTGTTAGATACATTACCTTTCTTTTTTGGGTGGCCGCCGGCCGGTTAAAAATTTAACTATATTTTAAACCAGGGGTGTCAGCTACATCCATTCCAAAATTCATCAAAATTGGTCCATCCTTTCTTGAGTTATACATGGTGGTCTAGCTAGCGCATAATCTTAACCAGAGTAAATACAAATGAGTAGGTCATCTTCATAGAAACGCACCGAGCGCGGTTTGTATGTGAGCGCGCCAACACGTATGCGGCGCGCACGCACACACTGACAAAATTCGGCGCAACACCAACACCCCGCTAATCCACGCTAAATTTATACGGATTAGCGGGGTGTTGGTGTTGCGCCGAATTTTGTCAGTGTGTGCGTGCGCGCCGCATACGTGTTGGCGCGCTCACATACAAACCGCGCTCGGTGCGTTTCTATGAAGATGACCTACTCATTTGTATTTACACTGTCTTAACGGAGTCAGTGTCTGAGAAATTGGAGCGACACGGGAGGGGGGGACATATGACGTCACAAAACACCCTCCCGTGCCGTTGCCTGAGGCATGGCTAAGTTATGCATTAGGCCCAGAACAGACGGTGAAACGCAACTGCAACGAAACTGCAACTTACTGATTTATCTGATGAATGAAACTGAAACTGAAAGTTGGTCGCGTCATGTGTGGTCTCTCAACGGACGCTATGGCAGAAACTTAGATGCAACTCAAAAGTAACTAGCAGTTGCAGTTTCGTTGCAGTTGCGTTTCACCGTCTGTTCTGGGCCTTAGACCTTTAAGTCAACTTTATTTTATTAAAGAGTTATTTTTAATTATTTTTTTCAGGACTATCCAAAACTATCCCAAACATACTACGTGCTACTAGAGCGGCTAGCGCAGGACCTGATGCCGTTTCTCGCCTCGCTGCAGCCGGAAGCGACGCTCTACATACTGGCCTCCATCTCCGAGGGACTCACGGCTCTAGGTGACTTTTATTAAAACCTGGTCCGTGAGCACGTAGAATCCCGTCCAATGACCCCAAGCTACCCATCCTTATCGCTCGCGCGTAATTATATTGCTGTCGCGACTGTGCGACGCGCGCCCGCAGTGAGTGTGCGAGCGCGACAGCAACATAATTACGTGCGAGCGACAAGGATGGGCAGCTTGGGGTCATTGGACGGGATTCTACGTGCTCACGGACCAGGCTTTAGATAGGGACAACCCACCACCACCCATAGCCATACCAACCTTGCGGTTATACTGGCCGAATCGCGGGAGGTGTGCGCGGAATTGCGGCTGCCTAGGGCAGATTGCACTCCACCGCGCCACACTTCTTGACTCCCTACAAGTTATTTTTCTTTGTCCTTGTCCCTATAGTACAGTTCTCCCCCTTCTGGGGCCTGACGATCACTCCACGGATCGCTCTAGGTGACTTACAGGACTATCTACAACTAGCCCGGACTATCCACAACTATAGAGCGGCTAGAGCGGGACCTGATGCCTCCATCTCCGAGGGACTCACGGCTCTAGGTGACTTACAGGACTATCCACAACTAGCCCGGACTATCCACAACTAGCCCGGACATACTACGGGCTACTAGAGCGGCTAGCGCGGGACCTGATGCCTCCATCTCCGAGGGACTCACGGCTCTAGGTGACTTCCAGGACTATCCACAACTAGCCCGGACTATCCACAACTAGCCCGGACATACTACGGGCTACTAGAGCGGCTAGCGCGGGACCTGATGCCTCCATCTCCGAGGGACTCACGGCTCTAGGTGACTTCCAGGACTATCCACAACTAGCCCGGACTATCCACAACTAGCCCGGACATACTACGGGCTACTGGAGCGGCTAACACGGGACCTGATGCCTCCATCTTCGAGGGACTCACGGCTCTAGGTGACTTCCAGGACTATCCACAACTAGCCCGGACTATCCACAACTAGCCCGGACATACTACGTGCTACTGGAGCGGCTAGCGCAGGACGATTGCCAAAAAAGTCAAAAGATTGCCAAAAATTGGAACTAATAACTTAGTATTGATGCCTTTCTGTAAATGTCATAATTATATTTTATGGTTGTCGAACGTGACAAAAATCACCACCACTTATCACCACTTATGTATTTACCCTATTTATAAGCAAATAAAGAATTTGAATTTGAATTTGAAAATCGGAACTAATAAATCCAGTATTTGATATTAGCGCCCTCTTGACAATATCACACAAATGCAAATATTCAATTGACTGATTTCAGATACGAGTGTGTGCACAGGCTGCTGCGCGACCCTCGACCATATAGTCACATATCTATTTAAGCAATTAGTACAGAAATGTAAGTATACTTATTTATTTATTCGTGGTAAACAATACAGTAGCCGTGTGGTGACGGCAGAGTAGAATACATTTGTCACCAACCCCTACTCTTCCCGCGGGTGTCGTAAGAGGCGACTTAGGGCCTACACATCAAACAGAGAACGGGCAGCAACGCTCTCTGAAAAATATCAATCTTTTAAACTGCGATCTCCAACCCGCCTGCCAAGCGTGGAGATTATGGCAAAACCCTCCACTATAGTGGAGGAGGCTCATAGTCCAGCAGTGGACTGTAAAGGGCTGTTGATGATTGATGATGATTGAAACAATACAGTTCGTTCGTTCGTTTCAGCCGAAAGACGTCCACTGCTGGACAAAGGCCTTCAAGGATTTCCACAAAGACCGGTCCTCACCTCCCCTGACCTTCACCATATCGTCGGTCCACCTAGTGAGAGGTCTGCCCACGCTTCGTCTTCCGGCCTGTAGTCGCCACTCAAGAACTTTCCTGCCCCAGCGGCCATCAGCTCTACGAGCTATGTGCCCCGCCCACAGTGTCTCAAGTCCAGTGTGTGTTGCCAGAGATGGTGTACGGATCTGAGACGTGCTCGCTTACTATGGGCACAGAATAATAATAAGTACTACGTACAGAAGTTTTACTTCGCGAAGGTATTTAAAAAAATGTATGCTCAATGTTATTAACAATATGGTGTAATTTAGCCTGTCTCAAGAGTCAAGCACCATTTTGTTGACAAACGTCAGTGATCGGCACTGCGCCGAAGCTATAGGGCTGACTTCGGTAAAATGATGTGACGTGAGGTGCCAAACTGCGGAAAATGGCGAAGGAAATACATGATTTAGCATGAATTATCATGAATAATATTAACTACTTATTTACCTCTCAGTGTCTTGAGGCAACTTAAAAAAGTACATTCTGTGTTTTTATTATTATTTAGGCAGTTAAATACTGCACAGTATTTAGTACACCATTTTCTTTATTTTCGTCCATCATACACAACAATACGCGTGCGTGAGTCAATGTTCGCTCGTATGTGAGGCCTTGTCGAATAGTATCCTGTAGGTGGGCCATCGTGCGTGTTTTGTTTTCGATGTAAACTTGCGGAGATGAACAGGCCTGCTATGGGCCTCATAAGAAGGCTCAAGGTCACTTAAAATTTATACGCGCACTATTGTTATTATTTATGTATGTATATTTCATGCAGTATAGGTTAGTGTCCGCGACTCTCACTCGGCATGGGGCACACTGAAAACCAGCGTCGTGGCCTCTCACCGGGGGCCACGGCATATGCTGAGTGGGGTCCCATTGCGATGGGCATCGCTGTGCGACAGGGTGGCACTGCTTAGTTTACTTGCTCATTCATTGTATGTTTTATGTCACCTCTGTCTTATTTGCTTTTTTATTTTTTTTTATTTTACCTCTTTTGTATTTTGTGATGTCCATGGCAATAAATGTTTCTTTCTTTCTTTTTTTCAAAGGGCGATGGAGCGTGCTATGTTCGGAGTTTCCCTTTAATGAGTGTTGTATATTTGCAGCTAGCAACAAACCGCCGAATAATAAATTTTATTTTATCTTATTTTTGTAGCTAGCAACAAACCGCCTAATCCGCGCCAGCCGCCGCCCGAAGCGAGCAACATGTTGCAAGTGCTACAGCGGCGGCCCGAGATCATGCAGCAGCTACTAGCCACGGTAAATAATATTTTTTATTATTATTTATTTATTTAATGAGCAACATAATAAGCTTACAGAAAACCCAAAGCGCTTTAATTACATGTTTAGTCACCACATCGAACACAATAAAATTATATATAAAGTCAAAAAATTACAAAAATTATTAAATTAAATTAAAATTAAATTCTGTTTAAACAGAATTAATTAATAAACAAATTCTAGATAATAAACAAAGCGAGGCAAAATTAATATAGATACAGTAGAACAGAAAAATAATGGATTAATAATGTCACATGTCAAAAAAGAATCATTATACAGGGTGTTAGGTAAATGGGTATATGAGCCGACACTAGCCCATGTTAACATGGGCATATAAATGGTATGGTGAAGTCAGAAAATTGATATCTTCATTTTAAATATTTTAATTTTCATACAAATCGCATTTTATAAAAAAAAAAATGTATTAAAATAAAAAAATAAATAAAATTATGATATCAAATTTCTGACTTCACCATACCATTTATATGACCATGTTAACATGGGCTAGTGTCGGCTCATATACCCATTTACCTAACACCCTGTATATGTCAAGCAGGTCATCATTATCATTAACAATGAGTGTCATTGAGTGATATACAAAAACGGTTAAAAATAAATCCAATATGGTCGGCAAAAATGGCAATATCGTCGTGCTGAGCGAGCAAGTCACCAATGAACTGCATGGCACGGGCAGTGGGCGCGTTAGCCCCACGTTGTGTAAGGACGAGCGGCTGCTTGCGCTCTAATTATAATATAGCATGCTGTATACTATTAAAGGCCGGTCGATCTATTCTCATAAATAAAACACTGGATACTCAACTTTCACATTATATTGCCTTATTAAAATTACAATTCATCACTTAGCACAAAAGCGCGCGGAGTCGTCTCCGCGCGTCCCTCTATTCTGACGTTAGATCCTAGTGTGACATTGACAATACGTCAATGTCACTGTCGCAGTCGGATTGTATAATCCGCCGTTTTACATTACCACTAGGCATTTTACATTGCAGCTCTGTTTTGTAATACGGCGGCTTAACGTTTAGGCGGATTGAATACGGCTGAATGAAAATCCGCTGGAATGTATTCGGCGCCAAACGTTCTTCAATACGGCTAGCCGCAATGTAAAACAGCGTGTCATTACCCGCCGCTTTGACAGTTTTTAGTTCCCATTTTCAATAACGTGGCGCTGCCTGACATAACAAAAACAATGGCGTCGGATGCAGAAAATGTGTTGCTAAATTACGGAGTTATTTCTGAATCTAATAAATAAAACGTTATAAATATGTGTGTCGACAGTGAGTTTAAGAACAATTTTAACTTGCAATTGAATAATATCTATTCTTCACAATGTGAGTAAAAAAACCGTGGACAAGGGATCGAGTTTTGGAGGTTATCAAAACCGCTAAAGTGGCTATGGATTCTGGTGTTCGGCGGAATCCTACTCAATAGTATTGGTGCAAAAAGACTAAAGCCAGATGTTTAATCATTTCTTAAAATGTTTAGAAAAGTTTAATTGTTTTAATTATCTTTTATTTTAAGATGTTTGTACCTTGTGATTACTCATTATGTTTAAAAATGACTAAAGCCAAATATTTTATTACATTATTAATTTTCAAAAAACGTATATTTGTTTTGAGATGGTTGCCCCCTGTGATTTATAAATATACAAAAAAGCGACTGAAGCCAAATATACAGTGTGAGTCACGTTAAAGTGTACATATGAAAATAGATGAAACTAGACCTATTTTTATCGACAAAAAGGAGGTCAAAAAATATTTTAGATTTTTTTTAAATTTTTTATAGAATTTTTTTTCTTCAAATTACTTATTGTAAAGAAAACGTAATAACTTTTAAACTAAGCGGTATATCCTGATAAAATAAAAACAGTAATAATGCTAAATAACAGGCGATACTAAAAAAATACATAAAATACACAAAAAATGCCAACAAATAATAAAAAATGATACTTTTTGAAAAAAATCTGCTTAAAAATTCGTGTTTTTTTGGTTATTTTATAAATTTCTCCAAAAAATGCCCCTATAACCGGTGGTTTTTATTACTTTGTATTATTTTCTATCGTATTATCTTTGTAAAACCAAAAATTGCATGTCTCTATCCCTATCACAACATTTGCTATAATCGTTTGAACAAAGGCCTGCCACAACATTATTCTCCGCTACAGGTAGAGACAATTTTAATTTTAACTAAAATGCTTATTTTACTTCGAAATCTTTTGTTTTTATTTGAAATCTAACTTGTCTTTATCAAAATTACAAATCTAGAGCCATTTTCAGTTTTGTTGTTTACGAAGCGTTTGAATGGCGCGCCCGGAGAGGCTTAGTTCAAACGATCATTGCAAACGTTGTGATAGGGATAGAGACATGCGATTTTTCGTTTTACGAAGGTAATACGATAGAGAATAATACAAAGTAATAAAAACTACCGGTTATAGGGGCATTTTTTGGAGAAATTTATCAAATAACCAAAAAAACACGAATTTTTAAGCGGATTTTTTCAAAAAGTATAATTTTTTTATTATTTGTTGGCCTTTTTTGTGTATTTTATGTATTTTTTTAGTATTGCCTGTTATTTAGCATTATTACTGTTTTTATTTTATCAAGATATACCGCTTAGTTTAAAAGTTATTATGTTTTCTTTACAATAAGTAATTGGAAGAAAAAAATTCTATAAAAAATTAAAAAAAAATCTCAAAAAATTTTTGACCTCTTTTTTGTCGATAAAAATAGGTCTAGTTTCATCTATTTTCATATGTACACTTTAACGTGACTCACACTGTATAATTTAGTATTACTTACAGTAACGAAGATAATAATTGTTACTTAATTACTAAGAAATATCGTGAGAAGAAATCTGTCTTATTCAAATTAAAATTTATTTTCATTAATCATTGTTTTATTTTGTAAGTATGGTCACCCTACAATTTATGATGTAGTACGATGCGGCTAAACGTGGGCCGCCGTATTGAAGAACGTATCGCAATGACAATTCGCCTAAACGTTGAACCGCCGTATTACAAAACAGAGCTGTAATGTAAAATGCCTAGTGGTAATGTAAAACGGCGGATTATACAATCCGACTGCGACATCACTATGACAGCATCTCATTGGCCACAACGATACCGCTATTTTAACGTTTTAGATTTTTCATAATTAACAATACATACATTCACAATATACATAATATTAATCTGTTCAATGAACGAAGACCTCTTTTTTGTATTATTATATGTTATGAATGATTTTTATCGATAAATAAACGATATCGTGCTTTTTTGTAGCGTTCCTTAGGCCAATTTTATTGAATGAAAAATTAAAGTACAGTCGACATCACATCAAGCTATACATTTTCGTTGCAAAGTCGCCTCTATCGCAACTGCGTAAGATACCACAGTGTTTACGTTGACGTGCTGTCGCTGTACAAATTCAGTTATGTCTCGACCTGCTAAAATCTCCGGAGCATTCCCACTGCCGTTAAATAGATGATATGAGTCTTAGGTACTAGACACAACCAAAACATCTTTCGTTGTCATCCCGGATCCCGCGGGCCTTCAAGCCCTCCGTAATGGGTCTAAATTAGTCCCATGGGATAGGCAAGTAATATTTTAAGGTATTATAGGTAATTATATCATGCATCAATGTAAAGTAAGAATAGCTGCCAATTTTCTAGGACAACGGAGGAAAAAATGTTTTCTGAAAATCATAAATTACTAAATAATTTCTAAATTACTGCAGCAATAACCATTTTTTTTTGCATAAAGGTAGACGTTATAGTGATAGGTCAATTTATTAACAAAATTTTGACTTTATGTAATTTTTGGATGTCCGCTTCTCAGGCAAAATAAAAGACTGTGTAGCGGTACGGTTTTACAATGGCTTTCTCACTCCCCTCTTCCATAGCAATATAGCCCTTATTGGGGAAAGTGAACTCCGATGATGACGATTGTTGTTCTTTCAGGTGCTAAACGTGATAATGTTCGAAGACTGCTGCAACCAGTGGTCGATGTCTCGCCCGCTGCTCGGGCTCATACTCCTCAACGAGGAGCACTTCGCGCGCCTGCGCGGGGACATGCTCGCGCAGCAGCCGCGCGACAAGCAGCCGCAGCTGGCGCACTGCTTCAGCGCGCTCATGGCTGGAGTTGAACCTAATCTGCTTACTAAGAACAGAGACAGGTGAGCTAATGGACCTAGAGTAGATCCCTGAGCGATCCTCTTTGAGAAGCTAAATGGGCCCAGAGTAGGTCCCTGATTGATCCCTCTTAAGTAGCTAACTGGACCCAGAGTAACTCCCTGTTTGACCTTCGATAAGTAACTAAATGAACCCAGAGTACGCCCCTGTTGCACCCAGTGAAGTAAGCTGAATGGACCCAGAGTAGGTCCCTGCGTGACCCCCTGAAGTAGCTAAATGGACCCAGAGTAGGTAATTGGACCCAAAACAAGTCCCTGTGTGACCCCCTAAAGTATTCAGTTGGACCCAGAGTAGACCCCTGATTGATCCCTCTTAAGTAGCTAAACGGACCCAAAGTAGCTCCCTGTGTGATTCCCTGTAAAGGGACTCAAAGTAGCTCCCTGAGCTACTCTTCCAAGTAGCTAAACGGGCCCAAACTACACCCTTGCTTGACCCCTTTAATGGACCCCGAATAGATCCCTGAGCGACTCCTGTATGTAGCTGAGTGGACACAGATTAACTCCCTGCGCGACTGTCCTCGGTTTTCCGTCATTCGCCTTAAGTGGTAAGCAACTGTGGGATTCCGGCCAAAGACTTCACTACCACAGTCTTGTGAAGTCCCTCGTGCAACTAAATGGTAATAAGGACTTCTAAATACGAGTAAACCTTAGTAGTACCAATGTTGAACTTTGTATAACGCTTTACACTGGTAAAACCCGGTCTGTGAGCACGTAGAATTTTGTCCAATGACCCCAAGCTACCCATCTTTATCGCTCGCGCGTAATTATGTTGCTGTTGCGCTCGCACACTCACTGCGGCCGCCCGTCGCGCGTCGCACAGTCGCAATATAATTACGCGCGAGCGATAAGGATGGGTAGCTTGGGGTCATTGGACAACATTCTACGTGCTCGCAGACCAGACTATAGAAATCTTGTTATACTAAATAATTAAAGTGTAAATGGGAAAGTAAAAATTGTTTTTAACAAGAAAATTTTGTCCGCAGATTCACACAGAACCTGTCTATCTTCAGACGGGACATCAACGACCTGCTCAAAGGCACCTTAGTCAACACATCCAACGTCAACGACATGATGACGTCCTAATGTGAGCTTCGTCGCAAATTGAGGTGGACACACACTTGTGTACGTACGCGAACACTGCACGCGTCTTACGAACACATTCCCGCTTATTACAAAAAGTTACATTTAGTATGGAAATGTCATTTTAAACCAGTGTTCATCCCGGGTTTAACTTTTTATAATAAGGCCCAGTATGATTATCTTTGGATACGTTCGCGAGCGATTCACGCGCGGGTTATAACATTCAAATGAATGTTTCGCGTGCCATCTTAACATTTTTGCAAATAGTGAACACTTACAAAATGAAAAAATCTTTATTTATCTATGCTAATGTTACAAAGATTTGATTGTTTTATTTATATTGAATACTCTCTGAAGCTACCAAAACTACTGGACAGATTAAAAAAAATTGCACCATTAGAATCCTACCTACATTAATTTTAGAGTGTAATAATTGAACTAATTTTTACAAACTGACAAATCTTAAAGAACATTTTACTTGTCTCATGATTTTTTCCCTACGTTAATACTATAGTAATATAACTTCTATTGACTTCAAACTGTCCACGAATGTGTTAAGATAATTATATCCCTGTTTTAAGCTCATTTTTAGTGGTTTGTGATATGCAATGTGTTCGTTGTACCGCATGAGTGTGGGTCCACCCTTAACATAGTGTGTACACAAGTCGCCATTTCATATAGCGGGTGTCACTACGTTCAGGCAAGTTAAGTTTAAATGGTAAAACACTGTTATAGAATGACAGGTGACGTATGTTTTACAGCATTTTCTTCAGACTGTGGTATTATTGACAGCTGTCATCTAAGATTTGACGTTTGTGGAGATTTTTTTTTATGTTTGTATCGTGAAATGGGAATGAAATCGCCGTTTTATTTTATGTCACTGTTATGTTAACAATATAGGGCAGATTTTTTGACTCAATTGAATGTCATATCCTAAAAGTTTTTATAAGTAATAATATGAAGTGCCTTTTTCATTTGATGCGGATTTCTGCGCGTGTAAAATCTCACAGCTCTCACAGCGGTTGCACGCAGTACAAAGATTTCGTATTGTGTGCCCGCAGCCGATCCGCGTTCCGCGTGCGTGTAGTCGCGTAAGGCGATTATCACACTGCACCGCGCTCCGCCGCGGTACGCGGGGCGACAGATTTAATCATTGTATGCAAGTACCTCAGTTTGTATAGAAAACACGCGCGGCACAACACACTGACAACGCGTCTGCGCGCGGAATTTTTTATATGAAATCACGCGGACCGCGGCGGAGCGCGGTGCAGTGTGATAATCGTCTAATAGGAAAAACATGTATGAAATAATGAAATGCGTACCATCCGCATGCGTGCGGAAATCCGCATCGCAGGAAAAATGCACTAACAGTGTGTATCCGCTTCAGAGGGCCTAGTGTGAGTTTACATCAAACGTCATCACTAGTGAGTGCGTCAAAAAATGACATAAATGTATGACGGATTGTACAGCGCCCCTAGCGGGAAACGTTCAAAAACTAAAATTTTCATAAATTTTTTAATGAAACACTCATTTTTTGATGTAAACTCACACACAGCCCACAGTTGTAATAATATCCTTTTAACAGAAATAATACGGTAAAGAGGTGTATAAATTGTAATTATAAACGAGAGCAGAGTATTGTAGAATAACCAGCAAATTAAACTGGGTGTAGTCATGCAATAGCTGGAACTAATGTGCGTTCCCGGTGATGTCGTCGCATTCGATGCTTACTGCTGGATTACTTTTTAGCTGTACAAATGCTATAGCATTTAATTTATTTATAACTGACATATTATGAATTATCTATCGAAAAACAAATGAAAATATGGCAACTAAATTGCTTTGACTGAATGTAAAAAAAAACCTGTTTATTTTGCATGTGAAGAGAAAAGCCTTGCTGCATGTATTTTATGAACAGAAAAACTAACTATAGTGTTAAAAATTATTTTTATTCTTATTATAATAAGATGTTTGATTTGTATAAGATAATTTTGCATTTGTATGTCTGAAAAGATCCAGTATTGTTAGATAATGGTCAATTTAATGTATCGAATGGTACGCAGTTTTAGTAACAATTTAGCAGTAGTAAGACGTGTATTTAGAAGTCTGGCCAGCGTGAAGATTTTAGTCCAAATCCTCCATTTGCTTGTAATAAAAGAGAGGGCCGTGCTCCTGCAGTAGAGACTAAAGGACGTAGCACACTTATCAACCCGGAAAGGGATCGTAACCGTATCACCTCGAGGCTGTCAGTATTATTTGGATGAAACTCCATACTGCAACGCACACCTATCCGCACTGTAACGTAAACGCCTTGACAGCTCGCGAAAGGCGATGACAGCTCGCAAAGGGCGATGACAGCTCGCAAAAGGCGATAAATGGTGTTGATTCCTTTTCGTGTTGATAAGTCTGCTATGACCTTAAATGACTTAATGATGATGGAGTGAATTAAGAATGTATATTTTTGTCAGTATTCGCTTTGGATGACTCAGATGTCGAAATAATTAATGAAGTTCCTTTTTAGTTCCTGTATATTTATTTAATCGGGTCGAATGCGGTGACAGCAACGGGAATTCGTTATTTTTAAGTTACGACAATCACAATTTTTTGTATCGTTTTCTAACGTTCATTTTTCATACAGACTGACATTCCAGAGTGAGGCTGTGGTCTCCTATTTACGCAGTAGGCAATACAATGCTTACTATAGAAATGTATAGTCCGCGAGACCTAAGCTGAGCTTTGCATTTGTGTGCACGTGGGTAGTGTAGGTGTGACAGTTTATACATATTACCGACTAGCTTTCCGCCCGCGTGGAATTTTGTCTGTCACAGGAAAACTTTATCGCGCGTCCCTGTTTCAAATACCGGGATAAAAACTATCCTATGTCCTTTCCCGGAACTCAAACAATCTCTATGCCAAATTTCATCAAAATCGGTTTAGTGGTTTAGGCGTGAAAGTGAGACAGACAGACAGACAGATTTACTTTCGAATTTATGCAATCGGTCTGAGGCGCAAGTCCGCCGCGGATTTTTATCACTTCATCTCTTGTACTGGTAGCAGCTTGACGTGTTTAATTCTTAGTATAGTACCACGATTCTAAAACCTCAAGTGGCAAAAATTAAAAACGTTATAAGGTATTGATAGTAGCGCCATCCTGTAAATGTCATAGTTATGTAGTTGTCCAACGTGACTAAAATCGAATTTAATAATCCAGTATTGATGAATAATATCTATATTTTGTTTTTGTGGTATTTTTTTTCCATTCAAACTTTTGCGAATTTTTTAAGTTTTTGGCTGACTCTACTTTTGGTATCACTCACACAAATGCAAAGCTCAGTTTACGTCATATGCCTTATAGCGTATAGGAGACCATAGCCTGACGTCATTGCTACGGATGGCGCGTGTATTGTGGGATGTGTGAATACTTGCAACTGAATGGGCACAAACTGTGCTGTCTTGTGTTGAACTGTGCTGTGGGAACTGGTGTACTTTTGTTGCCTTAAGATTAACAAGAAGTGTACAGTTGAGAGCACGTTTTTTGCTGCAAAATGGCCTGTATTGTATAGATCGTTTCATTCACGAGGACGCGCCCCACCATTCTTCCGCTAATATTTGAGTGTTATCGGTACACGCTAAATTATCCATGAGTGCACACGCACACTACAATAATGCCGCTTTTTCAAACTCATGAAAATTTAAGAGATAAAGCGCGCCAAAGTTCAAAAGAAGAGGCCCGTGACGTCAATGAGTGCTTAAAAGTGCCGCACTTTGTGGCGTCGCGCGGAACTTCAATTAATTTTTGATTGAAAAGTTTGAAAATTAAAAATGTACGTGTCCAATATTTTTTGATATTAAAATAGACGGATTAAAAAAAACAATATATTGGTATGCTGTCTTACATTAGGATCAATTTTTTATAAAGGTATATTCACACTTATACGATGCGTATGAGTGCCTCTCAAATGTACTCCCCGCGAACGGACCGTAGCAATGTGAATAAATCAACAATGTTCCATTGGTTCCCACACTGCAGTAGTTTTGATGTATTTCTAAGCTGTTTTAAGTGTCGAATTACTTTACAAAAATATGAAATAAACTGTTGTTATATTATTACTATATAAGGTGTTATTTTTTATACTGATCATACTTTACCAACGCATCTAATAAAATCATACAAATACAACCCAAGTGTTTTTAAAAAAAAATTCAGGCTAGTTTTCGAGTAAAACGACAAAGAATGTTTCGAAAAAAATAAAAAATAAATCATCCTTTGAGCGCGGTGAGTATTCGTTTACGCACTATCGTAGTAGCCGGCCGAGAGCAACGACCGCTGCCACGTGCCGCGCCGCGTGAGTCGGCCATATTGAAATTGATATCGCTGCCAGTCGCTCCGCGCCCACAGCCCGATCGGCATGCGGGAGCGCAACAACATAAATTTTAATAATCGTCCCAGTCCGTCCAATGCGCCCAAACGTATTGCAGTGTATGTGCGAGTTATTACAATGCCGCGCTTGATCAATAACAAAACGCAGGTGAAATTATGTTTCGGGCACACTAACTGGCCGACGAGAAACATTGACGAGTCGAAAACCTTCACACCTTGCTTGTTTGGAGCCGCGCAGCGCTTCAGGGAGCGCAGCCGTATCCTGACTTGACGAGATCCCGTGTGCTTCGAGGACGAAGTTCTGGATTTCAATTTCAATCACCGGCACAGTGCTGGCGGTACCCAGATGCGAGCGCCGCAGACGGCGGCTTTTGCGTAAAAATACGGAATGCCTTATCAAGGAGTTGTTGCCAGAGGGCCACGACCGCGACCGAGTTCTATCGATGGTTATTGCGGAAGTCTACCTAGGTACATACCTACAGTGTGATTTGGACAGATGAGTGCTTGTTTACGCGAAAGGGACTTTTTCCGTAAAAAAGTTAGTGCGCGAATTGTGAATACAACATCCGACGTGGTGTCTAGTGAACAGCAAGCAAGTGTGCAGCCCGAAAGCATTACCTCAATTCGATCGTGGCTAGATTAGACAGTGCAAGACAGTGTTTACGTGAACATTCAACAAAGGCTTGACGTTCAAAATGTATTGTGATTAGTGTAATAATAACCTAGGAACTTTAAATAACAACATTCAAAATAGGTAAATGTGTGAATAAGTAAAATCAATGAATCTAAAGTGTGATGGCAAATCATAATTTAGGAATTAAAACCAGGAAAATTGATCAGTGAGTTTTATTTACAACACCTATTCATATTCAATATTAGGGTGCATTTCCACTGAAGCGAAGCGAAGTAGTAATAGGTATGTACCTATCAATTTTTTATTACGTCTCTAAATAAATTGCGTAGGCATTACGAAACCGTAGATATTGAATTCCAATTTCTATCCTTTTTTAAATTTCTAGTTTAACGCGGATGATTCGCCTCGGTTCGTTGGAAAAGTCCCCCGCTATTACACTAATGAAAATACACTTATTTACCTACTTATGTGGCTAGATTTTGTTTCTCCCAGCGCGTAGTACCTATTAACATGACGTAACATCGTACATACTCACGAGTGATAATTTTTGGTAACGTAGGTTTAGTGTAATCTAACCTTTATGTGTGTGAACGTTGAATGAACGCGCGGCCATTGTTCGTACTCGTATGAATGAAATGAGTAAAGAAAGAGAGAGAGGCAGTGAGTGAAGACAGGATGGTTGTAAAAATAATATCTTTTTTTTGTTAGGAAAAGTAAAAACAAAAACTAGCCTGAATTTTTTTTTAAAAACACTTGGGTTGTATTTGTATGATTTTATTAGATGCGTTGGTAAAGTATGATCAGTACAAAAAATAACACCTTATATTGGACGATATTTTTACGTCGAATAAAAATTATTATATTATGTGAAATATGTTTTAAAACACCTTACTGATATGATATAAAAGTAAAAGGTATTGTTGAGGTTTTTTTCTCTTGTATATTTCATTCGTTCTTCGTTATTTTTCTAGTTGAACCATTCGTAGATGGTCTAAAATGTTCAATATCGTTTGATGGTATTTTTATAAGCTCTACGCCTATATTCACAAACATTACTATGAGGTCTCACAGTGCGCGTGGACGCACAGGGTCACACGAACCCATCACAGAGCTCTATCCAACGCTGTGCGTTCGATTTGCTGCTTCACTTAAGCAAGCGTCGTTTGTGAATACGGGCTTTAAACTCGTTTTGCTGACTGTGGGGCAAGTACCAAATTGCCAAGGGTTACTACGCAACTACACTGGGCAGCATTAAATTCAAACTTTTGATTGGTAGAATTTCAATATTTATATATTATTAAAATTTTACATTAAAATATTATTAAAAGCACTATTTCCTACAGAATATCTGATAATATAATAAAATCTTTGTTCGACGTTGAAATAAAAGCCGTTTTTATTCTGTATACGTTGACAATTTAGTATTTTTCATTAAAAGAGAAGCATGCGCGCGAATATACGTTTTTAATAAGGAAAAAATATTGAGCAACGTTGCCAGACCACTTGCAACTTAGCACAAGTCCCTGATAGTTTATTAGGAACTTATTTGTCAGATAACCTAAAACTGTCTTTTTGTTTTTAAAAATATCCGGTAGATGCATAACTGCTACCTAATACTGCTAATAATGGGGGGACAATGAAACTTACTTGGTTTCAATTTCCACCCCTGAAAGCAACTCAGGATTCGAATGGTCAGTAACAAAATGTGGACTGGATTTCCACGCGATGCAATGATGAAATATAAATCGATAATTTTACATTTTGTTCACTTTATTGATGTCCTTCAGGAGTATAAAACCATGGGACCCAGCTACACTGGGCCGTAGTATCACAAAATTAGGATACCTAAAAGAACAAAAGATCTATTTACTATGACAAAATGCTATTGCACTCTAAAATCTAGTACATCTAGATGGCAAAATTAAATGAATTAGTACTAATAAATAACTTTCATTATCTTAAAAGAAGCCTCCTCTCTTAAGCCGTGTCTCCAGCGTGTGTTTTGCCTTACACAATCAACATCAACATTCAACAAAAATGTCTACGAAAAACATTGTTTCACTACACATTTTTGTTTGCATCAACAATGTTTTTGCTTTCCATGCCCGGTGGAAAACACGTATACACGGCCAGAGCGTTATCTATCCATTTCCGTTTTTGCTGTCGCTCTCATCAAATGGTGATTCTTTGCGATAGAACGAGACATGACCGGCAATGGGCAGTTAACACTGTTGCCGATATTACGTAATGAAACAAAGTTTTGTGTAGACAATTTTGTTGAATGTTGACATGTTTTTGTTGAATGTGTAGGGCAAAAACCACGCTGGAGACTCGGCTTTACATAGATGTTTCATTTGCAGCGCCCAACAGGGTCCATAGACCCGTATCTTACTGTGAAGCTTCAACCAAACCAGGGGTCTCCAAACTTTGAACCCTGGGGCCATAATTTTTTTTTTTGTATGTATGTTGCATAACTGCATAACGTTTTTTATTTTTCTGCCCTCCTATGCAAACATAGGCTAAGTTTTAAGCTGTCGCGGGCCGAATTAAGGGCAGTAGTGGGCCGGATATGACCCGCGGGCCGTAGTTTGGAGACCCCTGAACCAAACCAACGCGTGCACGATGGTGAAAGGATCAGGCGGTGTAGTGTGAGTTTACATCAAACGCATTCGAAATCGACTACGTAAAAAAAGAGACATTAAATGTATGACGGATTGTACAGCGCCCCTGACGGAAACTTTCAGGAACTAAAATCTTCATATATTTTTTTAACGCAGTCGATTTCGAATTCGTTTGATGTAAACTCACACTACGCCCCCAGATGTCGTGTATGAATTTGTAGCGATGAGTTCACATCAACGCGTCCTGTCATTAACCAGAGCCCCGATTACGGTAACTTTTAACGTCTACAATCCAGACGCGCTTCATCGATTCTGCGATACGATTGGTCAAAACAGCTGACGTACGCTGTTGAACGACCAATCGTATCGCAGAATCGAGAAGCGTGTCTGGATTGGAAACGTTAAAAGTTACCGTAATCGGGGCTCAGATCGCCGACGCGATCTGCACGCGTTGGTTTTTCCGAAGCTTAACATCAACCTATGTACTGCTGGAAGCAATAAATAGTATTCCCGTGCTCGTCAGAATTCGATTTGTTATGTGCATGTGGATTGAGTGATCCTTGCTTCAATCTTAACAAAAATCGAGGAAGTTTTACTTAAAATATGTTAAAACATTGCGATGAAGTTTAAAAATTTGTTAAACCTAAGATAAAAATGTTATGGTCAATAAATAGGAGCACTCATACCGCACGCTTTAAGAAAACGTCAAAATGTTTATTTCAGAAAATAAAGCCTTTCCACTTCTTTTTATAGTATTGAAAAATTGTTAAGAATATGTTAAAACTATTAACAAATTCCGAAATCCCTTGCACGTCCCGTTCCAAAGTTATGACGATTATTTAGGATCACTCACACCGCACACGGGCCGTATGAGTGCTCTTCAAAATCATGACTATTTATTAATAAATACGTTTTATTTCTGTTGGGAAATGTGTGCAAACTGACGAGTGAATTTGTTAAAGAATAAGTGTGACAAAACTTAAAAGCTGAAGGAAGAAATTAACCTTTATTCTTTCCTCCAATATGCCGTGTGAGTGATCCTTACTTTTACCTCTATCTGCTCATTTGTAGTTCGTAGGCAGACTGAGTTAGTATCTAAAATTGTTAATCGTTTTTAACAATTACTTGGCATATATTTGGCTTTTATTAAGGCCATAATTTAAGAAATATCAGGCTTTGATGATTCCTAAAGGAAAATGTTGATTAGGGTACATATGATTTTTTATTTTGTGAGACTGTTTCGATTCATCAGAAGTTTTCCTAAGGACGATATAACCCAGAATAACATGTAGGCTATAGGTAATTTATGACGACATATAACAAACAAAATTTCACGCGGGTTTTGATACGTCGCGAGTTGCGGCCTATTTACCCCTATGAAAGCACGTGTTTTCGGATTTTTGCTTTCACACGTTGATCCATACACATCTCCGCTTCTTTTGACACTTTACCTGGGATTCTACACCTTCAGAAGCAGCACAAATCGTTGCACTATTGCAAGAAGGGCTCAGCCAGCGGGCTGTCGCACGTCAGCTCCACATTTAAGCCAGTCTTGGGCTCTTGGGTTTCGAAAGTTTTAAGACGCTTTCGGGAGACTGGTGGCTTTATCCCGAGACCAAGTACTGAACAGCGTCGGTGCACATCGCAGAGGAATGACCGTTTTTTCATGTCAACCTCTCTATGAAATCGTCATTTGACTGGTATCGACGTCCAGCAAGAGCTTTCAATTGGCTCGTACACGTCCTCAGGAAAACTTCTGATGAATCGAAACAGTCTCACAAAATAAAAAATCATATGTACCCTAATCAACATTTTCCTTTAGGAATCATCTAAGCCTGATATTTCTTAAATTATGGCCTTAATAAAAGCAAAATATATGGCAAGTAATTGTTAAAAACGATTAACAATTTTAGATACTAACTCAGTCTGCCTACGAACTACATAGGAGCAGATAGAGGTAAAAGTAAGGATCACTCACACGGCATATTGGAGGAAAGAATAAAGGTTAATTTCTTACTTCAGCTTTTAAGTTTTGTCACACTTATTCTTTAACAAATTCGCTCGTCAGTTTGCACACATTTCCCAATAGAAATAAAACGTATTTATTAATAAATAGTCATCATTTTGAAGAGCACTCATACGGCCCGTGTGCGGTGTGAGTGATCCTAAATAATCGTCATAACTTTGGAACGGGACGTGCAAGGGATTTCTGAATTTGTTAATAGTTTTAACATATTCTTAACAATTTTTCAATACTATAAAAAGAAGTGGAAAGGCTTTATTTTCTGAAATAAACATTTTGACGTTTTCTTAAAGCGTGCGGTGTGAGTGCTCCTATTTATTGGCCATAACATTTTTATCTTAGGTTTAACAAATTTTTAAACTTCATCACAATGTTTTAACATATTTTAAGTAAAACTTCCTCGATTTTGGTTAAGATTGAAGCAAGGATCACTCAATCCACATGCACATGATTTGTTTCTACAGTCGTAGCCGTACCGTCGCGTCGCAGTTGCGCGTTTGTATATAGATAAATAAATTGTGATTTGTACAAAGCGGACGTGTTGTTTTATTTCTAACGCCTTTTATGTCCATTGACAGTGTTAATTTTATCAAAATCTGTCTAGTATTTTTTGCAACATTCATATTTTTAATTGCATTTAGCTTTCGCGTTCAAGCATCGTGCATGCACTGTCAGATTCCATCAATACAATATTTTATTTGATACAAAATGTCCATACATGATGCGGGCAGCGTTCACTTTGGCCTGACCGCAGACCGCAGAACATCAGTGTAGCAAATCCTTCATATAAAAAAGTAAAAGTAGATAGGTCCAGCGGGGCAGTGGGAGGGATGTTTTTTGTTTTCCTGTCAAAATATACAGAGTTCAGGTATTTGAACCTCTTGGTGCTTAAGTAAGAGGGAGAACCCTACTCCGTTATCTGCTGTGTAGTGTTAAAAGCATTCTCCACCAGTCGACCTTTGGTCATGCAGATGAGATAGACCGTGATTGGAGTGTTAGTTTCTCGATTAGGTTTTAGATCTGTGGCATAGCATAGCCCTTTCCTCATTAGGTACTTCAAATAAAACGTCCAAGTAAAGCACCATCTCGTTTATTGCGTCACGTTCACACGCTCTTGGCGAGCTCCTGGGCTTTCGCCACCACGTCCTCGAAGAACGCACTTAAAAAATAAATTAAGGTAGGTTTTTTGAATGGTTGGCTGTAGGCTGGATGGATGTAGGCTGAGCACCACCTTAACTTTGACGTTATCCGGATGTGCATGTGAAGATTGAGTGATCCTTGCTCTTCATCATCATAACAAAACCTTAACAACCTTAACTTTAACGTTATCCGGTGCTTTGTATAGATTTTGCCAGATTTTTTTGACGTTTAAAGTACGATGGTGCACGAAGTTAAGTTTTCGATGCTATAATTTTCCGAAAGTTAGGTTTTAGAATATTAGATTGTCCAAAGTTTTCCTATCTGTGAATACCTACATCCTACCTACGCCCTCAACTAAAATAAGTAGTTCAAATAAAACGCTCAAATAAAAGCACCATCTCGTTTATTGCGCCATGTTCACACGCTCTTGGCGAGCTCCTGGGCTTTCGCCACCACGTCCTCGATGGTGCCCACCATGTAGAACGCCGCCTCTGCCACGTGCTGCTAAGATTTTGGTAGGTTTTCGAGAAGTTAAGTTTATCGAGAGGAAAGTTTTCGAAAGTAGCTTTTAGGCTGAGTTGCACCACCTTAACTTTGACGTTATCCGGTGCTTTGTATAGATTTTGACAGATTTTTGACGTTTGTCAAAGTTAAAGTAAGATGATGGTGCAACCCAGCCTTAGTTTTCGTAAACGTTAAAGGCTTTTGAAAAGTAAAAAAATAAATTAAGGTAGGTTTTCTGAATGTAGGTATTTTGTTTATGTTTGTTTTTTCCTCCGTTAGGTTATCGATGCTATAATTTTCCAAAAGTTAGGTTTTAGAATATTAGATTGTCCAAAGTTTTCCTATCTTGGATAATAATATAGTTACAGCCTACCTACGCCCTCAACTAAATAAATAAAATCAATAATAAGGTAAGTAGTTCAAATAAAACGCTCAAATAAAAGCACCATCTCGTTTATTGCGCCATGTTCACACGCTCTTGGCGAGCTCCTGCGCCTTCGCCACCACGTCCTCGATGGTGCCCACCATGTAGAACGCCGCCTCTGCCACGTGCTGCTAAGATTTTGGTAGGTTTTCGAGAAGTAAGTTTATCTAGAGGAAAGTTTCGAAAGTTTAGCTTTTGTAAGTTTTAGCAGTTTTAGGCTGAGTTGCACCACCTTAACTTTGACGTTAGTCGGTGCTTTGTATAGATTTTTGACGTTTGTCAAAGTTAAAGTAAGATGGTGCAACCCATCCTTAGTTTTCGTAAACGTTAAAGGCTTTTGAAAAGTAAAAAAATAAATTATGGCAGGTTATGTATTTTGTTTATGTTTGGTTTTTCGAGAAAGTTAGGTTTTCGATCCTATAGTTTTCCGAAAGTGAGGTTTTAGAATATTTAGATTGTCCAAAGTTTTCCTATCTGTGAATACCTACATCCTACCTACGCCCTCAACTAAATAAATAAAATCAATAATAAGTATAGTCTGGTCCGTGAGCACGTAGAATTTTGTTGCTATCGCGCTCGCACACTCACTGCGGGTGCCAGTCGCACAGTCGCGACAGCAATATAATTACGCGCGAGCGATAAGGATGGGTAGCTAGGGGTCATTGGACAAAATTCTACGTGCTCACGGACCGGGCTTTAGTTCAAATAAAACGCTCAAGTAAAGCACCATCTCGTTTATTGCGCCATGTTCACACGCTCTTGGCGAGTTCCTGCGCCTTCGCCACCACGTCCTCGATGGTGCCCACCATGTAGAACGCCGCCTCGGGAATGTGGTCCAGCTCTCCCCCCAGGATCTGGAACAGAAGTACAAATATAACTATCATACCAACATTTATTTTTATGCTTTATATATATTTTTTATATTTTTTATTTAGCTTTTGCCCGCGGCAAATTTGTCTGTCACAGAAAAACATTATCGCGCGCGTCCCTGCTTCAAAAACTGGGATAAAAACTATCCTATGTCCCTTCTCGGGACTCAAACTATCTCTATGCCAAAAGACAATGCCGGAAATTGGCGTCTTTTTTTTTCGCGCGGCCATCGACCAAACCTTGTTTTTTGATTACAAGATAGTATAATAAACCAAACTTACTATGACATGTAGGTATACCTCTAAACTCAGTCTGAACTGAGTTACGAGCATTAGAAGTTTGATGATTTTCATACTAGATTTGCTTTTTGCGCGCAAGTTTTGTAAGAAATTGCAACAAAATAGCCTCGTAGCGCCCACGGATTTTTTGGATCCTCTTTAACTACGACCCGACCGTCCTTCTTATAGGACATAATAGTTATAGTCCTATCAGCCCAAGATTTTGAGTTGAAATTCGTATGTGTTAGAGTTACCGGTTTGAAGTGAAACTTTCAGGGTATACCTAATTATGATTATATTAGCATGTGTTTTTAAATTCAATTATTTGTCTACCTTTTGTTCTTTACAAAGGCCATCGGGCCACAAATACTAGATTAAAAGGAAGTATTAAGTGATGTAAAATTAAATAATACAAAAAATTAGTAGTGTAAAGAGTATTAAATTAATAATAATAATAAATATAATAAATATTTTTGAACAATTTCACACATAACGCTATCTAGCCCCATAGTAAGCAATTAATATGCTTGTGTTATGGGTGCTAGCTTAACGGATATACTACATTATATACGTTTTAAATACATACATATTATACTAGTAACACCCAGACCCGTCACAGAAATTAAAATTCATCATTTCAATTTCTGCCCGGCTGGGAATCGAACCCGGGACCTCTCGGCATAGTAGTCCCTTTTAGAACTACTACACCAAACGGCCGACAAATAATTAATTAATTAAATTCATTATTAGTGAAAGATAAGTTGCATTTTTATATTAGTAATATTCCATAAACCAATATAACACAAAGCCACAAACTAAAAATATTATGATATTTTTAGTACTAGCTTCGACCCAACCGCCTTCACAAAGTACATATTATTTCAAACCAAGATTTCGCAGAATTTCTGCCCTAAAAATGCAAAGTAATTATCTCTATTTAAGTAATACCTATTCGTTAGCAACTTTTTGCATAAAAACATACTCGACAACCACGGATTATCATAAAAAAATGCGATTTACTAACTACGTGTTAGTGAGCCGTCCATACCGCCGGCCATTTTTCAAAAAATCCCATCTGTCAATTGTGACAGCCAATGGTAGCATACCGGAAACTGTTCCCTAATATTTCGTTCAGAAATCGAATTAAATTATTTCTTTAAGCCGCGAAATTTCAAAAATCTAGACAGAGTTTAATAATATGGCCTTCTGAAAGGCGCATGAGCGGTAATTGAAAGTTAGTTGAAAAAAGTTCTGCCCCCTTAGACAAAACGCACTTTTTGATCGAATCGAAAATCGAATCCGTCAAAACTCCATACAAAAAAGGGGCTTTTCGACCACTTTTCGACTGGTTTGCGATTATAATTTGCACTTTGTCTAGACCCACTGGGCTGTAGTCGCCATGTTTATTTTGGGTTATCAAAAGGCGCGTGGGCGCTACGAGGATAGTGACATTGTATGTGTAAACAAACAATATCATCCATTAAAGGCTCCAGACATCGTGAATGTTGCAATTTCTTACAAAACTTGCGCGCAAAAAGCAAGTCTAGTATGAAAATCATCAAACTTCTAATGCTCGTAACTCAGTTCAGACTTCAGACTGAGTTTAGAGGTCATGCCATAGTAAGTTTGGTTTATTACACTATTGTGTAATCAAAAAACAAAGTTTGGTCGATGGCCGCGCGAAAAAAAAAAGACGCCACCTTCCATACAAAATCTGGCATTGCCATTTAATCAAAATCGGTTCAGTGGTTTAGGCGTGAAAGCGAGACAGACAGAGTTACTTTCGCATTTGTACCAACATTTATTTATTCTATTATTAGGGGCAGAGATAACTAACAACAAATTAAAAACCATGAAGATCGGTCCAGCCGTTCTCGAATTACCTTACAAGTGTTCGAACCAACTGGAATTTTTTATACCAAGATCGTGGTTTCGTTCAACTACATTCGATTTTAACGAAAGTTTTAGTTTTCGAGAAAGCTAGTTTCTCGAAAGTTAGGCTTTTTACACGTTTTCTCATTAAAAGGTTGAAAGTAGGAAACTGATATTTATCAATAAACTTAAATCTGTCAAAAAAGGAAAAATAACAGCTCACCCTCTTAAATCCTTTAATGGTTTCCTCCAATTTCACCAGTTTCCCAATGTGACCGGTGAATACTTCTGCAACCTGAAATAAAAGAATGATTTATTATAACAATCTAAATTACCCAACTTATTGAAAACCTGACTATTCGAACTCCTTACTTCGTCTTTCTACGTAAGCGATAGCGCACATTGAGCGACAAAACGCTGCAACAGACGCGGCCACATAACGCAAAACTCATGCTCAAAAAATTTGCTGTCGATGCGACCAAAATGCGACTCTGCGACATTTCTCGACGACAAACTTTGTAAACCTAATCGAAAATCCAACAAAAACCTGTTAACTATTCGAAAGCCCCACTTCATAATCCAAACTTTTCGAAAACCCAACTGTGTAAACTAACTTCGCAAACCCAATTATTCGAAATCTATAAATTTTTTCGATACCTGGAAAGGCTGCGACAGAAATCGTTGGATCTTCCGTGCGCGCGCGACGGTCAGCTTGTCGTCTTCAGACAGCTCGTCCATGCCCAGGATGGCGATGATGTCCTGCAGCGACTTGTAGTCCTGTGGGGAATTAGGATCAGTGTAGTTTCAAGTGCTAATTGACTAACGCCCGTATTCACAAACATTACTATGAAGTCTCACAGTGTGTGTGGACGCACAGGGTGCCACACGAACCAATCATAGGGCTTTATTCAACGCTGTGCGTTCGATTTACTGCTTCACTTAAGCAAGCATCTTTCGTGAATACGGGCGTAAGGGCTTTTTCAAATAAGACCTTATGAGGCTATAATACATATAAAGAATAACACTAAGTACATTGGAAGGAAGGGTTAAAAAAAAACTATCATCATAAGTTAATAAGGCATGCAAACACGATTAAAGTCATGCTCAAAACGTCAACTTGAAAGGAGCATTAAAAGAAAGGCCTATTACAAAATATCGAATTGCCTGCCTAAGGTGGGAATTATACCACACAAAATAGGTAAGTACTCACTTTGTTGCAAGAACAAGAAAAGTTGCGGGAAGCTACTGGATGCGGGAAGTGCATAACTGGTTTTTGTGGAAAGTTTCAATGACATGAGTACTTACAGCTTGACGTTTCGCCTGTTGCTACAGCCATGGTTACAAGCAGACTGGTTTGACATCCGTTCAGGCAAGCTTCACGATCTTCTAATATTTCTAATGCCCGTTTTCACCATCAATCCCTAATTTTTAAGTGACCCCTATGGTAACAAATAAAATGAATTTTCTTGTTATAGGAGTCACTTAAAAATTAAGGATTGATGGTGAAAACGGGCATTAGTCTCGTTTCTCCCAGTTAAAAATCAGCGTGCCATTTACCTGCAGAATCTTCTGCACCCCTCTTGCCACTCCGTAATGCTCATGCCCAATGATGTTGGGGTCCATGACTCGTGACGTAGAGTCAAGCGGGTCCACAGCTGGATACACGCCCAGTTCTGCAATAGCTCGGGACAGCACCGTGGTGGCGTCCAAGTGAGCGAAGGTGGTGGCTGGTGCAGGGTCTGTTAGGTCGTCGGCTGGTACGTATACTGCCTGTGATATTAAAAAATACAACATTATTTTGTGTTACAAAAGAGACGTTACAACCGAAAAAATGCCCTACAACATTGAATTACGGGAGTAAGTAGCTTTGTGTAGTTGTGGCGTGTGGTTCTGGCACTTTCAGATAAGTAGAAAATAGAGCCACCCTCACTCCTCCTCCTCACTTCTTCCCGTGGATGTCATGAGAGACAAATATACGAACTTCAGGTTGCCCCAACCAAACTTGGCGGTCACTGTACTGTAGCAGACGAGGTGAAGAAAATCGGCAAGACTTGGAGCAAGATCAAACGCGAAGCTCAAGATCGAACGCGATGGAGGACTGTTGTGGACATCCTCTGCCCCATCTAGGGGACATTTGACATTTAAATCAAGTAAGTCGAAGTTGCTCGAACCCGTCTGGCCAGTGTGAGTAGTAAGTCTACATTCTCAAATTTTAGAGGGTCGTGCTCCTGCAGACAAAAATATGACACGATGATGATGAAGGAACTCGCCTGTACACTGGTGATGGAGCCGGTCTTGGTGGTGGTGATCCGCTCCTGCATGGTGCCCATGTCGGTAGCCAGCGTCGGCTGGTAGCCCACGGCCGACGGGATACGGCCTAGCAACGCCGACACCTGAAGAACATCAGGTTATTTCAACTTTTTTCCACAATTTGGTTGTTTTTTCCACTTTTCTGTTGACTGGGGTAAAATGAGTAGGTACATCACTTGGCGCGGTATCTCCCATTATCATCAATAGAAGTCTCGTCTTTTCTAATAAACATCAATCAAACAAGTTTTTCATTACAAATCCGATAAAATAAAGCGTTTTATAGAATGGCGGCGGCAAGGGTTTATTTAGCAGCAGCTGCTCCTATGACCTTAGAATCTTGGGCCCAGAATGTGCAATGGGAAAGTGAGGTCTGTTGTCACCACATTTAGTCAATCTTACTACTGTTTACTGCTACAGTCTGTCATAATAGCGATTGTCTTCCACGGGCAAACAGCTATCGACCATGCGTTATCCTACTGGTTAGTTCTAGGTATTGATAGAATCCGTCGGGACAGAACTGAGCTTTAGAACTAAGAGTAACACACGCAATCGTACCACCCCTTCGTGTGGGAAAACTACAGAATCAACCTCCAAAGTACCTCCGATCCAGCTTGAGTGAAACGGAAGATGTTATCGACGAATAGCAGCACGTCCTGTCCCTCTTTGTCCCGGAAGTGCTCGGCGAGCGTTAGACCAGTCAGCGCGACACGTGCGCGGGCGCCGGGCGGCTCGTTCATTTGCCCGTACACTAGCGCCACCTGGGAGAGAAGAAAGGACATTGGAGATCAGCTCTTAGACATGTGGCAGAACGTGACAGTTGTAATTTAGAAATCTCTTCGCTACGGCGTTTTTAAGTAGTTAATTACTTTGCTCCGTGAAGGGGCTGGCCTTTGGGGCTCGTTTAGGGGGCGGGTGGTGTCCACCCCAGAATGTCGGGTTACCGATTTGAAGATGATAGTTGACAATTACTCATGAGCTATGCATGGCCTATGTATGACACCATCGGACAAATGTCAAAAGTCAGGCCTCCCTGAAAAATAATCCTAGGTAAGTACACCAATGGGTGTGCTGTTGTTTATTCAAACCTTGGAGGTCTTGTAGTCGTCAGTGATGACTCCGCCGACCTTCATCTCGTTGTAAAGATCATTGCCCTCGCGCGTGCGTTCGCCCACTCCGGCGAATACCTGCAAATTCATAAATTTATGACTACCCACATAATGATTTGGCTACCTTTTGATATTGATTGGAACATTTATCTTTTTTCTATTTCGTCAATATTTTTGTTATTGTCTAATAATAAAATTGATGTCTCTAACTACTAATGTACTATTAAACAGTTTTAAACATTCCTTCTACTTATTTTACAGTAGGAAAGGAAAGTTAAGTTTGTCTCCAAATGTAAGCATGGGCCAAATCCCCTATTTATTTCTAGTGAATTACCTACTTATTTACCCGTGAAATTTCGCGTGAATGTCTTAAGAACCGACTAAAGGACAAAATAAGCGAACACCAAGCCTCCCCAACCCGTCTGGCCAGGGGAATCTAAGATATCTATTTGCCTCTGGAGAGGATCGTGCTCCTGTTAATGATGATGATGATGATACTAACGGAGAAGCCTCCGTGCGCCTTGGCCACGTTGTTGATCAGCTCCATGATGAGCACCGTCTTGCCGACGCCCGCTCCACCAAAAAGGCCGATCTTACCGCCTGAAGCGTTCATGGAACGATAAATAAAACTTTCAAAAAGAAAGAAACCTGACCCAAAATATTATAATGGCTTGGCCTTTTTTTACAGATTAACAATCATTTTACTAGTTTTACTAGGACATACATAAAGTTTTCGACTTTTTAACTACAGCGGGGAACGTCTTGCCCAGTAGGTATTTCACCTGATGGAAAGAGATGATTAGGCCGAAGCATTTGTTTGACTATGGCGTTTCATTGTGACAATGAATCCGAACCAATACGCAAACGTCCTATGGTCGAGGGACCTATAAGATATGGTTATTTAAACATTTCGTCTTACGCTCAGCTTCGGTTTAGAAATCAGATTAGTTATCAAAACATCTCTCATCCGCTTTGGTGGAGGATAACTGGTCTGAATCCGGCATTCTTATTTTTAGAGATGGCAACGTTGCTATGTAAGCGATATTGTCATTAAATGTTTCTTACTTTGTCTATTGAACCAGCAGCTAATCATTTTACCTACTGACACTCACCTTTGACATACGGAGCGAGTAGATCTACGACCTTGATGCCGGTGGCCAGGATCTCCTGCTCCACCGACATCTCCACGAAGGGCGGCGCGTCCGCGTGGATCGGCGCGAATTTGTCTGTGTTTATTGGGCCACGTTCGTCTGGAAGAAGGAGGTAAGTGTGAGAGGACTATGGTCTGAAGTTCTTAGGGCCTATGCTTAACTGGTGATGTTATCGGCTTAAGATCGCATTTAGTTAATATTAGTCTAGCAAAGCCATCAAATTGGCAACACAACAAACACTACATTGACTAAGTCGCAAGGTGGCGGCGCGCCCTTAGATCTTTAAAAAACTGATCCGCTCCGTCCAACACAAAGTGACGTATTTTATACGAAACTTTTAGTTCTCTTTCTACAAAAGGGGCTTATTAAGTCTGCTCTACTTCCCCTGCTGTCCCTCAGTACGCGAATGGGTAGCATAAACGGCTGCGGGACCTAGTCAAGGTGGAGAGGGGGCGATTTTTTAGACAGGGCCCTCGTGTTTTGTGTTAAGGACGAAACAAAAGGTAGATGGAACACTAACCAATAGGCTCTCCTACCAAGCTCTCATCTTAGGGTGTACCCATCTTGTGACCCAGGAGAGGGCAGTGAAATCCAGGAGGTCAGTCTGATTTTTAGGCAGGGTTTCCTCGGGTTCTGATACATAAGGGGGGCAGACGGGTACATTAAAGGTAGACTAACCAATAGGCTCTCCAATGACGTTAATAATCCTGCCCAGCGTAGGCTCTCCTACTGGTATAGTGATGGGTGCTCCGGTATCCGTGATGGGCTGTCCGCGCACCAGACCCTCAGTACCGTCCATGGCTATGGTGCGGCAGGTGCTCTCGCCAAGGTGCTGGGCCACCTCGAGGATTAGCCGGGGTGCTATGGAGAGAAATTTCATGAGCAGCATTTAGAACCGTTTTTTTTTTGGGCCATACCAATCTATTCTGTGGCCATGCAATTTACAACATCCTATCCTAAAATAAAAAAGGCGTGAAAGTTTTTCACTTTGTGAGGACGAAATATTAAAATGAAAAGAAAAAAATGCTCATTGCATTATCAAACAACTCTCTTAAGTGCGATGGCACTTGCCAGTTTAGATGGATGTTTGAAACTCTCAAGCTTTACTACTGAACCGGTTAGATGAAATTTGGTACAGAGATAGTTTGAGACCCAGGAAAAAACATAGGATTATTTTTATCCTGATTTTAGGAGGAGGACACGCGCGTGATAGTCTTTTTGTGACAGACATTAAAGAAACTTACTTCTCCCTGGAACCTCCAGCGCATTCAGGATCAGCGGCAAGCTCTTGTCGAACTGCACATCCACTACTGCTCCAATGACTGCCGACGAATTCTTTAGGTTTAACAATGATCGATTTTTGGGCAACAAATTATGAGTTTTAAGTTTTGGGCGAGGAATTTTTCTGACAGACTGTAAAGTAGCCGAAAATTGTGTAGCCGCGGTTAGTTAACAAGTTCCAAATTATTCATTTGTTTCTAGTAAATTATAGAAGAGAGGTCGTTCTTCTGCAGATGAGATTCAACGCCCTGTTGATGCTAAATTAAATTACGAGTTTCTGATAGTTATGAACCAAATACCACAAAGTAGTTATCTTAAGGTGGATACTCATCATCATCATCATTTCCACAGCAACACGTCCACAGCTGAACATAGGCCTCCCCCAATGATTTCTAGATTGGCCGGTTGCGGCCTGCACCTAGCGCCTTCCTGCTACCTTTATGAGGTCATCTGTCCACCTTGTAAGCTTACCAGCAATGATCTTCCCCTGAGCGCCTCCTGCTGCCGACTTGGGCGGGCCAGACGACGCGGGCGGCGGCGGAGCGTCTTTCTTCTCTTTCTTATCTTGGTTCGTCACTGAGGAGGTTGAGAACTGAAAGAAAAACGTGTAAATGAGAGCTGTTTGCCAAAACACAGCAATGACAAAATAACCTGTGTTGGTGTCATTTTGCCTATTCGTGAGTGAGCTTTACTTGTGTGTGTACGTGTACATGCACGAACAGTTTAGCGAGCCACCACACATGTAGAGCTCACTCGCCTTCGTAAATTGCAACTTCAATAGAACAACTTTAATAGAATACTGTAGCTTTGTTTGCTATGCAGTCGAATCTTCAAGCTGTCGTAACGTTAAGCTGTCCGAGTATGGCGAGCCTTAGCAATAGTTACCTGCATATGCAGATTAGCACCAAGATGCACGCAAGCGCCAAGCTTTAGCAGCGGCCTGTCCACCAAATCCCTGCCAAGCTGCACTCCGGTGAACTTGACCTTCTTGTCTAACTTGGCGATTTTCGGCTTCGCTCGGAGTTTTGGGGACGCGGCCGTTTCTTTGCGAGCGACTGAAATAAAAATGTAAGAAAAAGTCTTAAAAGTTGGATTTGCGACTATGATGCCGATAGCTTTTTCACCGATCTGTTTAATGTGCTCGACAAAACTAAAGTTTTTCTCTAAAATAAGTCCGAGATAGCAAACAGATTCCCGTTTTTTAACAGTTATTTCATTGAATTTAATGCGAGGCAAAACCTTAAGATTACCTTTTAATAGAAGCTGATAAGTTTTGTGAGGGGCAAACTGCAAACGATTTCTGTCTCCCCATTGAGATATTAAATTCAAGCATGTATCCGCTAGATTTTCAAGCTTTGATCTAGTGTCAGCCTCTATTAAAAGGAGACCGTCATCAGCGTACCCGGTTAACGAACAGCCTTCGGGTAATGGTAATGCTAGAAAATCATCGAAACCCAAATTCCAAAGGTAGGGCCCTAGGACCGATCCTTGGGGACAGCCGCGCGTGAGCACCTTTGATTCAGCATGATGGCCGAGTTTTAATTTAGTTGTACCGTTACAAAAGTACGAGTGCAGTAGTGAATATATATTACTATAGCATCCACGAACTTTCAGTTTTAAGAGCAGGATCGGCCACCAAGCATTGTCGAAGGCACCTGAAATATCGAGGAATATTCCTACAACGTACTTTGCCACCGAGGACGTCACTTTTTGTCTGACAGATATTACTGCATCTGCAGTAGACTTCCCGGCGGTGAAGCCAAACTGCTGCTCGTGAAAAATTGGACCACCCGGTAGCAAACGCGGCACTACTAATCGCTCTAATAGTTTACCTAATGAGGGAAGTAATGTAATAGGTCGGTACGATTTAGGATCTTCGGGCGGTTTGTCACCTCCCTTTGGTATAATTTTAATAAATCCGCGACGCCATATACTCGGAAACACGCCCTCCGAGATACAACGAGTGAAAACATTAAGAATATCCGTTCCGGCTGTTTTACACGCTGCTTTAATCATTTTATTTGATATTTTATCTTCGCCCGATGCTTTGTTTAAGGGTAAACTATTTACTATATCGTAAAACTCATCAAGGCTAGGAATAGAAGACACAGGCGACTCAGGCAGCACCGCAATAGCATTTCTGACGTCCCGATGATAATCGTTATCGTCAGCCACACTATCGTCGGGGATAAGCGCGTTAAGAAGAGCACCTGTTGTTTCCTCTACACCCACCGTATGAGTGTTGTTTATTTTTATGTTAGAAATATAAGCAATATCTAATTTACGGTTAGCTTTGAATTCATGATATATCGGAGACCACGGACCCTCCTTTTCTAATCTCTCGACTGTTTTCCGCAGTAACACGCCCTTGGCTTTAGTTACAGCAGCTCGATAATGGGACCTGGCAACCCTCAAAGAACATAAAGCATTTTCATATGCATCCCCAGTAACATTTGCCTTTCGAAGTGTGTTAAGCTTACGGCGAGCCCGGCGAAACTTTTTCCTAATTTCTACCAGCGATTCATTCCACCAATCACATCTACGTACACCTCTAGTTGGAGCGCGACCAATCGCAACATCTGCACAATACGTAAAAGTATCGGACATAATTTCTGCACTATCAGTCGCGCTCAGGTCGGCACGAGTAAAATCTTTGGCATGAGACGCAAAAAGAGTACTGAAAAAAGCCCAGTCGGCCCCACGACATTTATATCTATAGTTGTTGTTGCACTCATGAACTGTGTCTTGTCGCGACATTGGTTTAAACTCGTACACTATCAAGCGATGATCACTACAAGACGCGTCGGGGAGGACACGCCACCTATCCAGCTGGACGTCTGCGCTAGAAAGCGTGACGTCAATATGAGACTCGCCCGTTGGGCTACTGTAGGTTGGTGGTGCATTAGGGGTGTTGTGAATAACTAAGTTCATTTCAGCTATGAAGTCTTCCACGGCTGAGCGACGCTCCACATCAGTCGAGCGGAGCTTGCCGTGCCAAAGTGGAGATGACGCGTTCGCGTCAACTCCAATGATAACCTTACGCCCTGTTAGGGACTGTAATACAAAGCGTAGGTGGTGTAGATGAGGCCCAACCGGGTCAGAATATTGAAAGTAACAACTCACGACAAATATGGAGAAGGATGGGGAGGATACTTCCGCAACAGCGCAATGCGACGAAGAAAGGTTGGCAATAGACGTTATTGTGAGTGTAGACGCGCGTGACACATAGATACCGGCGCGTGCACTGTTATTAATTTGAATAGTTTTGCAGCGCACGCCGACACGCTGATATTGTTCTTGTACTAACACGAGATCTAAGTTGTATTCTACAATAAGTCTGTCCAACTCCAACGTAGCAATTTTATCGTTATGGAGGTTTAATTGGCCTATGGAGACTTTAGCCATAAACAGTATTTAATATTAGTTGTTCTAATTTTGCCTTATAACTCGGACAGTCGGGCGAACCGCTTAAATGGTCGTTTGGTTTTTTAAAACGTTTACATGCCGCGCAAACTGGCTTAAAGTCTTTGGCGGTATTTTTAATACAATCTTTCGTATCGTGGGCCTCGGCGCAATACCCACAACAGCTAGATTTTTCCGTGCAAAATTTCGCAACATGACCATATTGCTGACATTTCATGCAACGAACTATTTCTACGTCATCGTTAAAGCGACAGGTAGCCCAATCAATAAAAATTTTTTCCTTTGTATTTATCAAATGTTTACGGATCTCGGGCTCGAGCTCTAAACCGATCCATTTTCTACCGTTGTTTAAAACACGACGACGAACTATTTTTGTTGACTTAATAAAATTGTCTTCAGAAATAGACATTTCATCCTTAATATTTTGCCTATACAAAGCTGACATAAATGCGGCGTCTTCTAATGTTGCGGGTACGTCTTTAACAAGAATTCTAGGTCGACGTCCTTTCGGTTTTTCTAAACGTAAGCCCGCGGATTTAATACCGGCGACGGATTGTAACTTTTTAATTTGGTTTTCGTTCGTTACGCGAAGTACTACACCCGCATTTGCCGTCTTCTTTAAACCTACAATTTGAAACCCGTCGTCCGTAGGATTGATCGCTTTCATCAACGCTTGTTTTGTCGCCGATGATGAGCCGAACTCGGCCGAGCGCTCACTAGTGGGATACGCAACGACACAGGGAAGGGGCGTGCGTGTTTCCATTGCCGCAGCGGCCGGAGCGACTTTAGGCATTTTTAGCTTAAGGCTTTCTGCGTAGGTGGGCTTTGAGACATTGCCAATAACATTATTTTGACTACAATTTTTATTGATTTTGGCCTCTAATAAGTCACGTTGCGCGATGGCCAATTTTGTCTCGGTTGATGATGATTTTAATGCCAGTAAAGATACGATTGCCGTGACTCGCTGTGTCATATCCATAACTGTCGACCGATTTTTAACGTCAATTCGCGAACCGAGTGAATTAATGACGACATTTATTTTTGTAAGATACGACGCGGCTTCATTTACTAAGTCGTACTGTGTTTGATCCGGTGCCGTCGAATTATCGTCTAGACCGGGCGAATCCGATAGTTGTACGCGTTTACAAGACGATGGCCACACATTTGTTGGAGATAATGCTTCGCTACGTGTCCTTTTTCCTACACTAGGCGGAGAACGTTGCGTTAAATTGCTACGGAGAAACACTTCGTTAGCGACGTCGACGGGTTGATCGTTGAACAGAGGCATGACGGACGAGTTTATAGTCGGGCGCAATGGAAACGCGCACCGCTGACGCAGCGCGCTTACGGTCGACCCGCCACCTCGGTTGGCGCGGGCCGATTTTATCAAACACCCGCAACGAGAGAAAATAAAAAAGATGTTTACTCACCGAATATTTAACCAGAAAACACAAACGAGGCGATAAATAGACAGAATAACTTACAGTTTCCGTAGTTCGTGTCACATACAAACCGATTATTACACTCACAAACACTTATAAGCGATTTATCTATTTTTATAAGCAAAAACTCCCGAGAGCTCCGTACGCTAGCACTACACCGTGCGGGACGGGGGGGGGAAGAATTTTTATGCCTTAAGTCACATTTCAACCTCGACGTGGGGTCTAACGTTTAAAATCCTCCGAGTAATATATTCGGCCACTTATTTAAGCTCCATTTGCTATGGTGCACCAGTTTGGGCTGACAGAGCTACTATAGGAGCCGCTCGACGGAAACTACTCCAAAGTCAACGCCTTGCATTGATTTTTCTTTGCAAAGCTTACAGAACTGTGAGCACGGAGGCTCTGCCAGTCCTGGCTGGTGTACTGCCGGTCGACTTAGAGGTACAAAAGCGTGCGGCTATGTACTTCGCATCAAGGGAAAATATAACCTCCGATTTCTTAAATAGCCGCGATCGTTCTAAAATAAGTCGATTATTTGATTCCCGAGAAGTCGTTGAAGAAGATTTACTTAATGAATGGCAAAAAAGATGGGATACGTCAGTCAAAGGACGTCACTTATATAAATTCTTCCCGAATGTACGCGAACGTCTAACTAGGCGATGGTTAGAAATCGACCATTGCTCGTCGCAGTTCCTCACGGGACATGGCAACTTTAAACATAAACTTCACGAATTCAAACTAGTTCCGTCTCCTTTTTGCGAGTGTTCCACTGATGATGTCAGTCATGAGCAGTCTGCCCATCATATCTTGTGGGAGTGTGATCTTTGGAAACATGAACGTGATATAATGCTTAATTCAATACAACATACATCTGTTTCCGCAATTTATTACACCGATCTTGTCGCGACAAGGAAAAATTTCCGTGCTTTTAAGCGATTTTGTGAAAAATATTATTGGCAGGTAGTTGCTAATTGCTCATAAGATAGGCCCCCTTAATTTAATTTATTGTCCGTGGTGCATAATCTTTTCTTAAAGGTTTTAAACCTTTGTTTGTCACCTGTCATCCGCTTTGCAATGGAGGGAAGTCGAACCTTAATTTCGAACTCCTCCTATGTTCTTCTGATTAATTTCGTTGCGGGTCCAATGACAGTTTAACTTTCCCCCGGGACAAACTTGGCCTTCATTGGTTGGGTTTTTGTGGCGGTCAAGCTGTAGATCCTGGCTACACAGGAGTTGCAGTGGTGGGAACGAGAGGTGGGAATAGTCCCGATGATGCCGATAGGTCGGTTGAGAGCTTTAAAAATTACCTAAATGTGAAGAAGTGTAAGTTACTGTGGCGGATTTAAAACTAACTGCTTGGGTACCTACAAAGAGTTATTGAGTGGAGACTGTGATTCGACAAGCGGTAAGCATAGCATAGTGTAGGTATGCTCTAAAGCTAGATGGATTGACGGCTTGCAAAATGTTGTTGGTAGAAGCCGGATGCGACAGCCGAAACCAAAGCCGATTAGAGAGGCGTGAAACTGATTCTATCTTTAATTCCCTCCTCTCTTTCTCACCACCTCTGCAAGTCTGTCCCAGAGCATAGCTTACTGTTTTGAAGACTGCAACTAATTTTTAAGGAGTGGACAGTGACTGCTATAGGCTGATGATTAAGTATGATAATGAACAATAAATACGCCCTGCTCAAAAGCAAATAAAAATACTTACTTTCTTTCAAAACACTGATGTACCTACCAGGTTTAGCCGGAGCAGGGGTGAGCTTGGCCTTGGGCGTGACGGTGGGCACGTCGGTGTCGGGCAGGATCGGCGGCTCGCGGGTCACCACCATCCCACGCGTGGGCACGGCCGAAGGGCGGAGACGACACCGGGTGACTGTGGAACGGCAGTTATAGTTAATAGGAGAATTCTCATTTGTGAAACAACGTAAGGCTGTTGGACGTCGTACGTCGCGTACCAATAGCTTTTTTATGTGGGTTTCTTCTGAGCGTATGCTTCTTTAGGAATCTTTCAACGAATTCTCCAATGTATCCGTAGCTCAGTGGTGAGAATCGATCGCTTAGAAAGTGAAAAGTCGTGGGTTCATGCTAAAATTTAACTTATCAAGCATTTCAGGGTCGCAAACTTAATAAAATGTAGGTTTGTATTTTTGTTTGTATTTTTTTGCAGTGTTTGGTCTCGGTATTGATTGCTGGCTATACATAAGGCCCGGTTTCCACTAATGAGGAGGGGATATGTAGGTAATTGAATAAGCATCAGATTGAGTTTTCCACATTCTTCGCTCAGCTTCAGTTCGGAAATCTAATTAATTAGGTTTCCTCTACTCCGCTTTGGTGGAAACCGGGTCTAACCCGTAAGTTTGCTTAGCAAGCGAGAATCGTGCTTTAGTTAGTGCTAGTTCGCGCCTAAAAGTTGGGTAGGTGTCCCTGCCCAGTCTTCTAATATGACATGCATGCATGAAAGATAGTTTAAATGTCAAATCATTTAGTTTCAACAAAAATAAAAAATAACTGAACTCACAAGCATTTCCACTGTACAGGCCCGGCGTAAATATGTTTGTAATTCCCCGCATTTTGCTAAAATATAAAAACATTAATATTTCTTGTCAAATTTCATTGCGAGGTTTAATATTTCCGATGACATGATGGTGCTGTCAAACGGAATTTTATTTTTGAAATGTTCTTTTTCTTTGTTATTGACAACTTTATAGTTTAGCAAAGAGGTCTCAATCAAATCATTCAGTATTTAGGCGTTTCTTTCCTTTCCTTTTCCACCACAAATGGTCAGCTCGAGCAGTTACTTGGCCAGGTGTAAACATAAACATAACGAACCGCTCCTTGCAGTCAGTCAATTGAAATTTCACCGTGCTACCAATAGGAACTCCTAAATGAAACGGCGGCATCGCATCGAATTTGGGTTCGTTAGATTTGTCTTTTCGAGCACTTTAGTACTAGATGATGTCCAGGGTCCTATTGATGGAGTCAGGAGCTGGCCATAGGAATTCCAAAACGAAACGGTGGAAACTTATCGAGTTTGGGTTTGCTGGATTTGTCTTTTCGAGCACTTTGGTGCTAAATTGTATTGTAATTGAACCAAGGCTCTGAGATTGAGATTTATAGTACTACTAAAAAGTGTAAAATAAAATTATAGTAATTAAAAAACTTTTATTTTGAAATTCAGTTGTACCTACTAAAACGAAAAAAATTATTGTGCTTATGCAAGGTTCAAATAATTTCGAAAGCTTGTAGCGCAAACATAAAAGAGGAATAAATTCCATGCGCGATACAAGCTGTCGAAATTATTTGAACCTTGCATATAGTTCCAAAATACTGGACTGTCCTGTCGATGACATTGACAGTGGGGCGCCACCGTCAATACCGGATCGCTGGTTCAGATTTTTGCCATGTTGGAAACCATCTAGTTGAACGATGGTAGCGCCCCCCTGTCATTGAGTTTGGTGGGACAGTTCAGCGTGGGTCATCTATACAATTATTTTTTTCGTTTTATTATCATTGTTAACGGATTAACGATTAACGTTAACTTGCGTTAAATCTTGCGAAATGGAACGTTTTAACTTTTAACGAAGTTAATTTTTTTATTAACGGTTTAACGATTAACGAAGTTAACTATTCGATTAACGGTGCCCAGCTATGCTTATTATAACGAACATTCAGGGACAAAATGTAGCTGTAAGCTATCATCAGGCCGATCATTAACTGAACATAGGCATAGAATACACCAATAGAATTCGTAGTTTCAGTAACGTCGATCGCAAAAGTCGCTTTATTTTTACCAGGCTACGTGAAATAAAGAAGGTTAAAGTTGTCTCTGATCCATAAGTTAAGTTGGCAGCTGGGCTAAGGACCTACTTATTTAAGTAATAATCTTCAGAACCCACTATCCTATCCTCCTAATCCTACTAATTTTATACGTTAACTTGACGGCGCACTGTAGGTAGCAGACGAGGCGAAGAAAGCCGGCAAGACTTGGAGCGAGATCAAACGCGAAGCTCAAGACCGAACGCGACGAAGGACTGTTGTGGACGCCCTCTGCCCCATCTAGGGGACATAGGACATAAGTCAAGTAAGTCAAGTCACTAACTTTATAAATGCGAATATTTGTTACTCTTTCACGCAATAAAAGGTTAGGTATTTAGTCTCCACTGTCAGAGCACGACCCTCTCATTAAAAAGCCAGGTGGCCACTCTGATTGTCGGATCAAAACCCACAAAACGTTCTGTGCCTACCTGTACTGAGCACTATTATGGCGTGGTATTAAGTGGGCCCGTAATGACGTGTCGCTTTATGTAAATGTGAGCGAAGGGTTAGCTGGAGCCACCCGCCGGTTCACATGCCGCCACTGTGAGGGTTAACGTGACTACTTTAGTTTTGTCACTAGCGCCGTCTATATTCTATTAAGGGTGGATTCGACCAAACAAGAGTAAATATTAATCTCAGAATAAATCGTCAGTTTTGACATTATTTGATTATTTCCCATACTGAAACTGTCAATGTATCAGTTATTCTCGGATAAAAGTTTGGTCGAATCGGGCCTAAGCCTTGGGCACTTAAGAATCCCTTTTCATCTAAACAAAAAGGTCATTAAATTTTAAAACGTTCCAGAGATTGCACATCTTACTTAGTATTTACAGGTTACTGTTTGTCATTTTTTGTGAGCAAACGGGGGACTGTTTCTCATCCAGGCCTCTTTCCCACTGGACACTTTGGGCAAGTGCCCATGACTTGGATGAATTAACCACTCGTCCAAGGCCCAAGGCCGATTGATGGGCCTCCTTCTGCTCTTAAAAAAAGTTTCTGGGCCTAAGTCAGGTGATACCTCCACTAGAGGACAAACATCTTTGTTGTGACGCAAAATATGACTGGAAGAAAATGTTGAATTTCGCCATTTGCAGTACAATATCTATCGTGTGCAATAAAGTTTAAATAAACAATGGACCACACACTTTCAAATTGAAGCGGTCGAGCTATACTTATCAAGGTTCAATAGTTATTAGGTGGCAATTTGGACTAGAAAGCTGTGTTACCACTAAAAAAACCGTAGAGTGGCTGTAGAGCTGAAAATAATTATAATTTCAAGGACGAAACAGAATTAGAATTATATTGACATACACAAGGTGGTCAGACGACCTAAGTTTGCAGAAAGGACTTCGCTACGAGGACGCTACGTAAATCGGCCAATCTGGAAATCATTAGGAGAGGCCTGTGGCTGAAATGATAATGCATATGATGATAATTATGTCTGTTCTAGTTTCCAAATTCTGAACTGATGATCAGGCTGAAGGTGATCCTCGACCAAAGAGTAACTGGCTATTTTACCTCTAATTGCCGAAATATAATATGTAACTATTTGCCTCTACTCGGAATCGAACCCAGGACCACAGAGGCACCCGGGACTTCTCGTTCCCACCGCTGCACTGCAACTTCTGTGGAGTCCACCAGGATCTACAACTTGACCGCCAATAAAAACCCAACTAGTGAGGGTCAAGTTTGCCCGGGGGAAAGTTAAACTGTCATTGGACCCACAAAGAAAATATTGAGGTGAACATAGGAGGAGTTCGAAGATAAGGTTCAACCCCTCCAGTGCAAAGCGGATGACACGTGACAGAACTACAACCCGATCGAGTTAACTGCACACTTGGCAGTCGTGACGTCACATCCCCGCTCTGGTACGGACGTGGCAAACGCGGGAAGGTGTGCGGGTGAGTGCGAGGGAGAGTCGCACTCCAGAGAGGTACGCAGTTAGCTCGATCGGGTTGTAGAGGCAAAAAGAAAATAATTTAAAGCCATTCTTTTAAAGACGACTCCATAGCAGTGTTGTCCCATAGTTCATAACGCGCGCCGTCACTGCAAGCAGCAATTATAACGCCGCCATGTTTGAATAGTGGATGCTTTACAGGGTACACTTTGGAAATTCAGCTGAAAAATAAAACTAACAAATCTTAAACTAGTTTTGGAACCCATTTTAATGTAGTTAGTCATGGAACACATGACTCTTAATTTGTTAATTCTTAGTGAAGGGAACGGAACATCATAATTAATTGTAATAAAAATCGTACCAATTTTTTTCTATGTAAATGTTGCCAAGACGAACCATATTAATATGACTTGCACGTGAAAAGTTAAAAGATCTCATGTAGAGCCAATTAAGGTTTCTTCTACACCTTAGTCAAACTACCTACCTACATTTTAGCTTGTTTGTAGTTATTGACTCTACATTTTATGATCCTAATCATGTGTCAAGGTGGACCGACGACCTTCTAAAGGTAGCCGGATGGCGATGTGTGCAGACCGCTACCGTCCAGACAAATTCTCATTGGGGAGGCCTATGTTCAGCAGTGGGAGTCCTATGGCTGAAATAATGATGATGAAAAGTGTTTTCTATTATCTTTTCATTTAAAAAAGTTGCTCTACCATTGTAAATAATGTTATCTAGATTCGTTGCGGTTTTGCCACAATACCTAGGCACTGTTTGATCTCATAGTGAGTCTTAAAATTATATGCCCTAAATTGACCCTGCTAGAATCAAACCTTAGGGCCCACTTACCTACATATGGAAATTAGCATGCCGTTCAATTCAAATGATCAACTTGACGTTCTCACGATGACAGTTCAACGGGTGTTTCTTCATTCAAAAAGCACTTTCTACAGTTGACACTGAAAACGACCTAGCTAATGACACTTCATTAAAAAATCATTCTGACATTACCGCCGATGTCATAAGGCGTCGCGCGGGAAAGTCGGGGGCGTGGCGCTCGACCAATCAGCGCCGCGGAAATTACCTAATTGTTACGTGACTGGCCAATCAGAACGCGGGAAATTATTCAATCATTACGCGGGCAGCCAATCGTGAGCGAGTTACGTAAAGTCGGCGTGGAAATTGTAGGCGTATATTTGTTTTCACGGTTAGGTGTGTTTTAGTAATTGTGAAGGTGCCCTGAATAGAACTTGACTTTCAAAGGCGTGATTTTCAGTGTTAATTCGTAAAAATTTTATAGAAAATTTAGTAAAAACAACAGAAATATCAAACACATAGCAGAAACGTGGATTTTACTTAATTAATAACAACAAGCTTCAATTAAATCGTAAGAAATCGAAAAGTTTAAAAAGAGTTTAAAAAATTAGAAGTTTAAAAGTTCGGTAATTTCAAAATATCGACAGTTGCTGAAACCTCACGCGGAAAAAAACTTCTATTTTAAAAACCAATGGGATTCAATAAAAAAAATTAACATTGAATGAATCTAAAATGGACCTAAGTACCTAGTTCAATGTAAAGTTTCTCAAATTAAAAGATAGTTCTTCTCGCGAAAGAATAGCTTTATAAAAGCTACCTATATAAAAACCCAATTTATGAACCAAAGTGTACATAATTCGTTGGACAAAGAATTAGTTCTTCTCACAAAAGAGTAGCTTTATAAAAGCTGTTTAAAAACCCAAAATTATGGACTAAAGTGTACGCTAACTCGTTGTACTGAAGTCGATAACTAAATAGTTCTACTCGCAAAAAAACTGAAGACGAAAGATACAGTTTTTCTCTCGTAAAAACTGTTTTTAAAGGCTGTATAAGACCCGATTACGGACCAAAGTGTACTTTAACTTAGACCTCTTTAAACACGGACCCTAAAAGAATCGAGCATAGTTTTAAGGACCCCCTAAAAAGGCAGCAATAAATCTTGATTACAAAACTTTTTTGGCATTTACTTACGATTGTTAAATGGTCCATAGATAAGGCTGCGGACCCCTAGGGGTCCGCGGACCACAGGTTAAGAAACTGCTCTAAACTTGGACTGAAGACCACAATGGAGCAGACTGTGCCGACCAGTTTGTACGAGGTTGAGCCGTGTGCTGGACAGCACAGCGCGTTGGCTGCATTACGGCTGCTGAGGAGTTACAACCATCTGCTGGTGCCGCCTGGTGAGTCGACCCTTTACCTAAAACTTATAAAAGTAATTCGTTTCATCCTCCACTCCGCTATGTAGGTAACGGAACTATTACCACCTCTCGTTCCCACCGCTGCAACTCCTGTGTAGCCAGGATCTACAGCTTCACCGCCAATAAAAAGCCAGCTATGTAGGTAGTATCCGTTTACAAAAAAGAAGGACTTTTAAAGAGGGGCAATTATCTTCTAAATATATTATGTAAAAGAAGAAACTGACTGACTGACATATCAACGCACAGCCTAAACGGCTAAACGTAGGCACTTGAAATTTGGAAGGGACGTAGCTTAGGTACCGTAGAGGTGCACTAAGAAAGGAATTCTCGAAATTCCCACGGAAACGGGCCCCTAAGGGGGTAAAACGGGATCCACGCGTACGAAGTCGCGGGCGGCCGCTAGTCATTTATATCAGCCATAGGACGTCCATTGCTGAATATAGGTAGCTCGCAGAGCTGATGGCCACTGGTGCAGAAAAGTTCTCGACGGCGACCACGCGCCGGAAGACGTAGTGTGGGCAGGCCTCCCATGGCCTCCCATGGCCTCCCACTAGTAGACGGAAGAGGTAAATAAGAGCGGAGAAAAATAAAATAAAAGTAAGAAAATTGCACAGAAATAATCAGTCGCAGGCATTGAAGTAATATTACTGCAAAGTACTACTGCAAAGTACTACTCAATGGTCGCAGGATGCCTATGGGTAAAACAGTATAATAAAATGTAGTTAGGCATGAGGCTTTTTATGGTTTATAATATCAGCAAAATGTGTTTAATTGGTGGTAAATATAACTAATTAATACAAAAACATTACGGCACGGCGGCACGTTCTTTTTCCGTATATACCTACTAATTTCCGTGGCATTTTTACAAATCATAATAATTTAATGTGTTGTGATTTTGTGTTGTGTTTTAAACCTACAAAAATCTTTTGAAAGATACGCTATTCGGATACTTTTTTTTTAGCAAAAAACAGTTTTTGACCTCGAAGAGCCTGTGGAAACCCTCGAAAATGTCAGACTTATTTTTGATTTTGACGACTATGTTGTAGCCTGTTGTAGGGTATCAAATTTAAAAACACTAGCTTACATTATATTTTAAAATACGACCGAAGGTCGACCTCCCTCCGCCGCGTCGGACTGTTCGCGAAAAACTCAAATTACCACTGAACAGATTATCACGCTGTTTTTACGAACAGAGAAATGATTATGTGTATTCTGTACTTGTAATTTCAAAGGTCTCAAGGTCACCCAAAGGGCGATGGAGGCTGGAGCGGGCTATGCTCGGAGTTTCCCTGCGTGATCGAATCAGAAACGAGGAGATCCGCAAGAGAACCAAAGTGACCGACATAGCCCTCAGAATTGCTAAAATAAGTGGCAGTGGGCTGGGCACATAGCTCGTAGAGACGATGGCCGTTGGGGCAGAAAAGTTCTCGAGTGGCGACCACGGGCTGGAAGACGTAGCGTCGGCCGGCCTCCGACTAGCTAGGTCATTTGGTTGAAACGAAGGAACGAACGAACTTATTATATTTGTCAAGGATCTCAAACCCAAACCCTAACAACAGTATACATAATATATGAGCTATAACTTTAGCTTGTAAAAACTTTTATACATTTCCTTCCTCAAATTCCTCACCATAACCTTTATTTAACCTAATGACATGTAATGATGTGCGAACTATCGACCGTGCCCTGAACCAACACAGGTGATGGTTCCCACTGATCACCGCGGGTAATTGTAATTTGGGGTAATGATGTGGGTAGACCGCATCGTATACTCGTACCTACTGCAATAAATTGTAGGTTTTGAAAAATAAAAAGTAAATTGGAGACTTTAATAGGTCGTCACTCAGCGATCTATGGAAAGGTAGGCGGCTAAGAGGCTATTCAGCAAAAAGACAAAAAGAAAGAAAGTCTATAATAAAACGACTTGAATGCTTGCCTTGCAGGAAACGAACTGAATAACACTTGTATGTAAACGTCCAAAATTCTTGTTAAAAACTACTAAATACAGCGATTTACGGCGAGTTCTGGGCCCATAACCTATAATAAAACGACTTGAATGCTTGCAGGAAACGAACGAAGTTTTATTTATGATCAAACCACATTGACACAAGATGGCGCTACTAGTACTTCCTTAACATAGATTAAGCATCATTATTGTTTATGGTATTAATTCAACAAAGTCATTAAGTCTGGACCAGAAAAAAAAGCGCGGGAAACGTTAAACTGGTCGGGCGCGTTTTTGTTTCTCTTAGCTTTAAAATTAAAATTTATCTGTTGTAGTGATCAGAAGAGGTGTAATTAGTGTTTATATTTACTTGATTATTTATATATTGTGTAGTTAGTGTATAATTGCTGTATATTGGTAAGTCTTTAAAACTATTTAGTCGTCAAGATGAACGAGCCGCCTGACCCGGGGGAGGCTCCCCCGGCGGGCCACTTTGTGACTATCCCTGTAGATGCGAATACTTTTGCTCCCCTTTTAGGCCCAATGGTGGCTATTTCCAATGAGTCAGCTATGGACACGGATGGTTCTCCTGCAACTACAGCTAGAAAACGCTGCAGAGTTCACAAATGTAAAAATTGTAACAAACGTAAAAGGAAACATATTGGACAAGAAGTAAAGGAAAATGATTGTGCCTGCGATCTGCCCCCTACACCTACCATTTCGGAATCCCCCCCAAGTCCGGCAGCAAAAAAACATAATAAAATTAAAAATATTACGCAAACTAACTCCCAGCCTTCTGCCTCAACAATTACCGACTCACAACTTTCTTCAACCCCAGATTTTGGTAGAAAACTATATAATAGTACTGATGCCTCCCCTTATACCATACATGTTCAAAGAATTCAGACTTCCCCAGATGATGGCTCCACAATGCACTCGGTCTCCTTTGGCAAGTTTTTAAAAAAGAATGGATTTCAAAACATCATAAATGGTAGTGTTAAACAGATAGGACGAAATAAAATAGCGATGGCCTTCTCTGATTTCACAGCAGCTAATTCATTCCTAAACCATGACAGCCTATTGAAAAACAATCTGAAAGCATTTATCCCAACTTTTAATGTTACTAGGATGGGATTAGTGAGGGGAATACCAGCAGAATGGTCTCCAGAGGAGATCATATCCAATATTAACATTCCTATGGGATGTGGGGAAATTATTAAAGTAAGACGACTCAATTATAAAACCTTTATTAATGGTACACCAGTATGGAAACCGTCACAATCTGCTGTGATCACTTTCGACGGCCAGGTCTTGCCGAAGCGTATTTTTATTTGTTATAATGCACTTCCGGTGGAACTATATATCTTCCCTACCATACAGTGTTACAACTGTTGCCGCTTTGGCCACACAAAGGTACAGTGTCGGTCGAAACCACGCTGTTACAAGTGTGGTCATGATCACACTGGTGACTCCTGTATGGTGGAGGAAGATAACGCTTTTTGCTGCTTATGTTCCGGTTCCCATTTAGCCACCAGCAAAGCTTGTCCAGAGCTGTCTTGCCAGAAGCAAATAAAACATTATATGGCCCATAATTGTGTTTCATACGCGGAAGCCTCAAAGCTACATCCACCTGCCTCCAAATCCTTTGCGGATGTTGTTTCTGCCAGCCCTGCAAAAAACATTAAAGAAATTATACATCCCACTATTGCAAGTAATAACATTCCTACATCCAATTCCCACAAAAAAACAGTTTTTCTAAAACCACGTACACCTCCACCTCCCACTCAGGGATATGACAAACGAGCCCATCAGGCACTCATCAATGAATATACAATTCCATCTCCAAATAATGGCTGTGCATTTGATAACACTCCTACTGAGCAGATAAATCCTAGTTTTAGAGAAGTAACAAATTTACTTTTAACTTTAATTAATTTATTAACACAACCTAATAGTAGTTCACTGTCCAACGCTGCCTCTTTTTTAGATGTTTTAGTGAAATTTATTCAAAATGGCCCAAGTAAAGTTTCTCCAGTGGAACTGTCGTAGTTTGATAAGTAAGAAGAGTGAGTTTATACACTTACTCAATAAGTTTGAGCCTGTAGTTGTCGCCTTGTCAGAGACCTGGCTTAAACCAAATAATATTTGTAAATTTAAAAATTACCATTGCCTTAGAGAAGACAGACCTGATGGATATGGTGGAGTGGCTATTTTCATCAGGAACTCCGTCCCATTCTCTCCTGTAAATTTGCCTGTACATAGTGAAGATTTTTCTATTTTAGCTGTAAGTGTATGTAATATATGTATAGCCTCTGTATATATTCCACATCCCTCTTTGTCTATTATTAATGAAATTGATCAGATCATCTCTTCCTTACCAAGACCATTTTTATTATTAGGGGATTTCAACTCTCACCATCAGACATGGGGTAGTACAGTGTCAAACAATTATGGTGAAGCACTTCTTGATATAATTGACAGTAATAACCTCTGTACTTTAAATACTGGCTCTCCCACACGCCTCACAGCACCAAATCAAAATGTTAGTGCAGTTGACCTCTCCATTTGTACACCAAGTTTGGCCTCTTCCTTAACCTGGTGCACCCTGCCGTCCTCATATGGAAGTGACCATTTCCCTATTTTAATTTCCTTTCCATATAATAAACCTAAAGCACTGAAACATACATCTCAATTAAAACACAGGTTACCAGACAGTACTAGTGACACTTGGCTAACTTTTAAAAATTGTGTAGAAAGTAAAATATCTTCACTCCCAAATATATCATCTGATAACCAACTAGATTGTGCCAATGCTCTTACAAATATTCTGATCGAAGCAGCAAATGAAGTTTTCCCTCTAAAGGGAAATTTATCTAACAAAATTCCTTCACCCCCTTGGTGGGATTCAGAATGTACAGAAGCAATTAAACGCAGAAAAGAGATTGAAAAACAATATAAATATAATATGACTTCAGAGAATTTTGATTTAGTTATGTCTGTAAATAAAGAAACCTCTAAATTATTGAAAAAAAAGAAATCTGAGAGTTGGAAAAACTTCTGTCTTTCTATATCCCCCAACACTCCTTCATCTATAGTTTGGCGTAGTATTAGAAGATTTAAATCTGTGTTTAGTGATATTTCTAGTCCATCAATACCAGAAACATTAGCTCATGACTTTTTAACCAAATTAGCTCCCTCTTGGGTACCACACAACATAGTCAGCGATGAGGCTTCCTCACACACAGTAAGTAACATGGCATTAAATTCAGACTTTTCCCTTTATGAATTAAAAGGAGTTGTGTCTAATACTAAAGATTCCGCCCCTGGGGCCGACGGAATACCATATTCTTTCTTTACTCATCTCAGTGACAACATTTTAGGTTATTATTTACAGCTCATCAATTCATTTGTAAACACAGGAACTCTCCCGTCAGAATGGAAAACACAAGTAGTGTTGCCAGTGTGTAAACCGAATAAACCCCTATCTGACGCTTCTTCATATCGCCCTATAGCCTTATCATCCATCCTATTAAAACTAATAGAACATCTTATTAAAAATCGTTTAGAGTGGCATTTTGAAAGTAAAGGCTTAATATCGGATAGTCAGTACGGTTTTAGGAAAGGAAAATGCACATTGGATAGCATCAGTATTTTTATTTCTGACATCCGACTAGCATTCACTAATAATGAATCTGTACTTGCAACTTTTTTGGATATTTCCGCCGCATATGATAATGTACTTATAGACGTTTTAAAACAGAAACTTTTAGCCCTTCAGGTTTCTTGGAAATTTACAAATTTCATCCTAAATGCTTTATATGGCCGTAATATCTCTCTAACTGGTTCTGATATGATAGATACACGATCAGTTTGGAAAGGCCTGCCGCAAGGCTCTGTTCTCAGCCCACTATTATATAATGTTTATACATATGATTTAGATTCTAGCTTATATGATAATATTAAAATTCTGCAATATGCGGATGACCTATTAATTTATACCAATAATAAATCTGTTGAAGACGCCTGCAGCTCTATTACGGCCACTCTAGATCTTCTAAAAATATGGATGGACAAAAATGGGTTGGAAATATCTGCTTCCAAAAGTGCTGCTGTTATTTTTACTAGAAAACGAGCTCCGCCACCAATCCAAGTATATTACAATAACATTACTATTCCATTAAAGACAGAACATAAATTTTTAGGTTTAGTTCTTGACTCAAAACTCACTGGCAGCTCACATTGTGAATATGTTGTAGGTAAATGTGAACGTCTTTTAAATTTACTAAGGTGTTTGGCTGGTGTATGGTGGGGTGCTCATCCCTTCTCATTAAAACTTGTATACAACGCCCTTATCAGATCAGTATTAGATTACGGAATGTTTTTATTAGAGCCCGGAAGTATTACAAGTTTCAAAAATCTAGATAAAATACAGTCAAAGGCTTTAAGAATAGTTACAGGCGCAATGAAATCCAGTCCCATAAACGCACTCCAAGTAGAGTGTTGCGACTCACCATTAAGGTTGAGACGCCAATTACTTTCAGATAAATTTTTATTCCGCATAATACAATTTGATAACCATCCACTTGTAGCTAAACTTCAAACTCTATCCGATATGATACCGAATTCAAGTTATTGGGCAAATAAAACATTACCTTGTTTAATTATTAGTTTCCGGAAATTCTCTTCATTGAGTTCTCCAACTCATCGTTCTAATTATCTTCCATTATTTAACTGTAGTCTAGAGTCTCTTCTAACTCCGCCAATTATACACTATCTCCCTATTGAAAAATCAGACAGAAATGCAGTTTATTATTTCAACTTAATTGTTGATTCAGAATTCAATGATTTCCACCATATTTACACCGATGGCTCCAAACATTCTGTTGATACCTGCACTGGCGTTGGAGTTTATCATTCACAGTACAACATTGTTCAAAAAATTAAATTACCTCCTGAATCCACCATATTCACTGGAGAATGTTTTGGACTATTTAAAGCCGTGGAATATATTACAATAACAAAACTAAAAAAATCTGTTGTCTTTACAGACTCAAAAAGTGCCTTACAAGCTCTAGAAAGGTTCCCATTTAAAACTAAAACACAATTTCCAATAATATACCAAATTAGAAGTGCTCTTTATGATTGTTTTTTGAAAGGACTTACTGTACATTTTGCTTGGATTCCCAGTCACAGAAACATCAGGGGAAATGAAATATCTGATCGGCTAGCAAATGAGGCAGTGCATTGTGGAGACTTGTTCCCCTATCTGAATTATTCTCACGACTTAGTGACGTTACCTAAACTTCAATATATACAGAAATGGCAAGAAGAATGGGAGGATAGTAGTGTAACTAAAGGGAGAACATTTTATAAAATTCAACCAACAATTCCGTTGAAGCCATGGTTCTTCAAAACTAAATTTAACAAGATGGAAACATCCATCATTACAAGAATGCGTTTAGGACATACTTGCACACGTGCTCATCTATATAAACTACGCATTATTAATGACGAAATGTGTGAGTGTGGGATAGAGGTCGAGGATCTCAATCATATTCTCTTCACTTGTCCTCGTTACAGTAACCGAAATGTCCTCCTGAACTCATTAATCTCTCTCCATATTCCGTTCCCAACCTCTATAGTATGTCTACTATACTTAAACTGTATAAATGTATATAAATGTATTATTTCATACTTAAATTTCAATAGTATTAAGATATAAACCTGTTGTTCTTGTATTTAATATTTTAGTCGTTATGTATTTAGTACTAGTAGTAGTTACCTATATCCTATGTCCTCTCCTGATCCTAATTTCCTAAATTTAAATCCGTTGCCGAAAATATTTTAATCTCCCCGTTTCCCCGTTTTACTCGACTCTGGCACGGCGCATACTGCGCGGATTGCCATAAAAAAAAAAAAAAGTCTGTACCACAACAGCAATGTTAAAGCATTGTTGTGTTTCGGCAGTTGGAGGTAAGATAGCCAGTTCCTCCGTGGTTGAGGATTCAGGGTGAAGCACGCTTTCACCTTCGGCCTGATCATCACTTTCCATGAGGTGCATTTTTGCTTGTTAGAAGCGGCCTATCATCCAGCGCCTTCCCGCAATCTTTAAAAGGTCATCCGTCCACTTCCTGGGTACCCACCCACGTGGACATCCACGTTGCGCCAGAACCTTGCTGCGCGCTGACCTAGCCCGACGGATTTAGCAAGCTGAGGTGGCAATAGGTATAGCACGGAGAAAGAACAAAATAATGACCAAAATAATAGAAAGCCCTAATTTAATTACAAAGACTGGCCATTAGCCATTACACAAAGACAAAAAGGCATATAAAAACATTAAAAAGCAAGAACAAATTGTACCGAGCAGTGCCACCTTGTAGCAATAGCGATACCTACTCATTGCCATACTTATCTCTGGTAGAACAGTAAGTTGGATGGTGATGGTGAAAGGTGAATTGAGGGTGAATTGAACAGGTAGACATGAGATTTATATGGATTCTTCAAACAAATGCCACGCGCCAATATTACATTTATTTGTCCAAACCATTGACTTAAAACATTTTTGCTCGATAATAGTCCCTATTACAATTCCATAAAGGACCTTGTGCTTGATGAGCTGTTCGTCCATCATTTGGGGTAGCACGATGCGGCGTCAGCGAAGGGCGGATTGGGCAATTAATGGTGCTAGATAATAACATATAATTGCACTTCGTTTGCGCGAGGACCCTACCACGGGCTCTTGATTCGAAAAGCAGTCAATTCTACTATGTTTTCCAAAGCAAAATGGAGGGCGCCACTGTTGGACAAAAGCATTTTTACGTTTGGTTGGATACAGGATACAGCATTCTTACAGCCCTAGGGGGCATATCCTCGCCAGAAGAGAAAACTAGTGACTGAGTTTCACTGGCCCATTTAGTCCCGAAGCAGTGGTAGGGTTATTATTAGGACGTGTAAAAGTGCTTAAAAAAACCTACTTGCAAAAATAAAAGAGTTTTTTTAGTCACTACAAGCCCGTCGGATCTCCCTAGTTACGCTTAGTGGGGCTTACCAGTCGGTGAATTGTTCTATATCATTGGGCGAGGCTTATGGAATGCCAAGTAGTAAATCGTATATAGCTGAAAAGATGACGATGATGGTACATTTTACGCGTTTCTGGAAACGGATGGGAAATAGGAACGTTGAAGATATCGGACTCGCCGACTTCGTCATCCGAGGAGTGCTCTACCGCTAGACTATCTATTGTGGTGATCCCACTCGTAACACAAGCATTTTAGCTGACAAAGAAGTACCTACCTAATCCTACAAGAGTCAAAAAACAGTCCTAAAACTCGTAACATCGTTCCATCCACGAAGACGCACCCCACCATTCTTCCGCTAATGTTTGTATGTGTAATGTACACGCTTAATTATCCATGAGTGCACACACATACTACAATAATGACGCTCGGATTGCTCGGATCAAACTCCCCGCGTTCTTTCCTCGACCAAAAATTGGTGGGCCGCGTCTTTGTAGATGGAACGATACAGCAGGAAGGCGCTGGATGCAGGCGGCTACCAAACCTTTGTGGGGGAGGCCTATGTTCAGCGGTGGACGTTCTATGGCTGAAATGATGATGATGATGAAAACAAATATTTAAAAAACCCAAATGTAAACAATAGTAAGGGTGCGACCTCCGACCTGTGACCGGGGGCCCGCGATTAACCAGGTGCCGCTTCGCACGCAGGTGGCTACCCGATTTGATTTCCGCGGACAGAGACCATGCTTTGGAAAAATTTAGGACTAACCTTAGAGCTCGTAGAGCTGGGGCAGAAAAGTTTTCGAGTGGCGACCACGGGCCGGAAGACGTAGTGTGGGCAGGCCCCCCACTATGTGGACCGACGATCTGTTAAGGGTCACGGGAGGTAACTACTTAGATGCGGACAGCGCAGGACCGGTAGCTGTGGAAATCTTTTGTCCAGCTGTGGACGTCATTTGGCTGAAACGAACGAACCCAAGACTAGGCAAAATAGAAAGAAGAAGAAAAATAAAGTTTCTATTGCTATTTTATGTAAAATGTTTAGGAAATGCGTCGTTTGGTCGTAGTTCCGTACGTTCGTAGTCCTGTAACGCTCGTAGTTCGTAACTATCTTCTCGTAGTTCGTAGCAGACTACCACAATACTACGAGTTTTGTTGTTTTTCCAACAAATGAAACCGAATCTTATAGATGTAGTTATTAGTGATTTCAGTAAATCTAGCTTTGTTTGCAAAGGATTTTTAAAGATTAGATTAGATAGAGAGTATTGCGCCAATAAAAGTGGTTAAATACCGACATCCTGAGACATCCTGTTAATTCCTGTTCAAAACTCAATTATTTGAAAGTCTTAAAAGTCCCACAATTTCAAACAGCATGGTTTCACCACAGCAGGTGCGATGACACTGCATTTGACAGCTTGCGCGCGCGCTCATAATTATGACAGCTCACAAGATGGCGGACTGATAGCGTAATTTTGGGAATACTACAAGTGTTCGCGATTATGTGCGTTTTAATCACGCCTAATTCGTTTTGTCAATTACCCTTTTTTAATGTTTGATAGGGTGAAGGGTCATGGTTTTTGCTGACTAATATAAATAGTTTCTTAGCTATGGGACGCAGGTGTCACCATTTTCTATCGTTTCAGCTTTTAAACTCCTGTCTACGCTTTTAAACTACTGAACCAATTTTGATAAGATTTTAGGGGCTTACGCCCGTATTCACAAACATTACTATGAGGTCTCACAGTACGCGTGGACGCACAGGGTGAACACACGAAACAATCACAGAGCTCTATTCAACGCTGTGCGTTCGATTTGCTGCTTCACTTAAAGCAAGCATCGTTTGTAAATACGGCCAAGGGCCCACGACTCTATTGTTCTTCTTTTCACAAATTTTAAACATAGGTAGTTGTTACTAAGAAAATGATTTTTTTAATATCGTGGGACTCGTGGACCCGTTGGGAATCAAAGTATGGACTTACAATTTTTGAAAACAATAGAGCTGTGGACCTTTGGGAATAAGCCAGTTTAGGGTAACTAATTTGGTAAATTCAATTCAATTAATGTTAGATAGTTGTGTATTCTTTCAAATGTTTTGAACTTATGATTTAAGGAAAGGAAGAATACGCTCGATTATAGTTATATGGGGAATTCTTTGCTAAATTGATTCGTTGAGAAATTGAACATAAGATCATAACATTCTGAAATAAAAGTGCCACCATAATCAACTAATAACTAAGTTTAATAATGTCTCCCAACAAAAAGTCATTATTTTGTTGCCGAAAAATCTTATTTTAAGTGTTATTCAAATATTTACATAGTAGGGTGAATATCCCAAACACGTTTTTTACGCGGCGGAGCTGAGAATCGATGGGAGAAATGTAACTAGAGCGATGATTTTTTTTCTGTATATAGTTTATACAGCGTTTTACACGATAGCAAAGTCTTCAGGACAATAGGTAGTTATTTTATGTACTAAAAAAATTTTCAAAGACCCAAAATCTAATAGCGGTGGCGCGTCCTAACTCTATTTCTACTCATAAATTGTGTTATTCCTTCTTTCTCGGGGATTCTAGTAATTAGATAATTACTAGAATCCCCGAGAAAGAAGTTCTAAAATAGTATAGCCATAAAATACATTAAATAAGACTTCCAAATGATATGAAAGAAATGTGATATTTCATATTTTAAGTGTTTTAAATAGCCTTTCAAAACTGTCCCACGAAAAAAAGCAATTACAGTGGCTCAATTTCGACACTCTCTTACTTCTCCAAAGAAGCTTTGAGAGACGTAGAGTTCTTCTTCCCTGCATCACTCAACTGTGTCCTCCTGATCGGGCTATAAAGACTTGCGACTTGTGGTATTGTTTTTCCAGCAGACCCGTAAATATTAGTATCAGCGGCACAGGAATACAAAATTTTTCAATTTCGCTGGCAAGTGTATGAGTGAAAGCTACTTACTTAGATGCTAAACGATTCTTTAACATGATTAAAGTTTGGTGTTTTGTTATATCTGCATACAGAAATTATTGATCAGAATTATAGTTTTCTTTATAATTTGAATTTTGTAACAGTTTTTCAATTCCGGTGGCGCAATTTCGGTGGCTCCGGTGGCGAATCTATTGCCGGAATTGGTCTTATTGGCTCTGGAGCATTGTACCTAGGTCTACTAAGGTCTCAGTCATAACTACAATATCGTCAGTGAATCGAAGTTGTGTGATGTACTCGCCGTATCTTGATACTGAGCTCGGTCTAGCTCAGAAGCTTGAAAACCTCTAAGTGGGAGGTAGTGAAGACTTTAAGAGATTATGGTGTCTCCAACTCTGAACCCTCGCAGCAATCAGATAAGTTTCGAGTTCTGATCTTGGGGGAGGGCTGATATGATAAGTTTTCATACAAATACTTCAGAAGTTGCATGTATCGACAGTCAATTTGACGCCATTAAAAAGACTGTAGCACAGCCCAGGTCTTGACCGAATCGAAGAAGGTACAAAAAGGCCAATAATAATGACTGATTATAGTCCTCAGTCTTCTGCATAATTTGACGAAGCATTAAATATGTACGTAGTATTACAAACGTCTTTTCGAAAATGAGGTTGTCTGGGAGACTGGATGTTTCAGGAAAAAGCTGCCTCACCTGACTCTGGACCATCGCCAACGACCATTCCATTCCAGTCTCTAGCACCACCACCATGTCTTATTATTTGGTTTATCGACCAATAAACATGGTGGTATTTAAGAAAACTTTAGTACTAGCATTCCATCTGATTTCATAAGCTCAGTTGTGATTTCATTAACTCCTGGTACATATCTTGTTGTCTTTAATAGGGCATTCTAATCTCACTCAAGCTAAAGTCTAGGATATCTTCGCTAAAGTGTCGGAATAATCTCGATCTTCAGCCTAATTACTAGTAGTGCTTCTTAATCTCTCCTAGCAGCTTAGGCATTTACCAAAATGGTTCTGCTATCCTCGTTATTCATGTTGGTATATTCAATTTGGTCCTCGCAAATACATACTTTCGATTTATTACAAAAAAATCGTCTCTATAATACACTTTGTATCAGCGTGAGGACTTGGATAGCTATTTATACATCGATACTAAGCAGAATCCTAAAAACAGATGAGAATAGTCCTGAAACAGCTAAAATTTCCCTAGTCTCGTAGGTTGCAATCTATTCTGCCACTCGAGATGAAAATTCGTGGGGCTTTGGAGCTGGATTGGCACTGGTCGTGGCTTAGGCTTCATCAGTCGACAGCTTTTGAGCATCTTTTATTCGGCATTCTTCTATTTCGGTGATGACTTCTTCTTCGTCCTCGGTCCCTCACTGATGAGGATCGCAACCGCAGATAGTGTTCCTTCATAGACTGCGGTCATAAGCTGTGTGGTGATCGGAGAATGCAAATGTGATTAAATTGCCTGTTCGTCTAAAAATGATTACTACATTTTGATTTTTGCAGTACTATTAGGGTGCAGCTCAGTACGCTTTTACAGTTCTGGCATCTTTTGCTAGGCCTTCTCTCTCTATGAGGCTGGCTGGATTTAGTCCTCCGTTTCTTAATTTTACTACTTTCATCTAGCTCATTGTCGCTAGGTTTGCATAGTTTTCCGTTAAATTACCCTGTCACAAATATGTAATGTGTTAGTTCAGTAGCTGGTATAGATCTAGAAATATCTTCATACTTAATCTCCAGTTCGCATGGTCTTTAGCGAATAATTAGTTGCGTAATTCTGAGTAAAGGATAGGTATGATACCATCATGAAAACTTGGCTAGCCTGGACCAATATTTTTACTTATGGAAGATAAACCTAACACCAACCTGGGGCAGTTGGTCGCCCTCCCGGGACTAGAGTTGGTTTCTGGGTTTGAGGGTCATGTATGATGTCTTTGTGATGACTCTAGAATAACGGGGCTGTTGGCGGCTAGAGCCAGAAAGTATTGGATTTGTTCTCTATGGAGGGATTTTGCCGTTATCACCATGCTTAGCAGGCTGGTTGGTAGTTCCAGTATGGTAGTATAATACCCGGAAAGATGCTGCAGCCCACCCTCCAGTATTTTGATTCCTTAGTCGGCTATTACGACTCACGTGGGAAGATTTGACGCTTTTTTAGGGTCACAACACAGGCCTGAATATTGTTTTTAATTATAAACATCTTTACTGGATAATAATACTTAATTGATTACAAATAAATTAAGTAATTTGAGACAATCATCCGTAACATTCCGAAGTCCGCTGTATAAATAAATTTCGGTGGATTGGTTCTTAATTCCGGTGGCTCAAATACAATTTCGGTGGCTCTTGATAATTTCAAATTGACATATCTCGAGAAGTATTAATAATATTTTGATCTCTACCATATCATTGAATAATACAAGTTATTTACTATTATTTCTGCCACAAAAAAGTTTTGGAAAGTGGAAATTAAAATTCGCCACCGGAATTAGGCAAAAAACGAGTTTGTTGATATTCACCCAGTAAACTCTACGATGCATTTACTAAACCATTAACAATTTCCACTTGAAATGATTGCTAATAACAAATCTTCCGTCCACATAATTATTGATTGTGAAACACGCAACGCTGCACTATGAATTAATAAAGGGCTTGATGGACGACGCGTGCCCTCTCCACAGACCATGGTACGATAGAAGCTACAAATTAACTGGCTCTTTCCCGCAGCTGCGCTCGTCGAACTTAAAAAGAGAGAAAAATAAAAATGTAGAAGTAGAGACACGGTACACTCCACTCCTACCTCTTGTTCCCACCGCTGCAACTCCTGTGTAGCCAGGATCTACAGGTTGATAAAAACCCAACCAGTAAAGGTCAAGTTTGTCCCGGGGGAAAGTTAAACTATAAGATTATTAAACTTTCGCGTTCCATTTCAATTAAAATAGTAAGACAAGGGTCACAAGGGTCTTAACGCGACGTTTATTAATCCTTCAAGCTCCGCGAATCTAGACACAATAGATAATCAATTGTTATGACATTAATTAATGCCGTCTGGGACTCAATCGGTTAATAAGTTACATTATGTACTCACGGCTTGTCGTTTCGGCTGCGATGCTGCAGCCGTGGTCACAACTTCCCTCCAGTTCAAAGCGTATGCCAGTTGACAAAACAAATTCAAATTCAAACGTTTATTGCATGTCACATTACAATTATAATGTTGTTGCAAAGTTTAATAGTAACCTTTAAAAAAATACAAAGACCACGGTAGAGCAAAAGTTCTTATTTGCCATGTAAAAAAGTAGGTACTTATGTACCTACCTAACTTTCATAATAAAATCAATCTATCTAAAACCTACTAAAAGTGTTGCTCTTCGAGAGAGATCATAATGCTTCGGTTACTTATTTGAGATCTAACCTTTACTGTTTAGTTAATTTATTTAAAATTTCAGCTTGTGGGTGCGACTTCTATTAAATCAAGTAGTCTGTCCCCTAAACTGTGGGTAAACTGATCGTGCCCCGAGGGCAATATTTGCCCGTCACACCTTGCTCGTTTGTGGTCTTCTTTCGAATCAATATTTATTTTTTTAATAAGTAGTATCATAGATAATAGGGAGTAGGGACAGTAGGGGCTTGAAACGTATGAAAGTAGCATGTGTTTGAAGGGAACATTCCTGAGTGACGCTGATCGCTCGGCGCCGACGCATACATTTCGGCTGTCAGCGCTGACGGTCAGCGTGCGTCAGCGTGACTCTAAAACCAGCCTAATAATAAACACAAACAAATTACAAAAAGTAGCTTTCAAAATTAAATATTTGCGATACGATAGTTCGCTAGTTTGAACCTAAGTCCATATAGGTGGACAAATAACTCTCCCAAGGATTTTTTGACTGGTCTTGACGTCCTGCACTGTCCGCATCCAGGTGCTTCATGCAATCTTCACTAGATCGTCGGTCCATTGAGTCTACCTACACTACGTTCCGCCCCGTAGTCACCTCTAGATAAGTTTTCTACCACAACGGCCATCAATTTTATTGGTGTGAACTAACTAAACTAACTAAAGTAGTACCTAGGTATAGCTTTACCACAATAAGAACTGAGTCGTTCTTAGACTAGGCGCAGACCACCGATTTTTAGTTGGCCGATAGTTGTGCCCGATTTTAATTTGTATGAAGAATCGGCCAAATCAAATCGGCGTAATGTGCGCACTTCCATACATGCCCGACTAAACTATCAGCCGACGAAAAATCGATGGTCTGCGCCTAGGCTTAGGCTAACGTTGACAAACGTAAAAGTCTGTCAAACTCCATACAAAATACACCGGTTATTGTTATAGTTACGATTAAAGTTTTGTGCAATTCAGCCTTAATGTATTAGTCCGCAGCGAAATGCGATTTTGGAAAAAGCGCTGCGCTGTGTAATTTAGCCGTATGTCCGCAAAGACAAAACCTGTTACTTACATATTTACATTTACGTGAATGTAACGTGAAAATAATTTGAAATTAAACTAAAAAAAGAAAAGATAAAAAAAGATTAACTCCAGAAAGAGAGCCAGGAGCAGCAAAGATTTTTATTTATCCACAACGAGGAAGCTCTTGGCCTGTATCTCACCTGATGGTAAGTGATATTATGATAAGGCCGAAAGATGGAAGCGAGCTTCACCCGGAATCCTCAACCACGGAGGAACTGGCTATCTTACCTCTAACTGCCGGAACACAACAATGCTGTTACTCGTAACTTAACATTGTTGTTATGGCGACAGACTTAGGTAAGACGGTGGCAGCAGGCGGACTTAGAACAAGCCTACCAGTCCTACCACCAACCAAACTGAACAGAAAAATCTGCCCCCACTGGGAATCAAACCCGGGAACTCTGCGTCTGAAGCAGGTGATCTTACCACTAGACCACAGAGGCGGTTAAAATACATACATAGTATAGTCAAGCTGTATCGTTTATATACATTTGTCGTCTATTCTCCACAGATGTGCACAGCATGGTGGGACCACTGCTGGCCGCGCTGCCGCCCCAGCCGCCGCCCTGCCTGCCGCCCTACTGCCAACACCTGCCAGTCAGGGCTCCTCCAAGTAATGAGAATAATATAGCAAGGTTTAGACTAGCAATAAAACTTGCAGAAGCTGACTTCCGCAAGCTGTTTACCACTGTGTAAGTAAATAGCTGTGACAAGCTAACTTCTGCAAGATTTACACAGTGGTGACAGCTTGCGGAAGTAATCTTCTGCAAGTTTCATTGCTAGTCGTGAACCTCGCTTAGGATTCTTTCAAATAAGACGTTTTTAGGAGAACGTCAGTTAGGCGTTTGCAAGACTGCACGTTTGTTTCAGCCAAATGATGTCCATATCTGCACAAAGACCTCCCTAAGGATTTTCACATCGACCGGTCCTGTGCTCCCCGCATCCATGAAAGTCGCGGGAAGTAACTTGCACCAGATCGTCAGTCCACCTAGCTGGACTGCCCACACTACGTATTACTCGCCTGTCGACAACATCTGCCCCAACGCTCATCAGCTCTACGAGTTGCATGTGTGCCCCACCACCTAAACTGTACTGTTTCGATTTTGTATTTCTTTTCTTTCTCTGTTTTGTGTGATTTGCAATAAAGAGTATCTATCTAAAGTTTATGTGTCTGTCTTCCCCCGTATAGTTCTGATCTATTTATCTAAGCCTAGGCGCAGACCACCGATTTTTTGTTGGCCGGTAGTTGGGTCGGTCGGGCTGGCTGTTAAGGGCACTTCTTCGAAATCGCATTCTTCGGCTGATTCATATGGACAAATTTAAAATTCAATTTTAGGTTTGTAACATAGACTCATATGAAAATAGGTACACCCAATAACATATATTTGGATAAGGGACTCGTTTTTGTAAAGTAGTTTTCAAGATATCGACATTCAAATATTTTGTGCCCATATGAATCAGAATTTGTTACATATTAATCAAAAATAGAAACAAAATTAATAATCTTTATGTACAATTGGCTCTAAATTAAGAAAATAATCATATTATAACAAAAACAATGGTCTGTTGTTATGAAAAAATGCAACGATTCCACAATAATTCGTGAAAAAACATTTTTTTGAAACTTTACTATACATCCATAATATTTTGTCATCATCATAATCATTTCAACTGAATATAAGCCTCTCCCAATGATTTCCATAATGACCGGTTGGTAGCGGCCTGCATCCTGCGCCTTCCTGTGGGAGGACGTTCTACACTGAGCTTTCCGGCACGTGGCTTCCACTCCAGAAACGTGCTATCCCATCGGCCATCATTTCTGTATACTATGTGTCCTGCCCATTATCTTTTCAGCTTGCTAAAACATTGGACTATGCCACCATGCGACTTTAGATCGTTTACGGATCTCCTCATTTCAGATTCGATTGCATAAAAAAACAAGCATAGTCCACTCCATAGTACACTATGCAACTTTGTGGTTCGTAAGCCTACAGTGAGAGGCCGCTTTTCAGTACAATTTGTCATCACTGATAACACACACTGGATGTAGACTTTCATCTTATGGCACTAAGGTATTTTAGATGACTCTACCGAGCTGTATCACTTATCCAAGCTATTGTTGTTAAGACGTCCACCTACAAGGTGAAGAAGGTGAGATAAGCTTATAGAGGTTGTGGCAATGGCAATCAGTTAATCTCGAAATCTTTGGAGGTCTATGCTCAGCAGTATATTATTATGTGCTATGGATGCCATAAGTGTAGCTGAAATAATAATAAAAATAAATAAATCGTTGGGCAATTTCATACAGCGCCATTTAGCCATAAAATAAGCAACAAATATGCTTGTGTTATGGTTGCTAGCTTAACGGATATACTACTTATTTACTGTTTAAACACATAAATTATTCTTAGCATAAAAATGATAACGTTTTTTTTATTCATAAAAAGACCGCAATCGCACCTGGTCTTAAGTGAGATGAAGTCTGGGATGTCATTCTTAGCTAAAATACCCTTTTTTGGTGCTTGATAGACCAAAAACTAATTTATTTTATGATTCATATAGGGCCTTGACCATATGAATCACGCACAGATAAATCAGTGTTTTGCCTAAAATCGAGAAAAACTCGTCATACATACAGACTACAGGGTTGTCATTTTTCTACATGAATCTATAACCCAAAAGCATCACAAAAAAGACAGATTAGATTTTTAATGCAATAATGTAATTTTATAAAGTAGGCATTGTAATCAGCATGCCACCTGAACCAAGCACAGATGAATCAAGTATTTGCCTTCGTCACACCGGGTTCTAAGCCAACCAGCTCCACGTCTGCCTTCTAGCTCATCCGTTGCAAGATGGGCTTGCCTCCACGCCAGAAACCAGACTCTCATGATTAAAACCTGACCAGTTATGGTCAAGAACAGCTCACGCCATATGAATCAGTATTTTACGCCGGACACTGCTTATTTATTTTTTTGTGAACACACTAACTTAATTAAAATTATGACACATTTTTTTCGTAGAAGGACAACTCATAAGCTTTCGAAATAATTTTAATTTATATTGATATATCAAAAGGAAAATGCTACATCAACCATTTTGTTCCGGAAAATGGCTAACGGACACACCATATGAATCAGAGAATCACACTTCAAATATTTTTATTTTGTAAAAAGACAGCAATTATTTCAAAAATGTGATTTGCGCTAGATAGGGATAAAGCTAAGCTATACTAAAAAAAATATTTCATGCCATTTTATTAGTTGGTTACAGAACTATACCCAAAGACATCGAAAATTTTGCCTCCGGAGAAATACCCTTAAATCAGTATGGACATGTATGAATGTGCACACTGCACACATTACATCGGCCGATTCTCCAAACAAATTAGAATCGGGCCCAACTATCGGCCGACTAAAAGTCTATACCTAGTAGTCTGCGGGGAGTCTTAAGTGTGTGTATCTTTCTTCTTATAGTCCTGACGCCTCCCCCCTGCGACGCCGACATCCGAAGACGAGGGGAGAAGCGCCCTATCCCGCCCGAGCTGAAAGACGAGAAGTACTTCGAGAGACGCCGAAGGAACAACCAGGCTGCTAAGAAGTCCAGAGATGCGAGGCGGATTCGAGAAGACCAGGTTAGTTGAATGGATTACGGGCCCATGTCTTCTTAAGTCAAAGTTAAAGTATATTTATTAGTATGTAGGCCCTTATTTATAGGGCACTAATTAAGTACTCGTACACGTCCCAAACACAGCTTACCTTATCACCACTTCGGGACAAGTAGAGTAGAGTATAAGTAGTACTTACAGTATAATCTTTTTTGAATAATCAAAAAGACGAGTTAGGAAGGCCCTTATGCAGAAAGAAGCTTTTCGATTCTTATTACGATTCCTGAATTAATTATCTGATGAAATGTGAAGATGAAGATTCCTGTTTAATACCTATAAAACACAAAATCGATTTGTGAATAGGATGTTCTATATGGTGTGACCATAAAAACGTCCAGCTGAAAGTGACGCGGAACACGGAGTCTTACCTACTTCCAGCTTACTTGAGCTGTGGGACGATCCAAAATATGGACAAATGACGGCTTCTCTACGTACTTAGTTATTGGATCTGTATCGAGCCTTTTTAAAGACTGGGCCTCTTTTCATTACAATGATTACTTTCAGATCGCCTGGCGCGCGTGTCTCCTCGAACAGGAAAACGCGTCTCTGCGCGCGCATATCGCCGCGCTCCGCCAGGAGGCGCTAGCGCTGCGAGGTCTACTGGCAGCGAGGGACGAGCCCGCGGCCGCGCCTTCCTCTACTACCGCCGATTAAAGAAACAAGCAGAAGACCTTCCCTGGACTAGACTGCCATCCTCTGGACTAGACTGCCCCCTCTGCTGCCCGCCCCCCCTGACAAGGTTTCCCCCCCTCCTGGACTAGACTGCTTCCCCCTCCCCCAAATCACAGATCAGACTGTGCCCCCATCCCTAGACTAGATAGGATCCTCTCCCTCCACCAGCCTGTCCCCCCTTCCCAAATAGAAGTGAACTGCCCCCCCCCCTCCGTGGATTGAACTGCCCACCCCCCCTCCGTGGATTGAACTGCCCACCCCTCCTCCGTGGATTGAATTGCCCACCCTCTAAATGAGACTGCCCCCCTGGATTAGAGATGGCCTCCCTGTAGTCTCCCTGCTCTCATACTGCTCTCTACTGCTCCCCCCAGAAGCAGACAGCCCCCCTTGGACCAGACACCCCTCTTGACTGCCCCCCTTGTTGACTAGTTCCCCACTCATTTCCCAAGAGAACGCGTCTCTGCGCACACATCGCCGCGCTCCGCCAGGAGGCGCTGGCGCTGCGAGGTCTACTGGCAGCGAGGGACGAGCCCGCGGCCGCGCCTTCCTCTACTACCGCCGATTAACAGCCTCCCCCCAGAATAAAGTGACCCCTCCAAACTAAAGTGCCCCCCTAGACCAAAGTGGCCCACAGACTAAAGTGACCCCAACTAAACAGTCCCCCTAGACTAACCTCTCCTGGATTTAAATACTAAATCGCCCCCGAGTATAAAAAGCTCCCCTAGACTAGCCTCCCCCCAGACTAAACAAAATCGATTCTCCTCGAGCAAGAGACGTTCATAGAAACCTGCCTTGTAATGAGGGTTTTCGCGAATGAAAAATCCGCCAGATGGCAATACGTAGACGCGAGGTCCAAATGCTGCATGATTGGTTATTTTTGACATGACATTGACAGATATGTCAAAATCCACCAATCACGCAGCAGTCAGACCCCACATCCACGTCTCGCCATCTAGCGGATCTTTCATTCGCGAAAACCCTCATTCGTCTTTCATTGTCTAACTAAGAATGGGGGAACCTAAAAAAACTTATAGTATCCTCTCTGGACACGCATTTCTCTCTGTCTCAGAGGCTAGTTATGCCCATGATGACGACCTACTTCTACTCCTTAAGCAAGAGAACACGTCTCTGCGCGTGCTCATGACTAGATTGCTTCCCTCCTGGACTAGAAATACTTCTGCTTATAAAGGGCAGTTGAACCCCCACCCCCCTGGACCAGCTAGCTCCCTTTGTACCAGCAGCTGATGACAAAAAGTTACTATCTCAACCATAGCCTGTCTGCCCTGGAATGGACTGCTCCCCCATGGACTATTAGCCTACCTCATCTCTCCGATTAAATGTGAGAATAACAGCCCCACCCTAGAAACCTGCCGTATAGTTTCTAACCGCGGGGAGATCCCACTCTGGACTAATCTGATCCCCGGACTGTCCCCCAGGACCAGATTGCCCTCATCAGCTCCCACTTCCTCCTCTGGATTAGCCTGATCCCCCGGATTGCCTCCTTAGTCCCCGTTTCCCCCGAAATCCCTACCCCTCCTGTTCTAGCAGCTGATGACAAAATGCGACAGTGTTTATTTGCTTTATGTAGAAATTATTTGCTTGCAATGCATATGAAGCGCATCGGTCAACGTGAATTATTAGTTAGTTCAACGTGAAAATAATAAAATTAGAATAAAAGTTGCCTTTAAAAATTAATTTTATCTTAGTAATTAAGTTACCAAGTATAGATTTGTCGTAAGCAGTGTGATATTTTGATCTCAAAACCGTCCATTTAATGTAGATTTTTAGAATATAAGTATTGTCTACACTAGTAATTACTTTGAGTGTACAAAACGTGTGTAAATAGTTTAATTTATAAACGTAAGGTAGGTATTACTTTTCTGTCTATTTATAAGTTTTAATTATAATAGGCTTTACTAATTACCAATTTATTATGCAAAAAATTGACAAAAATAAAATCTACTAGGTAGTGGCTTTGTTACATAATTTTCAGTTTTCCGCCTTTAATGGAATTTCGTTTTTTGTTTTTTAAGAATGTTTTGGAATAAATAAACCATAATTACATTGCACTTGAACATTTTTATTAAATTAAATTATCTATCATGGTCTTACTAATCGCAAGTACCTACACTACAGTACACTATGCGGGACCAAAGACGTAATAGTGTGAACATCATCTCGGTTACTTTCTCCTTCCCAAAATGTGCCCCAACAACCGTGGGTCGCCCATAGTTCGAACTTCGGTGTGCGGGCTAGCGCTTCAGCTTCGACTTGGAAAATTTTCCGCATAACATAGTGTACTTGCGCCCTAATACAATAAAAAAAAACATTTTGTAGTTCCTGGAGCTAGTATTTCATACTAGCTCCGTATCATATACTTATTTGTAATTTGACTACTCACCACCAGAGTGCGCACTGCGTATTGTATTCTGTTACAATTACTCGCCACTAGATGGCAGTAAACAGTATTTATGGATGTTCGCCTTTTTTACAGGTATAAAACTAAAATACAATATCTTATATATTTATTTCTTTACTGTTGCCACAAATTAAATTACTGTTTCAAATTAAAATATGCTCGATACTTATATTTTTTTAAGATTTATTACATAACATTAGGTACGTTTCCTTTGGAACTAGTGAATGACGTAATAAAAATACTTAACGTGGATTGGCTATTCTACTTTTCTTATTTTCATTGACCAATCACAGTGCTTAAATATTTTTTCTGTGGCATTGAAAACATACTGATTCATTGATAAAACGAGAATGTTCCATGGCGAGCACCATTTTCAGTGTGGCAAGAAAATCGGAGTGTGCCAGAAAAAAAAGTAAAAATTGTTCTTTCATGAAGTTGCGTCACCCACATGTTCTGTTTGAAGTGAATTGAAGTCAAAAAATAAATTAATAGTTGTTTTTACTGAAATAAAAATGTTGTGCGCGACGCGGGCTTTCGGCCGAAAGGCGTTGGAGTGTTCCGGCATCGGAACCGAGTATTACACACAAAGGAATTTCTCGACAATCCTCAAAAACGTAAGTCTCCATTTTATTTGAGAAAACGAATGAAAATCGTTTGTCACATGAGCGGAAAATGTCAAAGGCTTGAATTCCTCGTAGTTGCTTGCAGTATTATTGTAAATATCTATACATTTCTTACGAAAACCTCGCCGGTCTTTACCTCCCACATGGAAAATTAGTTTGACAATTTGTCAGAGAATTTTCAGAGTATTTCTCTAAATTTCAGACTGCTGCGCCAACAGTACCCATCTACCAACGGCATGCGCTTCAATACAGGAATAAGTAAGTAGAACATCTTAAGATTTGCATCAGAATTTCATCATAACCTAACTCTTTTGCTGGGTGACCTTTGAATGCGCTGTATTGTGCCGCACAAGTTTCACAAAATGCGCGTGAAATTTCTTTTCATATTTTGGCCTGTAACATGTCGATTTTGTTCTCTATGAGTTGATTGTGATCCCAAATGATTGGCCCCAAATGTTCTCCACTCAAATATCATTCATATATTTTCAGTTAATAGGTACATTCCACTGTACCTATCCTATACATAATTATCTAGTAACCTAGTGTAGTGCCAAATTTTGTACCTATTAGTTTGGGTAACAGGGAAAATAACTAAATTAAGCATGAGCATCATCAACATTTTGAACCTGTCATTTATGACTCAAATGACAAAATAACTCATGTAATTATATGTGTATAGGTTAGAGTGGGAGACCTGATAAGGGAGATCTTAGTACAAGTCTTAGATTATAACAAAAAAGTAAGACAAGTACTGCACAAGCTACTTGGAAGTGTTCAATGGGAAAATTGTAGGATGTGTAGGAATAAAATTTACAAGTACCAACAGTAAGTGTGAGGACTTGCATACGCACAATAACTGTCTGGCTCAAAACATCTAATTTAAAAGAGCTCGTAAGGTAAAAGTACATCCAGTGTGAATAGGTATTTGCCATTAGAAATTCATGCATGAACGCTTGCTAATATGTTATGTTTACTAGTTTACTTTAACTTGTGCACCGTTGAGCGGTCTCTGTACCTGTGTGCTGTAGGCCTTTGCGGTCGGTGCGACATTGTCGTAGAGTAGATTGTGTTCCAAGACGACATGTCTTGCGAACCTGATACTCATACTACATAAATATTATATTTACTAAATACTCGGGGTACTGCATGCTTATAATTTAGTTTACTTTTAATGGTTGTTGTACAGTCAAATATGTGACATCTAAAGTAGGCAAAAAGTTCACGGTACGTCTTTTTTACATTCGGATTTTTTGGAAAAGGGTTTTTTTTTTCTCTTTGCTTTATCTGCAATCAGTCTCACGACTGAGCGGATGAGTTGTAGTGTCCTTTGCATGATAAGTGTCTTCTCCACTGAGAACACTACTTATTTATGTATTTCTACACTCCAGTGCAGACTCAGGATGTCATGCCTCTTTAGACATTTGCTATAGCTTTGTTGCAGCAGTTCCGAAGCCAGCTCATTTGGAATAGGTTGTGCTGCAAACTTTCTGACCACTTTGATGTCACAAACTGTTTGACGCTGCTGTAAAAATCCTTAGGTTAGGGTAACATACAGTGTTAGCTAGTGAGTCAGTTGTTGTTTTTGCCAAGGGCAAAGAAATGTGACAAATAATGTTGTATCATGCATATTGCATAATTTAACACAATTACATATCATTCTCGTACATTAACACATTGTATAAGTTTTGTCACCTGATGTTAAACTTGGAGACATTTTAAAGCTTCAACCACACCGACGCGTGCAGACCGCCATCGCCGCCGCGATCAAAGGCCAATGACAGGTCGCGCGACCCATGACAGTTCACGCGACCTGTCATTTCCCTATGATGGCGCCGTGATGTGATCCGCACGCGTTGGTGTGGTTGAAGCATTATGGGAGACCAGATGACAGCAATGCTTGTGCCTTGAATTTATTAGCATCTGTTGTACACTGACTGTCCTCATCATCATTTTGATCCGTCACTAACGTCAAATTCTACAATCAACTCAGGTCCGATGGAGTCCGAGGTGCGGTCATTGGTATCGATTTGGGTACCACGAACTCGTGTGTCGCCGTCATGGAGGGAAAGACGCCGAAGGTAAGCATAAACTATGTGACTTGTCAAATATTATACTAAATATCTGTCACTTAGCATTTTAAATTTAATTTATTCGAAGATTTTGCTATTAAAACACTGTTATTGTAAAACTGTTATAAGTACAACCCGATCGAGTTGACAATAGTGACTGAGTTTCTTCCACTGCTTTTTCTCAGCACTGGCTCATTGAATGTTCCGAAGCAGTGGTAAGGTTAATACTGGGACAAAATGAGTAAAAATAAAATGAGTTTTATTAGTTAACTGCGCTCCTGGCAACCGTGACGTCACATCGATGTCACATCGAAAGGGGCGAACGCAGGGAGGTGTGCGAGGGAGTGTCGCATTACAGCGAGATGCGCAGTTAGCTCGATCGGGTCGGGATGTGACTCCAACAATTTTGACCTAGATTTATTTTCCAAGAGTAGGGACAGAGTAAATACAAATGAGTAGGTTATCTTCATAGAAACGCACCGAGCGCGGTTTGTATGTGAGCGCGCGCCAACACGTATGCGGCGCGCACGCACACACTGACAAAATTCGGCGCAACTCCCCGCTAATCCACGCTAAATTTTGTCAGTGTGTGCGTGCGCGCCGCATACGTATTGGCGCGCTCACATACAAACCGCGCTCGGTGCGTTTCTATGAAGATGACCTACTCATTTGTATTTACTCTGCGAGTTAGTCTCTAAGGTTGTATTTTGTTCGCGCCGTCGATCAGCGCCCTCTGTGTAGAGGTGCGCTTTTGCAGCGACGCGAGAGTGACGCGCGGTACCAGCTAGTCTTAGGCCGGTGTCTATGGCTTTCCTAGAAACCGCGCTACATTCACTTTACTATGCCTTTTCAGTACTATAGATCTAAATTAACTAAGTCAGTGGCTGACTTAAAAAATAAGGAGGTATAGTTCTTGCAACTTACGAAGGCGAGTGAGCTTTACTTGTGTGTGTACATGTACATTGTACATACACATAACGATAGTGTAATGTCTATCAAAACTTTTCAAAAACGAACAGTAGCGAGCCACCACCACACATGTAAAGCTCACTCGCTTTCGTGAATTGCAACAATTATAACTCTTTTATCATATGGCAGTCGGAATATAGTTCCCACCATATTTTGGACTTCATTCTCTTGCCTTATGGTCCAAAAACAATGAAGAATTAATTTTTCCTAGGTGGTGGAAAACAGCGAAGGATCCCGCACCACGCCTTCCCACGTGGCATTCACCAAAGACGGCGAGCGACTAGTAGGCACACCAGCCAAGCGACAGGCGGTGACCAACAGTGGGAATACGTTCTACGCGACCAAACGACTTATTGGCAGACGGTTTGACGACCCAGAAGTGCAGAAGGATATGAAGAATCTATCGTACAAGGTCGTCAGGGCGTCGAATGGAGACGCTTGGGTGCAAGGTTGGTGTCCTTTGTTATCTTGAGTAAAACGCAAGTTATAAACTTGTGTAGTTTTATTTATTGTACTAGGACAACAAGAGCGTACAGACCTTTTAGAAAAGTGTAATGGCTTCCTAGCCGGAAGCGATCAGTGTTACCAACATATTAAATTTAATATTAAATTGACTTAGTAATTATTCCATAGAAACAATAAGGCGGTTATCACACTGCGCCGCGCTCCGCCGCGGAGCGCGGGACGACAGATTTAATCATTGTATGCAACCTACCTCAGTTTGTATAGAAAACACGCGCGGCACTTCACACTGACAACGCGTCCGCGCGCGGGTATTTTTTATATGAAATCACGCGCTCCGCGGCGGAGCGCGGCGCAGTGTGATAACCGCCTAACATCCTTCCTTTTTAACAGACTTAAAATAATTAACTTTTAAAAAAAATAAAACCGACTTCAAATGCGTGAACACAAAAAAAAACTAAAAATTAAAAATATTGCGTATAAAAAAGTTCATCCCCAATTTTCCACCCTTGGGGGTGAAATATTTTCTTCAAATTCGCATGAAACCCCCCTTTTGATAATACCTATTCAACAAAAAAATAATCGTTCAAATTGATTTATAATCGGCGGAGATATTGCGTATAAAAAAGTTCATCCCCAATTTTCCACCCTTGGGGGTTGTTTTTTCTATTATTAAATTTAAATGGGACCACCCTTGAAGTATTACCTATACGCCGAAAAAAGATTTGTTCAAATCGGTTCATAATTGGCGGAGTTATCGCGTAACAAACATAGAAAAAAAAAAAAAAAAAAAACATACGGGTCGAATTGAGAACCTCCTCCTTTTTTGAAGTCGGTTGAAAAGGATGAGGTTCTCAATTCGACTTATTTTATTATATGTACTTATTGTCTTTATGATATTACATATTTTTTATAGCTTCAGCGGCAACTTAGTTTGCGTAGAATTCGCTTTTTTTATTGCGTTTTCTGGACAATTTTTTTTCATTTTCATAGATTATTTCTTGGGTTTCATCGAGCAGAAAAAAGAAAAATGAATGCAAGGCTACATTTTCATTGCTACGTGTTAATAAGATTTCAGAAAGCTTTTTATTTTATAAAAAGCTTTTTATTTTATAAAAAGCTTTCTAACCTTGAAATCACAATAAGTTTTCAATAACTGAAAAATATGCGAATATCAGACCTCCTCCAACCTGTAGAGCATTGGTTCCCAAACTTATTTGAAACGCGCCCCCTTTCGACCATACAAAATTTCCGCGCCCCCCTCCTCCAGTCAGATTATTTATTGGTCGTATCGAGCAGTCTGAAATGCATTCTCTCAGCGGGCGCAGGTTTCTTACAGATGGCCCCCACTTTGGGAACCAATGCTGTAGAGTGTAGAAAATAATAATATACTCCAAAGACCAAAATTAATAAGAGAGGGTCTTTAATCCTTCAAGGCCCGCGAATCTAGACACAATAGATAATCAATTGTTATGACATTAATTAATGCCGTCTGGGACTCAAGCGGTTAAAGGATTATACGCGCCGTCGATCAGCGCCCTCTGTGTAGAGGTGCGCGTTTGCAGCGGCGCGAGAGTGACGCGCGGTACCAGCTAGCCTTAGGCCGGTGTCTATGGCTTTCCTAGAAACCGCGCTACATTCACTTTACTGTCTTTTCAGTAACATACAACGTGCTCCTTTTGTTTTCCGGAAATTTTAGGGGTATATTCTATAAATAAAAATTAGTTAAAGAGTCTTAGCTTAGTTATGTGTTTCTAAAAGCATATTTTTGAAGATATTGTGGATTCTAGATTTAGAAGATACCTAGTTGATTTAGATTATAGTATCATCAATATAGTTTTTTTTTTTTCAAAATTGTCACCTAGTCTTTTTGTGCACTTTTTATTGATTATTTCAGTGAAAAATTAAGTTTTTAAATACTTAATTTCGTATGAAAAAATAAGTCGAAAATATTGTTGAATTTAACAAAAAATGTAATGCCATTCCATTCTTTGAAGTGGTCTTATTAATACCCTAGTTCCAGGAAATCAAAAAGAGCACGTTGTAGATCTAACTTAACTTGGTTAGTGCCTGCGGTATGGGAGCGGCACGGGAGGGGTGCCATTGACATTGACGTGACAGAGCACACAAATCTGAAGTCTCGCTGAAGTCTTACGTCAACTAAAACACCCTCACGTATAGATGACCCACGCTGAACTGTCCCACCATACTCAATTACAGGGGGGGTGCTACCATCGTTCAACTATATGGTTTCCAACATGGCAAAAATCGGAACCAGCGATCCGGTATTGACGGTGGCGCCCCGCTGTCAATGTCATGGATAGGACAGTTCAGTATTTTGGAACTATACCTCAGGCACTAAGGCCAGCAATACACGGACCGCTTGAAGCAGTCAGGGTCGACAGCTTCAAGCTGCGACTGCACAGTGAACTGCATAGTTCTATGGACGCACATACACGTACCTCTCGAACAGTTGCAACTGATTCGATCGTGCGGTCAAGCAGTCGCCAGCCATACACTGACTGCTCGAGCTGTCGACAGCTCTCGCGCAGTTACCTCCGCCCACTTTCTTCATTCCACGGCGCGCGCGCTTGTGATTTGTTGAGCAGTTAATACCAACTGCTCGAGCAGTTATCACTGGCAGCTTCAAGCTGTTGACTCTTGACTGCAAGAGCGGACCGTGTATGTTGATCACTGACTAACTGCTCGAGCTGTCCGTGTATAGCCGGCCTAACTGATAGCTGATTAATTTTGCAAATAGCCCTTCGCCCGCGTGGAATTTTGTCTGTCACAGAAAAAGTATCGCGTGCGTCCCTGTTTCAAAAACCGGGATAAAAACTATCCTATGTCCTTTCCCGGGACTCAAACTACCTCTATGCCAAATTTCATCAAAATCGGTTCAGTGGTTTAGGCTTGAAAGCGAGACAGACAGACAGACAGAGTTACTTTCGCATTTATAATATTACTATAGATTACTACTTCGGGATAATAAATATGCAGTGTGCATTTCTTTATTTAACCAGTTTTCTATACAATAAAATCTACCTATGTATTAAAAACCATCTGTCCATCAGGCAGCGACGGCAAAGTCTACTCCCCGAGCCAGATCGGAGCCTTCGTTCTGATCAAGATGAAGGAGACAGCCGAAGCTTATCTGAACACCACCGTGAAGAATGCCGTCATTACTGTACCTGCTTACTTCAATGACTCCCAGAGACAGGCCACTAAGGATGCTGGTAAGTGACTTAACCCTTATTTGTCATTGTTCTTGGACAAGAGAATAAGGTTAAAAATATTGTGGGAACTGTATTCCCGCTGCCTTATAAAGGATTAACATAACTATTTTGTCTGACTCAATGGTAGGAAGGAATGAACTTTCTTTAGAGGAAGCTCTGAGCCTGCATCTCACCTGAATCAGGCCGAATCGAACCTAGGGCCTCAGGGTCTGAAGAAGCTGGTGGTCATAGCACTAGACCACAGAGGCGGCTAAATTATTGATGAACTTCCTGTGAGATTTGATGAATCCACCACAATAAGGAAGCTAAGGTGGAATTCCTATCATCTCGGTTTTTCTATTTATACTAGGCAGGGTAGAAAACTGCGATACCGCGTTGCAGGAGTGTAGCATACAGTATGCTATACTAACTCATGTGGCAGCGCCATCTATTGGTTGATGACTACCACTAAGGGCTATATTTCACCGGGACACCATGGCGGCGCAACCAGTCGCCGCTACCAACAAAATGTATTCAGCTTTGCGCAACCAAACGGACACCAGGTGAGTAACACTCTATAGAGCTGTATACATTTTGTTGGTAGCGGCGACTGGTTGCGCCGCCATGGTGTCCCGGTGAAATATAGCCCTAAGTGTAGTGTCGATAGATGTCACCATATACCTACTCCGAACAGTGATTTGGGGTTTCCATTCTCAATGTATTTGATGTCGTTTAGGTCAAATCTCCGGTTTGAACGTGCTCCGCGTCATCAACGAGCCCACCGCCGCCGCTCTCGCCTACGGAATGGACAAGACTGACGACAAAATGTAAGTTTTAAAGCTAAAAGTATCTTATGGGGCATAAAGGTGTATTCACATTGCTTCGGGGCGTGTGCGGGCGTGGGACATTATGCATTTATTTAACCAAGGAGTGTAGGCCAAATCCACCCATTTTTGCCTTGGGTAAATTGAAAGTGGAGATAACCTGATGATGGAATTACTTCTGTGTCTATGATGAAAGAAATTAAATATCTTTTCATTTAATTTAGACCAAGATTTGGCACATAACTTCAAAATTTATTATAACAAGGTAGCCTTTAAGGGGTTCTTAACATGACATCTTCTTCTCATTTGGCCCCTACCTATCGTACAAAATACGCATAAAATAAATGATAGTTTATGCAGTGGTTCATGAATGTAATATTAGTGAAAAAAGTATAATTCTACGCTAAAAATGTCTTAAATCCACTCGTTTACAAAAACGCGCCGTCGATCAGCGCCCTCTGTGTAGAGGTGCGCTTTTGCAGCGGCGCGAGAGTGACGCGCGGTACCAGCTAGCCTTAGGCCCATGTCTATGGCTTTCCTAGAAACCGCGCTACATTTAATCAGGGTTCGAAAATATCCGATATTTATTATAAATATCAAAATATCGGATATTTATGATATATATCCGATATATATCAACTTTGATATATATCAATTTTGTATGAAAGCCATAATATTATTTTATTGCATTATTCATGAAAACTATTGCATATGTGTTACATAAACATGTTTTTAATGTTTTTAAAACTTAAAATCAGACAAATAAAGCAAAAACATAAAATATCTTTGAAATACGGCCAAATCAACTAAAAAAATAAAAATCTTATGTCACAAAGTACAAATACAGTAACAAATTTTAAAAGTTGATATATATCGGCCGTTTGGTGTAGTGGTTCGAAAACGGACAACTATTCCGGAGGTAGCGGGTTCGATTCCCGCACAGTACAAACATTTGTGTGCATGAACATATTTGTTTGTATTGGACTGGGTGTTTTCTATGTATAATATGTATGTATTTAAAAAAAAAAAAAAGTATTTAAGTATGTTTATATCCGTTGTCTAGTACCCATAGTACAAGCTTTGCTTAGTTTGGGACTAGAAGCGCAGTGTAAAATGTCCAAGGATATTTATTTATTTATTTATTATTATTTATATCATCAAAACTGGCTTGATATATATCGGATATATATCCGATATATATCTTGATATATATCCCTTGATATACAGGGTGTTTGGCGCATCGTGTGCCAAAATGATTTGGCGGATAGAATGGGTCATTTCCTATATTTTCAGCCCCCATAACACGTTCCATGCCAGGCGGCTACTTTTAAATTAATTTTTTTAGTAATTTCACCAAAATACCCAAATCGCATCATTTAATTTCGATTAAAAAAAAAACTACTAGGCGCAGCCCTAAAGTAAATATTTTGTTTTGACGTGCATTAATGTAGGGTTGCATCAAATCTAAATTTACTGGCAAATATCATCTAGTTTTTTTAAAATTCAGCTTTGAAGTTTTCAGAAAAGTTAAAAACGGACTGAACATTTAAGTTTACATGGGTATAATTTTTTTTTTAAAAGAGATAGCGATCTTCGGATTTTATCAAAACTTCTCTAGTCTATCCTCATTCAAACGGTATACTAATCTTGTTTAAATAATAACAACAACTTCACAAATTACTTAAATTAGTGCATTGACTCTACTCGGACTGATTTGCGAAATTTGTGTTTATAGCCCCTTTATGTGTGAATAGCACGTTTAACACCTACAGGTAAAAAATATTTATCTTATGCAATGTAAAAACCTTTTCCCAATCGTTTTTCAATGTGGATTTCTTGAATTTAAAGACGAAAATAATTATTTTGATCGTTTATTAATTATTACAAATTTTGTTCAAAATGGCCTCGGCAACGTATACACTCACGACATCTTCTTCTAATTTTCTCTTTTTATTACTACAAAGGCGTTTTCTACTCGTGGATTGGAAGAGATGGCCCTATACAATGGCCTACATGTTCCCCAGACCTAACTCCGTTCGATTTTTACGTCTGGGGACAAGCTAAAGAACTGGTGTACGTTACGGATTCAAACAATAGAAAAACTACAACGAATAGAAAACGCCTTATTAGTAATAAAAAGAGAAATGTGGCTGCATACGACAACAGTCGAAATTAGAAGAAGATGTCTTGAGTGTATACGTTGCCGAGGCGGACATTTTGAACAAAATTTGTAATAATTAATAAACGATCAAAATAATTATTTTCGTCTTTAATTTCAAGAAATCCACATTGAAAAACGATAGATAAAAGGTTTTTACATTGCATAAGATAAATAATTTTTACCTGTTAGGTGTTCTACGTGCTATTCACACAAAAAGGAGCTATAAACACAAATTTCGCAAATCAGTCCGAGTAGAGTCAATGCACTAATTTAAGGAATTTGTGAAGTTGTTGTTATTATTTAAACAAGATTAGTATACCGTTTGAATGAGGATAGACTAGAGAAGTTTTGATAAAATCCGAAGATCGCTATCTCTTTTAAAAAAAAAATTATACCCTTGTAAACTTAAATGTTCAGTCCATTTTTAACTTTTCGGAAAACTTCAAAGCTGAATTTTAAAAAAACTAGATGATATTTGCCAATAAATTTAGATTTGATGCAACCCTACATTAATGCACGTCAAAACAAAATATTTACTTTAGGGCTGCGCTTAGTAGTTTTTTTTTAAATCGAAATTAAATGATGCGATTTGGGTATTTTGGTGAAATTACTAAAAAAATTAATTTAAAAGTAGCCGCCTGGTATGGAACGTGTTATGGGGGCTGAAAATATAGGAAATGACCCATTCTATCCGCCAAATCATTTTGGCACACGATGCGCCAAACACCCTGTATATCCTCGAACCCTGCATTTAATACACTAAAAAATCGAACATTGTCAAAAGGCACCAGTCTCAGTATAGTATACTGAGTTTTTGTCGTCATCATCATCATTTCAGCCACAGGACGTCCACTGCTGAACATAGGCCTCCCCCAATGACTTCCACATCGCCCGGTTGGTAGCGGCCTGCATCCAGTGCCTTCCTGCTACCTTTATGAGTTATTATCCGCATGCCCCAGCAAAGTAATATAAATACACCTTTATAAAGATCAATTTATGTCTAAAGCCTGGTCTGTGAGCACGTAGAATTTTGACCAATGACCCCAAGCTACCCATCCTTATCGCTCGCGCGTAATTATGTTGCTATCGCGCTCGCACACTCACTGCAGGCGCCCGTCGCACAGTCGCGACAGCAATATAATTACGCGCGAGCGATAAGGATGGGTAGCTAGGGGTCATTGGACAAAATTCTACGTGCTCACGGACCGGGCTTTACATACAATCAATTTTAGTCATTATTCTATAAATAATAATGTTCATTTTTGGCCAACAGCATAGCCGTTTACGACTTGGGAGGCGGTACCTTCGATATTTCGGTTCTGGAGATTCAAAAGGGCGTGTTCGAAGTCAAATCCACGAATGGAGACACACTGCTGGGTGGTGAAGATTTCGACAATGTTATCGTGAACTTTTTGGTCGACGAGTTCAAGAGAGATGTGAGTATTATCGTTTAGAAATCATCATTTCAGCCACAGGACGTCCACTGCTAAACGTAGGCCTCCCTCGTAAAATGTACTCAGTAATCGAAGGCATACATTTTACTACAATCACGCAATTTTTTGCTAAATAAGTTTGGCACGGCATATACCGTACTATTATTTTGTTTAGTTGCTATTTAATACTTTTTGTGCCATCCCGTGTTACCCCTCTAGAATTTCAGTTTTACCCCTGCGGGAGTAATTACCCCCAAGTTAGGAACCACTGGGCTCGAAAAATATAGGCGTAAAGTCCGGTCGCTGAGCAGATTGAATTTCGTCCAATGACCCCAAGCTACAAGATTGCTGTCGCGACTGCGACGGGCGGCCGCAGTGAGTGTGCAGCGTGAGCGATAAGGATGGGTAGCTTGGGGTCATTGGACGAAATTCTATCTGCTCATCGACAGGACTTTAGTCTGGCTAGGCTATATAATTGTAAGTATTGTTCGCGCCGTCGATCAGCGCCCTCTGTGTAGAGGTCCGCTTTTGCAGCGGCGCGAGAGTGACGCGCGGTACCAGCTAGTCTTAGGCCGGTGTCTATGGCTTTCCTAGAAACCGCGCTACATTTTAAACATTTTGATATACGAATGTGCAATATAAATCATCAGTCAGTCTACTGACAAAAGTAAAGTCAAAAGTTGTTTTTATAGTTTTCAAAAAGCGATTCTCTATAAAATTTTATTGCTATTTTTTACCCGAAGATTCGCGCTATTACGATGTGTGTATTCAAATTTACATCGGTGCTTTTTTTGCATACCTACTCGCAAGGACTTCGCTCCGCTGACGCCCGAATGTTATTTTGATGGATGTGTCACCGTAAAATTGTGAACTCCGTCAGATTATAATATAACGTAGTAGATAACCTAACCTAACCTACTGTTAGGTTGAGTTGCACCACCTAACTTTGAGCGTAACTATAACGATAACCGGTGTTTTTTGTATGGAGTTTGAGTTTGTAAGATGGTGCAACCGAGCCTTAGTTTACAATCTCACGCGTTATATTATAAACTGACGGAATGCTCAATTCCACGTAGCCCATGTGTAATGATTGTTGTTTTGTCTTTTTTCGCTTGTCTTCGTCTTCCTAAATCTTTTTTCTACCCCACAGCAAGGCTTGGACATCCGCAAGGATGCGATGGCCATGCAGCGACTCAAGGAAGCGGCTGAGAAGGCCAAGATTGAACTCTCAGGCTCCCTGCAGACCGATATCAACCTGCCCTACCTGACTATGGACGCTTCGGGACCTAAGCATATGAACCTCAAGGTAAGATAGAGTTTGGTCGCCGAGCACGTAGAATTTAGTCCAGTGACCCTAAGCTACCCATCCTTATCGCTTGCGCGTAATTATGTTGCTGTCGCGCTCGCACACTCAGTGCGGGCGCCCGTAGCACAGTCGCGACAGCAATAGCAGCAGCTTGGCAGCAACACACACACTCCCTTTTCAGCGCTACGTCAAATACAAAAGCCATCACTCTGACGCTAGGCTTGATAAATTTTGATATCAATATAATCATTGTATTCATTATTACACAGTTTACATAATACTCAATTAGCCTATTACTGATATCATTTTAAGGCGGATTAATCCGTCGTTGGCGGTCAGCCTGATGTACGCATGTATCCGTCATTGGCGTTGAAAAGGCTAAAGATCCGGTCAAACCATACAGTCAATATACCTAGCGGAATAGAGCAATAAAGGACTGAGTGAGCGAGATGTCACTAGCAGCAACACTGTGTGATAAAAAGAGATGCGTTTGACGTAACAGAACCGTTATTTGCAACTATTTGACAATTTGTTAGCACTTATTGGCACCCTGAAGAACTGAAATTTTTTCAGAATTTAAGTGAGTTAAATCGTGGATATTTGAGAAATAGTGCTTCAGAAACGTGGCGACTGGTTTAGTGATTGCATTATTGTACAAAACAGTGAAATAATCCTGACACTGACACACAAATGACACCTAAAATCGGTTTCGTTTGACAGCTCGTGGTTGTTGCTCTATTCTGAAGCTAAGGAATATTAATTGTATGGGTAAAGACACACACACTTTCTCTTTACTAAAGGTTCGGCCAAACCCACGCGTGCAGCAAATATTAGACGATTGTTTTTGCACCATAATTTTGATAATGTTCCTGTTATCTTTGCAAGAACGTAAATTACGGTGCTATAGTAATGCAAAACGAAACCACTGATTATGTTTTCGATAACGTAATTGGTCAAACGCTTTTGTGACAGATCTAAGTCGTAATTTTTTATTTAGAAATCCGTCCAGCTACTTAATACTTATGTTACAAGTTGGTTTACTACAATAGTCCATTGGCGGCGGGGTTCGAACCCGCTTTCCTTGGATCTCGAGTCGGCCAGACCGTTGGTCTATAATAACAATAAATACATCTTTATTTCATTCATATTTCACTGCTTTAAACTCAGTCAGATTAGCCATCTTAAGTAAGATGTTTTTCTGATTAACTTCGTTGCGGGTCCAATGACAGTTTAACTTTCCCCCGGGACAAACTTGACCTTCACTGGCAAGTTTTTATTGGTAGTTAAGCTGTAGTTCCTGGCTACACAGGAGTTACAGCGGTGGGAATAATCTCGTTATAAAATAGTGTTCTTAGTGCGAGTTTGCATTGCAAGTAATCGCTTGCGAGTGCGTCAAAAATGTCTATGAAGACTTTAGTTTTTGAAAGTATCCACTAGAAATGCTGTACAATCTTTAATACATTTAATGTCATTTTTAGTTGCTAGCGATGACTTGATGTAAACTCGCATTAAGCCCCCAGAATTTTACATACATTTAAGAAATAGTCGCCTAGACTGTATTAAAATCTTATTTATAATTATTTTTCTCCTACAGATGACCCGCTCCAAACTGGAATCTCTAGTAGGGGACCTCATCAAGCGCACAGTGGCGCCGTGCCAGCGCGCACTGCAAGACGCCGAGGTGCAGAGGACTGACATCGGAGAAGTGCTGCTGGTCGGTGGCATGACTAGGATGCCCAAGGTTAGTGGGAAATAATTTCCCGATTAGCAAGTGACGTAAAAACCCGACAGATTAGCAAGCTAGTGACAGCATAACTGGCAGCAGGGTTGGGGACATGACTTGGATGCCCTAGGTTGGTGGGAAATAATTTCTCGATTAGCAAGCTAAGGCAAAGGGCAGGGCACCGATGGGGCAGCAAAGTTCTAGAGTGGAGGCTACGTGTAAGCGCAGCGTAAAGACGTCCACCCACAAGCTGGAACGACCACATAAAGGTAAGCAGGAAGGCGCTGGTTGCAGACCGCTATCAACCGGTAAATCTGGAAATCATTGGATTTTTTGGTACTAAAAACAAGAAATAAAGTTCAACATATAGTGGGAAGTATATTCCCACTTACAAAAGGTAAAGGCACCAGCACAAGTCACGCGCAGCCCAGTGGTTGCGCGGGCGAGTCTTCGGACGGGTGCCAGAGCAGCGCAGACATATTCCCCGGCTGTGCATTATGCGCTTTCGGGTTATCATCTAGCGCACATTTACTTTTCACATTCATGCAACTTGTATAAATCCCGGTCTGTGAGCACGTACAATTTTGTCCAATGACCCCAAGTTACCCATCCTTATCGCTCGCGCGTAATTATATTGCTGTCGCGACTGTACGACGTGCGCCCGCAGTGAGTGTGCGAGCGCGACAGCAATATATGGATGGGTAGCTTGGGGTCATTGGACAAAATTCTACGTGCTCGCAGATCAGACTATAGATCGTTTCATCCTCGAAGACGAGTCCCACCATTCTTCCGCTAATGTTTGAGTGTTATCGGTACACGCTAAATGATCCATGAGTGCACACGCACACTACAATAATGCCGATCGGATTGCTCGGATCAAACTCCCCGCACCCCGCGCGACCGAGACCAAAAATTGGTGGGGCGCGTCCGAGTGGATAAAACTATTAACACCTCCAGTGTCGTGCTAATTTATGGACATTCTGTATGTTTAGTGTGGTATAGGGTCCAATTTCTCGAAATTCGATTCATATTTTCCAAGTTATTGGCTCGTAGATTTTTTTGTGTCCTGCGAACTCAATTGACTGAAAAAAAAACTGTAAGGATATTTTCATCGTGGGATTTACTATAAAAACATGTTACTTTGCTCCTTTTTCGCTTTGTATAAAATTAATGTTTCCAAGTTCCAGCACGAAGTTCACTATTCATCAAGTCTGCACCTATTTATAGTCACATTTTCTCCCAGGTCCAATCGACAGTCCAAGAGATCTTCGGCCGCGCGCCATCTCGCGCGGTCAACCCTGACGAAGCGGTTGCCGTCGGCGCCGCCGTCCAAGGCGGAGTACTAGCCGGTGACGTCACGGACATCTTGCTGCTGGACGTGACGCCGCTGTCGCTCGGCATCGAGACCCTGGGCGGAGTGTTCACGAAGCTGATCACCAGGAACACCACCATCCCCACCAAGAAGAGCCAGGTCTTCTCTACCGGTGAGTCTTACAGATGATTGTGCTTCTAGATTCTTCTGGATATTAAGGAGTTTGAAAGTGTGACGTCAGACGTCAGCGAGACTTCCAGGAAGTTTTCTCTACTGGTGAGTCTTATAGATGATTGTGTCTCTAGATTCTTCTAGATATTAAGGAGTTTAAAGGTGTAACGTCAAACGTCAGCGAGACAAAAATGTCTCCACTGGTGAGTCTATAGCTTCTAGTGCCTGCTATGTAGTTAAGTAACTCTAGGATGCTATGAGAAGTACCATCCAGAAAGTAGCTTTGTAGCTGGGTATAGAGCTCCAGTGACTTCTACTTGGAGCCCTAGGGCTCCGTCTCACGGCGTTTACCCTGACGAGGCTAGCTCCTAGTGCCTGCAGCGTAGTTTAGGTCTAAGATGCTGTGAAAAGTTAGTACTTTCTCTGGGTAGTCCCAGAAGTAGCTTTGTCGCTGGGTATCGAGCTGCTAGTAGAACTCACAGGAGCCCTAGGGCTCCGTCTCACGTCGTCAACTCGGTTGAAACTGTGGCAGTAGGTTTCCCTTGTTGCCATCCCTCTGTAAGTCAATATTTCCAATTTCTAGCGCCGCCGTCATGCTAGAACAGACTTCTAATCCTGTATTTTCTTTCACAGCCGCCGACGGCCAGACCCAAGTCGAAATCAAAGTGCACCAAGGCGAGCGCGAGATGGCGCTAGACAACAAGCTGCTCGGCCAGTTCTCTCTGGTGGGAATCCCGCCCGCGCCCCGAGGAGTGCCCCAGATTGAGGTCACGTTCGACATTGATGCCAACGGAATCGTACATGTATCGGCGAGAGACAAGGGCACCGGCAAGGAGCAACAGAGTGAGTTTCTAGTTTGGTTGTGTAGCTTAAAGATCGATTTTGTATCGATTATTAATCGAATTAATCGAGTGATTAGACTAGTATTGCGAATAATCGATGGTGTGCTCAGTGGTGATTCGATTGTGTATCGATTATTCATCGACTTTGTATCGATATGTCATCCAAGGCCACCGGCAAGGAACAACAGTGAGTTTCTATGTTACTCGATTATTTATTGGTTTTTTAGCGATTTTATATCGATTATTAATGGTATCTTTATCATCAATGATAATTATCGATTATTCATCGATTTTCTGTCGATTACACATCGATTTTGAGTTGATAGTGACTCGATAATTCTAATCGATTGTGACACGGTTGTTTATGAACTATTCATCGATTCTGTAACGATTATTAATCGATTAGAATCGATTGGAAATCTTCTAGTAATCGGTGTCTCGTTTATTGATCGAGTGTGTCTCGATTGTTGATCGATGGTAGAAGCGGGACTAGAATCGATTGTAATCGATACGTAAGTCCCGAGCGCGAGATGGCGTTAGACAACAAGCTGCTCGGCCAGTTCTCTCTGGTGGGAATCCCGCCCGCGCCCCGAGGAGTGCCCCAGATTGAGGTCACGTTCGACATTGATGCCAACGGAATCGTACATGTATCAGCGAGAGACAAGGGCACCGGCAAGGAGCAACAGAGTGAGTTTCTAGTTTAGTTGTGTAGGGTAAAGATCGATTTTGTATCGATTATTAATCGAATTAATCGAGTGATTAGATTAGTATTGCAAATAATCGATGGTGTGCTCAGTGGTGATTCGATTAAGTATCGATTATTCATCGACTTTGTCACGATATGTCATCGATTTCTGGTCGATGGTCTATCGATTGTTCATCCATAGTGTATTGATTATTACAATCGATTTTGTGTCGATTAGAAGATCGTTAATCGTTTATGCATCGATTACAATCAATTGCTGATTCGATGATGATTATGGAAAAACTAAAGTGAAACGGTTTTAATCGATTCGTGTGTATCGATTGTTGCTACCGATTATGTATCTATGGGATCGATTTTGAGTCGTTAATCGATATGTGTGTCGATTATTCGATGGTGAATCGCAACGTAAGTCCTAAGTCCCTCCCTCGTCTGAGATGACGGTAGAACATAATTATACTGCCCGGCCAGTTCTCACTTGTGGGAATGCCCCAGATTGAATTCACGTTCGATATCGACGGAATCGTACATGTATCGGCGAGAGACAAGGGCACCGGCAAAGAACAACAGAGTGAGTTTCTAGTTTGGTTGAGACGCATTATTGATTGCAGATCGATTTTGTATCGATTATGAGTTGATTTTGTATCGATTTTGTATCAATTACGAATCGATTTTGTATTGATCAAGGGTTCAAAAAATAGTTATGTTCCGATTGTGGATCGATTTTAATAGATTTTGTGTATCAAGTGCTTTAGGTTGTTACAATCGATTTAGTAATCAAGTGCGTATGGATTATTATTTTCGATTCGATTGCGTAATTGCGTATGCCTCTGGTAAATCAGTCATACTGCAATGGAGACTAAGGTTGAGTTGTACCACCTTACTATATCCATAACCTGTGTTTTTTGTAGGAGTTCGACAAACTTTTGATGTTTTTTAAAGTAATGGGTGCAACCCAGCCTAAGGCTAAGAACTAAGTCACTGGTACAAAATGGTCGCCCGCCGATCGGGACTGAGATTACAACCGCGTTGTGCATTAGTTTTTACATAAGTATCTGCATTCTACAGAAGCTGCAGGCCCGCAACCGCCGCGGGCGCGGGTGAAAATCGCGCCCTGAGTTCTTAGCCTTAATATCCTGATAATTATGATATTTCTATGCTAACCTCAACATATTTTCCACAGTCGTGATCCAATCATCGGGCGGTCTATCCAAGGACGAAATCGAGAACATGGTGAAGGCCGCGGAGCAGTTCGCAGCGGCTGACAAGAGCCGCCGCGAGCGCGTGGAAGCCGCCAACCAGGCCGAGGGCGTGCTGCACGACACCGAGACCAAGATGGACGAGTACAAGAGCCAGCTGCCGCAGGAGGAGGTCAGTGACTTAGTGCGAGCTAGGGATAAGAGATGGCGCTGTTAGAGATGACTTAGTTCACCCCAGGGACGACAGATGGCGCTGTTTTGCAGCCACGTAACGTGCGAGCGCGCAATGCTGCTTCGAGACCAAGTGAGTGCGCTCTAGCGAGGATAGGTGAAGCTGTTTTGGAAGCCACGCGACGTGTGAGCGCGCTATGCTGCTTCGAGACCAAGTTAGTGTGTTTTAGCGAGGATAGATGGCGCTGTTTTGTAGTCACGCGACGTACGAGCGCGCGATGCTGCTTCGAGACCAAGCTAGTGTGCTTTATCGAGGATAGATTGCGCTGTACTGAGCAGGAGGAAGTTAGTGTGCTCTAGAGACGATAGGTAGCGCTGTCAGTACGAGCTAGTGTGCTCTAGTGACGATAGATGGCGCTGTTTTGTAGCCACGCGACGTGTGAGCGCCCGATACTGCTTCGAGATCAAGTAAGTGCGCTCTTATGACGATAGGGGGTGCTGTTTTGTAGTCACACGACGACAGCGCGCGAGGCAGCTAGCTACAAGACCAAGTGAGTGCGCTCTAGCGAGGATAGATGGCGCTGTAATGTAGCAGCGCGGCAAGCTAGTGCGCCGCGGCTCTAGCTACTACAGGTTATGACTAGCGTCCCCGATCATGGTGAAGGCCGCGGAGCAGTTCGCAGCGGCTGACAAGAGCCGCCGCGAGCGCGTGGAGGCCGCCAACCAGGCCGAGGGCGTGCTGCACGACACCGAGACCAAGATGGACGAGTACAAGAGCCAGCTGCCGCAGGAGGAGGTCAGTGCGCTTAGTGCGAGCTATGGATGAGAGATGGCGCTGTTTGAGACGACTTAGTTCACCCCAGGGACGATAGATGGCGCTGTTTTGTAGCCACGCGACGCGTGAGCGCGTGATGCTGCTACGAGACCAAGTGAGTGCGCTCTAGCGAGGATAGGTGGCGCTGTTTTGTAGCTACGCGACATCTGAGCGCGTGATGCAGCTATGAGACTAAGTTAGTGCGCTCTAGCGACGATAGATGGCACTGTACTAAAGCAGCGCGGTAAGCTAATGCGCTGTAGTGACAAAAGATGGCGCTATATCGTAATAGCGTGACAGAGAACATGGTGAAAGCTGCTGAGCAATTCGCAGCGGCTGACAAGAGCCGCCGCGAGCGCGTGGAGGCCGCCAACCAGGCCGAGGGCGTGCTGCACGACACCGAGACCAAGATGGACGAGTACAAGAGCCAGCTGCCGCAGGAGGAGGTCAGTGGAAGATAGTGTGTCCAAGCGACGATAGATGGCGTTATATCGTAGTGGCGTGGCGAGTGGGGCTACTAGTTAGTGCGCTCTGGTGACGATAGATGGCGCTGTTTTGTAGCCACGCGACGTGCGAGCGCGCTATACAGAAATGAGACCAAGTGAGTGTGCTCTAGTGAGGATAGATGGTGCTGTAATGTAGCAGTGCGACTAGCAGTGAGCTAGTGCGCTCTAGCTACGATAAGTGGCGCTGTCAATATAAGTTAGTGCGCTCTAGCTATATTAGATGGCGCTATTTCGTAGCCACTCGACGTGTGAGCGCGTGATGCTGCTTCGAGACCAAGTTAGTGCGCTTCAGTGATGATAGATGGCGCTGTGGGACGTTAAACTGGTGAAAACTAGCGGCGCTACAAACAGTTACAACAAGTCAGTGCGCTTTAGTAACAGGTGGCGCTGTATGCGCAGTTGAATCGCGGTGGCGTAAGTTTTTAGATTGAAGGAAACTGTTTATTCTTATGCTCGTCTTTGAATGCACACGTTCTTAGCCTGCCGGGCAGCAAGCGCGGGAGGTAAAGCCGCGTGCTATAGTATAGCTGTCGTTTCTTCCCCGCGGCGTGCTATTGTCGCAGGGAAGGTACATGACACCAACATTTATAAATTAACAAATATGTATGGTTATTTTTACATTACGTCACACAACGCCAGGTGGTGACGTCAGCCCCTACACAAGACGTATTTTTCACTTTTCATAATAACGAAAGTTTAAAGATAATATAGCGCGCCAAAGTTCTGAAGAAGAGGCTCGTGACGTCAAGGAGTGCTAGCATTTAGTGACGTCACTAATTTAACTTCGTAATTACTTGTTTGATTGACAAATAAAAAAATACGTGCCCAATATTTTTTGATATCATAATTGACGGATTAAAATTTATTTAGGAAACTAGCCTATTAAATTAAGAATGGTTATTATGTTTTCTGACATAGGACGTCCACTGCTGAACATAGGCCTTCCCCAATGCTTTCCATGTTGATCGATTGGTAGAGGCCTGCGTCCAAGCAGTGGACGTCCTATGGCTGAAATGATGATGATGATGATGATAATGATTGTTTTCTAATCCGCCATTTTGTTTCCAGTGCGACAAACTGCGCGTAGAAATCGCGGCGCTGCGCGAGCTTCTAGCCAAGAAGGACACCGCCGACCCCGAAGAGATCAGAACCGCCACCGGCCAGCTGCAGCAGGCTAGTTTGAAGCTGTTCGAGCAGGCGTACAAGAAGGTATGTACCTATAGGCTTAGATCAGCGGTTCCCAAACTTATTTTGTCTACAGCCCACTTTGAGAATAAATTCTTTTTAGCATCCCCATTTGTAGTCGAGTGCTCAGTCGGTGTCTAAGAGACTTCCTAGTAAATGACGCCTCCCAAGCCTCTACACAAAGTCCCGATTTTTTTCTGGGTCTCTTATCGCCCCCCTTTAAGCCTGCAGCGCCCACAAGGGGGCGTTATCGCCCACTTTGGGAAAGACTGGCTTAGATAAAGAGAGGTAGTAAGCGCAAGAAAAGTGAGACACGTCAAACTTGACCGGCTTACATAAGTTTCTTTCCATTACATTGTTACAGTTTAAAGTCAAACACTACTGAAAACGTAGTAAGATGACACTGGATGCATGATTTTTGGGCTCATTTTAGACGAATCGTTTGTACGGTGACTATATCCATCTAGTTGTTATTAGTCTCATGCGCGTTTACACCATCAATCCCTAATTTTTAAATGACACCTTTGGTAAAACATAACAGGAATTTTGTTTTTATAGGGGTCACTTTAAAAATAGGAATTAATGGTGAAAACGGGCACAAGGGTCGTATTTACCGAGTCTGGCCAACGCGTGGAGAGTGTAGGCTAAATCCTACATTTACCTTTGGTAAATAGGGTCATGCATCTGCAGTGAAGACCAAATGACTTGATGATGATGATAATACTAATTAAAAATAGTTAGTTTCTGTCCACAGCTTAGTCTGCGACAATATCTTTCGAACGAATTCTGGGTCTTTATTAGGTACCAAGAATATAAATGTCAATTATAAATTTTTAATTGATTCAGCAACTAGATAGTCGCAATCAGAATTTGCATTAATAATATTAGTAGCTTCAAAATACATCATCATTATCAACTCTGAAACTTTGGAATCGTTTGAAATTTAATCTTATCTAGTTTGCACAATTTTGAGCCACTCCACCTGTCACCTCGGTGCATTGGTCAAGCAATTGTGCTATAGTATCGCGGAGTCACGTTATCATCCGATAGGCCTCATCCATAGACTATTGGACGATTTATGCCTCCTACATTTTGTTAAATTTTCAAAAACGCATTGAAAAATATAACTATCTAATGCTACTGAACAAGATTTTTCGCATTAAAAACACCATCCCGTTCCGCTTCCATATACTACATGTTCTTACTTCATTTCATCATCATTGCAGCCATAAGTACTTACTGTATCTAATTGAAAAATACGCTGACAAAGGTGACTGAGTTTCTTCTGCCACTACTCAGCCCGTTTGTTGTCCCGAAGTGGTGTGGTGGTCGGTCGGGCAAGCTATATTTGGGACGTGTATAAGCGCCCTGGAAACTGGAAAGGGCCTATGTAAACGATTTGGATCGCCAGCTTCTTTTTTATTTTAAATTATAAATAAACAACTTGAAAAAATCGGACTACCTAAGGCGGGAATCGAACCCATGACTTTTCACTTGCCGGGCGACTGCTCTTCCATCTGAGCTACTTAGTCACTGGACGAACCCGTCGAAATTTTTAAGTGTAATACGCTGTTGCGACCAGCGTTTGTTTCATCAATGTTGGGTAGAATCTAGAGATTGCAACCCGGTATGATTCTCAACCCGGCCGGGCCCAGTTGCATTTGTCGCCAACCCGGCCGGGTTTTGTGTTAGCAGTGAAACTTTTATGCTCGCATTCATAAACATTACTATGAGGTCTCACAGTGCGCGTGGACGCACAGGGTGACACAAACCAATCACAGAGCTTTATTCAACGCTGTGCGTTCGATTTGATGCTTCACTTAAGCAAGCATCGTTTCTTAATATGGGCGTTAAAGTATTTTATTAAAAATTTCTATACGTGTTCCTTTTAATTTCCCGTAACTTTAAGGCTATCCTATGAATAAAAACTAGTTAAAATGTCTTAAGAACATTTGTGTTCCTACACGCATATTTTCGAAGATATCATCCATCTTATTACAGTTTGTACCAAAATTGACACCCAGTTCTTTCACACAGTCTTTGTACATAATTTTCATTGATAAACTATAATATAAATAATTTATTTAACAATGGCGAATTATTTTATGCGTTCAAAATAGAATCAAATGGACGACGCATGATTGGGAAAGTCGACCCCGTGTAACGGGAAGAAGAGAGAGAGAGAGAGAGAAGAGAATTATGTTGTAGTATGAAAAAATAAGGCGAAAGAAATTGTCGAATTAAACAAAAAAATTATGCCATTCGATTCTTTGAAGTGGTCTTAATACCTTAAGAGTTACAGGATATTGTCAGGAACACGTTGTATATGAATGGAAAAAGACAATGATTCAATACTCAAGTAACAAATCACACTTAATACAGAATTGATTACCTACTTTACTTATGGACGGAAAAGTAACATTAGTATTAGTAATTATTCATTTTTATAAGTTTAAACAAATAACGCAGCTTGAAGTACCTACTAAACGTGTCATAACAACTTTAATAGATAGGTAGATAAACTTTGGTAGATTTGGTATAAACAACACAAATTATTTCACCTACCGGGTCCGGTGACCGGGCCCGGCCCGGTCGGACCGGGTTTGCAATCCCTAGTTGAATCCTTTTTCTTATTTGGTTCTTATTACGTCAATCTTAATAATAATATCCTTCCACAGATGGCCGCTGAGCGCGAGGGTCAGGGCCAACAGCAACAGACTGAACAGAAGGAACAGGAGAAGAAAGAAGATAAGAACTAAGCGGAACACGCTGTGCGGTCGAGTGTCGAATGTCGCTGGGATAGTTGTAACTGAGTACCAGTGAGTTTTGTAACTGATTACACTTTGTAGCAACTGATTACATTTTTGTAGCAACTAATAACATTTTTGTAGCAACTAATAACATTTTGTAAAAATTAATTACATTCTGTTTTCGTTTTACACTTTGTAGCAACTGATTACACTTTGTAGCAACTGATTACATTTTGTAAAAACTAGTTACCTTTTGTAGTAACTAATTACACTCTGTTTTCGTTTATTCAGCAGCTGTCATGTTGTTTTAGGGCTGATTTTTCAATCGTCGGATAACTTTTATTTAAAGAATAAGTTTGGCACATTGACAGTTTCAATATGGAAAATATGTCAAAACGACAAGTTTATTCTCCAGTTAAAAGTTATCTGACGCTTGAAAAATCAGCCCTTAACTGAAGAATAAGTTAGGCACATTTGACAGTTTCAGTATTGAAAATATGTCAAAATGACAAGTTTATTCTTCAGTTAAAAGTTATCTGACGATTGAACAATCGGCCCTTGGTGAGTTTTGAATGTGTAAGTTATGCTACAGGGCATTTAATGAATTCGCCGAAACTAATTTTACACTTTGGTGGCATTTCATTACATTGTGTTTCTTCTAGTATTATTTGCGGTGGCCAGAGAGTTGTCTACTAAAGTTGTGTATTATTTAGTTTTATTAAAGTTGTGTATTATGTACTGCATTGTAATCAGTACATATTGGTACATAGTTACAACTATTTCCAATATTACCCTTGAATAAAGACGAAACCATCTCGATTAGGAATTAACCAAATGTACTAAACGAACAATTGGTATTACAGATACAGAAACATATTAAAACTATTTAATAGTTTTCTTTAAAGTGAATATCCTAAAAATGATAGTAAAATTAATATATTATTGACATTATAATTTTTATGTAAATACACGTCCGGAGCGGCAATTTTTTGTGTATTTGTAATATCGAGTGTTTAATATTATAGTAGTTTCTTAAATATGAGTCCTATTGGTTGTAATTAAAAACTTTGCCTTTTTAAACAAGAACAGTTACGTCATAATAATTTTAGACCGCATCGTCTATGGTATATACGATAATATCGACTGGGACTTCAAAGTAACTGATTACATTGTGTTTGGATATATTTTAATTTGATTACATCTCGTTTTCATTTATTTTTAAAACTAATTACGTTTTATTTTTATTCCTCAAACGTAGAATAGATGGCACAATAAATTGAGAAAATTTTCGTATAACCATCTGAGAGTATCACAAACTTGAATGTAGTGAAAATTGTTATATAGTGGTAAAGGACTGCAAAACAATCTGAAATGTATTGCACCGTATTTATTTAATGGCAAAGTTACTAAACCGATTATGATGAAGTGTTCTTATAATACTTGTTGTCATATTTCATCTCAGATTCGATCTTTGTAGGTTTTAAATTTGCGATGCAATAGATTTCAGATTTTATAATTTTATTAATAAGCGTTTTGGCAGTTCCAATATTTTTGTTGTATAAAATTTTGGAACTGCCAACTTTAACATAGGCTGTTATACGTGTACATTCAGTGTATTATTATATATTTCTTTTTGTATATGGCAATATTAGAACCGCGATTTCGTTTGACAAATTCTTGCAATGCTGCAGTCAATTCCGCCTATTTCAAACAAATATCTGTTTAATTTCTACTACACTAAGATCTATATTGTAGTACACCTCAAGTATCCATCTACACTCAACGCTTGAGTTTTCTACGAGACTTAGTTTGCACGCAAAAATAAACCTTAACGCATAAGTCAAATAAAACCTAAATCAATTGAAACACATCTGTCTCTTTCCTATTCTTTCACAGTGACAAAGACGCATAGAATTTTCAAACGAAATCGCCCACGTACCAGAAAGCGTTTCATAGACGCGGGAGAGAAATAGCTTTACTATGCATTTATGTTAAGGCGGAACGCGTTTTGGTACGGTCCATAGACAAGGCAACATAGCAGAGACGAGGGTGGACCATAGACTAGTTGTGAAAAGTTTTCTCTGTGTAAAAAGCAAATAAAGTATGGCTACGTAACATACACTCGCATCCACAAACATTACTATGAGGTCTCACAGTGCGCGTGGACGCACCCAAAAACCTATTCATAGATAATACTTGAGTGGCGGAGTGACACAAACCAATCATAGAGCTGTGCGTTCGACTTCGTATAGCGTTGCTGCTTCACAAGAAAGCATCGTTTGTGAATACGGGTGATATTTTTTTAAGTATGATTAATTTCGTTGCGGGTTCAATGATATTTTAACTTTCCCCCGGGACAAACTTGACCTTCACTTTGTGGGTTTTTATTGGCGGTCAAGCTGTAGATCCTGGCTACACAGGTTTGCAGCGGTGGGAAGGAGAGGTGGGAATAGTCCCGTTATTTATCTATGTATTTAAATAAATGATATCCATCCTCATTTCTACTCTGTTGTATTGTTTTTAGATGCTAAATTCTGTTTTTTTTTGTTGAGTTTTAGGCGAATCCTGATGATACGCTATGTGTAGTGTGTGTGTAGACGTGGCGGTGTGTATATTCCATTTTGTATACGTGCAAGAATACAATCCAAAGTGTATTCTTAGTGCAAGAATACGGTTCGAAGTGTATTCTAGATTTTATTTGTATTCTAGTGAATTGATCGAGTGTTTTGTGATCGGCAATCGATGAATGTTTTGTAATTTAATTTATATTCATACAAATTACAAAAGAGTTCATGCAAAATATTGTAAGTAAGTGTTTGTATTGGCGACTTAGAATAAAATTTTCTATTCAGTATTCCTAAATTCCATTCTATAGACATTTGGTTTAATTTAAAACACTCGGTTAATTCATTAATTTAAATTAAAAAATACTATACATGTCCAGTCTTGTCATAAAATACGATATTGTAAGCACTTTGACTTCGTATAATAGACTTACACTTTCCCAATATCAAAATTGGGCAGCCTTAGGCATAATGCATTCTTTATAATTCTTATGCATTATTATTGATCTTTAAAGTCGAACATAGAACCACCTCCTTTTTTGAAGTCGGTTAAAAAATAGCTCACTGTTGCTCGCGAGTTAATTGTTGAGCTAGAAAAGTATTTCCTTTTATACGAAATCACAGTGTAGGTAGTCAAAAATCCCAACTACTGTTTATGTAAAGATATTTTTTTTCGGTGTTGTAATAATTTTGTAGTATACAAAACGAAATATACACACAACCGAGTTGAGTGGCTGGCGTCATTGTAAATTAGAATAGTGAATTATATTATTTCGATGAATTTGAGCGTTTTATTTTATTCTTCACAAATAAATTTACCCAGTTAGGTATAAGTCTAGCGCTAAACTCGGTCAGTGCCTGAGGTGTGGGAGGGTGTTTTCGGGACGTTAAACGTCAACGAGACGAGATTTCAAAACGTGTGATCTGTCACGTCATAATGTTAATGTCCTCTCCCGTGCCGCTCCCATATAGATGACCCACGCTGAACTGTCCCACCAAACTCAATGACAGGGGGGCGCTACCATCGTTCAACTATATGGTTTCAAACATGGCAAAAATCAAAACCAGCGATCCGGTATTGACGGTGGCGCCCCACTGTCAATGTCATGCATAGGACAGTTCAGTATTTTGGAACTACACTCGCGAGCAAAAGTATGGAATCACTTACATGAAGTTGTTTCCACGCGATCTTGTGTACTAACGAATTTGTTAGCAACAAAAAAAGTAGCACCATTTTAAAGATTAAACTTTTAACTTTAAATTGATACCAAATTCATTTAAATCACACCGGTATTTAAAAATATATCCCGCCTGAAGTGAAGAAGTAAGGAAAAAGACATGTATCAACTGTTTGATACGTCGCGAGTTGCGGCCTATTTACCCACTATAAAAGCAAGTGTATTCGGATTTTTGCTTTCACACGTTGATCCATACACATCTCCGCTTCCTTTGACACTTTACCTGGGATTCTACACCTTCAGAAGGAGCACAAATCGTTGCATTATTGCAAGAAGGGCTCAGCCAGCGGGCTATCGCACGTCAGCTCCACATAAGCCAGTCCTGGGTTTCGAAAGTTGTAAGACTCTTTCGGGAGACTGGTGGCTTTATCCCAAAACCAAGTTCTGAACAGCGCCGGTGCACATCGCAAAGGGATGACCGTTTTTTCATGTCAACCACTCTATAAAATCGTCATTTGACTGTTATCGACGTCCAGCAAGAGCTCAGAAATGTTCCTAGGATAGCTGTTAGCGAGTGGACAGTTCGCCTAAGATATAAGCAATAGATTTCGACTCCAAAAAGGCCTGCCACAGGCTCGAAACTGACGGCAGGTCACCGACAAGCACGCTTTCAATTAGCTCGCACTTATTTTGATGGGAAGGCGAGTAATGGAGGCGAGTTTTGTTCTCCGATAAATGCAGACTGTGTTTGCAGTGCAGCAGTCGAAGAGGTCGGGTCTATAGGCGGCATGGGGAGCGATTTGTACAGTGCTGGTTCGCTGAAACAGTGGCTTATGGGGGTGGCTTGCTCAACTTCTTATCGAGATGTGTACGAGCAAATTGAAAGCGTGTTATCGGTGACCTACCGTCAGTTTCGAGCCTGTGGCAGGCCTTTTTGGAGTCAAATTCTATTGCTTGTATCTTAGACGAACTGTCCACTCGCTAGCAGCTATCCTACGAACATTTCTGAGCTCTTGCTGGACGTCGATACCAGTCAAATGACGATTTCATAGAGAGGTTGACATGAAAAAACGGTCATCCCTCTGCGATGTGCACCGGCGCTGTTCAGAACTTGGTCTCGGGATAAAGCCACCAGTCTCCCGAAAGAGTCTTACAACTTTCGAAACCCAGGACTGGCTTATGTGGAGCTGACGTGCGATAGCCCGCTGGTTGAGCCCTTCTTGCAATAATGCAACGATTTGTGCTGCTTCTGAAGGTGTAGAATCCCAGGTAAAGTGTCAAAAGAAGCGGAGATGTGTATGGATCAACGTGTGAAAGCAAAAATCCGAATAAACGTGCTTTTATAGGGGGTAAATAGGCCGTAACTCGCGACGTATCAAACAGTTGATACATGTCTTTTTCCTTACTTCTTCACTTCAGGCGGGATATCTTTTTAAATACTGGTGTGATTTAAATGAATTTGGTATCAATTTAAAGTTAAAAGTTTAATCTTTAAAATGGTGCCTCTTTTTTTGTTGCTAACAAATTCGTTAGTACACAAGATCGCGTGGAAACAACTTCATGTAAGTGATTCCATACTTTTGCTCGCGAGTGTATATTATGTCAATGTCACCCCTCCCGTGCCGCGCCCATACCTCGGGCACTGACTGACTTATGTGATAGACCTATATCTAAGAACCCTTCACACACAACTTTTAAAGCACATTTTTAGGAGATCGAGGTCAATTCAGAAGAATTGAGATTTTTTGTTTACCTGCTTGAACTTTCATATTGAACATACATCCTTGAGTTTAAGATACTCGGAAAGTGGGCCTAAATACACAAGTAACAAATAAGTACAGTCATCTTGGGTTATTTTCAGGATAACTTTGAACAGGAAACAAAGTTACATTTATTAACTTTATTAATATAACTTTGAATTTCTCGTAAATTCAGATAATTTTTGGTTTTTATCTTCTAAGATAAGGATTAATGTACAAATAGAGTTATTTCAGAAAGCTTTCATTTTAAAAATACTTAAATAAAATAAAAATAAATATCCTTGGACATTTTACACTTAGCAAAGCTACTCTTTTTTTAAATACATAGGTACATATTATACACAGTTACACCAGGCCTCCGTCACTCGCCTATGCCGGCCGAGATAATTACCTACAGCGCGCGACAACTTCAAGTTGCAAATCAGTAAAGGCCGCCACGCGCCGTGACGCGCCTGTGAGCACACGCGTACCTATACACGCTCGGTGTATCATCGTCGCAATCAAGGTTTATTGTTCCAACGGCACTGTTATTCTTCTTTAATGAAAAATCGTAATATTTAGGAGTAATAATTAACTGTAGTGATTTAAATAATTATAAAAAACTACACTTTTAAAATAATTTTGAAATACTTATGACAAAAAACTGTAGCAAAAAAATTATTTTAGCTAATAAAAACATTAACTTTACTTCACCGTGTCTATTTTCCGACACTACACCTTTTAAAACTGTTTGTCCAATTTCGAATTATCGCAACACTGAAGTTTATTAATAGCTTACTTTAGAGATGGTACGATTATACAAACACCACTAAATTAAAGTTTACCAATCGTAAATACAATAAAAAAATAAGTTTTTATTTATTTTACTTTGCTTATACAACCCTGACGCTTGAGCTGTGAGCACAGAATAAGTAATAGTGCTGTGAGGTAGATCAATTCTGAACACAAAAAAATTGCGCTCTTGTGAGCGTAGTAGTAAGGTGCGATTTCGAATGCACCATGTGCGTTGGATATTTTGCATTATTATTATTACCGTTAAAATGCCGGCATCTGATCCTACACAAAGGAGTGCAATTTCTGTTGCTACTATTATGTATTCTGTGGTTACACCCAGACCCGTTACAGAAATTAAAATTCATCACTTCAATTTCTGCTCGGCCGGGAATCGAACCCGGGACCTCTCGGCATAGTAGTCCGTTCTGAACCACTACACCAAACTGCGACACGAAAATAATTATGTAGATTCATAATTATTTTCGTGTCGCCCGTTTGGTGTAAGTAGGTACCTTTAGAGGACCACCTTGTTGGACGACTCCCGCTGCGTTTCCGGTACGTGGCCTCCACTCCAGAACCTTGCTGCTCCATCGGCCGTCTGTTCTGGCCCATTCTGGTCTCGGCCGTGGCGCTGGATGCAGGAACCAACCGCGCGATATGGAAATTATTGGGCGAGGCCTATGTTCAGCAGTGGACGTCCTGTGGATGAAATGGTGATGACGATGAATTATTAAGAAGTGATAGTAGTTGATTACACACGTTAAGTGTGTCGACCTCTGACACTGAGGTTGATAAATATTGTAAACAACAATTTGTTTATCAACGTAAAGTAGAATAGTAGTAATTCCTTGATTTATTTTTAACGTAAACGAGGGAATATTAATAACTACAATGAAGGATTCTGATTTGTATTCGCTACAAGAACAAAAAAGACTGATAGAAATGTTGAAAAACTGTGTTTGGCGAAGGTCACCGAGGACTTGGAAAAAATAACTGATTTTGTTCAAAAATAAAATCTAATTATGAAGGCACTGCGTTTAGATGCTGACTGTTAAAACATAATTATTTAATTACGAGCGTAGGTACTATTGTTTCCCTGATTTCAGTTTGGTAACCGGTGAATACCCGCTATAATGACACATTTTTTATTCTGAACTGTCGTCTAGTAAATATTAAAGTCTTTTGTTGATTCATACAAGACTTGAATGTAGTTTCAATGGCTAAAAAACTTTCTTTCGACGCTCCAGTCTTGAACGTCGTGACATTGACCAAAAAACTTAAGACAATCCGCGAGCTAAACGAGTTTCGCTCTAAAGATAGATGAGTTTACTATGGCCAATGTGGGCATACCCACATTTGCGAATAACTTACCGGTATGCATTTTCCTCATAAGACACTTTGACATAGTGCAGTGAAGGAGGAGCAGTAGTTCTGCTTTTAAAAAGAAGAAAAAACTAAGACTTATTACTTAGTCACTGCAAGAGATGCTGGCATTTAAAGTCACTGTTATTTGTTAGATAGCGCTTCTATACATCTTTATCTGGAACCTGAAACTGGTTCTTTTTAACCAAAATCTTTATTATCTCATTTTACCAAGACTGTTTATTCCACAATCGGAATATCGGATGTAAACGATTTACATAAAAGAATACGTTACTTAATGCATGTATTTTCCTCGTTTTGATTTGGCCACAAATAAAGTGAGTTTTAGTAACGCCGGTTTTATTTTAATTGTTTTTAGTACCTATAACAGTATATTTTTTATATTCTACACAATTAAAAAAATAGAGCAAGAGTTGTAGACCCTACTACTGCATTTTTTTAAAGATATTTATTACCCACTATCTAGCATTGATGAAAAAAAGCTGTAGTATATTTTTCAAGAGGTTTACGCTATGCCTCCATAGCTCAGCGGTCAGAGCAATCTCCAGGCAAGCAAAAGATTCGATTTCCACCAGAGGCAATTGTTTTTCAAGTTAAAAAAAAGGTTTCGAGATTCCCATCTTCAAAAAAAATATTTTAAATGGAGATTTTGTTCCGCATGTTGCCGTTCCAGCGTCTCGTGCGTTCGCTCGCTCAGGACTTCAAGACCAATATTCTCTACTGGATCAATTTTAACTGTGGCACATAAAAACGACCTATGTTGACCATGTTTAAACATAAACGCTTCGGCCAGTCCGGTAACCGAAGCGGTCAGCAGCAGACCGCGAGGTCGCGCTTGAGGAAAACATTAAAATAATAAAACCTGCTTGGTGATTAAGAAACAATAATCTTGTTTTTATCTGTGCATTTAAAAAAGGAATAGAGGTGAGTTTTTAAGGTATTTTTAATGTAAATTGATTGGACACGGGGATGTACCGAGATGACTTTGATTTTGTTGGAACGAATTTTATTGTTATTACGGCATTATGAGCGATTTGAGAACCCAATGTAGTTTTAATCGAGCTTAAAATATCAAGGCAAAATGTTATTTAAATAAAATAAATCGAATAAATATTAGGGTACCTCCCTAATATTTATTCGTCTTCTAGTGGCTAAAAACAAAAAATGTGGATTTACTAACTTAGTAAAACAAATTAATTACAAATCTAATACTTAATAACTGATTAGGTAACTTAGTAGGAGAAGTTTGATAAAGTAATTTTTAGACCTTATTATTTTAACCTTCTCACTGTCGCGATGTCGGCGGGTAACTTCCTATCAAAAAGACGTGATTTTTTACGATCTGACCAAAGCATAAATTACTTACCTGATCTCATTTGATTTGGCTAAGATAGTTAATGAAAAAATTCACTGTGATATCGATCAAGCCTAGATTTCGTGAAGTTCACTGTTCTTTTTGCGGGAATCAAACCAGCACCGAGCGTTAATGTCATGAGCATCACATCCGGGGTCATGGTCGTTTAGTAATTTGTTTGTGTCTAGTCGCTATAACAAAAGCCTTTACTGTGTCGGTTATTCCCAGTTGCTCCTCTGAACACCTGAGGGCAACTGGGAATTTATACAGGGTGGAATTTTGTAATGCCACCAGGAGGGAAAGTAACTAACTACCTACTCTTAATATTTAATTGTAAGTAGATAGAAAATTTTTCTCAAAGAAAACATCCTTCCTTTATTTGAAAAGAAATAGAACTGCATTCAAAGATTTCCAAAAATTTGTTTGCCACACCTGGGAATCTAACCAACTAAAATCTGTTAAAAATTACACCCTGTATTTTTATTGCATCGATCGTTAGGGTTAAGTATAAGGATGAAATCTCTCTAACAAACTTGATAAATCAAATGAAAGGAAAACCATGAAATCTTAAATTGTTTTAATTAGTTACGTATGTACAGAAAATTGTACGTTAAGGTACTGAAGTTTAGAAAAAATTTCGAAAATCTTTGAATGCAGTTCTCTTTCTTTTCAAAAATAAAGGAATGTTTTCTTTCAGTAAAATTTTCTATCTACAGTATTAAGAGTAGGTACTTTCTCTACAGGTGGCATTACAAAATTCCACCCTGTATACCTACAAAAATGTATGTCTCTTGTAATAGGTAACTTTAAGTGAAGGCAACTTCAATGCACATCGGTCTTTAGGGTCTTATATTCGCAGGAAATGTGTTTTTGAGCTCATTTTATTGCCCCATAAGACGTGATGCCTTAGAGCATTGGTTCCCAAACTTATTTGAGACGCGCCCCCTTTCGACCATACAAAAAATTCCGCGCCCCTCCTCCTCCAGTCAAGATTATTTATTGGTCGTATCGAGCGGTCGCAGGTTTCTTATAGATGGCCCGCGCCCCCCTTTAAAGGTCGCCCCACTTTGGGAACTAATGCCTTAGAGGTTGTTTAGTTTGCTTGGAATATCCCAACTATTTAACTGAACCTCTATTTAAGAGTGTCTAGATATTTATCAGAGAGATAAATGGAAACCCAAAATCTTGAAGGAGCAATGGACGTCCTGTGGCTGAGATACCTAATGATAATGTTTTTTTTTTAATATTATCTAACCTACCTAGTTGCCTTTAACGATATCCATGGGGTCCTATTCTTCTCTGCCGAAACCATGGAGGCGGAAGCGGAACCATACGGCTACACATGTATAGGTACAGTCAGCGTCAAATAGTTCATGACACAAAGACACCCAGAGTGGCCAAAAAGTTGACAACAACACAACTTTATTTGCAAGTCTTCCCAAATAAATGAAGAATTGTAACAAGATGTGTTGCGAACATTTTGGCTACTTTGGGTGTCTCGAACTATTTGATGCTGACTGTATCACACGGTTTTGGCACGTTTTGGTTTCAAACTAAAACCAGCATAGAAGCAAAGATTTAGGTTATTTTAGTTATTATGTGTTGTTTTCCTTCACATATCTTGTTGTTATGACTTGTAAACCGCAGAAGATAAAGTTTAAATGATAAATGTATTTGTTACGAGGTAAATAAACTCGGTTATGACACAAATGCAACAGGAAATCGGGGAGTAAGATATAGGTAGTTAGACCGCAACTAAAAGCAATTTATTTGTATTTGAGTATACGAGTACTACAGCAGAATCGAACCTTTTTACCCGACTGTGCCAGAAGGATTGGAGGGTTATGTTTTTCGAGTGTATGTATGTACTGGTTCTGGAGTGGAGGCCACGTAAACGTAGCGTGGAACGGCCACCCACAAGGTGGACCCACGACCTTATAAAAGTAGCAGGAAGGCGCTGGATGCTGGCCGCTATCGACCGATCAATCTGCAAACATAATATTCTGTTAGTGAAAAAAACTATTTTCCCGCCAAATAATTCAAATAATATGGGCCAATATGGAATAGGGCCAATGAGGAAGCTGTTGACATTCACGTAACAGATTGTATTGCTCCAAACGACTAAGTACCTAGTATTTTTTTTTATTTGTCAGCACTCTGAAACGGTCCAAAAACGGTTTAGTTCAGTTCAGTTTCAGCCAAGTGACTTTCACTGCTGGACAAAGGCCTCCCCCAAGGATATCCACAACGACCAGTCCTGTGCTGCCCGCATCCAGGCATCGCCCGCGATTTTAAAAATGTAGTATAAATTAAAATATTTGCCTGAAGTTACATTTTACCAGGTTACAAATGGTTATGAATAGAATAATACAACTTTCCAACATAGATAATTTCTTGTAAATTCGTAATATATACGATGTAAAAAGACTAGCTGAGCCCATGTGTAGTTTACGCGTGAAAAGATTTCGCAACATTTTTCATTGATGCTCTGCTCCTACTAGTCGTTGCGAGATGGTACATATCCTTCTTACCTTTCTTCGATTCCCTTCTTCGATAGCTATCTAGGTATCCAACACAAAAATAACTTTTAAAATCAGGTCAGCAGTTCCTCAGATTAGCACGTTTGATCAAACAAACTCTTCATTTAATAAAAAAGAAAAAATACAGATTTATAATAATTTAGCATCGAGATATTTTTCATAACAAAAAGTCATATTCTTGTTCCAGATGTTCCTAAAAGCAGCGGCAGTATGCCTGCTCCTTGCCTCCACAATGGCCCAACAGAACGCAGGCGGCGGGGACCTCGAGTCCATCCTGCACCAGATCTTTGGGGAGCCCCCCAACGGATCCACCGTGGGCCCCACTCCGGCGGTGACGACCCCCCCTTCGGTGGTGGGGGATAGAATCCCCCCGCAGCCGTCTACGCTTGTGCCGATTACTACTGGTGACAATGGTAAGTTTTTTTTTATATGACAATAGTGACTGAGTTTCTTGCGCTGCTTCTTCTCAGCACTGGCCCATTAATTGTCCTGAAGCAGTGGTAGGGTTAATACTGGGACGCGTAAAAGTGGGTTTTAAAAACCTATTTGCATAAATAAATGAGTTTTTTATAACTTTTACTGCCTACGGCGGAAATCGAACCCACGACCTTTCACTTGCCGGGCGACTGCTCGTCCATCTGAGCTACTTATACACCGAATGAAGCCGTTGAAATTTTCAAGTGCCAATTTATTATCTTACTAGCTGACCCGGCGAATTTCGTACCGCTTTCAGAAACGATGTAGGATAATGGTATAATATTTTTTCAAGTCAGTCCAGCAATTTCGGAACCTATTCAATACAAATAAACAATATTAGTGTAATGTAGATGAATAAAGGTGCCTATACCTAATATCTAACGAGAAGTTTCAAAAAAATTTGGCTGATTTTTTTTTCTCTGTATAATGTGCTAAGTATAGTTTCATGTTATAATTCCCTAATATTGTAAGTAAGTAGGTACTGTTAGGTATTGTTAACGTTGTCTAACGATTGATTGATTTCAAATCAACTAAAGTCCTTATTTGTTTATTAATTAAAAACTAATTTCATTTCCAGCGATCAATTAAAGTGAACTCTAGAGAAATTTTATTTTCTTGCGGTTAAAGATCTAAGAAACCACTTAATAATCAAAGAAACCTCTAATAGCATAATACATCAATCAGTAACTGTATACAAATAATTAAATAACTGGTTTTAAATATTCCAAATCCATCAACACGGTTAAATATAATAAATATTAAAAATCTATTAGTTAAAATTACCATTTCGTGGTTGGTGTTAGTCGTCGAGCAAATAACAAATCTTCAGTTTTTAGATCGTAACTCATAGTTATTTACTAAGATGGCGGTCAAACATTGACCTCCAGGATTATGCGTGAAAGAACTTGGCAGGGTTGCCAAAAATTAACAATAGTCTAAAACAGTGATTTTCTTTAGTTAGGGGATCGCGAGAGGTCGTAAAAACTACCTCGTATTCGGTCCCTAAAACATCTCTGTAACATATAAAATTCATGAAAAAAAGCAAATGGTCGGGAGCTTGCAAAATATTTTTTCATAGGGAGGTCGTGTCATGAAAAAGGTTCAAAAACACTGGTCCAAAAATGAACAAAAAAATCAGATTCCAAAAAAGTGCACTAAATATAGAAAAATAGGGTCAATTGACCAACAATCGAATACCAAAATTTCAATATTTCATACACCCTTCATTTTGGAAGTCGTTTTTTACTGACTTTTTAAGCAATTTTATTGGGTGGTGGTTTTTAATTATAAAGAATAAAATAAAATTTTTAGTGCTCTTTTTTGGAGTCTGCTGTCTGCTCCAACGAAAGGCTAGCAGTTAATTGTGTTGTGAATAAATTCTGCAAATTCGTTTACCTGGATGACATAATATTTCAAGTTATTTTAATTTAAAAACGAAACTTCATTTGGATTTTTCTACCAATAAAAATATTTTGGCAAATTTGGCAATGTGACACAGCCCTGACCGACCCTCGCCTCGCAAAACAGGCCATTCGAGTTACTTCACATTTTATTTGCATTTTTATGTCAATATTAATAAAACCACAACTTCTTGGGAATATGTAATAAACCGTATGATATGTAAATTATTTAAAAATTTTAATAGGTACAAGTTTTGAAGAAAGTGACGTCATAAGAAAGGATTATTAGAGACTAGAGTACATTCTCAAAGTCAAATTCTTTACTCGTGTTGTTCTTTTCACTTGTAAATAAAATTTGTGTCTATTTGAAATGTCTAAACTATTTTTTGCGGAACTGTAAACTTTAAATTTTAATATTAAAACACGTCTAAACGGGATCCTGCAAATAACGGGATATCTCCCTAGGAAAGAACTCTTAAGATCTTGTCGATGTTATTTAACTTTTTATGAGCGAGTGGAAAATTAATTAGGGCGCAGGAGAAAAACTTAAAAATTATTTTTTTCCACAGCCGACACATCATGCACCACAGACAAAGGGGAAGTGGGGGAGTGCGTCAAGTACTACCTTTGTGACGTCAACAACAACACCATCAACACTGATGGCTTTGGCATCATTGATATACGGTCAGTATCCTAATTTATTAAAGGCCTGCGTAGGCGATGGACTTTTTTCCACAGACTACACTACTATTTGTAGGGGGTACCCACTTTTAGATAGTCACTCGACGGCACAAGCTTTATACAACGAGGCACCTCCCTATGAAAGCCGTGTGGTGACGGCAGAGTAGAATACATTTGTCACCAACCCCTACTCTTCCCACGGGTGTGTCGTAAGAGGCGACTTAGGGACTAGACATCAAACAGAGAACGGGCAGCAGCGCTCTCTGAAAAAAATCAATCTTTTAAACTGCGATCTCCAACCCGCCTGCCAAGCGTGGAGATTATGGCAAAACCCTCCACTATAGTGGAGGAGGCTCATAGTCCAGCAGTGGACTGTAAAGAGCTGTTGATGATGAAATTAGAGCCGTGCTTCTGCGGTGAAAACACTGGGACTTAAGATGATGATTAGTATGAAAGCCTTTTCCAGGGTACTTTAAACACGACCCAACATAGCTCCTCAATCCAGGTAGGCCCCGTGGGGAGTTGACGCCAAATCCTCCATTTGCCTCTGGTAAATTAGTCGTGCTCTTCCAAAGGAGACTAAATATGACCTGATCTTGATGATAATGGTACACTTTTCAACGTATTGTTTTTATTTGCAGTGTCCGCGACGGCCCCTGCGAGTCTTACCTGGACACCTGCTGCCTGCTGCCCGACAAGCGTCCTCCAGAAGACCCCATCACTCCCAAACCCCCACCGAAAGAGGAACAGGTACGTTCGTTCGTTTCAGCCAAATGACGTCCACTGCTGGACAAAGGCTTCCCCCAAGGTTTTCCACAATGAACGGTCCTGCGCTGCCCGCATCCAGGCTCTTTCCGCGACCTTTAGCAGATCGTCGGTCGGAGGAACAGACATTATTTCCCGACCGCCTTACAAAGGAGGGTCTTGACTTAATGTCCTATGTCCCTTAGATGGGGCATGTGATGGGGCGTTCACAACAGTCCTCCATCGCGTTCAGTCTTGAGCTTCGCGTTTGATCTCGCTCCAAGTCTTGCCGATATTCTTCGCCTCGTCTACTACTCACTACCACACTTACTGCTACGGTAGTGAGGTAAGAGGGGTAGAGAGTTTATTTATTACAAGCTCTTGCCCGCGGCTTCGTCCGCTTGAAATTCGGTCTGGTATAGCCTGTTACTCTGGGATAATGTAGTGTTCTAATAAAAAAAGAGTTTTTGAAATCGGTCCAGTAGTTTTGAAGTTTGTTTTTCTAATCTTTCCTCTTTATAATATTAGTCTGCGACTTGTTATTATTATAAAATTAATTAAGTTAAACACATAAAACAAAAAATAGTGCCTATTGTTATTTGTTTACTTCATTATTAAAATAAAAAAGGTCGAGTTAAAACCATTTAGTTATGGTACGTAAGCTGACGTTCATATTTTATTTTCTGTATGTATCTACATTGTTTTAATTGGTACGTCCGAAAATACATAAAACTAATTAGTCCTCTTGGGTATTGTTTAAAAAATTAAAAGAGTACTCAGAACGCTGCATAACATTAAAATAAATAATCAGTAAGGATAACTTGATCGCATTTTTTTCAAAAGTAGTTACATAATATATTAATTACAGTGGGTCTAGACAAAGTGCAAATTATAATCGCAAACCAGTCGAAAAGTGGTCGAAAAGCCCCTTTTTTGTATGGAGTTTTGACGGATTCGATTTTCGATTCGATCAAAAAGTGCGTTTTGTCTAGGGGGGCTGTGGGTCTAGACAAAGTGCAAATTATAATCGCAAACCAGTCGAAAAGTGGCCGAAAAGCCCCTTTTTTGTATGGAGTTTCGACGGATTCGATTTTCGATTCGATCAAAAAGTGCGTTTTGTCTAGGGGGGCTGCGATCGAAAAAGGGGCTTTTCGACCACTTTTCGACTGGTTTGCGATTATAATTTGCACTTTGTCTAGACCCACTGAAGGATATTTTGCTGACGTTTGACGTTACTAAAACCTCCCGTGCCGCTCCCATACCTTTGTCCACCACTTTGTGCTGAATAAAGACTTTCTTATTCTTATTCCATTCAGACATTGGTTGAGTTAAGCGCTAGACCTTAGACCTTGCAATACTCATAACGTGTTATTGATTTAAGACACAAGTGTCATAAGAAATACGTTTTCCTCATAGAGTGATCGATTAGTTTAAGTCTAGTAACTGTAGTATTATTTCCTAGAACTTACAACAAAAGTAGAATGTTTAAAGATTTTTAACGTTATATCTTTAGAATGAAGGCTCAAAATCAATCGTGGAAATTTGTTAAGATGGCGTCTGTACGAAGAAACCTATTTAAAAGTCATGGACAAACTTACAATCGTGATTAGATTTTGAATGTTATGATATTTTAATGTTAAAAGCGGATTTGCTAAACGCGATACCTAATTTTTATAAGTAGGTAGGTAGATACATACTTTACTTACCCCTCAGGGGTTTGAACCCGGGACATAAGCAGAACTTGTAGATACTAATATACATATACATGTAAACAGTTGTGAGAAAGATTTGTTTACGTATAGTATTAACAAAAACTACTTACTGGACCGATTTTGATAAGACAAAACGTGGTCATCACCTGTTACCATCCAAAATAAAACACTGGTTAAAAACGAGGGCAGTGGACACGAACAGGCGAAGTGACCCTATTCAAAATAATAATTATATTTACATACATACTATTTACATTTTTTTTTTATTAAAAAAACACTCCTGTGATTTAATATTACCGACGTCAATCGATGTATGAAATTCTAGGAAGGAAGCAATGACATACCTACATACGATACGACGAACTAAGAAAACGTAGAGATAATAATTAATTATGACCTTTTAAACATAAATTGGTATTATGTATGTTCTTATCAACATGAATATTTATTTATACAACAAGTAAGAAGGTCACCGATGCAGTTGAGGTAGCACCACAACATAAAAGTGATTAGTAGGTAAAATAATCATCATCAGAGGGCCTAGACAGTGTGAGTTTTACATTTATGTACGCACTCATTACTGAGCAGCACTCATTAGTGAGCACGTCAAAAAATGACTTTAAATCACAGATATGGATTAGAGTAGATACAGCAAGTTGCTAGTCAAAGCGTGCCATTCCGATATGTCCAAATGGACATACATGGTCGAGTGATGTTCATGTAATCCGATTACAACAATCGGGTACGATGATTTTACGAGGACAGTAGTACGAACACGGTAGAGAGAAGAAATTATTTACGGATTGAGAATTGTAATTAACAGCAACGAGTAACAAATATGTAATTAATTAGAATAAAGTAGCAGTAGAAGAATTATAAAGCAAGTTAGATCAGTGATCGCGGAAGACAGAGTGCACTGTATAACGTCGAAATATACAAATCAAGAAGTTAGGTCAGTGATCGCAGTATACACTATTACTACTTACTAGTCTATGTATACGACGCCCGAGATTTTGTCGTTTAGAAATATCTTCAAAACTAAGTACCAGAGCCCCGATTACGGTAATTTTTTACGTTTCCAATCCAGACGCGTTTCTGATTCTGCGATACGATTGGTCAAAACAGCTGACGTACGCTGTTGAACGACCAATCGTATCGCAGAATCGAGAAGCGTGTCTGGATTGTAGACGTTAAAAGTTACCGTAATCGGGGCTCTGACTTAGCTTTATGAAAGAAAACGTATTGGCAAAACTACGCATTTTTACATTTATTAAAAATAAAAAGCTTGAGTAAAATAGTCTTTGTTTTATGAAACTAGATCATTTACTTACTAGGATATTTAAAAGTATGGAATTAAGTATGAATTACTAGTAGTACTATTTAACATAATGGAATAACGATCATTACTTTCATAAACATTAGGCACAACAAAAATATTATTTGCAAATTAATAATGTTGAATTGTAGAATAACGTCTACCGCTACAAAATTATTTTAATCCACAGTCAGACTAGCTATAAATTTAACAAAATATCAGTTTTATCGGAATTAATTAATTTTTGAATCGAGTCACACGATATCATTCGATGACTTTGCGAATGCAGTACGATGATACGATTACTTTTACGTTGCGGCAATCACTAAAATTCGCTAAAATGACACTAATGACGTTTAAAAAGTGGCACGCTCGGCTTCATACAATTTTTGACACATGCTGCATCTATCCATATCTGTGCTTTAAATGTATGATGGATTGTATAGCGCCCCTAGCGGGAAACGTTCAAAAACTAAAATTTTCATACATTGACATTTTTTTAAACTCACACTCAGCCCATAGGTCATTTTTAGTCTCCACTACAGGAGCACGACCCTCTCTAATTTATCAAGCAAATTGAGGATTTGGCGTATACTCCCCACGCTGGCTAGACGGGTTGGGGAGGCCTGATGTTCGCATATTTGTCCCTTAGTCGCCTTTTACTACATCCACGGAAAGAGATTATTCTAGACTCCCAGAATCACACGCCATTTTTGAGTTTCAATCATCATCATCATCATTGAACGTCCACTGCTGAACATAGGCCTCCCCCAATGATTTCCACATCGCCCGGTTGGCAGTTAGCGGCCTGTGTCCAGCGCCTTCCTGCTACCTTTATGAGGTCGGTTGGGGCCACCTTATTTTGTTCAGTGAATAAAATAAAAATAAAATACTTCGAACAGATTATATTAACCCACCCTCAAGGTGGACCGACGACCTCATAATATAGGTAGCAGAAAGGCGCTGGATTCTGGCCGCCACCAACCAGCCATTGTAGAAATTATTGGGGGAGGCCCTTAGATCAAACCTATGGCTGAAATGATGATGATGATGATTAAATTAATAAGCAGATCATCAAAATCAGTATTTCATGAAGACAGGTCAGGGGCCTACTACGCTTACTTCTATTGTCATATTTTTTGCGCACATCCGTATAACATATTGTTAACTTTTTGTATGAAGTTAATTAACTTGAAAATAGACCTTGGAAAACACGCTTGTTACCGCCATTCTATTTAAATCAGATAGTTCCTAGCAAGTTTAGAACTTCAGAGCATGCAGTAGGTATTCATACTAGCTTATGCCCGCGACTTAGCCTACGCGTGTTAGTCACAGAAATACCAACCTGCTTTGACATCTATCGTTGTAATTTGGCCACTTAACACTTAACCAGGCTCAAAAAAAAATCTTTGGTTTTTAACTGTATCTTCACAGCATAAAGTTCAAATTGAAGTTGGCTACATTTTAAACGGGTTACCTACGTGAGTGCGACAAACGTTACATCGAAAAACTTTACTGCGAACGATTTTATAGTCGTATTTTATAATTTATTTATATTTATGTTTCTATTCTTATGTTATTTAATCAAAGATGTAACTGTTAAATATATGTAATAAGTAAATAAAATGTAATGTATTTATAATCTTATTTCATCTATAATTTTGTACCGCCCACTTCATTCTATGTATGTATGTAAGCAATGATATTATAGAACTATAGATATGTTACGTTCATAGAAATTACGATTTTATAGCCTGACCAGGAACATAAAAACCCTGGCATAGAGGCGCGTCAATTGCATTTGATAGTGCAACACTGAGTACAGTCGTACCTGTGTTAAATTAATAGGCTAACTTTATGTATCAGGATTCAGGATTAAGGGCTAATTTGATATTTTCATAAATTAACGAAAAAATATTATTATAGGTAACCTGGTTTAAATAAATTAAATGAAACCATCAATCGAGCTGGTAGGATTTATTTTATTATTCATCAATAATCAAATTCAGAACTTGAATATTCAACTGCAATGTCTGCTCATGAACGCTTCAAACTCGGTACTTCTTTCCCAATTCCATAAAATTCAACACGAAAGTGACAAAAAAATTTAAAATAGGTAGTTGAAACAAACCACAGCTAATTTTCGTAGTGGACTGTACTATACGATAAACAGTCAGTCAATTTGACAACCTTTGTCGGAAACATTATTCAATGAAAATATTGTCCGAACCCTTAGTATTTCTCTTCGACAAATACTTTAACACATTGTGAACCACTTTTCTTTCACGACTTTAAAAAGATTTTAGCAATTTAATTCACAAAATCAATTGCGCACATTTAAAATAAAGTTTGTTTACACTTTGACAGCAATAGACTGACATGCAAGGTGACATGTCAATGAAGTTTTCAGTTACTGTTGCCATTAAAAGAAATTAGTACCATTAGTTTTCCGCAACATGGCGAGGGTTTTTATGTTCCTGGTCGGGCTATAATCCGTGCCGAGCTATTCCAAATTGCACACATTGACAAATGTAACTGATAAGTGAAACAAAAGATACGAAATAGCACGCAAATGAAAGAGATAGCTATAGTTTTAACGATTCTGCACTAACTAATCTATGTCCGCAGCGCACGCATCCTTATCGCTCTAACGTCAAAACAAGATCGCTTTCTCTTTCTTAACTTGAACATGGCGCATGGCGTCTTGATTGTTTGCATAAATAATTAAAAATATAAATACTAAATAATTTTGCATAATCACATGTGGTAAGAGATCCCTTGTATTTTGTTTACTTTAGAGTCATAATTGGTACACTTTCGAAACACACACGATGGCATTTTTTATTTATTTTGGTAAGAACACAGGAACTTACGGTGTGGTACGCACGCGATTGCGTACGACGCAGGCCACACGAAGACTAAATACAAGACGTTCCAATTGGGACGTATTTGAGTAATCACAGCGCGAGCGCTTATAACATATCTGCTTTTGTTTTTATATAATATCATTGTATGTAAGTAATTTCATTTTTTTATCTATCTGCTAAGTCAAATAAAGAAGGCTTCGCAGTAAAATCGTTCGCAGTAAAGTTTTTCGATGTAACGTAACATCGCAATAACAAGGCATCGATATAACAAGGCGTCGCAGTATAGTAACTTCGCAGAAAGGTTTTCGAAGAAACAAAATTCGATGTAACGTTTGTCGCACTCACGTAGGTAACCGATTTTAAACCAAGGCCTTTTAAGGGTTACCTGAATATCGTTCTATTTTAGCATTAAATAATTTAGTTATTCTCCAATAAAGCATTGTTTATAATAATCCTAGGTTACAATACTAAAGTTTCGTAATAACTGAAAATGAAACAAATCCGGCAATCAAGACATTTCACTTTCCCGCCAAGAAGTTATCGATCGATCTTTTTTTATCTATTGCACTGTTTGTGAATTTGTTACTATGGAAAGTGAGCAAAAACGTTTTACGGTACAACCTGTGGATCTAGACAAAGTGCAAATTATAATCGCAAACCAGTCGAAAAGTGGTCGAAAAGCCCCTTTTTTGTATGGAGTTTTGACGGATTCGATTTTCGATTCGATCAAAAAGTGCGTTTTGTCTAGGGGGGCTGGTCGAGTTAACTACGCACCTGGCGGCCGTGACGTCACATCGTCGCTTTGGTACGGGGATATCCAGCGAGGTGCGCAGTTAACTCGATCGGGTTGTATGTTGAAGTCGCCTAAACAGGGTGTTAGGTAAATGGGTATATGAGCCGACACTAGCCCATGTTAACATGGGCATATGTGGTATGGTGATATGGTGAAGTCAGAAAATTGATATCTTCATTTTAATTATTTTAATTTTCATACAAATCGAATTTTATAAAATTTATTTGGTATGAAAATAAAAAAAAATTAAATGATGATATCAAATTTCTGACTTCACCATACCATTTATATGCTTATGTTAACATGGGCTAGTGTCGGCTCATATACCCATTTACCTAACACCCTGTATATTAATATTAAATTTGTTTTTATTAAATATTTCTTTCACAGAAAGAAGGCTGCGGCTGGCGCAATACCAAAGGCGTGGGCTTCATGACCACCGGGGACACCGACGGCGAGGCCAAGTTCGGCGAGTTCCCATGGATGGTGGCCATCTTGAAGTAAGTCAACACAATACGAGTGGTAGGTATAGTGCTTAGGGCTATCGTTTTAGCGATGTATTCCACTTTGAGCACCCGTTCATATAGCACCTGCGCCAATAGAATCTTGCCTATTCCACTCAGAGCAGAGCTTTGTGCCGGTGGTTATGGTCACTGTCACTTGTTAGTGGCGAAAACAGTGGCGCCAGCTGGTGAGCGCTGAAGCGGTAGGAGGACTACAGCATTACCCTCACCAGGATGGCGCCACTGTAGAGTAAGGTCATGTCAGTCGCCAGTGGTGCCACAGTCCACTATTGCATGCTGTGACATAATAATTAAGGCAGCACTTAAATTAAGTTCAAAAACGTTGTAAAGATTGTTTTAGTGTAGGTATGTCTTATTGGTTGTCCTATTGAATAAATAAATAGAGGATGAAAAGCGTGAATAATTACGTATAAATGCCAGTCCCCACTGGCTCATATCTAAAAGTTACCCCTCTTCCTCGTGTGAAGTGATTCTAAAGAGAACTAAGATCTAAGAACTAAATAAACAATTTCGTTTCCCCAGAATCGAGCCAGTCAACAACAATGAGCCGGGCGGCCAACAGCTCAACGTTTATGTCGGAGGAGGCTCCCTCATCCACATGAGGGTAGTTCTCACCACAGCCCACTACGTGGCCAAAGCTAACAAGCTCAGGGTCCGAGCGGGAGAGTGGGACACACAGACCACGAAGGAAATATACCCGTATCAGGACAGAGATGTGGATTCCATCGAGATCCACAAGGACTTTAATGCAGGTATGCTTTTTAGTAAAATTCCACCCGGAAACTAAAATCTCACTCGATTATTTCTAAACTATAGATTGATTATACAAGATATTATTATCGAAAAACTGATTATTGATCCTGAAAGTGCTTCATGAGCTCTTTCAAACGGTATCAATGGATACAGCGGGATACAGATACAAATCTTAGCTTGTGTGGTTCGCCTCAACTCTCGCTGCGCGGCCTGTAATTTTTTTTAACAACGATTAGGTGGTCTTTGGACTCGGTCTATGGGCGTGGTCAGTAGACGCGGTCTTCGGGCGTGGTCTGCAGACCTGGTCCACCGACGCGGTCTTCAGGCGTGGTCTTTAGACCTGGTCTACCGACGCGGTCTTCGGGCGTGGTCCACAGACCTGGTTCACCGACGTGGTCTTCGGGCGTGGTCTACAGACCTGGTCTACCGACGCCGTCTTCGGGCGTGGTCTTTAGACCTGGTCCACCGACGCGGTCTTCGGGCGTGGTCTACAGACCAGGTTCACCGACGCGGTCTTCGGGCGTGGTCTGCAGACCTGGTCGGTGGACGAGGTCTCCAGGCATGGTCCGTGGGCAAGGTCTCTGGACCGGAATGGAATTAAAATTAACGCGCCAACACGAAACTCAAATCAAACAAAGCTATTCCCACCATAAAGTTATTAATCCGAAGAAACCTTCATAATCTTCGTGGAAGTACTAGTATTACGTATAATGAACCTACTTTAAACAGTTTATTGCTGGGGGCCAAAACCAACGGGGAGTACTTATGATATGTAGAACGAATGACTGACTTCTATTCTTAACATTTCTTTTCCATCTTTCAGGCAACTTATTCTACGACATCGCTCTCCTCTTCCTAAACAAGCCCATGGACCCGGCGCCCAACATCGGCGTGGCTTGTCTCCCGCCTCCCAAACGACTGCAGACCGCTGGGACTAGGTGCTTCGCTTCGGGCTGGGGGAAAGACAAGTTCGGGAAGGCTGGGCGGTACCAGGTTATTCTGAAGAAGGTGAGTGAAAACTTTTTCTTTTGCTGTAAGCCTAGGCGCAGACCATTGACTTTTCGTCGGCCGATATTTTAGTCGGATTGAGCACAGACCGCAGATTTAAATTTTAAAGTCGGCCGATTGCTTCATTCGATAGATATTTCTTGAAGAGATCAGTCGCGTGAAATGTTTCTCAGAAATATTATTATTTCTTTACTTGACTAGTTCTTGGTCGCGGCTACGCCTGCGTGAAATTTAGTTTGCCGCAACAAAACTGACTAACATAGCACTTATCATTGTAATTTGGCCAATAAACTCAATATCCTTACAAATTATAGCCTATTAATAATATGTTTTGCCCATTGCCACTTCAGCTTGTTAATCCGTCGGGCTATGTCAGCGACTTTAGTTCGTTTGTTCTTTATAGCACGCTGTGCAACTTTGAGCTTCTGTATAAGGCCTATAGTGAGAGGCCATCTGTTATTGTCGCATAACCTAAAAATGACTAAGGGCTGATTTTTCAATCATCAAATAACTTTTAACTGACGAATAAATTTGTCATTTTGACATATTTCCCATATTGAAACTGTCAATATGCCAAACTTATTCTTCAGTTAAAAGTTATCCAACGATTGAAAAATCAGCTCTAAATCTTAGTAAGTATATTTATTATTCCCAGGTGGAACTCCCAGTAGTAAAACACAGCACATGCCAAGGTCTCCTTCGGAAGACGCGTCTGGGCCGTTTGTTCGAACTGCACAGAAGCTTCATGTGCGCTGGTGGTGAAGCTGGCATTGATACGTGCAAGGGAGATGGAGGGTCACCGCTCGTCTGTCCTATGGAGGTACGTCATCATCTTCTTTATCACAAACATCAGTAATATCACCAACTTCATCAAAGCTATCATCATTAACATCACCGACATAATCATCATCATCAGCCTCTTTCTCATCACTATCAACAACAATAACTACATCATTGGTATCATCACTATCATCATCAACTTCCCTATCAGTATGTATCACCTACGTCATCATCATCGTTATAAACATCATCACCTTCATCACCATCACCAAATTCATCATTATTATTATCAATTCATTATCATCAAAAACAACAAAATACCAAAATAACAACACTAATCTTCATCACCAACATTTCATCAACTCGTCATTTTAATTTTTTCATGGTTTTTAGCATCAATACCAACATATTCATTCTAACCGTCCGCGTCGTCATCATTTCCATCATCAGCATTATTTAAGTTCATAAACTTTATTTTTTTAATGAAACCTGTCAAAATGTTTGAGAACATGCTTAAAGATTTTGGGTCAGTTAACTTAGAAAATTCTTGCTACTGACGTCCATTATGGTTATTTTATAACTTAAAAATATGGAGAAGTAAAAAAAACTGTAAAAAGTATCTCAACTGATTCGTGACAAGGGTATAAAGTTCCTAATTTTGCTAGACTAATTGCAACCGACCTGTCCCATATTTGTCATCAAATCATGCAAATTATTTTAATTACAAAAAGGAAGCAAAAAAGCTATTAAAAGTATTTCAATTGACTAGTGACTCAGGTCCTATACAATCCCCTATTTCGCCGCTTCACACACAAGCAGAGTGGCGCAGTGGAAGCGTGCTGGGCCCATAACCCAGAGGTCCGTAGATCGAAACTACGCTCTGCTAAGAATCTAGTTTTTTTTTTATCTTTTTTCTCGTATTTTTTTGTTTTTTTTTAAGAAGAATATTTATTAGTAATTTTATTGAGATCTAGAATAGATATCAACACGTCAACAAAAATGGGTCACGAAATTTTTTTTACGAGGTCACTATTTACAAGTTGCTAATAATAATTAGTCCAGTCATTTAAGCTTAAATTAGGTAAGAATCTCGGAATTAGAGATACCCAGCTGTAAGTCTGTAAATACTTGTATATTGACACCCTAAAAGTTGTCTCAAAACCTACATATGGTAGGGTGTAAGCAACTATTAAATTTTAAGGTCAAAGGTCACAAAAATCGGTTTTTTGCGCTTTTTTTGGAAATATCTCATTTCCTATGGGTTTTTTGCTATTTGTATTTATTATCAATATTGTAGAATACCAAATTCTCTACAAATTTTGTTTAAAAATTTTTTTTATACGGTGAACCGTTTTCGAGATAGAGGGCGGAGAGCGCGCGGTCACTGCATCACTTCAGGTCAACTTAAGCGGTTTAGGTTTTTCATACAAAAGGATTTTCCCGCTAATTCCCGTGGGAATTTCGGTAATTACTTGTTGTAAATAAGCTTTAAGTTTACTAAGGTACCTACATGCCAAATTTCAAGCGTCTAACTTCCGTTAAGCGTTTAGATTTTTCATACAAAAGGATTTTCCCGCTAATTCCTGTTCCCGTGGGAATTCCTAAGTAAACTATAACCTGCCCAGGTGTATGAAGAATAATTGTACCAAGTTTCGTTAAAATCCGTCGAGTAGTTTTTGTTTCTATAAGGAACATAGGGTAGACCGGGGACAATAGTACCATTTTTTGGAAATTGTTCAATATTGAGAAATCTAATGAAATGTAACTTATTCTGTTAGGATGCTGTAAAAACTAGACTCTTAAGCTACAAATTTAAGCATGCAGAGTTGAACTATTATTTCGAATACTTAATGAAAAACGAATTTGAACTGTACGACGTCTCATGTTACAATTGACCCCTACAACGGGTCAATTGTACCAATAATATATGAGGCAATAAAAGTAGTTATGTTTATCTAATCATCACCTTTATTGGTATTCTGTTCTCTTAATCTCCTACAATCATCAGTCTTTATTAATTGAGATCGAAAATATTTAGGAACAAGTATGAAAAATCAACACTTAAGTTTAAAAACAACACAATAACTTTTCTTCCATAAAAACGAAAACACTAACTGTTTCTACATAATATGCCATCTATTTGGCTCGGATATTGCTTCTGAAACAACAATAAGCATAATAACAATGATAGAAATACCAAAACTGAAAAATCTATTTTTGTATGAGGGTACAATTGACCCCTGGTACAATTGACCCTGATTATTTATACCTACTACTGCTTCGAAAGGAATAGATCCGTTGATCCGCGATCCGTACTTTTGACTCTACGCCGAGGCATCTAAAACAAAATGTTCAAATACTTAGTTACTTACTGAATTAAGCTAAAATGTACATATTCAGAAGGGTTTTAGAAACCTATATTAAAACATTTTAAGTAGGCATTTAGGTACTTATATCACCTTTTTATCTACTTATTTAATAAAACACATTAAGTATGTATCTAATTAATGCTTAATACATGCAACTATGAATGAGCCTGTAATTGTAAAAATATAATTGGAAAAATGTAAAATAACCACGTGAATGTTTTATAATAACTTATCTTATTATAAGTATAGGTACTTTAAAACCAATTTTTGATATTATGTAGTAAGTATAAAATAAGGTTCCGGGGGTTAATTGTACCACAGGGTTGATTGTACCGCTACAATTGACCCCATGGAGACTGGTACAATTGTTCCAAGTAGGTAGTCAAGAGAACTTCACCTAAAATTCAGTCATTTTCACAGTGAATGCCAATAATTCGCTGTCGATACAAAGTTTAGAGGCTGGATAAACTATTGACAACAATACTTTGGTAACAAATAGCATATTAGGCAACTTATGGGCTCATTAATTTGACATAAAAACTTACTGCGGCTGGGCAAAAAACAAAAATCTTTCCTGTACATCTTCGTTTCTCAGCACAAGCGCCGCCGACTGGTGAGCGGATGGAAACACAAAAAGCGCATATTCTGACGCTATGCACACAATCTAACGTCGCTTGTATGAAGAAATATCGCCGATGGTACTATTGACCCGTGGTACTATTGTACCCGGTCTCCCCTACAGACGGACAGACAGACAGACAAAAATTTTACTGATTGCATTTTTGGCATCAGTATCGATCACTAATCACCCCCTGATAGTTATTTTGAAAATATATTTCATGTATAGAATTCTGTCCGTCTGTATGTTCCTTATAGAAACAAAAACTACTCGACGGATTTTAACGAAACTTGGTACAATTATTCTTCATACACCTGGGCAGGTTATAGTATACTTAGGAATTCCCACGGGAACAGGAATTAGCGGGAAAATCCTTTTGTATGAAAAATCTAAACGCTTAACGGAAGTTAGACGCTTGAAATTTGGCATGTAGGTACCTTAGTAAACTCAAAGCTTAGTTACAACAAAGAATTCCCGAAATTCTCACAGGTCTAAACCGCTTAAGTAGACCTGAAGTGATGCAGTGACCGCGCGCTCTCCGCCCTCTATCTCGAAAACGGTTCACCGTATAAAAAAAGTTTTTAAACAAAATTTGTAGAGAATTTAGTATTCTACAATATTGATAATAAATACAAATAGCAAAAAACCCACAGGAAATGAGATATTTCTAAAAAAAGCGCAAAAAACCGATTTTTGTGACCGTTGACCTTGAAATTTAATAGTTGCTTACACCCTACCATATGTAGGTTTTGAGACAACTTTTAGGGTGTCAATATACACGTATTTACAGACTTACAGCTGGGTATCTCGAATTCCGAGGTGAACTTACTATAATGACTGGACTATAATCCCGTTAACCCCTCATGGTAAGCTACTATTACTACAATAGTCGAGCGACGCCGGTTTTTGGCCTCTTTTTTTATTTTATTTATTTTTTGTTTACACTCTTTAGATCTAGGTCTACCTTTTAGAACTTCATCACTCTATGTTTGATTTCATTTTTTTTGTAAAAAAAAATTTCCTAAAAAATATTCTGAAAAATAAAAAACAGTTGCCGTTATCTATTCATACCCGAAAATGGGTTTTTAGAACTGATCTTTAAATCTAGAGTTATACAAAAATCTAAATTAATAAAAACTATTTTGGTGAGCCCACTAAGAAAAAAGCGGTAGAAATAAATATAAGAATATACCAACACTGATGAAACACAATTTATTTTTAAAGATTTTTACGATATTTAACAGTTTTTTATTTATTTATTTAAATGAACAGATGTTTTACAACCAACGCAAACCTAACTAAACATTTAACTACTGATGTTCAAGTTAAAGTTTCCGAGGTTCAGGCCCACAGATTACGATATTTTTTATTGATTTCTCTCAAAGTTGATTGAACAAAAACTTTTTTAAAACAATAAAAAAGAGACCAAAAATCATGTTGCATGCATAGTTTCCAAAGTTTAGACCCACAAATTACACTATTTCACTTCTCCCAAAGTTTTTGGTTGTACAATATTTTTTTAAACAAATAACAAAAACAAAAATTAAAACAAAAGCGTGATTCAAGAAATGACTACTATTTATAGCAGAGCGTAGTTTCGATCTACGGACCTCTGGGTTATGGGCCCAGCACGCTTCCACTGCGCCACTCTGCTTGTGTGTGAAGCGGCGAAATTAACGTATAGATGTGATGTCAAAAGTCCTTGATTTTTTTAAACGAACGTTGATAGTGATGTGTGTCACTAATGATCTGTTGTCGATTAAAAATTATATTATGCACTAATTATGGATGTCGTTAAATGTTCATCCAATGATTAAGAAATGACTGTATTTTCTTCTAAAATAGTTTTCTGTGCGAATTCAAATTCTTTATTGCCCAGTGCAATTTTATAGGGGATGCTATGACTACTTCAGTAGGTATAGGTCTTAAGCACACTTATCAATCCGGAAAGGGATCGACACCGTATCCATTGTCGTATCTAAGGTTTCTTTTTCAGGGTTTGCGAATAGTAGGTGTTATAATTTACGAGTTAGTAACTATCCAATTATCATCTTCAAATCGGTAGCCCAAAATAACTATACGCACATGACCGTACTTTATTTAGAAAATACAAACTTTACAATATAGTGTAATAAATCAAACTTACTATGACATGTTTACCTCTAAACTCAGTCAGAACTGAGTTACGAGCATTAGAAGTTTGATGATTTTACATACTAGATTTGCTTTTTGCGCGTAAGTTTTGTAAGAAATTGCAACAAAATAGTGACATTGTATGTGTAAACAAACAATACCATCCACTATAGGCTCCAGCAACAGCGTGGAGCAGAATCAGCGCAATAAAAAAAGACACACTCAGCCCTCTGTTATTGACACACGACCTGTCATTCGCCTTCAATCGCGCCGGCGATGGCGACCTGCACGCATTGGTGTGGTTGAAGCTTTATTAAACACATACTTATTGTTCTTTCTTTCGCAGTTCGAGACCGACCGCTACGTGCAAGCCGGCATGGTAGCTTGGGGCATCGGCTGCGGCGAGAACGGCACCCCCGGCGTTTATGTTGATGTGTCTGTCCTGCGAGACTGGATCGACGACAAGATGGCCGGCAAGGGATACGGCGATGAGATGACTTACGCTAGATATTAAGTTCCAAAGATAGATTTGTGGTGTATTAAGGTCTTTGTTACAGTTTTATTTTTCCACACCACAACCACACCAACGCGTGTAGATTGCCATCGGCGCCGGCGCGATCATAAGCCAATGACAGGTCGTGGGGACTGTCATGGGTCGCGCGACCTGTCATTGGCCTATGATCGCGCCGGCAATGGCGATCTGCCCCCCTAGACAAAACGCACTTTTTGATCGAATCGAAAATCGAATCCGTCAAAACTCCATACAAAAAAGGGGCTTTTCGACCACTTTTCGACTGGTTTGCGATTATAATTTGCACTTTGTCTAGACCCACTGTACGCGTTGGTGTGGTTGAAGCTTTACGCTAGATACCTACTAAGAAAGCTTCAAAGACAAAGTTTTGTGGTCTTACCGTTCACAGTTCTCGAGTATCATCAGCCAAACAGGATTTGATGAAAAAATGATTTAAATTTAGATTTATAGACATGAATGTTCTTAGTTTTATAATTCACACTCAATGTAAATAATACTTATAGAATTTTTATACATTATAATTGTAATATTGTTACATAATAATATCAAGTGACTCAAAAACGACTGTATTTTTTATAATTTTGTACTTACATTGCCTTAATAAAGACCGTTTTTAAAATAATGTGTTTTTAATTCCATACTAATTCAGTTTAGATTAATTTAGCACCTGTGGCATCAATAAATTGCTATAGTACTTAGTACAATATTTATTTTATAGCAATAAATATTTTTCTGTTTCTAATTAATGTTCAGTGAAACCCTTTAGGCACACTGTGTTAAACAATAATTGCTTTTCGATTGCTTAAAATGATTAGCCAAGCTGCAGATCACCGATTTTTAGTTGGCCGATAGTTAAGCCCGATTCTAATTTGTATGAAGAATCGGCCGATACCAAATCGGTGTAATGTGCGCACTTTCATACTTGCCCATACTGATTAACAGCCCGACCCAACTATCGGACAACTAAAAGTCGATGGTCTGCACCTAGGCTTAAAGTTCAGAACTTGGTGGTATATGTATACACGGTGTCCTATTAAGACCGTGCCAAAATTAAGGAGAAAAAAGAATAAAGGATGAACATATACACAAGATATGACTCTTTTTCATATTTTTGACACTATGTTTGTAGTCAGTGCCATAAAGTTATTATTATTCAATCACAACTTCATAAATAGCAATACTTAATTAATTTCGAGTTTTTATATTAAAATTCTGCATTTGTCACTGCAAACCAGTTAGTGAGATAGCTCGTTTTTGTATGGATAAAAGTAAACACTGTGGTACCTTACCTCCTGGTGATAGGGGCGATTTTGACATCAGAAATGTACAGCTGATGTGCTGTCGTTAAACCAAAAACAATAACTAAAACGTCGATATCGAGTAACAAGGAAAACTTAATGTTATTATGACGAGAAACTAGTTTCGTATGACGCATCTTAAATTTATAATAAACTTGATGACGACCATGTCATGGTGTCAATTTAAGCTGAATTTAACAAAATTTACACAATTTGTATTTCTGTTGCTACTAACAACAAATACTAACTAAAAACAGGAAATTTTAATGAAGGCTACTGACAACGCCACTATTGTGGCGGAGTTTTGGGCTGACACTGTGTAGGTTTGTTGTCGACACGACAAGAAGAATAAAATATGTTTTATTGGGCTCCCAATTCCCATACAGCAAACGTGATTATTATGCTGTTTTTTTTTGCTCGATATGCCTTTATTTATGCCCTTCATACGAGCCCAATTCAAACTTGGCCGATTCTTCATTTTGTTTGATACACACACCTAATTTAAGCTCCCATCTGTCTGTTTTGTGCACCACGAAGAATACAGGTTAGAAATCGGAATTTCCAATTTAATCTAATTACTTTATAATAAAATAGTTGTGGGTATAATTTCACTGGATCGAACTAACATTCTTTGCCGCTTCATGTCGATAAATATAGTGTTTTATCGACTATCGACATCCATCTTTTATTGACACCATCGATATTTTTCATCGTACGCTTGACATCCTTAATAAGATGCACTTTCGGATTTTCCCGTACCAAAAGATAGCAGATCCAATGCTGGTATATCCAGTGTACAGGGAAAATTAAATGACGTCAGCGTACTCACTTGGTTAGGTAGGTAAGACAATAACAAGTTTCACTTGAGTCTTGAGGAAGGACTGTGAGCACGCATCGAAATGTTCGCAAAGGTGAGTAAGATTTATTTTAGAAACTTTGTAATTTAGCAATAAATTGTAAGTTTTATTTTGAAGTAGAGTAGATAATTTAGCTAATAATTAAATTGGTACTTCTCTTATATAGAAGTGATGTTGGTTGCTCTGCACTGATTTGTTTCATTTTGGTTTTACCTACCAGTTTTACCATCATTGCAGTCAGTCTAATGATTTTGAAAAAAGAAACTAACTTTACGTTTCATTTTCCCGCCAAGAAATCTAAGGGTGAGTTGCACCATCTTATTTTGCCAGTAAGTACCTATGACGATAACCGGTGCTTTTTGTATGGAGTTTGACAGATTTTTGACGTTTGTCAAAGTTAAAGTAAGATGGTGCAACCAAGCCTAAGTTTACTTGTGTAATTCAGACAGATGCTGGGTAAAAAATTGATAAATATTTTTTAGTAATTTATATTTTTTTGTTTTTCAGATGTACTGGCTGGCGGTAATAGGAGTTTGTGCGTACGTGGCGCACGCGCAGACTATACCTCCTAACAATACAGGGCTAGCTCCTACTCCCACTACCCCACGAGTGAGTTAATATTTTATTTTTTTCAGCTGACTTCAAAAAAGTTTTGACATGTTTGTTATTACCGCAAACCTCTGTCAGTAAAAAAACTGAACAAGTTTGAAAAAAATACTTTAAAAGTATTAGTAGATATGACCCTGAGCACCATTGGCAACATGGTCCAGTAACAAGCAAGAAATTAATAAAGAGTAATTTTAAAATAGATTTTAGCGCTAAAATCAAGTGGCAGTGGGCGGGGCACATAGCTCGAAGAGCTGATGGCCGCTGGGGCAGGAAAATTCTTGAGTGGCGACCACGAGCCGGAAGACGTAGTGTGGGCAGGCCTCCCACTAGGTGGACCGACGATCTGGTAAAGGTCGCGAGAGGTGCCTGGATGCGAGCGGCGCAGGACCGGTCTTTGTGGAAATCCTTGGGGGAGGCCTTTGTCCAGCAGTGGACTTCTTTCGGCTGAAACGAACGAACGAACGAATTTTAAAATCAACCCCAAGAAAATACGTTTCTAGACAGACGCCGAAGTTTTAGTGCCGTTTTTAAGACCTTTAATTTTGTTGTTTAGTCTTTATTTTTTTATTTCAGGAGTGTGGTACCGGTATGGTGAAAGGCTTGGATCTCGGCCTGCAAAGCGACAATGGTGAAGCATGGCTTGGCTATGGGGAGTTCCCGTGGAACGTCGTCATATTCAAGTAAGTGCCTTTTTCCTAGGGTTGCCATCTCTAAAAGGCAACCAGGATAGTCTTATCCTGGTTGCCTTTTAGAGATGTGAAAACCCCGGATTTCACAGAGCACCGAACCCGAACATGTCAATAGGTTTTTTTAAAACTTTTTTTTATCTTTTATCCACAACGAGGAAGCTCTTGGCCTGTATCTCACCAGATGATCAGGCCGAAGGTGGAAGCAAGCTTCACCTGGAATCCTCAACCACGGAGGAACTGGCTATCTTACCTCTTACTGCCGGAACACAACAATGCTGTTAACATTGTTGTTATGGCGACAGACTTAGGTAAGATGGTGGTAGCTAGCCAGGCGGACTAAGAACAAGCCCTGCCACCAATCAAACCGAACAGAAAAATCTTCCCCCACTGGGAATCGAACCCGGGACCTCTGCGTCTGAAGCAGGTGGTCTTACGACTAGACCACAGAGGCGGTTACTTAGTCGTGTCGTGCGGCATCGGCCTAAGACTGAAAATTTTAATCTCGGACTACAATGAAACCCCGCCCGGACGCACCCCGGACGCCTGGGACAGATCTGGATGGATTTTTCCTGAGATGCAGATTTCGGCACGCGTGCGGATCGGCCCGCGTGCGTATAAAATCACGCTGCTGTTGCAGGACAAAGATTTCGTATTGTGTGCCAGCAGCCGATCCGCGTTTCGCGTGCGTGTAGCCCGCGTAATAGGAAAAACATATGTTAATAATGAAATGCGGGCTGCATGCATGCGGATCAGTATTCTTTGTATGAAACTCCATACTGCAACTCACACTTAGAGTAGGCGCACACCGTCGATTTTTCGTCGGCCGATAGTTTAGTCCGGCTGTTGATCAGTATGGGCATGTATGGGAGTGCGCACACTACGCCGATTTGATTTGGCCGATTCTTCATACAAATTAAAATCGGGCACAACTATCGGCCAACTAAAAATCAACGGTGTGCGCCTACTCTTATCCGCAACGTAACGTAAACGCCTCGCTAGCGGTTGACAGCGCGCGAAAGGCGATAAGTACGTGTTGATTTCTTTCCGAGTCGATAAGTCTGCTATGATGACCTAATCACGTTATATACAGGGTGTCCTAAAAAGTAGTGTCAAGCCGAAGGTAAGAACCCAGAGGTAGAGCATCACTAGGGGTGTATCCAAATCGCCCCCATGTATGTTCCGCGATTTTTCATAGATTTCGAGTTAAGATTATTTTAAATTTCTGTGCTTAGGCACTTTTTTGGTCACTATGGCGCGAATAGACAAGTTAAATGCCTGATTTTTTAATTATTATTAGATGAAATACTAGGCCTAGCTGATTCAGATGTATTTAACATCCATAACACGAATGTAAACTAATAATCCTGTATGTTGTAAAAAAAATCATAACTCGAAATCTCGAAAACTAAAGTCGCGGTGATTTGGGTAGTCTAGTGATGCCTCTGGGCTTCAGCTTGACACTTCTTTTTGGGACACCTTGTATATGTATTACTGTCAGTAAACATAATCTCTTGTTCTCCAGGGTTGCACCAGCTAGCGATGACTCAAACGAGACGTTTAACGTGTTTCTTGGAGGAGGTTCTCTGATCCATATGAGGGTAGTCTTGACTGCTGCCCACTACGTAGTCACGGCGGAGGCTAACACTCTGAGGGTACGAGCAGGGGAATGGGACATGGGCTCTACGAAGGAACACTACCCTCATCAGGACAGAGACGTCAGTAGTATTGAAGTTCACAAGGATTTCATTCGAGGTAACTATACTGGCATTGTTACGACAGTTTAACTTTCCCCCGGGACAAACTTGACCTTCACTGGTTGGGTTTTTGGCAGGCCTGGCTACACAGGAATTGCATCGGTGGGAACGAGAGGTGGGAATAGTCCCGTTTATACTGGTCTTTTTTGCTGTATGGTTCCTACAGTAAAATAGTCGTATAAAGCTATTATGGGACAATCCTCCATCTGCCTCTGGTAGATTGGACATCACTGAAACTTCTGCGCAGGCAGAATCTACAGCTTGACCCTCAACAAAACTCAACCAGTAAAGGCAGCTATATTTCAACCTTTGTCATAATGTTGGCCGTTTTTTTAGCCCCTTAAATCTGTTACAAGTGGGCTCACCACAATAGTCAAGCGGTAGCGATATACGAACCCGCGTTCCTCGGATTTTGAGCCGGCTAGTCCGACCCCTTCACCGTTCGGCTATCGTGGTAGGCTTCTAATTTCTAACTACACTCGACGTCAAATAAATCGCACCGCCCGCGACAAGCATTTTCAAACGTATGCATCCCCACTTCCCACCAATATTGGTACCATTTAAAAGCCTAGTTCTAACCTTCATTTCATTAAAGGAAAGGTTTTTACCCCAAAAATGTGTCTTTAGTAGGATCCAGAGTCACTTCTTAAAAAAATAGGTAGTTAGGCTAGAGCCAACTTTTATGGCTATAAAACTGTTAAGTTGGGTTTAATTGCTATCCATCTGTTAAAGAGGACACGTGAAATCATTATTTGGTTTTATAACCATAAAAATTGGTCTAATTGATCCCATAGGTGGGCCCAAAGTGAGGTATTTTTTCAAGTCACATTTATGGTATATGTTAATCATTTATTAAGAAATTAAATGTGTTTTTCTTTAAGGATATTTATTGGGCTTTCAAATAACACCAATATTGTTGGGGTACCATGATTGTGTCAGAAGAAAATCGTTAAAGTTCGCGTCGCGGAAGGTGCGGTTTATTTGATGTTGAGTATATATGCCATTATCGTGCACCATGGTACAAAGCTTCAATTTGGGACTTGATGTTACAGTGTTTATTTATTTATATTTTTAATTCCTCAGGTACCCTGTACTACGATGCGGCTCTGCTCTTCCTGAGCTCACCAGTGGACCCCGCCCCCCACATCAACGTGGTGTGCCTCCCCCCTCCCAAGAGGCTTCAGGTGGAAGGCACCAGGTGCTTCGCGTCTGGGTATGGCAAGCGGTACACCAATGACACCTTCCAGAGCCTCCCTAAAAAGGTAAAACTACAGGCATTTGTATTTATCATCTCAGTCTTCTTCTTGTCGTGTCGACAACAAATATACACAGCGTCAGCCCAAAAGAGTGCTACAAGAGTGGCGTTATCAGTAACATTCACTAAATCTTCCTGCGTGCAGTTGTTTGGGCACCTTTGGGCACGCAGGGTATGACATCATGTGATTCATCGACTAAGGAACACAACCACACTTAGTTTGCACTCCAAGTTTGAACCATCTGAGAATCCCCACCTGAACAGACTGTCCTTATTACCGACCTACATCCGAAGTCTATTTAAAAACTTCCAGGTAAGCCAGGGGAGCTTATGTCCAGGTTGAGGACTATCAGATATAGGGACGAAAGGGCAGGGAAGACAAGCTATAAACATACTTAACTCGCGCCTAAACTGCATCTCTCTTCTCTGACAATAGAATGGGAGCCCAGACTACTTTCATATGTATGTCGTAAAGGCGAATATGGGGCAAATACTCGATCATCAGGCCTCGTCAATTAAATATAAATAATATAATATCCTTGGACATTTTACACTGCGCTTCTAGTCCCAAACTAAGCAAAGCTTGTACTATGGGTACTAGACAACGGATATAAACATACTTAAATACTTTTTTTTGTTGTAAATATATACTTATTATACATAGAAAACACTCAGTCCAATACAAACAAATATGTTCATGCACACAAATGTTTGTACTGTGCGGGAATAGTTCCGTTTCGAACCACTACACCAATCGGCCGACAATTATGCGGCAAATAGTCGATCATCAGGCCTCGTCAATCCGTCTGGCCAGCGTGAGGAGTATAGGTCAAATCCTCCTTCTACCTTTGGTGGATAGTAAAAGATCGTGCTCCTGCAGTGGAGACCAATGACCTGATGTTTACATGAGCTAAGTTGAATCAACTTAGCTTGGCGCTACGGGACTATTCCCACCTCTCGTTCCCACCGCTGCAACTTCTGTGTAGCCAGGATCTACAGCTTGACCGCCAATAAAACCCAACGAGTGAAGGTCAAGTTTGTCCCAGGGAAAGTTAACTGTCATTGGACCCGCAACGAAACATAGGAGGAGTTCAAAGATTGGCGCTAGCCTAATCATCTATATTTCCAGGTGGAGATCCCAGTAGTGAAACATAGCACCTGTCAGAAGCAGCTGAGGAGCACTCGTCTGGGCGCCATATTTGAGCTGCACCGTAGCTTCATGTGCGCTGGTGGAGAACCAGGAGTTGACACTTGTAAAGGAGACGGAGGGTCAGCGCTGGTCTGTCCAATGCAGGTAAGTGACCAATGAAGAGATTCATCATCATCATTTCAGCTATAGGACGTCACTTCTGAACATAGGCCTCCCCCAATGATTTCCATGATGGCCGGTTGGTAGCAGCCTGCCAGCGCCTTCTATCTACCATTAGTATTATCTACACTAATAATAAAGAGGAAATATCGCCATAACAACAATGTTAACAGCATTGTTGTGTTCTGGCAGTCAGAGGTAAGATAGCCAGTTCCTCCGTGGTTGAGGATTCCGGGTGAAGCTCGCTTCCACCTTCGGCCTGATCGTCACTTACCATCAGGTGAGATACAGGCCAAGAGCTTCCTCGTCTGCATGCACCCAGCGCCTTTCTACTACCTTTATAAAGTCGACGGTCGACCTTGTGGGTGGACGTTCTACGCTGCGCTTTCCAGTACGTAGCCTCCTCCATAATCTTGCTGCCCCATCGGCCGTTAGTTCTGCGTACTATGTGCCTTGCCAATTGCCACTTCAGCTTCCTAATCCGTCGGGCTATGTCGGCTACAGTAAAGTCCTGTCGCGCTAGCACACTCACTGCGGCCGCCCGTCGCACAGTCGTGACAGCAATATAATTACGCGCGAGCGATAAGGATGGGTAGCTTGGGGTCATTGGACGAAATTATACATGCTCGGCGACCGGACTTTAGTGTCAACTAAAATCAATTAATTTTGCAGTACCAGCCCGATCGCTTCGTGCAAGCTGGTATAGTGGCGTGGGGTGTCGGCTGTGGAGGCGGCGTGCCCGGCGTGTACTCCGACACGTCGGTCGTCCGGGACTTTATCGACGACAAGATGGCCGCCGTCGGGCTTGGCGACGAGATGCTCTACGCTAGATATTAAATATTTATTTGGAACACTGTCTTTTAATTATGAGTCGGAGGACGAAGAGAAGCGGGAGGTATAAATAAATAAATAAATAAATATCCTTGGACATTTTACACTGCGCTTCTAGTCCCAAACTAAGCAAAGCTTGTACTATGGGTACTAGACAACGGATATAAACATACTTAAATACCTTTTTTTTTTTGTAAATACATATATATTATACATAGAAAACAACCAGTCCAATACAAATAAATAGCTACTAGTCTTTTTTATGTTTCTTTCGAGATGTTATGTCAAAGTTAATTAACAAAATTGGACAATCTCTCGTGAGATTAAAGACAGAGGGGAGAGGGTCTAGCTAAATCTCACGATATCTCACTAAGAGAGGAGGGAGTCAGACATCTCACTAAGGGGGAAGGGGGTTGAGCCAAATCTTACGATATCTCACTGAGGAGGGATGGGGTCTAAAACTCACCAAAAGCACCTCACTCAATTAATGGACGCCCCTAAGAAAACCCTCATTGATCTGTGGGTCAGTTTCTTTTTCTTCCTTTCTTTTTTTTTATGGCGTCTCTCTCTCTTTCTCCATAGATTAGTAATGTCAGTTGTCAGCTAACTTTCTCAGTATAGATGACCCACGCTGAACTGTCCCACCAAACTCAATGACAGGGGGGCGCTACCATCGTTCAACTATATGGTTTCCAACATGGCAAAAATCGGAACCAGCGATCTGGTATTGACGGTGGCGCCCCACTGTCAATGTCATCGATAGGACAGTCCAGTATTTTGGAACTATACCAGCCCGATCGCTTCGTGCAAGCCGGTATAGTCGCGTGGGGCATCGGCTGTGGAGGCGGCGTGCCCGGCGTGTACGCCGACACGTCGGTCATCCGGGACTTTATCGACGACAAGATGGCCGCCGTCGGGCTTGGCGACGAGATGGCTTATGCTAGATATTAAATATTTATTTGGAACACTGTCTTTTATTTATGAGTTGGAGGACGAAGAGAAGCGGGAGGCATAAATAGCTAGTCTTTTCTATGTTTCTTTCGAGATGTTATGTCAAAGTTAATTAACAAAATTGGACAATCTCTCGTGAGATTAAAGACAGAGGGGAGAGGGTCTAGCTAAATCTCACGATATCTCACTAAGAGAGGAGGGAGTCAGATATCTCACTAAGGGGGAAGGAGGTTGAGCCAAATCTTACGATATCTCACTGAGGAGGGATGGGGTCTAAAACTCACCAAAAGCACCTCACTCAATTAATGGACAATATCAATATCTTATATAGTCAATATCTTATTAGCATAGCATAATAATGGGTATTTTGCTACTACTCTAATAATTTAACACTACAAGGAAAAGAGCTGAAAACATACTTAGTTATGCTGGATTTCTATATTCAATCCTAATCCAAATTATACGGATTTGGATTGTCAACTGTCAAATTTTAATTGTTTTTGGCCAAAATAACTGCGGTTTTTGATGTTTTTACATTTTTATATTGTTTATAAGACTATTTAAACAATATTAAAGTGTAAATGCATCGAAAATTTTGGAAATATAATCTATAACGGAATTCAATTTGACAGTTGTAATCCGGATTTGGACAAGGATTGAATATGGGAATCGGGCGTTAATGTACAGACGACAGCACATCAGACTATACATTTTCGTTGCAAAGTCGCTTTTATCGCAACTACGTAAGATACCACAATGTTTACGTTGACGTGCTGTCGACTGTGCCTACCTACTTGTAATAATACCTAACTAGTGATAAAACCTTACAAAATAACAAGTACGAGTAGGTATTTAGATAAAATTGTACCTATACATTTTGTTGGATTTAATATAACAACGTAGGTAGAAGTGCCTTGCTATTGTATTTCCCTATAAATACATTATTATCAATTATTTAAAATGAAATTACTCTCGGTTGGAGAGGTCGTGTTTTAGAATATTTTCCTTGTTTTAATTCATTATGTGGAGAGAACAATGCATTTTGTTGTTCACTTATTTTGGTGCAATATGGGCTCAATTAAGTAAGTACTTTCTTTTTTCATAAAATATTTTGAAAGTTAGTCTTGAAGTGCTTTTTACTAACTGATAATCCCACGGATTAGCAAGCTGAAGTGGCCATGGGCACAAAATATAACAGAAGACAAACTCCATACTAAACGCGCTCGAGTCACGCACACATAGACACCGCTCTAGCAAGACTGAGCCCCGATTACGGTAACTTTTAACGTCTACAATCCAGACGCGTTTCTGATTCTGCAATACGATTGGTCAAAACAGCTGACGTACGCTGTTGAACGACCAATCGTATCGCAGAATCGAGAAGCGTGTCTGGATTGTTGACGTTAAAAATTACCGTAATCGGGGTTCTGTCTTGGACGAATGCGAGCGCGACGTGTGGCGCGACAGACGTTCGTCACACGTTCGCTGTGGTTCGCTTGAGTCACGCGCCGGTCAACCGCCTGTGATATTATTTTGTTTTGCGAAATTGACGAAAATGAGTGAACAGAAAAAGTCGTATTATAATTGTTCGGTATTTGGTTGCTTAAACTCATCATTAAATACCGAATTTTCATTTTTTAAATTACCAGTTGATTCGGGGAGGTAAGTAAGTTATAAAGCCAACTCAATTATTAGGAATATCGAATTGTTTTAGAGAGGTTTTAGGAATTATTGGATAACTAGCTTTTGCCCGCGGCTTCACCCGCGTGAAATTTAGTTTGTCACAGATCGTCATAAATTATAGCCTATATGTTATTCAGGGTTATAAACAATAATACTGTAAAGTTACATCAAAATCCGTTCAGTAGTTTTTGCGTGAAAGAGCAACAAACATCCAGACATCCAAACTTTCGCATTTATAATATTAGTTGGATTGTATAATAGTGTCAACCACTCAACTAAATACTACTTCCTTCTCGTGTATTTGTTTGCAAACTATTACTATAATAACGTACTAAATATAAATAAGTATACGTGGATATCTGTTATTGTCTTTCTTGCATAGTATTAAGAGTAACATTTTTCTATCATAACGAAATAAACGCAACACATGACAAGACAACCCTAGCGCGACGGCCGAGCGTGCGAGCGAGAGAGGTATGCAAAGCGAGGTACATACATGAGTTTACCTTCTGTTATATTTTGTGCCATGGGCAGGGCACATAGTAATCATAATCATAATCATTTATTGCTTCATAAGTGTACATAGGTGGTGATCTTAAACTTAGTCTCAACTTATGACCCTGTAAAGGTAGAGTGCATTACCGCAGCAAAATTTTTATAAATGTTGTGCTTTAGAGAGTCGAGAGTATAGCAGATAATTAGTCCATCGTGAGCAGAAATTTGTCCACTAATAGCAAAATTCGTTCAAATTATACTTTTAAAGTTATTAGGAAAAAACAGATTTTGCTGGGGTAACGTTTCAAACATTACCCTGGCAAAATTTTTTTTTGAAAGTCGTTCTGTCCCGGAAAACCAAATACATTGATAGATAGCTTTTGTTGCGTAGTGATTTGTCCACGAATAGCAAAATTTGTTCGTGTTCCGGTACTTCCGGTTCTCAAGTTATTCAGAATTTTGCTGGGGTAATGTTTTGTGATGTCCCAGATCTCGTAAATGGCTCAACGCAGAATTTTGAAAAAAATACCAATGATAGACCTTGATACGTCCAAATTAGTTCAAACATTAGTCATTAATTTGAATGATAAACACCAGTGTAATTATATGATTTCGAAAATCAGATAAAACGGATTTGTGAGTAAACCAGTACTCTTACAATCGAATAAAAAGGTGTAGCATGTACCCTTGGTACACCTTTATAACCACAGTAAGTAAATATAAATGATGTGGCTTTGCGCAAAAGAGAGATTTCAAGAGATTTAATTTATTTTAAGTCTTACTTTCGTGGCCGAATACGCAATTCCCTTATAACAAGGGAACATGGCATACAATGGACAAATTAAAATGTTCCTTGAATAAGCTATCCTGTTAATTTCAGCTTTATATTACGATTTATAAGAAAGTTATCGAACTGCAAAAAAATATCAGGAATTCTTCTATAAGTCGACCAAATTATAAAGGTCACAAAAAAGCGACCGTTCCATACATAAGGCTTGCCATCTTAAATGAACGGTATAATATCGAGGTTTCGTCAGTACAGTTGCGAACAAAGGTGTTGTGTTGAGTTGAGAGGTCAGATTATTGAAATAATAAAACGATCATTTTATTTTTTTAAACACATTTTTAAAATAATTTACATTACAGATAATGAGAGGATGACATTGCAAGGTGGTGCCAGTCCAGTCTTAAATCCGTTGATATATGCTGCGTACTATATACAAGTTTTGGGATGAAAAAACAGCACTATCATCAAGAAACATTTATTTACTATCCATATTACTACAAATAACCACCAATATTCTTTAAAATAAAACACCGAAAATAATAAAAATTATCAGCCGGTGCGTAGACGCCTGTCAACGGTCTGAAATTTTGCATATTACTGTTAAATCTGTGCAGCCTGTAGCGATTCTATACTGTGTAACACAATCTGTAGTATTTGGGCTAACTTTATATTAAAAAAACTTTTGAAAATAGTTTTTGGTTTCTCCCCCATATTTTTGTTTTGGTCAACGTATCTATAAATGCACAATGCCAAGAAAAGGGTTAACTTTCCCCCGGGACAAACTTGACCTTTACTAGTTGGGTTTTTATTGGCGGTCAAGCTGTAGATCCTGGCTACACAGGAGTTGCAGCGTGGGAACGAGAGGTGGGAATAGTCCGTCTTACCTCTAACTGCCGGAACACAACAATGCTGTTAACATTGTTTTTATGGCAACAAACTTCGACCTTCGTACCAACCATCAGAATCAAAGCAAGTCCTACCTCTGCTTGACTTACTCACTTGACTTAAGGTCCTATATCCCCTAGATGGGGCGGAGGACGTCCACAAAGTTCGGTCTTGAGCTTCGCGTTTGATCTCTCTCCAAGTCTGGTTTTAGTGTCACACGGACTGTCAGTGCGGATCGTGAGCCGATCTGTATGAACTGCTAGGGAGCGGAGCGGTTCCTCCGGACCGCATTACTCTAAAACGCTCCCTAGAAGTTCATATAGATTGGCCGTGCGGAGCGGGTCCGCATCGGCCGGTCCGCGGGACACTAAAACCAGCCCAAGTCTTGCGATTTACTTCGTCTCGTCTGCTACAGGCCACTTCTGCGGAGTATCTTATTTCTAAGGTATTTTTGATGCGATCTTCTGTATTTTTCTTCCAAGGTCCTGCGTGTGCACTTAAAAATGGCGACTTAGGTGTGTGCATCTCTTACGAGCGGTGCGATGCTGCCACGAACACAATCATCGGAGATCAGTCGAACATCATCAAGCCAGGATATGAGCAGTAAGTACAGATAAAGGACGAAGCACACTTATATCAACCCGGACGGAGAGGGATCATAACCGTATCAACTCGAGGCGGTCAGTATTCTTTGTATGAAACTGTACGGCAACGCTCAATTGTCCGCACCGTAACGTAACGGTCTCGCGGCGAAAGGCGATACGGTGTTGATCCCTTTCCGAGTTGCTAAGTGTGCTTTGACCTTAAATCCGTACTAATATTATTTAAATGCAAAAGTAAAGACAGAAGAATATACCTACATACATTTTTCACTTACTTTTTACCAACAAATACCATTAAAGGTTTTTATTTACAACTAGCTTTTTCCCGCGGTTTCACCCGCGTGAAATTTAGTTTGTCACGTCATAAATTATAGCTTAAATGTTATTCTGGGTTATAAACAATGATACTATAAAGTTTGGGTGCGTGACAGTTTATATAAGTTTATATGATATAAATTCATTTCAATAACGTTCATATTGTATAATAAACGTATGTTATAATAACACTTGATATAATTTTTTAACATAAAATGTTTACTTCATATAATAAATCATTTCTAATAATGTCATTTCAGATACCAATCAAAACGCATAAAGACATTTGATATAAACCTTACTTAATCTAAGACTCATTTGATGTAATTTTTCATTAATATAAATAATATTTCATATAACCATTACATAAAATAAATATTATTTGTTATAACGACTATTTGGTATAAGTACTCTATAATTGATATAATTTCTGATAGATATAACTTTTAGTATGTTCTTCTTTAGCTTGACTTATAAATGACTTTAGTGACAAAAACGAATCGCCGTAAAACCGACTCCACGTAGTCTTGTCTGCCCTACCCCTAGAGTGTAATTTAGAAGCGCGTAGGCACGGAGGGGCGAGGCGGCCCGCGGGCTGAGGAGCAGGTGGCTGGAAGCGAGGCGCCGCGGCTGAGGCTGGCCGGCGAAGCCGGCCAGCAAGCCGAAGACGCGGTGTCGAGCGAAAGCCATCTGCGACGATTAGCACGCGAGGGACCGCCAGAGCCCCGCAGTGCCGGAGCCGTGACAGAAGTCTAAAGTTTTTAGTCAAATTTGCATGCTGCATGCCTGCTTGCTTGCCTGCCTGCTTGCCTGCTTGCTTGCTTGCTTGCCTGCTTGCTTGGCTACTTGCTTGCCTGCTTGCTAGCTTGCTTGCTTGCTAGCTTGCTTGCTAGCTTGCTTGCTAGCTTGCTTGCTAGCTTGCTTGCCTGCATGCTAGCTTGCTTGCCTGCTTGCTTGCCTGCATGCTAGCTTGCTTGCTAGCTTGCTTGCTTGTTCGCTTGCTTGCTTGCTCGTTTGCTAGCTTGCTTGTTTGCTTGCTTGCTTGCTGCATGCAATGCTTATTATAACAATTGAACTTTATATAAAATTATTATTATTGTTATATGATTTAAGTTTTATAGGAAAATAATTTTATCTCATTTGATTGTTCGACATTTTATTTTTATATGATTTGAATGTTATTTGTTTTAAATAGTATACATTGTAAGTTTTATAGAAAATATTCATTATATCAAACCATTTTATATCAGTTGTTAGTTATTTGTCTTAAAATTATTCGTTTTAAAATTATATTATTCGTTTATTATAGTAAATAATTATTATATTAAATGATTTTATATAATTTGATGTTATATCCTCTAAGTATTATATGATATGTAGTTATATCATACATTACACACCCATAAAGTTTCATCAACATCCGTTCAGTAGTTTTTGCGTGAAAGTGTAACAAACATCCAGACATCCAAACTTTCGCATTTATAATATTAGAAAGAAAGAAAAACTGTTTATTTGGCACCAAGAATGTTTATTAGTAAGATTCTGGTAAATACAGCTTTTAAGATTTTATTTTTAATATAAAATTATTTTTTATCTTTTCAAAATAAATGACCTACACAGCTTTGTGTGTCGTACGGAACCCTTCGTGCACGAGTCCTACTCGCACTTGGCTGGTTTTTTAGATACATTCTCGGCGACAGCCGTGGTGTAATTTTCTATGGAAGTCGCAACTTCTCAATTCCCCACTAAAAGTGATTTTTGTAAAAGCCTTAATTGCTAATAAAAAACCGCTATTCTGTTTACAGAAATCTGATCCAGTGTCCTCAGCCTCAAGTATGCTGTTCGTTCACAAACAACTGGACAACAACAACAACAACAACAACAACAACAACAACGGGAACTGACAGCGTCGAGGTACGTAATTTTTATTCCCCCGTATCTATCAGCACGTCAGGGGCCGGCTCTTCCTGAAAAATAACCCTAGATACGCCAAGGTGGACACCAAAATTATTGATCTGCGATTATTTTTAATCGACTCCAGCAACGAGGTTTTAATTCGAGTTAGAAACTTAGCACTACAGTCATGAGATCTGATCTTAGGGGTGGAGTTTCGCAAAATCCTTTCTTAGCGGATGCCTACGTCATAACATCTACCTGCATGCCAAATTTCAGCCCGATCCGTCCAGTGGTTTGGGCTGTGCGTTGATAGATCACTATGTCAGTCAGTCAGTCAGTTACCTTTAAGTTATATGTATATTTAGATTAGATAGCAGACTATCAACTCGGAAAGGGATCAACACCGTATCGCATTTCGCGAGCTGTCAAAAGCGAGGCGAGGCGTTTACGTTACGGTGCAATAAGTGTGCGTTGCAGTATGGAGTTTCATACAAAGAATACTGACCGCCTCAAGTTGATACGGTTACGATCCCTTTCCGGGTTGATAAGTGTGCTACGTCCTTTATAGCTTGTCTTAGCCACATTTATTATTTTAATGAAAATCTGTCAAACATTTTATTTTCTGTTATAACTTCTTCATCATCATCATCATAATTTTCAGCCATAGAACGTCCACTGCTGAACATAGGCCTCCCCCTTGGACGAATAAACCACGTTTATTCGTCCAAGGCCTCCCCCAATGATTTCCACAATGGCCGGTTGGTGGCGGCCTGCATCCAGCGCCTTCCCTCTACCTTGTGGGTGGACGTCCTACGCTGCGCTTTCCGGTACGAGGCCTCCACTCATCATCATCTCAGCCGTAGGACGTCCACTGCTGAACATAGGCCTCCCCCAATGCTTTCCATGTTGCCCGGTTGGCTATTTTATAACTTCTTCATCATCATCATCAACAGCCCTTTACAGTCCACTGCTGGACTATGAGCCTCCTCCACTATAGTAGAGGGTTTTGCCATAATCCCCACGCTTGGCAGGCGGATTGGAGATCGCAGTTTAAAAGATTTATGTTTGTCAGAGAGCGTTGCTGCCCGTTCTCTGTTTGATGTGTAGTCCCTAAGTCGCCTCTTACGACACCCGCGGGAAGAGTAGGGGTTGGTGACAAATTTATTCTACTCTGCCGTCACCACACGGCCGTATATATATTTATAACTTCTTAGCTATTTTATATTTTAAATTTTATTTTACAGAAATGTGGCGTCCAAAAACGCGCGAAAGTTTCGAACTTCCATAAAACTATGACTGACGAAGCAGAACCCGGCGAGTTTCCCTGGGCTGTCAACTTGATGATGTGAGTATAAAAGTCGGAGGCGACGTACAGAAAAGCGTAGCGTAGGACGTCCACCGACAAGGTGGACTGACGACCTCATAAAGGTAACCGGAAGGCGCTGGACGCAGGCTGCTACTAACCGGCCATTATGGAAATCATTGGGGGAGGCCTATGTTCAGCAGTGGACGTCCTGTGGCTGATATTGTACGTGGCATCCGCTCCAGATCCTTGCTTCCCCATCGGCCAGCAATGGATTCCCAAGTAGCATTCGGGGTTCTATATAGTATGTCTAGTCGTTCACATGTACTCCACAAGCTGTGTATGTCAGCTGTATACGAGATGTATAGCTTGCTATAATGCTTTTATAGAACCAGTTTGGGCACAAATTAGACAGCCTTAAGTTCACTATGGCTGTACATTAGCAGTATAATAGCATTATAATAGCAGTTTAAGTAGTAACATCGGACTTAAGGCTGACTTACGGCACTATATGGGACGCAGTGTGAACCATACAACGTACGTGAGTGTAATAAAGAGTAACAAGTGGCTAAATGCTCAGCTTTCAAAGTTATAAAGTCCGACAAAAGTACTCCAATGCTACATAAAGTTCACGTGTGTCCTAAATTATTTCCACATTTTAATATTAGTTTGGTATTTGTACGTGAGTGCCAAGAGGGAAACAAATCGGGCGGATAATCATTTATGCAAATAATAACACGGGTTTTAAATACTTAATAATGTTAATGCCATTGGGAATGCAACTTTATCGTGAAATGTATACATATTTACAGCTAAAATATTTACGCGCCTCTGTAAAAACGCGATATTCATTTTAAAATATTTAAAACTGGCTGAGAGGAAATCTACAATTTTCAGTTTTTGATATTGTATTGGCATAATAATTATATTACGGTAATTAATTATAACATGAAACCAAAACTCAATCGCTCTATCTGCGAATTTTGTGATAAATCTGCATTAATTTTGGAGATTTATTTGGTAAATATTTTAGGTTATGTAGAACAAAATGGTGGAAATGAAATACGGCTATGTGAACTGTTATAACCCCAATTTAATGCGGTGAGCGTATATTAGGTTCACATGTGTTCTGTTAGAATGCTGTTATCTATATGAAATTCCACATTTGTACCACTACAGCGCTAATGTCTATAAATTTATTCTAATGTGAACTTATGTACAGCTTTAAGATGTACCTAGTTCAGGTCAATTGTGTATCTATAATTCTTTCAAATACTGAAATTTTAGAAATCCGCAATAAAAATTATTAATGTCCGTTAAATCGCCTAGACCAGGTACTAATAGTCAAGTATGAATACCTAAAGCATCAGACGGTAGTGTTCCCGGTTTAAATTCGTTTATTATGCTTGACAATTTATTCAAAGCGGAATGAGGAATACGATTTTCAATAGCCCATGTTCTTATTTTTTTGCGAAAGGTTAAATAATTGTCCAAATCAAAATGGTGTTCACTATCACTAGAACTGCAATCATCATACTCTGATATCTGAATATTTTGAAAGGAAATTTCAGGTTCAGGCATAATATTTTCCTCTGCATCATGTACAGAACCACCATGAACAACTAAAAACAGGCTTGGGGAAATGTGTAATAGAATATCTTATTCACATTCATGTTCAGCTTAAAGCAAATAAGAGTAGTACTTGTGGACAAATAAACTGCTATTGATGTTAATGGACAACACATATAGTCCTTTTAACAGCCTACAGTGCACATGCGAACCATTGAAACACTTTTGTACAGATAGTAAAAAAAGGTTATTTTAATTATCACAAACAAGTCCTACTACAGCTACTAGCTGTATAACAGTCTAAAACAAGTAAACATAACAGCCTTTGGCTTTATAAATGACCACGTGTGTTCTATTAAAATGCTAGCTCTATAACATCGTACAAGTAGGCCGTTAAACAGCGGTTGCCGTATCTCTACCCTCCTATAATGCTCTTAGTCAGACGGCTGACTAAAGGATAGTTGTTAGAGTATTATAACACCAACAATCGTATTAAAGTATAACTCTACACTAGTCTACACTCCTATAAGTCCCTTAGACAGGTATAGGTGTAATTAATTGCAATAATACAGCTTATACATCACGAGTGAACTGTACTAATGCTTTAAGTACACATTGGAACTAAATGTGAACTCTTAAATGGAGTAAAATGCTACTTGGGTTTTGTTTTAACTGAAAAGCGCTGCGTAGGACGTCCACCCATAAGGTGAACCGATGATTTCATAAAAGTAGCAGGAAAGCTGGTAATTGTGGAAATCATTGGGGGAGGCCTATGTACAGCAATGGACGGAAGGTGCTGGATGCAGGCCGCTACCAACCGGTCATTATGGAATCATTGGGGGAGGCCTATGGCTGAAATGATGATGATGTTGTTGAATTTCGTTTCAGCGTAAACAATATTTTAGCGACTGCAGCTAAATACAAGTATGTAGGAACTGGATCACTCATCCACGAGCGGGTGGTTTTGACAGCAGCTCATGTATTATTTGGCAAGAATCCGGATAATTTAATCGCTGTCATCGGGGAACATGACCAGAAGAAGAAGGTGATGGAGAAAAGATCGAAGACGGTCCAATATTGCACCATACACGAACAATATGACGGAAGTGAGTGGTTTTACAATAAGTTGTTTTGTTTTTTTTTTGTACTTACTATATTTCTAGCGCTTAAGGCTAAGAACTCATGGCGCGATTTTCACCCGCGCCCGCGGCGGTTGCGGGCCCTCAGCTTCTGTAGAATGCAGATACTTATGTAAAAACTAATGCACAACTCACGACGCGGTTTTCGACCGCAGCGGGCGCGGTTGTAATCGGTTCTATTTAAATTTTGCAGCTAACGGCGACTACAACTTCGGACTGATCTTCCTAACAGAATCGGCACTTAAAGACAATCTTCCCAGCGCTGGGACTGTGTGCCTTCCCCCAGCAGACTACGCGCCCCCTGCTGGGACTCGCTGCGTGTTCGCCGGGTGGGGGGTTGATTATCATTTGGAAAATCAGAACCAGCTGGTAAAGGTTAGTTAAATAGCATCTGACTTCGAAAAACTTTTTTTTCTGATATTTAACCACTTGCCATTTGACATCTGTCAAATTTGACCATTGGTTATTTTAACTACGAATCAAAAAACCGGGCCTAACTTAGCTATAAACTAACCTAACCTAACAGGACTTTTCCCACTTCTGTTTTCTGCCTATTTATTTATTTATTTCCAAGCCTATTTTAACCTATTATAAGCCTATTTTTACAGACAATCCAATACAATAGACAAGCGAAAAAGATAGGAACGTAACAATAGTAACATAAATTAAATGGAAAAATACAAATTAAACCTAATAATAAAATGAATAAAAAAGTGTCATCTTTTATCGATTAATAATTAAAGGTTATACTTATCTTTTTATTGGTATTCTTAATAGACTACTGTGCACTAATAACTCACTAGTGAAAGCGTCCCACTTGACTGTACCCTAATGCAGTGGTTCCCAAAGTTGTCTGGGCTACGACTCATCTAATACAAGTTCCCAAACTCGGGAGCCACCTATAGGAATTTTCGCCCGCTGCCCAGCGCGGTTGGATGGTTAGGGTGGTGTGTCGTTCTACAGGCAGGGCCCACTCAATGTTCGATCATAGTTTGGGAAACCCTGCCCTAATGTTTTAAAATTCATATTATTTTATTATTCATATTATTTTACAATTCATATTATTTATTAGTCGGCCGTTTGGTGTAGTGGTAGTCGGCCGTTTGGTGTAGTGGTAGTCGGCCGTTTGGTGTAGTGGTTCGAAACGGACTACTATTCCGGAGGTAGCGGGTTCGATTCCCGCACAGTACAAACATTTGTGTGCATGAACATATTTGTTTGTATTGGACTGGGTGTTTGTTTTCTATGTATAATAAGTATTTATTTACAAAAAAAAAGTATTTAAGTATGTTTATATCCGTTGTCTAGTACCCATAGTACAAGCTTTGCTTAGTTTGGGACTAGAAGCGCAGTGTAAAATGTCCAAGGATATTTATTTATTTATTTATTCACAGGTTGATGTGCCGATGATGGGTCATGCTGAGTGCGAGCGAAGATTCCAGCAAGCCCCTACGCTGGGACCAGGGTTCCGATTCCTCCCCTCCCTCACCTGTGCAGGGGGGGAGGGGACCCGCAACCTCTGCGGGGGAGCGGGGGGTTCACCCCTAGTGTGCCCCATGGAGGTAAAAACTTTATTTACTAAACGTTCAAAAGTTTCTTCAATACCAATCATGACAAAGATATTTATTTAATTTTTAGCGTTAAGAGTCGCATCTCAAACTAATTTGATAATTATAAATAACTTGAAAAAATCGAACTGCCTTAGGCGGGAATTGAACCCACGACTTTCCGCTTGCCGGGCGACTGCTCTGCGCGAATATAGTGTTGTGTATATGACGGCTATTGAGTTCGTTTCAGTTTCAGCCAACTGACGTCCACTGCTGGACAAAGGCCTCCCTCAAAGATTTTCATAACTACCGGTCCTGAACTGCCCGCATTCAGGTACTTCCCGCGACCTTCACCAGATCGTCGGTCTACATAGTAGGGGGTACCCCTGTCCAAACTACGTCTTCCGGCCCGTGGTCGCCACTCAAGAACTTTTCTGCCCCAGCGGCCATCAGCTCTACGAGCTATGTGCCCCGCCCACTGCCACTTGATTTTAGTGATTCTGCGGGCTATGTCGGTAATTCTGGTTTTCCTATGGATCTCCTCATTTCTGTTTCGATCACGTAGCTGCGTAGGGATCAATCAATTTGCAACAAGAAGTAGAATCATTCAGTTTTTAAGGATGGCGTATGTCTAGTCCTCACGTCCATAGTCAAGCTTGGCTCAGCTCAATGTGTTTGATTTTTGGAATTCTTTGTTCCAGGGTCAGCCAGGCCGTTTCTTCCAGATTGGTATCGTGACCTGGACAACTGATTGCGGCAAAGACGGCGCCCCAATGGCCTTCGCAAACGTGGCTGCAGTCAGGCCCTGGCTTGATGAACAGCTGGACAACTTTGTGAAAGAATTAAGCATAGGAATGAATTAGATATACTGAAAAAACTATCACAATACTGATTTTTCCAAATGCGTCGACATCTTTGGGAGTTGTAAAGATTTTGAAGATTTTTTGTCTTTATTATAACAAAATCTCGAGTTATAAGGAATCATTAATTGGAAACCTGTTTATTTAGTTTTAAGCTTAATTCATTACTATATTCATAGCTACTATTCTCTCTCTTCCACATAATAATGTTGCCAATGTGTCAAATACACGAGCTGATTGTAAATGATCTTACGAGTTTTATTTTTTTTATAAAAAACTACTGGGTGACTACCTACTAGGAAAGGATAAAATTTTTTTATCCACAAGTAGTCACAGTCATGTCTTGTGATACTTAATCTGTCATGATTCGTAATAAGTATTACTAAAGGTTCAGTCAAACCAACGCGATCACACGCGATCAGCCGGCGTGCAGCGATAGCGATCAGGCTGAACCTAAACAGATGCGGCGGGGCCCAGTAGTCCAGTTAATGGCATCTGTGAAAAAAAAATCCCAGTAGTTCCATCTTGAGACAACTTCACTGGGAATACACGCAACCTTTATACTGGTTGGGTTTCATTTGATGTCAAGCTGTAGATCCTGGGCACACAGGAGTTGCAATGGATGGAAAAGAGAGTCCTGTTTTTGGTCAGTGTTTCAGCCAAATGACGTCCACTGCTGTACAAAGGCCTGCCCCAAGGATTTCCTCAACGACCGGTCCTGCGCCGCCCGCATCCAGATTCCAGATGCTTCCCGCGACATTCACCAGATCTAGTTTAAGCAATTTATAGGTTTTTTGTTATCTACGAGTATAATTATATAAAAGCGAAAGGTCACTGATGATTGGCTGACTGACTGACTCACTCACTCATCACGATATATCAGAAACTACAAGTGCTATGAGTCTCAAATTTTGCATTGGGGTTCCTCTTAGAACGTAGGTGCTCACTAAGAACGGATTTTACGAAACTCCACCCCTAAGAGCGTAAAACGGAAGTCGCGGGCGGCCGCTAGTTGTAATGAAACACAAAATTGCAAAGAATATAAGATTTCTATTATTCATTTGTTATGCCATTAAAATTTTCTGTAATTTTAGTATCAGTTAATATAAAAGCTTCGATTAGCCAACTGCTGGTCTATCCAAGAGCGGACCTTGGAGACGTCGGCGAAGACGGTTGGTGACCCATTGATGCCGCACCCAGAAGTCACCCAGGTGACTATCCCGATCTGAACGTAGCGCTCCGGATAGTCCTGGAAGAATAATAAATAATACATATTTCATAAGGAGAATCTTGGAGAGCACGTGTGGTTGTGATCCCCAGTCGATGAAGCGTCATGATGCCGTGCCCATCGTGCCCAAACAACTGCACGCACTGACAACGCCACTCTTGTATCAGAGTTTTGGGCTGGCTCTATGTAGTTTTGTTGTTGACAGGACAAGAAAAAGAAGATCCGCAACCGAACTAAAGTTGCTGACATAGCCATAGATTTTAGCTAGCTGATGTGGCAATGGGCAGGACAAAGTACGCAGAACTGACGGTCGAAAGGCAGCAAGGTTCTGGAGTGGAGGCCACGTAGTGCGTACCGGAAAGTGTGTAGGACGTCCACTCCAAAAGGTGGACCGACGACCTCATAAAGGTAGCACGAAGGCGCTGGAAGCTGGCCGCTACCAACCAGTCATTATAGAAATCATTGGGCTTCCTATGTTCAGCGGTGGACCGAAGAGGATACCGAGTGAAACTCGGTTCCACCTTCAACCTGATCATCACTTCCCATCAGGTGAGATATAGGCCAAGAGTTTTCGCTGTGGATAAAAAAAATACTTACCTCCATCGGGCACACTAAGGGTGAACCTCCCCCTCCCCCACAGATGTCGCGCCCCACCTCCCCCCCTGCACAAGTGAGGGAGTCTAACAGCCTGAATCCAGGTCCCAGACTTGGGTCCTGCTGGAGTCTCTGCTCGCACGCTCCGTGAGCCATCATTGGAACAACAGTCTGTGGATAATAAGCGAAGATTAAGCCCGGTTTCCACCAAGGAACAGTGTGGAGCGAAGCAAAGAAGTTTTTTGAATGACCAATCAGATTATATTATTCCACTTCGGTGGAAATGGATCGAGCGGAGAGTTTTTCTACAGAATTTGACAGCGGCGGTGCGGTGCGGAGAAGAGCGGAGATGTGCGGAACGGTTCGGTGTTTCATAGATAGCAATACTCGTAGGCTGACAGCTGACAGCTCGCGCAGCTCACAGATCTCCTCTAGTCTCCGCTCCACCTTTGTGGAAACAGGACCTTATGGTTATTTTGTGGACCGAGAGGTGGGAATAGTCCCGTAATCAAATTACAACCCGCTCGAGTTAACTGCGCACCTGGCACCCGTGACGTCACGTCGCTCTGGTACGAATGGGGCAAACGAAACGGTGAGTGCGAGAGAGAGTCGCTATCAAGCCAATCGTCAAATAGCCAATAGGAGCAACCCAACCAGTGAAGGTCGAGTTTGTCCCAGGGAAAGTTAAACTGTCATAGGACCCGCAACGAAACAAAATTCGTCAGAAGAACATAGGAGTTCGAAAGGTTCGAAGACGGATGGACGTTTTTAATGAATGGATTTTGAAGTATTAATATTAATAATTATTTATACTAGACCTTACTAAGGAAACTTACCTTTTTCTTAAGTTAGTTACATACCTTGACCAATTGTTGCTGATTAATCAAGTTTGAGTCCACCCCCCATCCAGAAAAGACACAGCGAGTCCCAGCTGTGGGCACGTAGCCCGCAGGGGGTAGGCACACAGTCCCAACATGAGGCAGTCCGTCCGCTAGAGCTGATTTTCTCAGGAAGGCTAGTGCATAGTTGTAATCACCATTACCTGTAAATAAGATTTTTTCCTCCAGTTTCATAATGTTCCTTCTCAGAGACAGGCTAGAGTACCATCCCTATATTATAATAGTAAGACACGGGTCTTAACGCGACGTTTATTAATGAGTTACATTATGTACTCACGGCTTGACGTTTCGGCTGCGATACTGCAGCCGTGGTCACAAGCAGACTATTTTAATTGCAATGGAACGCGAAAGTTTAAAATCTTACATCCCTATATTGTTGACATTCCACCAGCTCGCACTAACGTTTCGCTAACTCTTTCATAATGCGAACAGCTAGGGACTGAAATTCGTTGCCTGCTGATGTCTTTCCAGAACACTATAATCCGGGCCTTTTCAAGGCGTAAATAGGCACTTTTATAGGGAAGGTACCATTTTTTTTAACATCGGGAAATGCTTTGCGCATACCACACTGTTCGATGGGAATGCGCCAGTGGGTTATGTGGGACTCTCCCCGGCTGCTGCTGCACTAAAGGCGGGGCCTACCCACTAAAACCCGACGGTGTCCACCGTAGCCCAATGAAACGGAGCCGCGAGTTATTGTCCTAGATCGGACATACGTCCGCAGCTCCGCCTCAGGCTAGAGGCTCGCTGAGCGAGCAACTCCGGCTTCGAGGGAACCCCCAATCCCCTCCTCCAGTTAAAGCAGGTACCAGCCTGGACTGCGTTACACTTAACCTGCGGATTGCGGTCAAATACCTGCCTTGTTCTGCATTAAAAATCTACTTAGATTGGGCAGTTTGGGCAATAAGGATGGGTAGCTTCTCTCAGCAATATAATTTATTGCTGTCCCGACTGTGCGACGGGCGCCTGCAGTGAGTGTGCGAGCGCGACAGGAACATAATTACGCGCGAGCGATAAGGATGGGTAGCTTAGGGTCATTGGACAAAATTCTACGTGCTCGCAGGCCTGACTATAAATGGTGCAATGTAAAATGTCCAAGGATATTTATATTTATTTTATTATAACTTACCTCTATTAAATTGAGGGTGAATGACCACTTCCGTGACTACCTTTCCTTTCTTCTTCATCACAGCCTTCTCCTGGTCGTGGTCTCCGGTGATGACCAGCAAAAGATTTGTGTCTTTTCCATACACAATGTGGGCCGCTGTTAAGACAACGCGCGTGTGGATCAGAGAGCCAGTGCCAGCATACTGGTATACTTTATCTATAGATCTCCTGAAAATCAAAGCTTTTATTAGTCAAAATAAGCTTTTTAACGGGAATTCCCACCTCTCGTTCCCACCGCTGCAACTCCTGTGTAGCCAGGATCTACAGCTTGACCGCCAATAAAAACCCAACCAGTGAAGGTCAAGTTTGTCTTGGGGAAAAGACTCCGCACGGAATAATCCCGTTCGGCTATCGTGGCTTCTATCAAATATATTGGTTGGTGAGCGTCATAAGCATCGAACTGCGAACTATCTTATACTTACATCATCAAGTCTACAACCCAGGGAAACTCGCCAGGGTCGGCCTCGTTGGTCCTTTGCTTGACATAGCCAGAGACGTCTACACGCCTTTGGACGCCACAACAAGTGCTTGAATTGGTACAGCGGTTCTCCTTGAACAGAAAGATTTTTTTATGGGACAGGAGGCAAATGAGTAGACGGATACCAGATGGTAACGATTCGAAGACGAAAGTTGCTTGTGCTAGAGGTACTGGAAGTGTCTGGAAGAGGGCATCGCATTACCGGTCGTTGTGGAGATCCTTGGGGTCCGAGGCCTTTGTCTAGCAGGGGACGTCATTTAGCTGAAACGCACGAAGTTTTTTCTTCTTCTTTGTCGCTAAACTCTTGCCAGAGTGGTCGTGATCGTCACATCCGGTCCAGTGGCAAGCCTCGCAATCCGTCGCCATTTCTCCCGCTGCAGCCTTTCTTGTGCACTCGTGGAGTGGACCATTGAGTGCGGTTTTGACCCTGGTCAGTCCAGCGCATGGGCGACCTGCCACGCACTCTTGTGCCCTTAACCTTCCCCTGCACGACAAGTCGTTCAGAGACAGAAGCGACGTCTCCACGTGTATTATATTATGGCCAAAGAAAGTGAGAATACGACTTTGGACGATGGAAGAAAGACAGTGTTTGATACTTAGTTCTTCGATGATTAAGACGTTGGTTCCATGTGTTTTACCCTCGTTTTAGCTTGTCTAATATAATTTAAGACCTGACAGACATACCTCGGTGGCAGCGCTTCGCATTTCGCTGCGCATATAGGCGCAGCAAACTTGCGGCTGTGGGCATTTGATCACGTCCCTGTAAAACGAGAGAGGATTTAGAACGGCACCCCGGATGATGACTGGATTTGAAGATGATAACTCATAAGCCATGATACTAATCGCGCCGTGTCATAGCATATCAGGGGTCAGGACCCCCTGAAAAAGAACCCAAGATACCATAGAAATATAGAGAGATGCCAACTAATGCGCTGAGTTCAAAACTCAGTGTTGCATTGGAAATTCACACACACAAAGTAATCAAAATAAAAACAATATGTCGCGAAGAGTGTGTCATGCACACATTAAATTCAGAGCTACTATTCGTAGGCACACGTTAAAAGTAATATACGTACCAGACCACTACATACGCAGTGACTTGTGATTGAATGAATTATGTTAGTGTGAATGTGCTCATTATCCACTGCGGTATCAGTACTCAACGTTCGAATAATCTTTATTACTACGCAAGCAATGTAAACTGTTTGACATTTGACATGTCGCGAGCAATGTGTTCTGTTTTTGGGCATACTGCTGCGACACCGGCCCCGCCCCCTTTTCACATCTCCCTTTAGTTTCTGTGATCTGTGGTCGTCACAGTTCGTAACACTTACCCATCATTCCGCGCGTTAATGATGTTAGAGCCATCTTCAATGATGGTGTTGGTGTTTGGATCGCATTGCTCTGTCTCCACACAACCCCCCAACCCACCCCCTTCCAGGATACAGGACGGACCTTGGAGAAAACAAGTAAAGCCCGGTCTGTGAGCACGTAGAATTTTGTCCAATGACCCCAGGCTACCCAGCGCTCGTCGCTAGGTCGCGACAGCAATATAATTAAGTACGCGCGAGCGATAAGGATGGGTAGCTTGAGGTCATTAGACAAAAATCTACGTGCTCACAGACCAGACTATAGAAGATTAGTTATAGAACTCTAAGACAATATACAGGGTGTTGATTACAATCCTCGCCATATTGCTATGATATATGGCGAGGATTGTAATCAACACCCTGTATGATGTCACACAGAAAATATCCACCAAAAAAAATTACAAACGAAAGTGGATTTTTTAGCGAATATTTTCCGTGTGACATCAACTGAATTGTGGCACCATCGAGCTACGTGGATTCCTCGTTTATCATGTCGGATAGCCTCTGAAGGAAGCCACGTAAAATAGGTAGTTTAAATCGTAATTTTTCTACGACTAACTAAAATTAAAGTTCGTTTTAAATATTTTTCGAACTCAATTTTTTTACTGATTCGTAATCAGAAAAACTATTTACCTAATAAACTCCCTAAATATGGCGAGGATTGAAATCAGCACCCTGTATACTTACTGAAGAATCTTTGTTTTTTGTTTGATTGATAGCGCTAATCTCGGGAACTACTGGTCAGATTTGAACAATTCTTTTTGTGTTGGATAACCCAATTTATCAAGGAAGGTTTTAAGCTACAAAATATCACCTTGCAGCCAATAGGGGAGCGGTAAAGAAAAATGTCGTAAAAAGGGGAAATATTATTCAAACTATTTTCACGCGTACGAAGTCGCTGGCGGAGCTGTTATACATAAAAAATTCTTAGAATAAAACAGTAACGTACTTGATTGAGCCCATATTATTTCGCTAGAACAGGCGACCAGCAGAATGGTGAGTGCCCACATCTCTGCGAAAGAAATACAAAAACATAAAAAAAACTGTTACAAACTTATTTTTGCAGTTAGTAGCAGCTACCGGAGACGGAATCGGACGACGGAGAGAGAATCTTAGTCTGAGATGCACTACCTAACTATGACAGTAACTATGATCACAGAATAATATTAAGTACTACGTACAGAAGGTTTTCTTCGCGAAGGTATTTAAAAAAAATTATTCTCAATGTCGTTACAATATGGTGTAATTTAACTTGTCTAGCAGCTACCGGAGACAGAATCTTAGTCTGAGATGCACTACCTAACTATGACAGTAACTATGATCACAGAATAATATTAAGTACTACGTACAGAAGGTTTTCTTCGCGAAGGTATTTAAAAAAAAATATTCTCAATGTCGTTACAATATGGTGTAATTTAACTTGTCTCAAGAGTCCAGCACCATTTTGATCGGTAGGTACTGCGCCGAAGCCATAGGGCTGATCGGTAAAATGATGTGTGACGTGAGGGGCGAAACTCCGGAAAATGGCGGAGGAAATACATGAAATAAGCATGAATTATATTTTGTGTTTCTATTAATATATCCACTCAAGAACTATCTTGCCCCAGCGGCCATCAGCTCAACGAGCTATGTGCCCCTCTCACAAATCAAGAGGTAATGGGCCTAAGTATACATATAGGTAACATAAATATGGCCTATTAATAACTTTAGTTTAAAACTCTCAAAGTGACACTTAAAAATTTTAAATTTTTAAATAATATCTTTTCCTACAGATAAAGAGTTGCAAATGTTTTTGAGTTTTTCGTTAACAGCTCAAAGTTTTTGTTTTACTTATCACTTACATTAAAATAAACTTTGAAATGTGACGTCACGAAATTTAGGGCCCCTCCCGCCCCCACACTTCGTCGACCCCCTTAAAGTATGACGTAATTTTATAGATGGCCTCTTAAAGGAAAGTTTAACAAATATTTCAATAGGTTACATACCTCCTCGCTTATCGTCCTCCGACTAAACTGGGAACATTAATTTAATATTATGGGTAATATGATATGCTATATTAATTAAATGTAAACAATTTTATCAGTATGGGTTAACCCAAGACTTAATAAACAAAACTGAGTCATACATGATGTCCAAGTAAATCTACAGGATGGAATTTTGTAATTCCACCTGGAGGGAAAGTACTCTTAATATTGTAGATAGAAAATTTTTCTCAAAGAAAACATTCCTTTATTTTTGAAAAGGAATAGAACTGCATTCAATGATTTCCAAAAATTTGCTTGCCACACCCGGGAATGGAACCAACTAAAATCTGTTATAAATTACACCCTGTATTTTTATTGCATCGATCATTAGGGTTCAGTATAAGGATGAAATCTCTCTAATAAATCAAACCATGAAATCTTAAATTATTTTAATTACCTATGTACCTATAGAAAATTTTATGGTATTATAGTGAATTTTCGAAAAAAAAAATCGAAAATCTTTGAATGCAGTTCTCTTTCTTTTAAAAAATAAAGGAATGTTTTCTTTCAGTAAAATTTTCTATCTACAGTATTAATACTTTCCCTCCTGGTGGCATTACAAAATTCTACCCGTATACTAATACTAGCTTTTGCCCGCGGCTCCACCCGCGTGAAATTTAGTTTGTCACAGATTGTCATAAATTATAGCCTATATTGTTAATCTGAGTTAAACAATAATACTGTAAAGTTTCTTCAAAATCCGTTCAGTAGTTTTTGCGTAAAAGAGTGACAAACATCCAGACATCCATACATCCAAACTTTCGCATTTATAATATTAGTAGGATAGATTTTTGAACACTCTGTGTCACCCTGTCAGTTACGGGAAAATACTATAATTATTACCAGGGATGTTATGGATATCCGTAACCGTAACCGAAACTTTCGGATATCCGAAATAAAAAAATATACGTAACCGTAATTATAACCGATTCAAAGGTTTCGGATAGTTTCGGATGTAGGCAGAGTCAAGCAAGTCCCTACGCTTATTTAATGATTGCATTTTGAAGTACATGAGTTTTTTCCCATAAGATAAAAGCGTTTTTTGTTTAGTTAGTTTTTTGTGAGACCAAAAGAAATCTTGTGATCTGTCACTGTTGTTTGTGAGACAAAAAACAGTGACAGATGCCAAAGAAATCTTTTCTGTACCCATTCTATTCGTAAGGCATGAACTGTGTTGGACAACTATTGGAATTTGCATTCTATACTTAGCACAGATATCCCTAACCGTAACTTTCGAAATAAAAAAATATCCGTAACCGTAACCGAAACCGGTATAATATTATTCCAATATCCGTAACCGTATCCATAACATCCCTGTTAATACTATTTATTTATAAAGGTTACGTACCCACTTCACCTCGTTATCGCATTGGATATTATGCTTAATATATTCAAGTTATTTGAGTTTTAGTTTAGAAGCTCTCGGTGAACTGCAACCATGAATTTAAACGTGAGTATGTTGTACAATTTCTAAATCCGCTTTGAAAGAAAGTAAGAAAAAATGTTTATTTGGCACCAAAGTTTGCGGTTGCGAGTCCAATGACAGTTTAACTTTCCCCCGGAACAAACTTTTCCTTCACTGGTTGGGTTTTAGCGGTCAAGCTGTAGATCCTGGCTACTCAGGAGTTGCAGCGGTGGGAACGAGAGGGAATAGTCCCGTAATTGTTTCTAAATAGGTAACTAGTGACCCCACAGCTTCATATGGGTACAAAAATGTTGTTTTAATTTCTATTTTTGATTATGATCTGTGTTTCAGAAGAATATGTTATTGGTACTTGCAATATACGTATGTGCGGCGTATGGACAGAGTAACCCGGAGGACGACATATTTGACGATTCTGGACCTACTGTTTATAGTAAGTATTAAATTTTTTATCGTTACCTTATTATGGGCCTCATAAGAAGGCTCACGGTCACAAACGCGATAGAGCGTGCTATGCTTGGAGTTTCCCTGCGTGATCGAATCAGAAATGAGGAGATCCGCAGGAGAACCAAAGTGACTGACATAGCCCGCAAAATTGCTAGAATCAAATGCTCGCAGAGCTGATGGCCGCTGGGGCAGAAAAGTTCTCGAGTGACGACCACTAGCCGGAAAATGTAGTGTGGCCTGGATGCGGGCGGCGCAGGACCGGTCCTTGTAGAAATCCTTGGGGGAGGCCTTTGTCCAGCAGTGGACATTAATTGGCTAAAACGATTATCATTACCGTCATCATCATCTATAACATAGCCCGACGGATCAGCAAGCTGAAGTGGCAATGAACTGACGGCCGATGGGCTAGCAAGTTTCTGGAGTGGAGATCACGTGAGATTGGACACAAGGTGGACAAACGACCTCATAAAATAAAGTAGCAGGAGAAATATGATAAATAAGGTGTTGGAAACCAACAAGGAGTTTTTATACTTTTTATTACTTTTTCTTCAAAACAAAATAAAGTTTACTTCTTCACTTTGACAGCTGAAAGAAAGTCGTTTCATTTATACATTTTAATACATTATTCAGTAATTCATACATTTTATATTTAATTTATGTTGCTTATGACATAAATTAATTATTGAATGTATGAATTATTGAATTAAAATATGGATAAAAATGTATTAATAAAACAACTTTCTTGAGCTGTCAAAAGTAGAGGTGATTTTATTTTGTTTTGTGAAAAAAAGTAAAAAAAACATTAAAACCTCTTTTGTTGGTTCTCAACAAAGGTTGACAGACTACAGAACGAATCCAGTGTGGCATATCCTTAAATCATTATCATCTTCCAGCGACAGCACCACCATCGCCAGCACCACCATCACCAGCAGCGCCCTCTGACTGCAGACTGCCCGATAAACAGCAGGGGTCCTGTGTTGCGCCGTCCTCATGCAAGACACCAAACCATGGCGAAAACCGAGTGCATTTCAGGTAACGGGACTACTCTCACCTCTCGTTCCCACCGCTGCAACTCCTGTGTAGCCAGGATCTACAGCTTGACCGCCGATAAAAATCCAACCAATGAGGGTCAAGTTTGGTGTCTGCTCATTATACAGGGTGTCCCAAAAAGTAAAAAGTACCCGAGAGGGCTACCCAAATCACCGTGACTTTTGACGTTTTCGAGTTACTTATGGTTTTTTTTCAACACACAGGATTTTAGTTTACATTTGTGTTACTTATGGATGTAATACTTCTGAATCAGCTAGGCCTAGTGTTCATCTAATAATAATAAAAAATTCAGGCTTTTAACTTGTCTATTCGCGCCACAAAAGATAAGATAACAAAAGATGTAACAGTAACTATCAGAAAGTTGAAATGGAGAAGGACAGGACACACAAATAAAGGAAAAGAGGAATGGTCTAAATCTACAATGAACTGGTTCACAAGGCATATTAAGCGAAAACGGGGAAGGCTACCAAGAAGATGGGTAGATGAAATAAAGGCCACAGCTGGAGGTGGATGGGCAACAGTTGCAGGAGATAGAGGAGAGTGGAAACAGTTGGAGGAGGCCTTTGCCAAAAAAAGGCACACAGACAAATGTCATTTAGAATAATATTAAACTCAATCAATTTTAAACTCTGTATGTCTGAATAAAGGCTTATATTATTATTATTCGCGCCACAGTGACCAAAAAAGTTCCTAAGCACGGAAATTTAAAACAATCATAACTCGAAACTATAAAAAATTGCGGGGTGATTTGGATAGCCCAGGTGATGCTCTATCTCTGGGCTTCGGGTTGACACTACTTTTTGGGACACCCTGTATAAATTAGACAATATTGCCATTTATTATTGTGTTTACAGGCAAAACAATTGTCCAGAGAACACAATGTGCTGTGTTCTGTCAGACATCATAATTGTCACCAGTCGAAACCAAACCCCCACACCTCCGATTGAAACGACCACCACTCCCACAGTCGCTCCTAATATTGGTGGTACTCAAGCACCTACTAAAGTAAGTTATCAATTATTTTTTTGTAGTATAAAACTATCCACTATACAGGGTGTTAGGTAAATGGGTATATGAGCCGACACTAGCCCATGTTAACATGGGCATATAAATGGTATGGTGAAGTCAGAAAATTGATATCTTCATTTTAATTATTTTATTTTTCATACAAATCGGTCTTTATAAAATTTATTAAAAATTTAGTAAATTAAAAAAAAATAGAATGATGATATCAAAGGACATCATCCACGTTTCATATATTTTTGGTCCAAAATCAAAAGTGCCGGCCAACAAAAAAAAGTGCTGTATTCTGACAGAATACGTCTGCCTTAGCATTTGTTACTATGGCACCAAAGCCGTAGCTCCACTGTGCGTCGAGTATTTGAGATCTAAAAGTCATCGATTATTCATACATTTTTTGTTCAAAATCAAAAGTGTCGGCCAATAAAAAAAAAAGTGCTGTGTTCTGACAGAATACGTCCGCCTTAGCATTTGTTACTATGGCACCAAAGGTGTAGCACCACTATGCCTCGAGTATTTGAGATCTAAAATTCATCGACGATTCATACATTTTTTGTTCAAAATCAAAAGTGTCGGCCAATAACAAAAAGTGCTGTCTTCTGACAGAATACGTCCGCCTTAGCATTTGTTACTATGGCACCAAAGCTGTAGCACCACTGTGCGTCGAGTATTTGAGATCTAAAATTCATCGACGATTCATACATTTTTTGTTCAAAATCAAAAATGTCGGCCAATAAAAAAAAAAGTGCTATATTCTGACAGAATACGTCCGCCTTAGTATTTGTTACTATGACACCAAAGCTGTAGCACCACTGTGCATCGTAGTATTTGAGATCAAAGTCAGTCGTTTCATATATTTTTAGAGCTCAAATACTACGATGCACAGTGGTGCTACAGCTTTGGTGCCATAGTAATAAATGCTCAGGCGGACGTATTCTATCAGAATACAGCACTTTTATTTTTTGGCCGGCACTTTTGATTTTGGACCAAAATGGATGATGTCCTTTCTGACTTCACCATACCATTTATATGCCCATGTTAACATGGGCTAGTGTCGGCTCATATACCCATTTACCTAACACCCTGTATAGCCACGATAGCCGAACGGTGAAGGGGTCGGAGTGGGCGACTCGAAATCCAAGGAACGCGGATTCGAATCCCACCGCCGCTAGACTATTGTGGTGAGCCCACTCGTAACACAAGCTTATTTAGCTTACCACGAGGGGCTAACGGGACTATTTGTAATTTGTGCAATACAAATTGCTAATAATCTTTTTAAAGAAAAAAAAACAGGGGTCTCCAAACTACGGCCCGTTTCTGGCCTGCAACTACCATCAATCCAGCCCGCGACAGCTTAATACTAAGCCTATGTTTGCATAGGTGGGCAGAAAAATTAAAATTGTTATGGCCCTTGCAACATACCGGAAAAATTATTATGACCCCAAGGCTTCAAAGTTTGGAGACCCCAGGGATACGATTCTCATGCAATCGATTTTTTTCCGTATACGAACTTTTGTTACGGTCCGTTGCGACGTTTTTAAAAACGCTGTAACTTCCGTATGAATAATTTATCTTTGCTTAGTGAAATTTTATTACAAATCCCATTTATTTTTATAATTTGATACAGTCATAATGTTGTAAAATTAATACGCAAAATCACAAAATATAAAGTTTCAAAGGTTTAATTTTAAATGTTTTATAAGAAATTAAACTTGCAAAGTCCAAAATTTCTTGGTTTTATTTCACAGTTCATAGGATTATGACTTGGAGTACTTTGACAGATAAATTCGTGTACGAATTTCAAGATCGACTGGTACTTAGCACTCGTAGCGTTCGAGTGGTTTTCGATCGAATTTTTTCGATTGTGAACTTCTGAGAATGCACAAACGGTGTAATAGTCGAAAAAACCTAACCTTACCCTATGAACGGTCTTCGAATTATTTTTCGAATGTGAACTTTTTTTCGATTGCATGAGGTCTTAAGGTCACCCCGGAAACGGATCGTAACCGTAACCGTATCAACTCGAGGCGGTCAGTTCTTTGTATGAAACTCCGGACTGCAACGCACAGACAAGGTCGAAGCACACTTATCAACCCGGAAACGGATCGTAACCGTATCAACTTGAGGCGGTCAGTAGGTATTCTTTGTATGAAACTCCGTACTGCAACACACTTATCCGCACCGTTACGTAAACGCTTCGCCTCTGTTGACCGCGCGGCGAAAGGCAATACGATGTTGATTCCTTTCCGGGTTGATAAAATAACGCCCGCTTGCTTAAGCCTTGATCACACGTACCGAGTAAACAGGCGAGCCAGTAAAATTTTTCCTCGGCCGAGACAGTTGGGTGAGCGAGTCACATACTCGAGCGCTCGGCCGAGCACTCGGCTTAATGTTCGTTCATACATACCGAGTACTCGGCCGAGAGCACTGTCTCGCCCGTTTGCTCGGTACGTGTGATCAAGGCTTTAAGTGAAGTAGCAAAACGAACGCATTAAATAGAGCTCTGTGATTGGTTCGCAATCGCATGTCATCCTGTGCGTCCACGCTCACGTGAGACCTCATAGTAATCTTTGAATACGGGCGTAAGTGTGATTAGGGTGACCTTTATAGGCCTCTGGTCACCGGTAACCTCGATGTTGCTAGCTTTTTGGCCTCAGGGCCAGTTAGGTAACCAAGGGCCCTGGGGCAAATAAAAAAAATGGGGCCCCACTGCAATTTAAACTGGTTAGGTTTTATTAAGTTTATTGACATTAAGCTTACTTACTCCTGATACAGTTTAAATTTATTTAACAGTTCTCTTATCTTCTCTTCACAACAAAACTATTATACATTATTTTATTTTATTATTATTAGCTGTGTACTATTGTAAATATAAAAAAAAACGCACATCGATGAATAATAAAACGCATATATCGCTATCCGTTAAATTTAAACTACTGCCAACCCACAGAAATAATTTAGGGGAATTCCCTAAGTATAAATATCGAATTTCTCTCTATTTATTTTGAAAATGGGAGAAATTATCAAAAGTTCATTTCAATTGAGATTTTCTGGTAAGGATTCGGGGGCCCCCTGAACTTAGGGGCCCCGGGGCAATTCCCCGCCTAGCCCCTTAATAGGCGTAGCCCCTGCTCAGGGCCCCAAGGTCCCAGCGTTTCCAAAACAAAATCCTTTAATTACGTTAATTTTATAGGGTTGTGGCGTACGGAACCGTAACGGTGGTGGTGGATTCAAGATTAAAGACAAAATCCAAAGAGCCATGTTTGGTGAATTCCCATGGACCGTTGCAGTATACGAGTAAGTAATTTGTTTCATCATCATCATTTCAGCAACAGGACGTTCACTGCTGAACATATGCCTCCCCTTATGATTTCCATAATGATCTTTGGGTAGTTTGGTGGCCTGCATCCAGCGCCTTCCTGCTACCTTTATGAGGTCGACGGTCCACCTTGTGGGTGGACGTCCTATGCTGCGCTTTCTTACGCATTTCCACTTTTGTTTGTTTACTTACACTAAATTATCATCATCATCATAATCTTCACTACTGTTATCATCATCACCAGGTCATTCAGCCTCCATTGTAAGAGTACGATCCTCAAATTTACCAGAGGCAAACGGAGGATTTGGCTTAAGCTGCCCACGCTGGCCAGACGGGTTGGGAAGGCCTGATGTTCGCATATTTCTCGGGGAGTTTCTATACTTCCTGCCACTGCAGAACGCCCTCTCTTTTAAAGAAGATGATGATTCATAGTACTAACTCATGAATTATGATACTAATCGGGCCAGTACCCCCCTGAAAAACAACCTAATGAGAAGCTGCCCCCTTAGACATAATGCACTTTTTGATCGAATCGAAAATCGAATCCGTCAAAACTCCATACAATAATAGGGCTTTTCGACCATTTTTCGACTGGTTTGCGATTATAATTTGCACTTTGTCTAGACCCACTGGTCTTCGCCAATCATCCCTTTTTAAATTTCAGATTCAAACCCGACGGTGGCCTAAGATATACATGTGTGGGCTCCCTGATCCACCCACGCGTGGTGCTGACGGTAGCGAACCGCTTCCTTGAAGAGGACGTCACGTGGAAGGTCAGAGCCGGCGTCTTGGACTTGGAGAACAAAAGAAGGGCGCGATACCTTGATCAGTTGAGAGATGTGGTGTCGGCAGTCACTCACGACTCATTTGACTCTGGTATGTCATAGTCACAGTCACAGTCACAGACACAGTCACAGACACAGTCACAGACACAGTCACAGACACAGTCACAGTCACAGTCACAGACACAGTCACAGTCACAGACACAGTCACAGTCACAGTCACAGTCACAGTCACAGACACAGTCACAGTCAAAATCACACTCACACTCACACTCACACTCACACTCACACTCACACTCACACTCACACACTCACACTCACACTCACACTCACACTCACACTCACACTCACACTCACACTCACACTCACACTCACACTCACACTCACACTCACACTCACACTCACACTCACACTCACACTCACACACTCACACTCATAGTCATTTATTTTAGTGTGTCGGCAACAGTGCCGAAATATCGAAAACTCAAAATTAAGGTACATGGTAGCAATCCCGTCAGTAATAATAATAATGATTTATCTATCTATCTTTCACAGGTATCGGGATATACGACGTCGGCCTCCTGTTCCTAGATTCAGATATTCTTCAAGACGTGCACATCGACTACACCTGCCTGCCTGAACCGAGCGTGGTCACTGCTCCCGCCACTAAATGCGTCGTCAGCGGATGGGGCAGTGATAAGTACAACGGGCCTATGGAAAACGTACAGAAGGAGGTGGGTACAGGCAGAGTAAATACAAATGAGTTGGTCAACTTTGATGGTGGCGCAACCACGAGTGGCTCCCCGCTAATCCTCGCTAAATTTTGTCAGTGTGCGTGCGCGCCGCATACGTGTTGGCGCGCTCACATACTAACCGCGCCCGTGCGTTTCTATGAAGATGACCTACTCATTTGTATTTACTCTGGTACAGGTCATAGCACACTTATCAACTAGGAAAGGGAATATACAGCATCGCTTTTCGCCGCGCGGTCAACCGCATTTATGTTACAGTGCGGATAAGTGTGCGTTGCAGTACGGAGTTACATATAAAGAATACTAACCGTAACGGTTACGATCCGTTTCCGGGTAGATAAGGTGTGCTTATTTCTTATGAGTGGTTAAACATTATCAAGTCATATCCACTACAGACGCTCAGTGTGCTCAAATCAACTGAAAATAGCTCCTTTAGGCTGCGTTTCCAACAGAGATGTGCGAGGATGCGTAGCGAGGGATGTTTTATCGCCTTGGTAAATGAAGCGATTCAAAAGAAAAAGCTTCGGTAAAAGAACCAATAGGTTCTTTACAAACACATCCCTCGCTACGCATCCTCGCCCTCGCATATCTCTGGTGGAAACGCAGCATTATGGCTATGTACACCCCGGGACAAACTTGACCTTCATTGGTTGGGTTTTTATGGCGGTCAAGCTAGATCCTGGCTACACAGGAGTTGCAGTGATGGAAACGAGAGGTGGGAATAGTCCCGTTATGGCTATGTTTCCCTGGTACTTTTTATTCACCGTAGTAAATGAAAAACTCAACTATTTCTCCCCACAGATGAACTTGCCCGTGGTGGACCGTCAGACCTGTCAGACCAGTCTCAGGGCAGCGATGAAGAACCCGGAGTATGACGTGGACCCCACTCTTATCTGCGCTGGCGGGAACGGCAAGGATACTTGTACGGGAGACGGTGGCGCTCCCTTGGTGTGCCCATACCCGGTAATTTGATATAAAATATTCCTTAATAATAATATGACATTCAATTTGATTTCACTCCATTTCATTTAATTCTACTTCATTATGCTTCATTCCATTTCATTCTGCTTCATTCCATTTCATTCTGCTTCATTCCATTTCATTCTAATTCATTTCATTTCATTCTGCTTCATTCCATTTCATTCTACTTCATTCCATTTCTTTCTATTTCATTCCATTTCATTCCGTTCCATTCCATTCCGTTCCGTTCTATCCCATTCCACCTCACAACATATACTTCATCATCTCATCATCATCATCATCTCAGCCATAGGAAGTCCACTGCTGAACATAGGTCTCCTCTAATGCTTTCCATGTTGCCCGGTTGGTAGCGGCCTGCGTCCAGCACCTTCCTGCTACCTTTATGATGTTGTCGGTCCTCCTTGTGGGTGGACGTCCCACGCTGCTTAATAATTTATACTTAACTAGCGGCCGCCCGCGACTTCTTACGCGTGGATCCCGTTTTACCCCCTTAGGGGTGGAGTTTCGTAAAATTCTTTCTTAGCGGATGCCTACGTCAAAACATCTACTTGCATGCCAAATTTCAGCCCGATCCGTCCAGTGGTTTGGGCTGTGCGTTGATAGATCACTATGTCAGTCAGTCAGTCCTTTGCGTTATTATATTGATTAAGTTTGTTCCGGCGTTTCTTCTCAGCACTTGCCGTATGTTTGTCTCGAAGCGCTGGTAGGGCCCAAAGGAGACGTAAAGTGCCCCATAAGGGCTACCTTTTCTTTTTTTATTATTTACTATATTTTGACGTTCATAAGTGCCACTTGTGGTCTAAACTGAATAAATGTTTTTGATTTTGATTGTGGACAAAATGTAAAGTATCTGTAATATTCACAGGACGGGCGCTTCTACCAAGCCGGGATCACATCCTGGGGATATTTGTGCTACCAAAAGGATGTTCCAGGAGTGTACGTAGACGTGGCGTCTGTGAGGCCGTGGATCGACGAGCAAGTCAGGGCCATGGGATACGATACCAGCTATTATACTCATTAAATGAGAGAAACTAATAAAGTATGCTTATAAACCAAAGTTATTTTCTTCTTAGACCCGATATCACTAAGTTTTTAATGTACATATTGTTAAATTATCATAGCTGTAATAGGCTAGTTTACTTACAAAAACCTTAAGATATTGGACACGAATATTTTTATTTGTCAATCAAACAAGTATTTACGAAGTTATGATGCGTTGAAGATCCGCGTGACGTCACAAAGTGCCACGTGCATTGACGTCACGAGTCTCTTCTTCTCTGCCGTCTATAAGCTAAAAGGCCGCTAAATGACAAAATCTAATTTTGAGCTAGAGCATAAAAAAGCGGCAAAATTTTCAAACCGATGCTGCTCAGTATCTATAAACATTTTGTCATGTTGTCATATACCAAAAAAAATCTATTTTTTTTTAACTTTCACATGAAATAAGTTGATTTTGTAAAATATTAATAATTAATTCAATAAATACACATTTTCCTTTCTAACCTTGTAAAATTTTAAGGGTTGCTTCAAGTGTGCAGAACTAAATGGCGGCTAAAGAATCATAACTGCTTTTAAGTTATGGATTTATTAATAACTGCCAGAAAAGACAGGAAGTTATTAACATATCCATAACAAAAAAGCGGCTAATTACACATAGCCGCCTTTTAGCCAAGTAGATATCGCTTAACTTCTCTTCCAAAATTTTTTAACAACTTTTAATACAGTTATGCATAACTTAAAGGCAGTTAATTACTAAACCTTTTCATGTAACTGCTTTTTAGGCTAGCACTATCCACATCTGTATTTTTCGAATCCTGCAAAATTAAACGTTAACTTATAAAATCAAACTAAGTTTTTGCAAAGAAAAGTTCTTTTTTTCCACAAAACTATCGGGAATGGTGATTACAAAATAAAATAGTCCATTCTCTTAGGGTAACATTTTAAAAATTGCCTTTATTCTAGTTCTAACAACCTTATTTGCATGTGTGGGGTATCAAATTAAATGTAATTAAGTGGTGTATAATGCTGTAATATGTGTAATAACCTCAGCTGAATTACAATTACGAAAATATTTATCAAAATAAAATCTCAAGTCCATATTTTCAATTAACAGTCTCGAAACTACATATAAATAATAGACAGAAAATATGTAAAGCACACATAACGAGCAACTCATTATCTATTCAGGTTTTTTAACTCAATCAAATTCAAAATGTCTTAGTTACATAGTTGTCAGTGAGGCGCTCTCTACTCCAGACAGCTGTACTCTATTAGTTTCAACTAATTTCAGTGGGAAAGGAGACGAGTGAATGATAGTATTTTATGTTTCTTAAATTTAAATTTAAATATATTACCAACATTATTCAGTACACTGTTTTTTATCATTATTACTGTTTTCATTCTTGAGAAAACTTATGTGTCTATGAAACCTAGAAATACCATATTATTGAAATCAAATGAAAAGTAATTATATTTTCTTCAACTTCTCTCTCATGATTTATGCAAATGACCGTGCTGAGAATGTTCACTTTCGAAAAAAATTCTCATCTCTGACAAGGCATATCTTTAAGGTTCTAGAATGCTAGATTAAGCTCAAATTGTAGAAAATTTAATTGACTTTACAAAACTATTAAACAAAGACACCTGGAAACATTTTTTATATTTAAAATAACTGAAATAAGCGCCTGAGTTATTCAGTATTATAAATTATTTCCCATCTTTGACTTACTGTGTCTCCAAAAAAATTGACTAAGAGCATTGGAATGAACTTCAAACGGTGGCAAACTTTATTAAATTTAGTAAAATATGAAGCAACGATATCGACAAAACGCTCTCTTGTGGTAGTTTCCCCAAAACAGTGAAGAAAGCGCCAAAGTTACATTTTGGCGCATTGTTGCAAATAAAGGTAAAAACTCTAAAGGGACCTAACAACATCATAAATACTGTAAAAAGCGTGTTTACGATGTTTTGATGTCGACATTGACTGGCCTATTATGTAACTAAATAAAGACTCCTATAAGCTTCGGTAGCTTAGATACAAATGTACTTATTAATCCAAAGCAAAGTTTTAAATTATTTGTTACAAAATATAAACGGTAGTTACTAGTAAGTTTATTTTATTGTCGATTTCGAGGAAAAACTGATTTATTTTTGTATTTTCAATCGATTTTATTAATGTTTTTTTTTTTAATTATATCCATTTCAATACTGTGGCATTTCTTCTTTCTTATAAGTTTTATAAACATACAATATTGTCATTCACTCGTCTTATTTCCCACTGAAAGTAGTTAAAACTAACAAACTACACGCGCATGAAGTAGAGGGAGCGCCTTACTAACAACGATGTAACTAAGACATTTTCAATTTGATCGAGTCACAGTTTTATTCTTTGGATAGCTAATTAGTAGCTTGTTATGTCTGCCACATGTATATTTTTTGTCTATCGTGTATAGTTTCGATGCTATATTTAAAAATATTTGGTTTTTATAGCTGTAATTTTCATTTAATTTGAAATATTTTCATTATTGTACTATTTAGTTGATATTGCGTATCATACCTTTATAAAACAGTTAACGTATCATTTGACACCCCCCACATGCATGTAAGGTTCATAGAATCAGAATCCTTTGCATTTATCAAAATGTTGCAGCTGCCGTTTTGATGATGTCTTTTCTCCGGGACCAGACGTTTTACAGATGGGCTCCGACAGACATACTTAAGAACATACTAAAATTTGGTCCGGTATCACAGAATACATAATAGTCCGGTATCACAAAGTGAACTATACTTACAAGCGAGCTGGGTAGTTTGTGGCTTTTTAGCGATGTTTTGTTATTTAACGGCTTTTTTGTTATGCAAGACACAGAAGAAAATATTTATTTTACTTTACGTACGGTCTAATAAGGCTTTCTATAATAGTATATTAATTGTAAAAGTAGTAACACTACAACGCTTAAAGGCCGCAAAATTATTTTAACTGCTTTTTAGTTCGGTAAGAGCGTATAACCGCCTTTTAGTTAAGTATATGCCAGGTATTATACTCCGACGTAACCAAGCTAAAAAGCCGCAAAAATACTTTTGCTACCTTTTAGTTTACTGTTGAATAATAACTGTTTTATAGCTAAGCATTGATAGTAAAAATGTTCAATCGATCCAAACGTTAAAGTAGTATAGCTGCCTTCTAATCTAGTTGTGCCGTTTAACGACCTTTAAGCGATGTAAGGTTTTTGTTTTTTGTATTTAGCTGCCTTTTGAAAAAAAATATCTTGAGAACGGTAAAAGATAGAATAACCGTTCCTAGACAGATCGATAGAGAATTTTTTTTTATTACCATTACATTAAAAAAGTGAAAAATGACCAAATGTCATTTAGCGGCCTTTTAGCTTATAGACGGCAGTTCTGAACTTTGACGCACTTTGTCTCTTTCACTTTTCATTACTTTGAAAAAATAAATAATGACGAGTGTTAAAAGTTTCGAGTATTTTTTGATAAGTTAACTGACGGACTAATTCAAACTCTTGCTTTTTTACCCAGGAAACGGGATGTTTCCTTACCTTGTATTCGCCTTAACCGGGCAGAAACCGGCCCGACAATACACACATCCGCCCTTAAGCCGGATAAAACCGACTTGTCAATAACACACGCCCTAAAAGCCAACGGACTACAGCTCGATTTTTTCACCTGTTAGCGGTGGTGTATGGTTTTTAATGAACGTGTGCACATGCATCGGACATAGGTCAGGAGAAAATTGACAGCAAACAAAGGATCCGATTTTTGACGGTCCGTCGTCCGGTGAAATTATTGGTCTTTGATCAGTACGAGGCCATAACGTACTCGGGAGCACATTACGGCTAAGTACTGCACGTATTCTGCATAATGGAAGATTTTATTACCACACATTTTAGACCAATTTATAAAAATCTATAAAAACAAAAAACATTTATGATGAAAAATTTTTTTTATTATTACAACGTCCACTTTTTAGAAAACCGTCACCAATCTAAGGGGTATAATACTCGGTGGTGTAGCCTCCAGCGGCCATAGTGTCGTCGATCCACTGCCGAAGCGCAGCCACGTTGGAATATACTCCAGGAACCCCCTTCAAGCCGCAGTTGTTGCCCCACGAAACGATTCCAGCTTGAAAGTATTGGTTTTCGATCTTCGGGTTCTGCAAAATAAGTATAAATGTTAGTTATAAGGTCTTAGAAACTATTTCTTTAAAAAGATTATTTCGATTATTATACATAAAAATTACTAATACTCCCGTTAGCCCCTCGTACTAAGCTAAATATGCTTGGGTCACGAATGAGCTCAGTGAGCTCACCAGAATAGTCGAGCGGCGGCGGGGACCTAACACGCGTTCCCCGGACCACGAGTCGGCCAGTCCGACCCCTTCACCGTTCGGCTATCGCCGATATTACACTATAAATGGTATGGTAGCTAGTCAGGTGGACTTAGAACAAGAACTACCATCAACCAAACCGAGCAGAAAATATTGTCCCCCTTAGGAATCGAACCCGGGACCTCGGGATTCAGCATTCATGAGAAGTGCTCCTATTCCATTCCATTCCATTCCATTCCATTCCATTCCATTCCATTCCATTCCATTCCGGAAAAGTTTATTACCTTATACGGGCATACAAGCGGTCCTCCGCCGTCGCGTAGGCAGGCGTCTCTCCCCTCCTCCCCCCCTGCGCACATCCAAGTCTTGTGCAGGTTAAAGGCCGGTCCGATTTTGTCCCTGAAAACCTCTTGGCAATGGCTATCAGCAACTGCTGGAACCTCCACCTGGAAAGAAACAGGTCCCAATGTACACATTTTTAAAGATTTGTATTTCAAATTACTAATAGTCCCGTTAGCCCCTCGTACTAAGCTAAATTAATATGCTTGTGTAACGAGTGAACTCACCATAACTCTTTTATAATGCGAACAGCTAGGGACTGGAATTCGCTGCCTGTTGCTGTCTTTCCTGGACACTATAATTTGGGCTTTTTCAAGGCGAGAGTGAATAGGCAATTACAGAGAAGATATGTACCATCCTAGACTGCATCTCACAGGTGCGATTGCGGTCAAATACCTGCCTTGTATGCATAAAAAATACCGTACTCTTCCCACCTCTCGTTCCCACCACTGCAACTCCTGTGTTGCCAGGATTTACAGCTTGACCGCTAATAAAAACCACAATAGTCGAGCGTCGGCGAAGTTCAAACCCTTGTTCTTCGAATTGGCCAGTCCGTTCCATTTCACTGTTCAGCTACAGTGGGTTCTCGGAAAGCGCAGCGTAGGACTTTCACCCACAAGGTGGACCGTCGACTTCATAAGGGTAGCAGGAAGGCGCTGGATGCAGGCTGCCACCAACCGGCCATTGTTGAAATCATTGGGGGATGCCTATGGACGTCATATGGCTGAAATGATGATGATGATGATGATCCACCCAATAGTATTCACATACCTTTTTCAAGACATGCGAGATCTCTCCATTCTTATCATAGGTCTCCATGCCCCAGCCGGTGACGTAGCAGGCGGTGTCGGCTGGGGTCATGGATAGGGCGGGCGGGAGACACGCGAACCCAACGTGTGGGGCGGGGTTCACCGGGGTTGAGAGGAACAGCAGAGCGATGTCGTATTTGAGGATCCCTGGAAAGAAGAAGTCTTTAGTTTTAAGGAGCACTTACAGGGCAGATATGTACTATCCTAGACTGCATCTCACTTAACACCAGCTGCGATTGCGGTCAAATACCTGCCTTGTCTAGCATAAAAAAAAAGCACACTTATCGACCCGGAAAGGGATCGTAACCGTATCAACTCGAGGCGGTCAGTATAATTTGTATGAAACTCCATTTGCAACGCACACTTATCCGCACCAAAACGTAAATGCCTCGCCTCGCGGTTGACAGCGCGCGTAAGGCAATGACAGCTCGCGAAAGGCGATACGGTGTTGATCCCTTCCCGAGTTTATAAGTCTGCTATGAACTTAAAGTTACCTTTTCTGTCACACTGGCCGATGGTGATGGCCAGTGAGTGGGCTACTAACAACCCAATCGAGCTAACTGCGCACCTCGCCGCATTTGCCGGTGCGCAGTTAATTCAACCGGGTTGTATGTTGGATTCTCCCTGCCAGATGGGCGGGGCCTCATCTAAAAGGTGTCAAATGAAACGGAGCCGCGAGCTATTGTCCTTGGACAATAGACGTTCGTTCGCGTCTTCGTCTCAGAATTATGTCCTACACTGCAAGCGATGAAAAACCTTGGTATTTTAAAGAAACATACCCAGTTTGAATTTCGGGTGCAGTTTCACGCTGGAGACGTCCCGGACCTGATGCGGGTGTCTCTCCTTGGTGTGGCTGATGTCGTAGTCCCCAGCCTTGATGATGAGGTTCCTTTTAGCCGTGAAGTAGTGGGCGACAGTCATCACGACCTCTGGATGGATGAGGGAGCCCACGCAGACGTACTCTTCGGTGCCATTCCAGAGGACTCTAAAAAAAATAAAGTTTTTTTAAGATTGTTTAGTAATTTGAGCAATAATAAATTACTAATAGTCCCGTTAGCCCCTTGTGTACTAAGCTAAATATGCTTGAGTCACGAGTGAGCTCACCACAATAGTCGAGCGGCGGAGACCGAACCCACGTTTCACAGATCACGAGTCGGCCAGTCCGATCCCTTCACCGTTCGGCTATCGTGGCTTTTCAATTGACATCTCATTTCAGCCACAGGATGTCAACTGATGAACATAGGCCTCAATGATTTCCAAATAGACCGGTTGGTAGCGGCCTGCGCCTTCCTGCTTCCTTTATGAAGTCGTCCATCATTCCTTGTGGAGACGACGCTGCGTTGTAAGCCCTTAGAAAGACCAAAGAGATCGAAATAGCCCGCAGCAGAATTGTCAAACTTTGGCGTTGGGGTAGAAATGTTCTCAAATGCCCACTGCCTGGAAGACGTAATTTAGACAGGCCCTACTCGGTGTACCAACGACCTGGTGAAAGTGCGGGAAAAGCCTGGATGCGGGTGGAGGACAGTTGTGGAAATCCTTGAGGAAAAACTGTAAAACGAGGAAGCTCTTGGTCGGATCATCACCTGATAAAAAAATTATGATCAGGCCGAAGGTGGAAAGTGACACCTGGAATCCTTAACCACAGAGGAATTGGATATCTTATCTCCAACTGCCGGAATACAGCAATGCTGTGAAAATTGTTGTAATGGCGACAGGCTTAGGTGATCGTTCCATCCACGAAGACTCACCATTCTTCTGCTAATGTTAAGAGTGTTGTCGGTACACGCTAAATTATCCATGAGTGCACACGCACACTACAATAATGACGCTCGGATTGCTCGCTTCCCTCGACCAAAAATTGGTGGGACGCGTCTTCGTGGATGGAACGATAGAAGACTAGCTACCACCAGGCCTGGCTCACTCCGCGCGGTACACCCGATAATTACCTACAGCGAAGCGCCCCGCCGGCGGGTATTATATCAGTCGAGTGTCACGCGCGCGCCCGTCAGGACGCTGGCGTGCGTTGTAGTATGATTATAATTCTATGATCGAAGTATTATTTAAAAATGGACATAAAGAGAAAGAAATATTGTGCGGCGTTCGGGTGTTTAAATTCGAAAAGAAATCTACCGGATTTATCTTTTTTTTTTCGCTTCCCAAAGATGCTGAAAGGTATGTTGGCCATGTAGGTAATCAATAATTCTTAGGATAGTATAGGAACCTAACCTACTATGACTACTGCTCAGAATGCGTTCGTTCGTTTCAGCCAAATGACGTCCACTGCTGGACAAAGGCCTCTCCCAAGGTTTTCCATAATGAATGCATACTTACCTACATACGTACCTCATTACAAATAAGTAACTAGATTAATTATTTTTTCACTAGACAGCAACCCTAACAGCGTAAGAAGAGTTCAGAGGCACGCGATAGAAAGAGACAAAACTTGTAGGTGAATAAAATTGTAGGTACGTAGTGCTGTGCGAGCTGAATTCCACTGTACCGCGTCGTAGCAAGACTCGCATTTATTTAAATCGTCTTGCGGAGTAATCCTTCTGTACCTGTACTATTACTTTTTCTGTGCTACCACTTAGCCAGGCGGACTTGGAACAAGCGTAGATTCTGGATGAAGTTCGGTTCCACCTTCGACCTGATCATCACTTTCCATCAGGTTAGGCAGGCCAAGAGCTTCCTTGTAGTGAAGAAAAACTTACTCCATGATCGGCACTACCCAGTTGAATTCAGTGAACAAAGCTTTCGTTTTACCACCGATTCGGAATTCGCCGTTATTGTGACGCACTCCACATTTCTGTAAAGAATAAATGTTAAATAAATAAAAAAATTCTTAATACCCTACCCTACTATTTTATTCAAATTCAAAGTCAACATTTCTTTATTTGCATAGACCATTCAAATATCACGTATTTACAAGCGCGTTGTTGTCATTTGAGATGTATCCTCTCTTCTTGAAAGTTTGTAAGGTACAGGTACTGGGTACGCGGTTGTAACAACTCGAATTTTATCAAACAATGCTCGGTCTGTCCTGTACCTCTAGTAGGAAAAACTTTCGAGTTCGTTTCGTTGCGTATTCAAAGTGTCATCGAAAAATTTTGTATGAAAAATTAAACAGCGCCCCCTATATTATAGCCGCCCTAGGGGGCGCTGTTTAATTTTTCATACAAAATTTTTCGATGACACTTTGAATACGCAACGAAACGAACTCGAAAGTTTTTCCTACTAGAGGTACTGTACCTAGTATCATTCGTAAGGACTACTAGTATATTACATAGAAATGCTCTCTCTCTAAAAAATATAACATTGTCCTTTTTTTAAACTTTCGCACTTACCTGTTGGTCCGTAGAAGACTTCGGGATGATTGGTGCTGGAAATAAAAAAAGTTATAAACAGTATAGTATTGAGTTACTCGTGAAATAAGTATGTAGGTACCTATCTAGGTACTAAGAAAGAAAGAAAGAAGAAAGAAAATGTTTTAACCAAAACAATTATTAAACTAATATCTTTATTCAAATTTATACAAAAAACAATTATGATGAACGTTGAATAGTAATAAGAAAAGGATGCCCTTATGGGACTTTGCAAATCTCTTTTGCCAACGGCTTATCGCCCGTGTGAATTTCAGTATATCAAAGAAATAACTACTATCTTTCCTTTTGAAATATACGTAAAAACTATTTGCTATTTTTCCATGGGTCTCAAACTATTTCCCACCCCCCTTTTCACCCTTATGAACTGCGTTCAAAAAATTCCGAAAAAAAAATCACCATCTTTCCATACCAATGTTTGTCATAAGTAGGTACCTAATAAAATTAAAATAATGTAAGATTTCATTGCTTTCCTTTCATTTCGTTTATCAAGTTTGTTAGAGAGATTGAGATTTCATCCTTATACCCTACCGATCGATGCAATAAAATACAGGATGTCATTTTTAACACATTTTATTCGATTCGATTCCCGGGTGTGGCGAGAGAATTTTCGGAAATCTTTGAATGCAGTTCATTTTCTTTTAAGAAATGAAGGAATATTTTCTTTGAGTAAATCTATCTACAATACTAACGCCTGTATTCACAAACGTTACTATGAGGTCTCACAGTGCGCGTGGACGCACAGGGTGACACACGAACCAATCACAGAGCTCTATTTAACGCCGTGCTTTCGATTTGCTGCTTCGCTTAAGCAAGTATCGTTTGTGAATACGGGTGGCATTACAAAATTCCACCCTGTATACACTAGACAGCCTAGACTGATGTGCTCTCTTCAAACTTACCGATCTCAGTGATTTCATCATCCCTGAATATGTAATCCTCGTCCACCTGCTCATCTTCCATCGGAGCCTGAGCTCCTGGCTTGAAGAAGGCTTGGCAGCCCACCGCTAGAGCGAGCACCAGTATCTGAGGTGAACAACCGATGGTGATGAAGAAAGAAGAAAGAAAGAAACGTTTATTGCAATGGACATCACAAAAGACAAGAGGTAAATAAAAAAAGAGGTAACACATAAAACATACAATGGAAGAGAAAGTGAACTGAGCAGTGCCACCCTGTCGCATAGCAATGCCCATCGCAATGGAACTAGGGTTGCCAGGTTCAAAATCAAAAAAGCCGGACTCTGTGCTTCATTTGGCCGGACAAGACCGTAAAAAGCCAAACATGTCCGGCTAAAGCCGGACGCCTGGCAACCCTAAATGGAACCCCACTCGGCATATGCCGACGCCCACGGTGAGGAAGGCCACGACCCTGGTTTGATGATGAAGGTAATGTTTTAGTAGCCACGATAGCTCGACATACCGTCGGACGGGAACAGCTGTGTGCTCCTAGCTAGCTGATAGCTGATATTTTGTAATCATCATCATTCATCATCATTTCAGCCACAGGACGTCCACTGCTGAATATAACACAGACAATACAATATCAAAATTGACTTAATACAGCTAAACATACATTAATTATTAACAATGTTTTAATTAAATAAACAAAATAACTCACATATTGCTTCATATTGCTTGCACAGTTCACTAAGTAATGCTTTTCCTTTATGGACAGAGATAAATTACATGTATAATGCCTATTATGTTTTAAAATAACATTACACAAGTAAATAATAATATCTCTATGTAGAGGATAAATGGAAATAACTTATGGTTTTGTATTAAATAAATGTGGTCATAAGCCGTTTTAAAGATGACATATTGATACCAAGAGGATGTCCACACGATCAGAAATATTGTAAAATAATAAAAACTTCATCATCATCATCATCATCATCATTTCAGCCATAGGACGTCCACTGCTGAACATAGGCCTCCCCCAATGCTTTCTACGTTGATCGATTGGTAGCGGCCTGCGTCCAGCGCTTCCCTGCTACCTTTTACTTACTACTTTAATAAAAACTTACTTTTTTTTTTAAATTGTTCCATGTCGAAAAACATTTCTTTACTTACCACAATGGGGACACCCTTAGGGTTACAACACCATGCTACTTATTAACCAACTTCAAAAAAGGAGGTTCTATGTTCGGCTGTATGTATGTTTTTTTTAGCATAGGCGATCGGTGATCTCGTAAAAAATGGGTCTTTGTCCAGCAGCGGACGAAATTTGGTTCATCTTCAGCATCATTTCAGCAACAGGACGTCCACTGCTGAACATAGGCCTCTCCCAATAATTGCCACATCGCCCGGTTGCTAGCGGCCTGTATACAGCGCTCTCCTCCTATCTTTATGAGGACGTCGGTCCACTTAATTCGAAATATGGTAGAAATTAGATAACTAATATAATAAATTCTCGAATATTGAAGAAAGCATCGTCAATTTCAGGTAGGTATTTAAATGTCCCGACGATTTCTACATTGTGTGGTCACTGTACTCGACGTATTTTCCTAGAGATAGTGTATGAGTGGACGTGTTTATACTTAGTTATCAATTATTGCAAGTAAGAGGTTATTAGGGTCTGTTTAATTAAAATAATAAAAGTGACAATTTTATTCAAGCAGTTCGCAGTTTCGAAATAAAAACCTACCAAAGCGAGTCAGTCTTGTAGAAGTTATATCTATAGTAAAGGGTGTCCCAAAATTAATGAAACTTTTGCTACCATTTAGGCAATAAAGTGTTGACAATCCTAAAAATAAAACATACATACATAAACAAACATTATTTTTGATGCATTTATGGCTCCAGACATTCAATTTTATTTAATAATAGCTTTCCACCCGTGGCTTCGCCCCGTGGAATTTTGTCTGTCGCTGAAAAACTTTATCGCGCGCGTCCTTATTTCAAATGTCCTATGTCCTTTCCCGGGACTCAAACTATCTCTATGCCAAATTTCATCAAAATCGCTTCACTGGTTTAGGCGTGAAAACAAGACAGACAGACAGAGTTACTTTTGCATTTATAATGTTATTGGGAACGTGCGAAGTGGGTGGAAGGGGTATAGAAAACGATCGCTGCGCTCGTCGCGGCACAAATGTGTAACAAAACGGGCAAGGGAAGCAAACAACTTGACTTGTCATTGTAAATGTTGTTTTGATTTAATGTGATTGTGTTAATTTATTCAATTGTATTGATGATATTGTACATGTCTGTTGTGTTTTAGTTAATTTACAGCCTCAAATCTTTTCCAAGAGTAATACTGTTGTAAGAGGTAAATAAAATGAAACTTTTGAAGAACATAAAGTGTTTTTTATTTTATAAAGTTCTGCACTTATATTACAAAGATTAAAAACTTATACTATTATCATTATAAAATATATTAAATTAACACTTTCTTATCAGTATCATTACTGTAACACATCCAAACATAAGAAGTTAGCATAAATTGGAGATATATTTTCTAGTAAAGGATCGTTTCTGGAAATCAATACAATTATTTTGGTATCAATACAATTACTTATTATTACAAGGTACAAATTAACGAATACTGGGTTCTCCCCATTGTTGTTCCATGCTCGCTTTTGAATTACTAACTTTGTTGTTAATGTAACATATTAAAGTAGCAACTAGGGTGTCCCTTATTTTTCAAAGTTTTAACTTTGTAACGCATAGGTCTTAGTTTTGTTTGTTTGCCTCTAAAACACTCGGAAATAAATTTTTACCTTATTTGTAGTACGATAACCCGTGCCGACTTGCATCGAAACATGTTGCGCGGCAGTAGCGGTGCGTATTCGCGGTGTTTATCATTTGTTCTCAATTAATCTCGTGATTAACACCTATTGTTTGACATTTAGAAGATGGCTGTCGAATTAAGAAGCAATAAAAAAAGTATTTTCTTAGTCGGGGACGTAAATTTATCAAATAATAGGCACAAAGTTACCGTTAATCGTCAAGTTTTTGCAGTATTTTTTAACATATTTTGCGAAGTTAATTAAACGTTATTGAAAGCTCTAATCTCATCATTCGGGAGTGTATTATATTTTGGGAAAAGCTATAAATCCTACCAGAGCCTAACTGTATCAAAAAACTTGTGTATCTTCACCATGCTTGAAGGGAATTGCAAGAAAAAATATTTAAAAAATTCAAGATTTATAAGCGCCGCGGTGAGGAGGATTTAAAAACAAACAAAATATTTTAAAAAAAGCAAATAAAACCAAGGCGTCCAGAGTGTTAAGGTGTAGACAAAAAGTTAGTTAAGAAAGTAGAAAGTGCAAGACAAAGAAAATTAAATAAATAAATAAATAAAAAATAGAGCAAAAATGTTTCGGAGGTTTATCGTCATCTCTTACTACGCAAGATTCTATACAAACGCAAGGACATCACGACCAGCTTACCAGCTCTGAGGAAAGCCTTAAGGAACTCTTGACATCCACTTTCCAAGAGGTATATGAGAGTTTTGACAAATTGATTTCCAAAGCAGCCCTGAGCAAGTTTAGTCAACATCTTTGGTACTTCATATCAGAAGAAATTGCCATTTTATCACTCTTTGATGATGAAGGTAATGAACAAACACCGTCAATATTGTAGTAAAAGTACAAAGAGAGAGTATGTATGATTCTGGGAAGAGATACATTCCATCTGAAGAAGGTATGATTATTTCTATGGTAAATAGGACTTTGTACTAATTTTTTATCCTGTTTTTAATGAATTGATAATAATACTGCCTTATTTATTGTTGCTGGAAAACCATTGAGTGGTTTTGTGTCTGTCAAGAGTATAAATTTATTTTCTCGATTGAAAATTGATAATAATTTCCCCCTGAGACACATATCTATATGAGATAAAGATGTTGCCTATTTAAAGGCAAAAAAGTGCTTTCTTTAGAGTAGTGAATGATACAGCTGAAAGAGCTATAAAGCTTATGCAAGATTTTCATGGTTTGATCACTGCAAAGGAAGAGCAAAAGCTTTTTTTGCTACACACAGTGTAGCAAAAATCAGGCCAATATTCAGGAGCATGGAAATCTGTATCCAGAATGTAAAAAAGGGTGCCTCAAAAGTAAAATATATTGTCTGATCTGTAATGTTATCTTCTTTTTATAAATATTTTATAAAAATTAAATATTTTAATTGATTTAGCTACTTAATAAAAGGGGTAAAACCAGCATTTTTCAAAATCTTCAGAGCTCGGTCGGCACGGGTTAATGTTGACGTAGGAAGATGAAATTTTGTATTTAAGTATGTCTGAGTAGTACGAAAAGAAATAGGGGGTATGCATTTCAATATCTAAAAAAATTTTTTTTTCGGCCATATAAGGGACACCCTAAGCAACATGTTTGCACTTGCCGCTCTGGTTATAAACGCAGCTGCATTTTACTCCTGTGACAACCCTAGCATGATCGATCTGTAATAAATGCAATGAATATTATTTTTTTATATAACTTTATTTAAATCTTTAGTCATATTTTTAGGTTAGGAGATTACTTACGTTTAAACTTGTTTTATAGGGTGTCGAGGTCACCGATGTTTGACGAATGATGGGGGCTCGTATTAAATAATTATTGCCATTAGTTCTCAGCTCTTCTACATTCCTCACATGCTCTGCTAGCACCAATTTTTTTCCTTTTAGCTGAGTTTGGGGTTGGAAACATATTGTGTTTTACACACTCAAAAACAGTTTTTATAATGACATCCATTTCTCCATAAATAGTTTTTATCAAATTCCATTCAACGTACCACTTATTGTCTTTTATAGCCTGACCAGGAACATAAAAACCCTCGCCATGTTGCGGAAAACTAATGGTACTAATTTCTTTTAATGGCAACAGTAACTGAAAACTTCATTGACATGTCACCTTGCATGTCAGTCTATTGCTGACAAAGTGTAAACAAACTTTATTTTAAATGTGCGCAATTAATTTTGTGAATGAAATTGCTAAAATCTTTTTATAGCCGTGAAAGAAAAGTGGTTCACAATGTGTTAAAGTATTTGTCGAAGAGAAATACCAAGGGTTCGGACAATTTTTCATTGAATAATGTTTCCGACAAAGGTTGTCAAATTGACTGACATGTTTATCGTATAGTACAGTCCACTGTGAAAATTAGCTGTGGTTTGTTTCAACTACCTATTTTAAAGTTTTTTGTCACTTTCTAAGTGTTGAATTTTATGGAATTGGGAAAGAAGTACCGAGTTTGAAGCGTTCATGAGCAGACATTGCAGTTGAATATTCAAGTTCTGAATTTGATTATTGATGAATAATAAAATAAATCCTACTAGCTCGATTGATGGTTTCATTTAATTTATTTAAACCAGGTTACCTATAATAATATTTTTCGTTAATTTATGAAAATATCAAATTAGCCCGTAATCCTGAATCCTGATACATAAAGTTAGCCTATTAATTTAACACAGGTACGACTGTACTCAGTGTTGCACTATCAAATGCAATTGACGCGCCTCTATGCCAGGGTTTTTATGTTCCTGGTCAGGCTATAAATTATATTTTATTTACTATAATCAATAAAAGTAAGAAAGCTGTTGTTATTTATTTTTTGACATATGCCCCATAAAGTTCCGTTGGCAGATGGCGCTAATGTCGTGCACGTTCCCATTAAAGTGTCACATACTTCAAAGGTCAAAGGAAAATAACTTCACCAGGAATCTTCAACCACAGACCACCATCATCATTTCAGCCATAGGACGTCCACTGCTGAACTAGGCCTCCCCCAATGCTTTCCATGTTGATCGAATGTAGCGGCTTGCGCCCAGCGCTTCCCTGCTACCTTTATGACGTCGTCGGTCCACCTTGTGGGTGGACGTCCCACGCTGCGTTTTCCGGTACGCGGCCTCCATTCCAGAACCTTGCTGCCCCATCGGCCGTCAGTTCTGCGTACTATGTGCCCTGCCCATTGCCACTTCAGCTTGCTAATCCGTCGGGCTATGTCAGCGACTTTAGTTCGTTTACGGTTCGTTCGGATCTCCTCATTTCTGATTCGATCTCGTAAAGAAGCACCGAGCATAGCCCGTGCAAATTTAAAGTTTAATATTCAGGAAAAATGAAACGGTCCAAAACAGTTTACATTATTTATTTCACACTCCTTCAGTTTCCATAACCTGGTCTATCCAGGTTCGGTAGTGTGCCACATTCATGTAGACCCCGGGGATCCCGGGCATATGGCAGTCTATGCCCCAGGACACCACCCCGTACAGGATGTATCTGCCTGGGTCGCTCTGGGGAAGAAAATTAATACATAAATGCGGGTTGCTTTAGTTTTTTTGTGGCCTGGTTTTCACCAAGGCGGAGCAAAAAAGTGTTTTGATTAAGGGCTATATTTCACCGGGACACCATGGCGGCGCAACCAGTCGCCGCTGCCAACAAAATGTAACATACAGCTTTGCGCAACCAAACGGACACCAGGTGAGTAACTCTCTATAAAGCTGTATACATTTTGTTGGTAGCCGGCGACTGGTTGCGCCGCCATGGTGTCCCGGTGAAATATAGCCCTTAGTGTCAGGATTATTTTACTGTTTTGTACAATATATCAAACACTGAAGCAGTCACTGCGTTTCTGAAGCACTATTTCTCATAAACATCCTTGATTTCACTCACGTAAAATCTGAAAATATCTAAGAGTTCAAATTTTCAGCGTGCCACTAAGTGCTTCTGAATTGCCAAATAGTTGCAAAGAACGGTTCTGTTTGACAGTGTTGCTGCTAGTGACATATCGCTCGCTCAGTTCTTTGTTGCTCTATTCCACTAGGTATATAGATCGTTTCATCCACGAACACGCGCCCCACCATTCTTCCGCTAATGTTTGAGTGTTATCGGTACACGCTAAATTATCCATGAGTGTACACGCATACTACAATAATGACGCTCGGATTGCTCGGATCAAACTCCTCGCACCCCGCGCTTCCCTCGACCAAAAATTGGTGGGGCGCGTCTTCGTGGATGAAACGATCTACAGGGTGTTAGGTAAATGGGTATATGAGCCGACACTAGCCCATGTTAACATGGGCATATAAATGGTATGGTAAAGTCAGAAATTTGATATCATCTAATAACTTTATGACTTATGGCGCGATTTTCACCCGCGCCCGCGGCGGTTGCTTCTGTAGAATGCAGATACTTATGTAAAAACTAATGCACAACTCACGACGCGGATTTCGCCCGCAGCGGGCGCGGTTATGTGCGTTTCCCGCGGTAACCGCAATCTCGGCGGTTTTCGCCCATTTTGTACTAAAGCCTGGTCCGTGAGCACGTAGAATTTTGTCCAATGACCCCAAGCTACCCATCCTTATCGCTCGCGCGTAATTATGTTGCTGTCGCGCTCGCACACTCACTGCGGGCGCCCGTCGCACAGTCGCGACAGCAATTCGTGACTTAGCGCGCGGCGGCTGCGGGCCCGCAGCTTAGAATAACCGCTCCCGTGAGTTTTGAAATAAAACCGCAATTCCACAACCGCCGCGGGCGCGGGTAAAAATCGCGCCGTGAGTTCTTAGCCTATGGGTATAACTTGAACCCTAGGGCTGCCCCTTTGCGGGTAAATACCTCTGACGGGCAAGCCAGAGGGCCTCCTCCATCCAGGCTGCATGTGTCGAGCTTGTCGCCGCCCGCGCAAGCGAATCCTTCGTGCAGTTCGAAGAAGGAGTCAAGCCGGGTGGTGCGGAGGCGGTCCTGGCAATCGCCGTGCTCCACCCACGGAAGGGGCACCTGGAAGAAAGGGTCAAAGTCAAATTTTATTTGCATTATACTGTTTTAGTGTACCTAGAACTTACAAATCGACAAATATTTAAAAAGAAAAAATCTATGATCACGCCGGCGATGGCGATCTGCACGCGTTGGTGTGGTTGAAGCTTTAAGGATGTCTCATAATCTTTTTACCCCGTCCAGGCATCTCTCGTGACCTTCACCAGATCGTCGGTCCACCTAGTGGGAGCCCACTAAGTCTTCCGGCCCGTGGTCGCCATTCGAGAACTTTTCTGCCCCAGCGGCAATCAGCTCTGCAAGCTATGTGCCCCGCCACTGCCACTTGGTTTTAGCAATTCCACACCAACCCACCAAACCAACGCGTGCAGATCACCATCGCCGGTGCGATGAAAGGCCAATGACAGGTCGCGCGACCCATGACAGTCCGCGCGACCTGTCATTGGCTTATGATCACGCCCGCGATGGCGATCTGCACGCGTTGGTGAGGTTTGAAGCTTAAGAAAATATATGCCTTTGTGCAATAGTGGTTGAAAATAATGAACCCTTTTAAGGTAGCTAGAAATGGCTCCCTTCTTTCCAAACGCGTCCTTGCCCCAGCCGTTGATGTCTTTGTCTAACAGTGGACGTCGATGGGCTGAAACGAACGTACCTTCTTAGGTAGATAGAGATGGCTCCCTTCTTCCCGAACGCGTCATTGCCCCAGCCGTTGATCAGCATCATCATCATCATTTCAGCCATAGGACGTCCACTGCTGAACATAGGCCTCCCCCAATAACTTCCACATCGCACGGTTGGTAGCGGCCTGCATCCAGCGTCTTCCTGCTACCTTTATCTGGTCATCGATCCACCTTGTGGATGGACGTCCCACGCTGCGTTTTCCGGTAAGCGGCCTCCATTCCGTCAGTTCTGCGTACAATATGCCCTGCCCACTGCCACTGATGCCTTTGTCCACCTTTGTCCAACAGTGGACGTCGTTGGGCTGAAACTAACGTACCTTCTTAAGGTAGCTGGAGATGGCTCCCTTCTTCCCGAACGCGTCTTTGCCCCAGCCGTTTGAAACGCAGTCGGTGTCCGGAGCCGGCACCGCTCCCGGCTCCGGCAGACAGACCAGGCTGACGTGCGGAGCCAGCTTTACTGGGTGCTCAAGGATCAGCAGGGCGATGTCGTTCCGGTAGTTCTCTGCGAAGATTTTTTTAAAGAATAACAGTTTTGCACAAATCACTCGTAACTAAAAAATATTGTGACAGAATTGCGCCTCAGATCGATCTGAGACGCAAGTCCACTTCACCTCTTGTACTGGTAGTAGCGTGACGTGTAATTCTTAGTAGGTAACTAGGTAACAAAATAATTAATTTTGTTTTTTTTTTCATACAAACATTTTTACGATTTTTGGTGATCACTGATCATTCACAAAAATGCAAAGCTCATCTTTCGCCTCGCGAACTGTACTACTACTACTTTATAGCACCATTGACAGGATGAATCTATCTTCTAATCTATAAAAGCGAAATGTCACTGACTCACTCATCACGAAATCTCAGAAACTACAAGTGCTAGGAGTCTCAAAATTTGCAAGGGGGTTCCTTTTAGAACGTAGGTGCTCACTAAGACGGGATTTTGCAACATTCAACCCTTAAGATGGTGAAACGGGATCCACGCGTACGAAGTCGCGGGCGGCCGCTCGTCTTACATATAAAACTGATACACAACCACAGCCACACACCAATCGCTTGTTCCTCAAACTTACTTCTCATAAAGTCTGGATGAATGACAATCTTCTTCACCGCCACCTCTTCATGCGGAAGCGGTTCGTTTACATCCAGGGTGTTCCACTCTCCTACCCTCACTCTGACGTCACCGTCCACAGCTCGGTCCACGTAGTGAGCTACCGTGAGCACCATAGAGGGGTGTATCAGGGATCCCACCGTGATGTTTCGATTCACAGGGAAAGAGGAGGTCTTAGTCCTGGTGGATATAAAATAAGAAATGAGATTATGAAAGTCTTTATTCAGCACAAAATGGTGGACAAAGCAAGGGTCGACATTTAGATTAAAATAAAAATATGCTGAACAGGTGCCCGCTCAGCAAAAATCGCGACATGACACAAACGTCATGCCGAGAAGCTGGTTTTCAGCGGGAACCAATGCGTGATCAGGATTGCGCGCCCTTCTGTTGATCAGACAGGTTTAAAGGCGATTTACATTCTAATGTCACAGTGAGCTAGGTCAGTTCGCAGTCTGCTAGACAAACTGATGATGAGAAGACAATGGGGCCTCCTGTGACAGGTGTATCCTTAGACTTACTAGGTAGGCTCCAGCCTCAGATTATTGGTATAGATCGTTCCATCCACGAAGACGCGCCCCACCATTCTTCCGCTAATGTTTGAGTGTTATCGGTACACGCTAATTATCCATGAGTGCACAATACACACGCTCGGTTTGCTTGGATCAAACTCCCCGAGCCCCGCGCGACCTCGACCAAAAATTTGTGGGGCGCGTCTTCGTGGATTTATACCTGTTTGTTGGTGAAATAAACGATATTGTTTTAAGAACTTGAGATGAATCGTGTAATTTCGGAGAAGTAGAATAGGATCGCCTCCACTCTGGGTGTATGTTAAGCTTGTGAGACCAATTATTATAATAGAGAAATAGTAAGGATCGTTCTTCTGTACTTCTGTAGTGGAGACTAGATCAGCCGGGCTAGGATGCGCGCCATGATAAAATCTTATCGACGATTTAAGATGACAAACGTATGGGCTTATCGTGTAAAATCGATAAAATATCTCGATAAAAGTTTATCGTGACGTACATCCTAGACCTATTGATAACGCTATTGCCACGCTATTGCCATAAAAAATCTATGGAAATGTCGCGCGTTGGCTGGTCATAAAAGCATATCAATTGCCACTACCCTATTATCATATTAAGCCTAGGAGTAGACCACCGACTTTTAGTTGGCTGATAGTTGGGCCCGAATTTAATTTGTATGAAGAATCGGCCGATAGCAAATCAGTAATGTGCGCACTTTCATTCATGTCTACTATACTGATTAATAGCCCGACCGACTATCGACAAACTAAAAATCGGTGGTCTGCGCCTAAGCTAAATGAATACGTCTTACTAATTAATAATAATAAGCAAAAACATCAAAACATACATAACAGCAGCTACCCAAGGGAATTCGCCGAATTTTGCTTCTAAAAAGGATGTCTTAAAGGCTGGCCACAGTCCGTCTGGGTTCGCCAGTCCACAACCCTGAAATTAGTCACAGGTTAAAAGGTATTTATAAAAGTCCGGTAGCCGAGCAGATAGAATTTCATACAATGACCCTAAGCTACCCCTCCTTATCGCTGGCGCGTAATTATGTTGCTGTCGCGCTCGCACACTCACTGCGGCCGCCAGTCGCACAGTAGTCGCGACTCTTGACAGCAATATAATCACGCGCGAGCGATAAGGAAGGGTATCTTGGGGTCATTGGACGAAATTCTATCAGCTCGGCGACCGGACTTTATACGAAAACTCTTTCTTCACACATTGGCATGACTAGAAACTGGTAACTTCGTGAGCAAGTAATGAAGTAAATTGATACCTCCTTCTTAACATTCGTTGGAATAGACTCCATATTAATCCTGTCCAATTCGCAGCAAGTTGTCAAAGCAGGGCAGTAACGCATTGTCCTGAAATATTAACTAGAATTAATGAATGAATGTTTTTTAAATACAGGGTGGTCAGGGAGGTGACGTTCAAAGCTAAATTTTAGATTCCTTACATTAAGGTGTATCTAAATCCTTGTATGTTAAAACAATGAATTTTTTAGATAGATCCAGTTTATTCTCTAACATATTATTAGTACCGGTTTTGTAAGAGCTCGTGAAGCACTTTCAAGATCAGTAACCAGATTTTCCATATCTTGTATAGTTCCATTCTTGTGTAAAAATAATCGAGTGATCACTTATCGTTTCCACCCTGTATATGAAGGTTTTAGTTCTTGAATGTTTCCGCTAAGGGCGCTGTACAATCCATCGACATCGAATGCGTTTGACGTAAACTCACGCTACGCCCCTTTAAAACTGGATTGAAATGGGAACGAGCTCTATCTAAAATAGTAAGACACGGGTCTTACTCGTAACGCGACGTTTATTAATGAGTTCCAATATGTACTCACGGCTTGACGTTTCGGCTGCGATGCTGCAGCCGTGGTCACAAGCAGACTGGCGGCTCGCGGCGTCGTCCGTTCGGGCGGGCTTGAATCTTTTTCAACAACCCTCATATTGCACTATGACTGTCTGCCTAATAACTTACCTTTTATCTAGAAGGTCAGCGCCGTCATAGTCCTCACAGTGATGAAAAGGCACACATTTGCCTGCATTGTCGGCCCCCGTTAAACAACTGCTATCTTTTGAAATAAATAAAGAATGAAACATTTATTGCAATGGACATCACAAAAGACAAAAGAGAAAAAAATTAAAAAACAGAGGTAACACGTAAAACATACACTTTACATTATTTCCATATTTACAGAGGTAAGGAGGAGATATTTATGAATGACACTGAACACAAATCAGTAAAAAAACAATGTCCTAAAATTTAGTTTATGAGTCTCTTGTATCTAAAATAATAGGTATTCTTCGCTACTTTTATCTCTGTGAATATGGCAAGAATGCAAAGTAACACCCTGTATAATGGAAGAAACTGAGCAGTGCCACCTTGTCGCACATCGATGCCCATCGCAATGGGACCCCACTCAGCATATGCCGTGACTGTGACCCACGCCTAATTAAATTAGTTAAAAATAATTCATACGTAAAAGTAAGTCCTTGAAATCTTTCAAATAAAAAAGTGTGATGAACATAGCTATTATACAGGGTGTTGATTTCAATCCTCGCCATATTTAGGGAGTTCATTAAGTAGCTTATTCTGATCACGAATCAGTAAAATAATTGACTTCGGAAAAAAATTAAAACGAACTTTAACTTTAGTTAGTCAAACTCAAAGAAAAATACCTATTTACAACCTACTTTTACGTGGCTTCCTTCAGTACGCTATCCGACATGATAAGCGAGCAATCCGCGTAGCTCGATGTTGCCCCAGTGTAAACGTATTGCAGTATTGTCGGCCGTTTGGTGTAGTGGTTCGAAGCGGACTACTATACCGGAGGTTGCGGGTTCGATTCCCGCACAGTACAAACATTTGTGTGCATGAACATATTTGTTTGTATTGGACTGGGTGTTTTCTTTGTATAATATGTATGTATTTACAAAAAAAACTATTTAAGTATGTTTATATCCGTTGTCTAATACCCATAGTACTTGTGGTTTGGGACTAAAGCCTGGTCCGTGAGCACGTAGAATCCCCCCATCCCTCCGCGACTGTGCGACGCGCGCCCGCAGTGAGTGTGCGAGCGCGACAGCAACATAATTACGTGCGAGCGATAAGGATGGGCAGCTTGGGGTCATTGGACGGGATTCTACGTGCTCACGGACCAGGCTTTAGAAGCGCAGTGTAAAATGTCCAAGGATATTTATTTATTTATTGCGAGCCACACACAGTACAGTTGATGTCGCACGGAAAATCTTTAATATTTTTTTTTTTTGGTGAATTACGTTTATATCACCTTAATAAATATGGCGAGGTTGAAATCAACACACTGTATACTAATGAATATTGAAGAAAAAAACGCTAATTTCCAAGGAGCTAATATTAGTGTGATACCTACTTTCCTCCTCGTCGTCCATTGACCTGCTTTTAGTCAATACGGTAGTTGCTTCAATCTGTAAAGTAACAAATTGGCATAATAAAGTATCATGTGTAAAATTTAAACCTACCAGGTTTATACAGGATGTCTTTGTGAACAGTGTCATTTTTTTTATAGAGAACAATAAAAAAATATTTTTATTTGTACCATTTTTCGCAAAAAAAAAAATTAAAATCTAATTCGCGGGTGCTCAGGTGCATGTAATTCTTAAAAACGTAATGGTGAACTTAAATGATTTTTTAACAGATTCTAGTGAAGAATTAAGCTACCTACCCATTTTTTTTTCAGATTTTTGTGATCTCTAGAAATATCCCAATCTCATACTTTTTTAACACCCCTCGTAATTCATTTTGTAAAATAGAAAAAGGAGGAACTAATTTAACACTTTGACTTTGACTTACATCTGGTATTTTCCCCGCTAGGTACTTCGCTGGGCAGCATATTTGTATGGCATTCCCCCAGTCTCCGCACGGGTCGACTTTGCTGTAAAAAATATATTAAATCAAATCAATTTTTAAATTAACGACTTGAAAAATTTAACTGCCTACGGCGGGAGTCGAACCCACGACCTTTCGCTTGCCGGGCGACTGCTCTTCTAACTGAGATACTTAGTCCTATTTTTTTTAATTGCTCAAACATGGTAGTACATTTATTTAAAATATGAGACATGTCACAAGAGATCAAATCAGAAATGAGGAGATCCGTAAACGAACTAAAGTCACTGATATAGCCCGACGGATTAGCAAGCTGAAGTGGCAATGGGCAGGGCACATAGTACGCAGAACTGACGGCCGATGGGGCAGCAAGGTTCTGGAGTGAAGGCCATATACCGGAAAACGCAGCGTGTGTCATCAACATCGTTTTTTTTTTCTGAATAAAATAGTTGCATGATGATGACGTGATGCTAGTGGTGCATGAAGATGATAGATGATGATGATGAATACCATTCCACGATGAGCCCGGAGCCATCAACTATAGTGGTGTCGTTGTTGCTTTTAGAGGCGATGATGATGATGGTGATCGTTCGTTCGTTTCAGCCAAATGACGTCCACTGCTGGACAGAGGATTTCCATAACGACCGGTCCTGCTGCCCGCATCCAGGTTCTTCCAACTACCAGATCGTCGGTCCACCTAGAATATGATGATGACATGAAGAATACCGTTCCACGATGAGCCCGGAGCCGTCGAGGATGGTGCTATCGTTGTTGCAGGTGTGAGGCAGAGTGCATCTTCCGATACTACCGTCGTAGGCTTCACATTGTGCGCCTGAAACCCAAACACAATTAGATAATTAATTACGTAATTAATAGAACCGCTCATGTAAGTAAAGTCCGGTCGCCGAGCAGATAGAATTTCGTCCAATGACCCAAGCTACCCATCCTTATCGCGCTCGCACACTCACTGCGGCCGCCCGTCGCACAGGCGCAACAGCAATATAATTACGCGCGAGTGATAAGTATGGGTAGCTTGGGTCATTGGACGAAATTCTATCTGTCCGGCGACCGGACTTTATAACAACTTACAACCCGATCGAGCTAACTGCGCACCACGCTGGAATGCAGTTAACTCGACCGGGTTGTACTATACCTGTATGAACATGTGTGAGCACTTACCATTGGGTAGATTCTTTGGAATAGAAGGCACCAAAGTCTGAAAAAGACAATTTTTAGTTAATTACTGTTTGGAATTTGAAGGCCAAATGTGTCTCGGGAAAAGTTTACTGTCATTAGACCCGCAACGAAACTAATCAGAAAAACTGAATACAGTGAAAGAGTCTTTTAACTAATTCGAATCGTCGTCGTTTCAGCCAAATCCACTGCTGCAAAGGCCCAAGGATTTCCATAATGATCAATCCTGCGCTGCCCGCATCCAGGTTCTACCAGCCACCTTCACCAGATCACGGGACCACCTAGTGGGAGGCCTGCCCACGCTACGTGGTTTCCACTCGAGAATATTTCTGCCCCAACGGCCATCAGCTCTGCGAGCTATGTGCCTTACTGCCACTTTATTTTAGATTTTTTTTATTCACAACGAGGAAGCTCTTGGCCTGTTTCTCACCTGATGGTAAGTGATAATCAGGCTGAAGGTGGAAGCGAGCTTCACCCGGAATCCAGTTGGTTATGTTGGTCAATTTTGTTTACTGCGGATCTCCTCATTTCTGATTCTAAGAGACTCTGAGCATATCACGCTCCATCGCCCTTTAGGTGAGCCTTGAGTGAGCCTTCATATGAGGCCCAAAGTAAGCGACCACGTCCAAGTCCATACTAAAGGTAGCCTTTCGAACTAAGCGCCACAGACGCAGCGTCTTGGTTTGGTTTGGTAAAAGGTAGGCTTCCGAAGCGAGTCAGTGATGCGGCGTTGGCACAACACCAAAGTTATAGTCGTTATAGACGCTCAGTTCGAAAGGCTACCTTCAATAAACTATTTTTCTGTCTTTTTTCTTTCACTCTTACCCGTGACTTTGTGGTAGACTCGATATTTTCATGGTCTTTCTCGCAGCACACTTCCGTTTCCAAGCAATCTGAGGATGTGATGGTCCTGGAATAACTATAAAAAAACCGACTTAAAAAATAAGCAACAAAAAGAACAAGTAAGTATTAAAATCGACTCCAAAAAAAGAGAACTGAAAAGTAGAAAAACACATAAAATAAAAAAATCTTAACCAAATTAAATTATTAAGGGACCAAATGGCAAATATCGAATAAAAAAAAATAATCAATCGGCAGAAAACAGAAATCGGTGTACGTACATGCAAAAAAATTATACCAACCAAATTGAGACCTCCTCCTTTTTTTGAAGTCGGTTAAAAATTCATAAACGATAAATAAAAATCCTTGGACATTTTACACTGCGCTTCTAGTCCCAAACTAAGCAAAGCTTGTACTATGGGCACAGAATAATAATAAGTACTGCTATGGGTACTAGACAACGGATATAATAAACATACTAAAATACTTTTTTTTTTAATTGTAAAAATGTAAGTATGTATTTAGATTTATGTAGAAAAGAAAATTCATCATTTTTCAATTTCTGCCCGGCCGGGAATCGAACCCGGGCCCTCTCGGCATAGTAGTCCGTTCTGAACCACTACATCAAACGGCCGGTAAACAATAGATACTGGATACAGGACTCATCTCTTATTTATTCTTATTTATTCGCCGGTCGCGGTTTATCCGGTCGAGTTAACTGCGCACCTGGCGGCCGTGACGTCACATCGACGCTCTGGTACGGACGAGGCGAACGCGGGGAGGTGTGCGGGTGAGTGCGAGGGAGAGTCACATTGCGAGGTGCGCAGCTAGCTCGTTCGGGTTGTAAAAAAAAATACACGCGAGCGATAAGGATGGGTAACTTGGGGTCAGTGGACGAAATTCTATCTGCTCGGCGACCGGACTTTATTTTATTTTTATTTTATTTATTTTATTTGGTGCACAAAACAGGGATACAACCATAACATACAAAGCTTTTAAAGCAGGCTATACAGTAAAACTTGTTGCAGCTCCAATAAAAAGTGCACACAACATACAATGCTATTCGAGTTAACAATAATTATACATAATACATAAATTATAAAAATAATTATTTAATGTTAATTAATAATGGAAACAAGTTATTAATAAATATAATGAAATTTAAATCAATAATTCTCTAAGAAATAAAGATGAGAGAGGAATTATTTAAGAAACAATTCATTAACAGCTTTTTTGAATTTGTTTAGGGTAAGGCTGTAGATGTCAGGCACCTCCTCTATATCGGGTGTGAGCTTGTTAAAGTCTCTTTAGCATGTATTTTGTGGCGCTTACCTTCCCATAATTTTTCTGTTCCTACAACTGTTTGGATTAACGCAGTAGCCCTCCTTGCCATTGTTGAACTTGCATTTTCTTACTGAAATGAAAACAATTTTTAATGTCAGTTACAAGTCTAGAGTAAGTAAGTAAGCATAATATTAAATTCTAATTAAATCTGAATATTAAACACCACTAAATTTATATCACCGAAAAAAAATAATTCTGGGTAGTGAGTTATTGATACTAATCCTATTTATGCAAAAAAAAGTTAAATAAAGTTACTCAAAATTTCATCCCAAAATTGGTAATCTATGGCACTTACCACTGGAAGCATGGTCGAGGCGTGAGCGAGACAGACAGATCGGGGCAATGTGCGAGCGCGTACGACTACTCTAGCGGAGTGCCCCAGCTGTGACGCGTAAAATACGGAGTAAAGAAAATTTAATAAAAAAAAATAACTTTATGAAAATAACCTGTTAAAAAAATTTCGGTGATAAAAATGTAGTGGTGTATAACTAAAAGGTGACTGACTGACAGACTGACTCTGACTGACTGACTGACAGACTGACTAACTGAATGACATAGTGATCTATCAACGCACAGCCCAATCCACTGGACGGATCAATGCAGGTAGATGTTATATGCTAAGGGGGTAAAACGGGATCCACGCGTACGAAGAGTCGCGGGCGGCCGCTAGTAAATAAATAATAATTTGCGTGTCGTAACAACGCCATCTGTTGGGTGGAAAGGGTAGGAGGTACTTACCATTGCTCTTGCTACTGATATCAGGTGTTCCCTGAAAAAAAAAAAAATGGTCTTACACTAGAATTTATTTTGTTCTATTCAACTTATTTAGGTTGCATAAATATTTATCTTTACGTACTAAAAAACCTCTCGTTTCCACCACTGAAACCCTACCAGTGAATGCTAAGTAAGTATAATGTAGATCGTTTCATCCACGAAGACGCGCCCCACCAATTTTTGGTCGAGGAAAGCGCGGGGTGCGGGGAGATCCGAGCAATCCGAGCGTCATTATTGTAATGTGCGTGTGCACTCATGGATGATTTAGCGTGTACCGATAACACTGAAACATTAGCGGAAGAATGGTGGGGCGCGTCTTCGTGGATGAAACGATCTATAGTCTCGGGGAAAACACTGTCTCGAAACCCATACAGATTTTAATTAAAGCCTGTTTTTTTTTTTATTTGAAGGGACGCGCGCTTGTAGCTTGAGGAGCTTTTCCAGCTTCACCGGGCAGAGTGGCGAGTACAGAAGGTACTCTAGCCGTTTGGCGATCGTCGGTGCGCGACCCGACGAGGCCGAGTGTGGGCTTCGCGAAGGGAAGCCCAGGCTCGTCCGCGTCGGTCGCAGACCGACGTTCGCAATCGGGCCGTATCGAGCGCATAAGGCGCCCGATCAATGGCGAACCCAACTAGAGGGTTGCCCACCGCGGTGTTGGACCAAAGTCCAGCCTACGGCGGGCTCACTCTAGTGGGCCCGATCGAGGGGACTACGGACGCGGCCTGAGGGCGCCACGGTAGGCTCGGACCTCGGCTCAGGCCGTGTCCGGGGGACGGATAGGGGAGAACCGGCCCGGTACATGTCTGTACCGTCTGAAATGGAAAGCAGGGCCTCGTACTCGCCGCGCCGCACACTGGATCGAGCCCATACAAAGCGTTGGACATCGCTTCCTTACTCAGTGTTTTTAAAATAAAATGAGATTGCGTCAACGTAGTAACTTCAAATTTTTACAGTGTAAGGTTGACAAGTTTATCTTTCTAATGTGATAGATTTTACTTATTAGATGGCAATTAATATAAGTGAAAAAAAATCTTAAAATATAGTGATGAAAAACTTGTATTTATTGTTCAATTAAAAGCAAATACTCACTCATTTTGGTCTGTTTCCATATTTAAAGAGTAACATAGTCTAACAATACTCTAAATTTATTCTCATTAAGTGTTAAAATTATTAAAGAAATATTTTTGTAAACGCCTGATTTTTCATTGCACACAATCACTTTGTTCGATTTTGTCGAGCTTGTTTTCATATTCTGTTAACTGTTAGATACATAATCTAACAATACTCTAAATTTATTCTCATTAAGTGTTAAACTTATGAAAGAAATGTTTTTGCAAACGCCTGATTTTTCATTGCACACAATCACTTTGTTCGATTTTGTCGAGCTTGATTTTATATTCTGTTAGCTGTTAGATACATACTAATGCAATTTTATAGGGACTTAGCGGACTACAAAACTGACTCCAATCAACAGATTGCCTAAGCCAATCTACGTTTGTAGCTAAAAACTGGTGCTCATTATAATGACACTACTTCTTCTTGCGACAAACAATGTCAATGAAATTATTGTTTTTTTTTTATAGTTATCTGATAAATAAAATGTGTAACTCAGTACCTACCTAACACAATCATAAATGAAGAAAAAAATACATACAAAATGTATGTATGGTATGTACTAAATTCAACGACAATCTTTTGAGATGATGACAATATGATTTTTTTACTATATCTGTTTTATAGTATTTCTTTATGTTCATAAAGTATTAACTACGTTAGTACTTACCTCTGTTTATCTGAAGAGAGTGTATGCGAAAACAGCTCTAGTATCCTAGCTAAAGAACTAGCGCGATCTTTCATCGTGGTTTTTAATAATGCATACAAATCTCTATTTGACTTGAGGTTTTTCATTTTAATGAGTATTTTTACTGAATTGCACACGATAAACAACTCATAAACCAAAATAAACATCTTTGGTTTACCTGACATTATTTTAGTGTAACGAATTTTACCTAAGTTAATTTTGCTATGCGGAAAAATGAGGCGCTTTTATTTAGTTTTTTGTGATTTTCTCGAAAATAGGGATGAATAAGGGTCTAAAAACTGAGTAATAATATCGCCCACGTTGTCATCTATCATCTCTCATTCATGGTTTGTTAAAGATCGCCCAAGATGTCAACTAAAACACGCAGTTTTCATTAAAAAAAATACCTTTTAAAAATACGTCAAAATAGCCAAGCTAGAAGTTTTTTAGGCACTCATTTTAACACACAGATTAAGATAAAGGTATAAGATAATACATTAATAAGTAATAACATAAAACCAGTGAACGAAATTGGATAAATTGACAATACAAACAGAAGTCAGAAAATCCATGATTTTGACTTTGTTCACTTTACGGTCGCACCACATAACTATGATAGTAGATCATGACTTGATATTAGTGATATTTGATAGAATGAAGTCTCATCTTTCAATTTATATGCAAATCAATCTTGTTTTAAGTAGTTGCATTTAAAGCACCATGTCCAACACCTTGTATGGGCTCGATCCACCGTGCGCCGGCGAGTACGGTGTAATGAGCTACTGTGTTGTGGAGTAGTTGGCGTGCTTAAGGCAGTGATGTCTGTGTTAAGAAATTCGGTAATAGGATCGTCCGGGTCGTCTAGGACATGCCTAGGTCGTCGGTATTGGGCAGCGATATCTTTCTGGGGTGTATACGTGGCGGCGCTAACGATAAGAGGGTTCTTGTGGTTGATCGCTTTATCAAAGTAGCGGCGAGAGGCTTCTTTCATAAAGTGATCAATCGATGGGATCTCGAAATCTCTATGGAGATTCGTATTACGCACGCACGAACCACGGGGCATCCGCGGCTCGGCGTAAGAATTTGTTTTGAAGGGTCTGGAATTACTTAAGGTCTCGTGAGCACGTAGAATTTTGCCCAATGACCCCAAGCTACCCATCCTTATCGCTCGCGCGGAATTACATATATTGCTGTCGCGACTGTGCGACGGGCGCCCGAAGTGAGTGTGCGAGCGCGACAGCAACATAATTCTCACGGACCAGGCTTTAGAATACTATAAAAGAAGTTAAATAAAAACCTCATTAGTTTTTCTATGTTTGCAGCATACTTTAGGCGCGACACACTGGGATCTCCTGGAAAATAAAAGACTGTTTAATAAGACGCACATTCCATTTCATTCCATTCCATTCCATTCTAAAAAAAACCGTCACCTCTCAGTAATCAATCCAGCCCCATCTTTGATGATTTCTTGGCTCTCGCAAAGGTACGAATTCACGCAGTAACCCCTGCTACCGTCTGGCAACTCGCAAGGTGTTTTGTCACCTGCAAAATAATAGGCATTAAAATAAATAAATATAAATAATACGAAATTCTATCTGCTCGGCGACCGAACTTTAGAATAAGTAAGCATAAATTCTAAATAATAATTAATAATTTGCGTGTCGTAACAACGCCATCTATTGGGTGGAAAGGGTAAGTACTTACCATTGCTCCTGCTACCGACATGAGGTGTTTCCTGAAATGAAAATTTGTGAATAAAATAAAAATTATAGTCTTGCACTAGAATTTGTTCTTTAATATTTATAAGTTGCATAAATATTTATCTTTACGTACTTAAAATAAACCTCTCGTTTCCATTGGCCTTTTGAAACCTAAGCTAAAGTGAATGCTAAGTAAGTAGTCCCGGGGAAAACACTGTTTCGAAACCCATTTAACGATTTTAATTAAAAGACTTAAAAGGAGTTAAATAAAAACCTGATTAGTTTTTCTCTGTTTGCAGCATATTTTAGGCGCGACACACTGGGATCTCCTGAAAAATAAAGTACTTTGTTTTATAAGACGCACATTCCATTCCATTCCATTCCATTCCATTCGTCACCAAAAATCGTCACCTCTCAGTAATCAATCCAGCCCCATCTTTAACGATTTGTTGGCTCTCGCAAAGGTACGAATGCACGCAGTAACCACTGCTACCGTCTGGCATTTCGCAGGGTGTTTTGTCACCTGCAAAAGAATAGTAATTAAGAAATTAAGAACGTCATCAACCCGGAAAGGGATCGTAACCGTATCAACTCGAGGCGGTCAGTATTCTTTGTATGAAACTCTATGGACAACGCACACTAAGAGTAGGCGCACACCGTTGATTTTTCGTCGGCCGATAGTTTGAGTTGATCAGTATGGGCGGGCATGTATGGGAGTGCGCACACTACGCCGATTCGATTTGGCCGATTCTTCATACAAATTAAAATCGGGCACAACTTCGGCCGACGAAATATCAACGGTGTGCGCCTACTCTAAACCGCACCATACGTAAACGCCTCGCGATTGACAGCGGTGTTGATCCCTTTCCGAGTTGATAAGTCTGCTTGAGCTTTAACATCATCCTCTAAAGATGTTTCTTGGGTAAAAAGAAATATTTTCGTTTTCAGAACTTTATATTCTTTACCTTGTTTACCTCCCTCCCTCTCTCCCTGCTGGGTTCTTGCAACTATTACGTCATTCGCGAAGAAGACGCTGTCAATAAGTGGTGCTAGAGACTGGTGATGGGGGTTGAGAGCTCCAGTAAGACCAAGCGTCAGGGCCACGACCAACGCACAGATCTTCAGCATCTGAAAATTTACATTAATGTCAAATTAAACGCTGTTAAACTCAAATTATGTAACAATGTTGGCAATAAAGTTTTTTTTTCTTTATTTTTATAGGCACGGTTTCCGCTGGAATCCGATTTTTATTGTCGTTCACGGGCCGAACCCAAGTGAGCGACATTTTCTTATTGGGTTTGTTCACTTTGAAGAAACTTGCGAACTATCCTACAAGTGTTCAGAATGGCGACCTTCTATTATTATTACCCCTTTATTAATTTTCCTTCTTATTTTTTTTTTACAATGTAAATTATAAAAAAAATAAAAATACATTTATTATCTACAGAGCTAAGGTCATAGCCTCAGATCATAGAAGGGATAGCACACTTTTAAATAACAACTTGAAAAAATCGAACTGCCTAAAGCGGGAATCGAACCTACGACCTTTCGCTTGCCGTGCGACTGCTCTTCCAATTGAGCTACTGAACGGATTTTGATGAAATTTATAGTATTATTGTTTATAACCGGGTAAATAAATTTCACGCGGGTGAAGCCGCGGGCAAAAGCTAGTAATATTATAAATTAACTAGCGACCCGCCCCTACTTCGCACAGAAACAATGTATTTATACTTGAAGAATTTTTCTCTTGAATCACTCTTATCTATTAAGAAAACCGCATTATAATCCGTTGCGTAGTTTTATAGATCCAACTTGTACATGGGGACAGACAGACAACGTAGCGACTTTGTTTTATACATATACATGTATGTAGTGATGATGATGATGATGATTGCATCGCATTGTTATTTTCTGACTCCAAATAATTAATTGCGTACTTGACTTTTATCATTCTAAAGTTAGAAGTGATTTAATTAAGCCTTCGAAATTAATTTTAACATAATCATCATCATCATCATCAACAGCCCTTTAACATAATAAATAATAATAATTATTTTAATATGTTTACAATTACTAATGAAGACTGTGGTTTCAGATAGAGCCTATTTAAAGTAATAATTTATTTAATTATAATAACTTAATAACTATATCAGAATTTAAACAACAATAATAATTCAATAAGAATAACGGTTTTTGTATTTTTGGAATACCTACTCGAGGTTGTCTGGAAGAGGTTACTTTACGAGTATAGCAGTAATTTTGTATTAATTCTTTTTTTTCGGACATTTTGACTTTTTTTAAAAGGCAGGCTACAGGGCAAGCAGCGCAATCGTCTTTGTTTTAGACTTGTTTTAGTAGCAGACTAAATTGTCCAGAGAAGTTTTTCTCAAATATTTGATATCATTCTTCGTTTCCAAAATATCGAGCGCCAAAATCATTTCTTTTTTATTATATCTTTTTCTACTTCACTTCAGCCAAAACTTTTTTTTTACTGTCTCGAATAATTCTTTTTGCGCCTGCTATAAGCTCTCATGAATACGCGTCTTTTGAGCCTTTTAGAATACTAGCTTTTGCTCGCGGCTTCACCCGCGTGAAATTTAGTCTGTCACAGATCGTAGCCTACACTGGAGCGTACGAAGACATTCCGTAGTCTTGTCAAAACTTTTTATTGATCTCAAAACTCGTAGAGCAAAAGTTGTTGTTAGATCTTGTCCTGCAAGGTTGGTAAGTTTTACAAATAACCTTGTATACGAGTAAACGATCTTTCTGAAATTAACTTTTTTTAGTTCATAGAATTCGCACTAAAAAGGAGTCTTAATAACACGAGCCAAACTCGATTTGGATTAAGGAAACAACTTATTAATGTAAATAACAAAAATATTACTAAAAGATTCGTTGATTCGGCATTTCGGCACAAAATTATCATAAACCTTTTTTTTCTTCTTTTTCTTAAGAACTTGTTATGCTAAATACAACTTTATTGCAGAACAAAGCTTAATACTTGATAATTTCTAGCATAGATTGAGCATTTTGATTCGATGAACTATAATAGGTATTAGTTGTTAGTATGAAATTGCCGTCTTGTATGAGAAGAGAAAATAAATTTTTCCATGCAACCTTTTTTGCGACTTTGGAACCACAAATCTTAGTATTATGAAATTTTGTGGATAGACTGGGACAACAATAAGATAATAGGATAGTACAGTCGCGGAATGAAAAGGTTCGTCACCTTAGTGTCGGTTTTCGCTTGCACTAGGTACTATAAGAGTCAAACCTGCCAACATAACCGTGCAAGAAACATTGCTGCTAACATTTAAATAAATATGACGTTTGCTAACGAATAAGGTTTTGCATGTTTATTTTTCTATCACATCAGTGCAATGTTCAAAATGTAGTTTTTTTTATTTAATAGATAATGGCAGGTTAAACCAACAAGAAGGTTTTAGTTTATCAATCATAATAATCTTCTTGACAAGTTACACTTTGATCTGAATAATTTTGAACTTTACTGACGGACAGTTAAAGATTATTTTCTCTAACTCGAGATTATTCTGTAACATAGTTTCAAAAGGTATTATGTGCTCGCGATTCGTTGAAGGAATCAATTTGAAAACTGACGAACCTTTTCATTCCGTGACTGTACATAAAGAAAAACTTGAAAATTGATACTTGTAAAATGATATTCATTTTTTGTATCGGGATGTTTTTGAAGATTTATTTCTAGTGCAAAAAAAAATCATTTAAAATATAAAAATAACAATGGACATTAAGCTATTGTAAAATCGTCAATTTCATACTTTAACCCCTATTTTAATACAACTTACAAGCTTTTTTTTAACCAAGTACAGTCCAGAACTTCCTTACTTTTTAAGTTAGATATTAACTTTAAATACTCACCATTTTCTCAGCTAAATAATCACTGTGCAATCACAAATGTATGAAAACACATAGCAATACTAATATTTGATAATAACAACCCAAATTAAATTAACACCAAGGATATTTTGCGGGCGACTGGTTAACACGCGATTCAAATGTAACTATACTAAGATCTTCCTTAATTCTGTATTATTATTATGATGCGCAATCAGGTTTTAAGCTAGATTTTAATAAAAACTGGTCAAGCGCGAGCCGGTCCCACGAAAAATGGTTCCGTCCGTTTACGTCATAGAGTATAAAAGATAGAGAGCTATCGTAAGCATTTTAAATGAACAGAACATTGATAGCCGGGTCTCCAGCGCCTGTTTTGCTCTACATAATCAACAAATAACCATGTCAACATTCAACATTTTTGTCTGGAAATTTTGTTGAATATTGAGATGTTTTTGTTGACACGCTGGAGACCCTACTTTACGTACTCCTCACTTTCAGCGAGTCAAAAACCACGAGCTTTTTTAAATAAAGATCTTGGCCTGGGTACCATCAAGCCGAATGTGGAAGCGAGCTTCACCCGGTATCCTCAACCACAGAGGAACTGGCTATCTTATTCCCTACTGCCTTACTTCACAACAATGCTGTTAAATTGTTGCTATGGCAGACATAAGATGGTGGTAGCTAGCCAGTGGGTCTAGACAAAGTGCAAATTATAATCGCAAACCAGTCGCAAAGTGGTCGAAAAGCCCCTTTTTTGTATGGAGTTTTGACGGATTCGATTTTCGATTCGATCAAAAAGTGCGTTTTGTCTAGGGGGGCAGGTGTACTTAGGACTATAGATCTAGCGCCGACTTAGACAGTGCCTGATGTATGGGAGCGGCACGGGAGTTATTTTGACATATGACGTGACAGAACATACAAATCTGAAGGCTCGCTGACATTTGACGTAACAAAAAATTCCCTCCCATGCCGCTTCCATACCTCAGGCACTCAGTTAAGCGCTAAGATAACTTGAAAAAATTGAACTGCCTAAAGTGGGAATCGAACCCACGACCTTTCGTTTGCCGGGCGACTGCTCTCCCATCTGAGCTACTTAGACACTGCATGAACCCAGCAAGCGAAAGGTCGTGGGTTCGATTCCCACCTCAGGCAGTTGGATTTTTTAAGCCTTTTTTTATCCACGACGAGGAAGCTCTTGGTTATTCTGTGCTCTTGGCCTGTATCTCACCTGATGGTAAGTAATGATCAGGCCAAAGGTGGAAGCGAGCTTCACCCGGAATCCTCAACCACGGAGGAACTGGCTATCTTACCTCTAACTGCCGGAACACAACATACTGTTAACATTGTTGTTATGGCGACAGACTTAGGTAAGATGGTGGTCAGTGACGTGGCACGGGTTGTCACCCGGGGTTCTCTTGCTTGAGGTACGGAACCCTGTATGCAGTCAGCTGTTAATAATAAAGACAGAATGTATTTGAAATCGAATACAGGATATCTTCCACTAGGTAGTCTTCTTCTTTTTTTAACCTTAAAAAACTTGTTATACCAAAATAATTTTGCATGAACAGGTTCTTTAGTGAGCCTACATACAATTTAGCGCAGTTCTCAATGCTTGACCTACTTGCTTAAAGAATACAATAATTTTAGGGGGTAAAGTATGAAATTGCCGATTTTTTTCTTCAATATTTATATTCATTAGCACAGACATAATTCCTTTAATACAATAGCTAAGTACGTCCATCACTTTTTTTATTTTATATTTCATTTCAAGGATTTACATTTTAAAATGTTTATTTTTACTAGAAATACCTAAGTATAGTGTCTGTTTCTTTTACAAAAATATTAATATCTTTTTACAAATATCAAATTTCATTTTCTTTATGTATCTTTTATTTCAAAATTTCTTAAAAATGTGATTTTTGTGGTTCTTTAAAAATCGCAAAAATGTTTGTATGCAAAAATAACACAATATTTTTGCACCCATAGTAGGTATGGCCTCCTAATCTTACTGTTTGCTTCTTTGCAAAAATACAAAATATTATGTGTGCTACGACTATCTTTGCAAAAACCGTTCCAAAAATATTTTCGAAACGGGTTTGAGAAGTCTATAAGCAGAATAAAAAGTCGATCTATTGCGTCACCAAATTAGTTTTTAATAGTTTGAGGGTATTTCTTCGGAGGCAAAATTTTCGATGTCTTTGGGTAGATATAGTTCTGTAACCAACTAACAAAATGGCATGCAATATTTTTTTTCGTATAGCTTAGCTATAGCCCTATCTGGCGCAAATTACATTTTTGACATAATTGCTGTCTTTATACAAAATAAAAATATTTGAAGTGTGATTCTCTGATTCATATGGTGTGTCCGTTAGCCATTTTCCAGAACAAAATGGTTGATGTAGCATTTTCCTTTTGATATATCAATATAAATTAAAATTATTTCGAAAGCTAATGAGTTGTCCTTCTACAAAAAAAATGTGTCATAATTTTAATTAAGTTAGTTTGTTCGTAAAAAAATAAATAAGCAGTGTCCGGCATATAATACTGATTCATATGGCGTGAGCTGTTCTTGACCATAACTGGTCAGGTTTTAATCATGAGAGTCTGGTTTCTGGCGTGGAGGCAAGCCCATCTTGCAACGGATGAGCTAGAAGGCAGACGTGGAGCTGGTTGGCTTAGAACCCGGTGTGACGAAGGCAAATACTTGATTCATCTGTGCTTGGTTCAGGTGGCATGCTGATTACAATGCCTACTTTATAAAATTACATTATTGCATTAAAAATCTAATCTGTCTTTCTTGTGATGCTTTTGGGTTATATAATCATGTAGAAAAGTGACAACACTGTAGTCTGTATGTATGACAAGTTTTGCTCGATTTTAGGCAAAAAACTGATTTATCTGTGCGTGATTCATATGGTCAGGGCCCTATATGAATTAGAGGTGGGCGCCACGCCGGCGCGCCGCCGCCGCCGCGAATTTTTTCACGCCGCCGCCGCCGACGACCAGCTGTCGGCGCGCCGATTCTGATACTGTACCGACTATTTGCAATTTATTCCTCTCCTATCCTGTACTAATTTGTGTTTCAAACGCAGAAGAACTATTTTTTTATTGAGTTGAGCGGCTATTCTAGTTCAATAAAGTCCTAGTATCACTGCGACTGGTACCGATCTATTGTGATCGCCGCTATTTTCCTTACAGTTCGTCTCCGAGTCCTGCATCCATTAGGAATTGCAGTATCTTTTGGGGGGCGATATGTTTTACATCTTGTGGGCTTAGGATGTGTCATTTTGATCCTACTCAGTCCTATGATCTGCTTAGAGCATTTTCGGTCATAGGCTTTTATGAGAGCTTTGGAATGAGTTAATCCTGGCGTGTCTGACCATGCCTTAAAGGATTTGTTTAAATAGATGTTCTCCAGGGTCCAGACTTTTGGGAATGCCACAAAAGGGTTCTGGACCATATTGTGTTCCCTCCGCTCCCGCTCTGGCCAGTTCATCGGCATTTTCATTGCCACGATTCCCACGTGATCTGGAACCCATCTCAGCGTTACTCTGTTACGTTCTCCTAGGGTATTCAGTTGACTCATGCAGTTTTCTACCAACTTTGAGGTGATTAAGTTGGAGTTTAAGGCCATCAGCGCGGCCTGACTGTCTGAATTAATGTAAATTATGTGGTTGGCATATTTTTTTCGCAGGTTAGCTTCCGCACATTCAATAATGGCGTAGACTTCTGCCTCAAAGATAGAGGCAAATTTACCCAGGCTTTGAGATATAGGCTATCTCAGCTTAGCTTCGGCTGCTCTCCATACACGCCAAAGCCTACGTTAGGCCCCATTTTTGACCCATCAGTAAACCATAATAATATAACAGAAGAACTAACTATAATATTTATTCTTTAATGCCATATAAATTGGTACACAAGGCGAACTTAATGCCGTTGATATACTAATATATTGATTGAATAACTTAATACTAACTATATTAACAGTTAATCAAGTATTTATTCAAGTTGCTGCTTGGTCTAGTAAATAATTGATCGCAAGAGGCACTGGTTCCTCTTGCTGCCAAGAAAAAAATCCCCGCCTTCGTCTGGCAGACAACCCAAACTATTGGACTATACTTTAAGCGAATCACTCACACAGAGATTGGCAAATATGTCTCGGAATGCAAATGGGAACCACAACCTCTGGAAGGCAACAAAGTACCTCCCTCAAAGTGTTCTCTGCTTATTAGGTCCGATAATACATGAGTGCGAACTCACAAGAAAAATCTCAGACCTTTGATGCATGACAAGCCGGTTTATTTAAACCCATTGACACGGATAATCCAAAAAATCCACAATTCAATCAAAAAAATAAGATCAAGCATTGGACTTGATCCGAGACTTGCAGCTATGCCTGCCTTTGATTCCTACTCATGATGATGATTTATCCGACCGATTTCGGTCGTGGTGACTGACCACTTCGACTTAGCTCTCTTAGCGGCGCTGGTGCGCCTAGGGTTGCCAGGTCCAAAATCAGAAAAGCCGGACTCCGTGCTTCATTTGGCCGGACATTTTACCCTAAAAGCCGGACATGTGAGCGGGGGGGGGGGGGGTGCAATTAGTGTCAGCTCGTGAGTGACTACCCTTTCTTGTTAATTTGTAAAACTTTCTCTCCATCACAACTCTAATTTTACAGGGTACAATGTGGTACAATTTACACCTCACAAATGCTAATAATACGAATGAAGTCTTTTCAGTCGGTCACTATCATCATCGGTTGCTAACCACATCCTGATGCGTGTGGCTCGACTTTCGCCTGGCGCGGCAGCCCAATAAAAAGCCTAACAAAAGCCGGACAGGCCGGACAACACAATATTTGGCCGGACAAGACCGTAAAAAGCCAAACATGTCCGGCTAAAGCCGGACGCCT